>NC_139030.1:65776302-66976302 GCF_964662115.1 Mustela nivalis
CAGGAGAGTGTAAGATGACTGTGGGCAATTTTGGTCTGGTAGAAACATCCAAGTGAATTTAGAAGTTTCTCGTCTGGTTCTAGAAACTTTGGCATTGATGCCAAAGGGAACTGGAGAGTAAGAATTCTTGTTGGTCATCCAGTTGGCAGCAATTGAATAGAATGAATCACGTGTGTCCAAATAAACTCACTTGCTCCCTAAGCATATATTAATTCTAAAAAAAAAAAAAAATAGTGTTTATGAGATCAATGCTAAGCAGAAAAGTGGTTCATGAAACAAACCTAATCTGCACAGACTCCTGAATTATGCAGGTGGATTCCTGGCTTTTTTTTCTTCTCCATGTTCAAGGCAGACCCTTGGATCTCTTGTTAAAGAAGTGCATGGTGGAATCTGAGCCCATTACACTGAAGGCTACACAAATGTCCAGAAGAAAGTTCGAAAGGACCAGTTTGTGGTGTGTTGGGATGGGTCGCATTCCTAGTTAGGACACCCAAAGCATTATTTCTTTAAGTTTAAGGGAAGCATCATTCAGTTTGGTGTGGGGAGATGGGGACACAGTGTTGCATCTTTCAGGGGTTTGGTTTTGCTCTTGTAGTGTAGGGAAACTTAAGTCATTGTTTGCTTGTGAAGTATTTGTAGACAGATATTTGAAATATAAAGAGCATAATGGTCATTCTGATGGCATGAATTAATGTATACGTATTTTAAAGTGCAAGCTCATATTTAAAATCAATATAGTAGAGAGAGATTCTTTTTTCTACTTTATATATGAGCTTCTCAGTGAAGGCTAGAGGGTATTAGTACCATGCAAGTCCTTAAAAACCTGAATAGATTGGAGTGGGTCATTATTTGGTCTAATAGCAACTTAATTCTTTTAAAATAGCACCTCAGTTTTAGTTGCACACTTTGTGCACCTACACTAAAAATAGTACAATTCTGTTAGTGCTGAGTTTCTTAAACATTATTTGTGTCTTTGAAGTAAGAGACAGCAAAGAAAACTTGAACTTCAAGAATATATTAGGAAAAAAGACTCTCACTTTTAGGAGTAAACTCTGAAATTGTCCATAAACTGTAAAAGAAACCGAGGGCCAGAAAGATTAGATTTGGTGGCTCCACTGTATGTTGTTGAAAAACAGTTCTGATGGGAAAAACACAGCAGGGCAGGAAAAGCCTTTTTGTGTTGCCAGATCCTATGTCAGTCAGTGTAGGAGAGATGAAAATTCACTGGCTGAAGTTTTATACAGATTTGAATGCTTTTAAGGGATATGACAACAAGTAAACCATGTTCCAAATTATCCCAATCATAGAGTGTTGGAAGTGGGGTAGTTATCAGTGGCCATCCATTTTCATCCCAAAGGGTAGGTTTGGAGTGATTGACTGGCCTGTCCAGTGTCATTCAGTTTCTTAGTGCCAGTCATAGGATTAGAATTCAGGTCTTTAATTGCTGATTTCTAGAAATCTGTGGAGGTGGTTTGGAACCAGTCTTGAGGGTGAGGGAAAGCTTGAGCCTTTAACACTGGGGTCCACTTTAATTAGCACACCTGGAACTTTAATTGCTTTATTTATTAAGGTTCTAAGACTTCACTTAAATGAGCTTTTATTTAAAAAAATGCTTGAAAACCTCTCTACTATTGTATGTTGTCATTTATAGACATCAGACTTTACTTGACTTGTAAACTATGGATATCTTTTTTTTTGTTTATTAATATGGCCACTCTCTTTGTAGTTATTCTTGCTTTGTTCAGCAATACCCGAAATAATTAGACATGTAGACTTCAGTAGATGATATGGTATGTTTTTTGATAAGTCTACGTCATATTGCCAGGAATTTAGGCAAAAATCATAACTCCTGATTAATTGTCTTTTGATTCTAACAAAAATCTATTAAAATGCTTAAGACTGAATAGTTTGACTTCTCATCAAACCCATAGATAATTTTCTTTTAGTGTTTTTCGGATATGTTTAAGTTGGACAGCAAGTTTTCCATCTTTTAAAAAGAGCTTTTTAAATTAAGGATATGGAATAATTTGTAGATATGAGGCAAAATTTTGATGTTTTGAAATGAGCATGAATGCAAAATCCTTAAAGTTTACAAAACGGTCATGGAACACAATGTGCTTGGGATTCCGTACAGCTGACAGAGAATCTATTTGGCTCCTTCAGTATGATTCCCCGTGGCTCAGCAATTATGAGTGATTTTTCTGTCATCATCCATAGAAGATAGAGCCCTTTAAGGGAACTGGAAACCAGAGGCGGGAGAATATGGCATGGGAGTGTGTGGGAATTCATGTTCAGCAAAGCCTTGAGCTTTTAGTTTTATTTTTAGGACTCAAGTTCTCATAATCATGCTCCCAGACTATAAAAGACTACAAAAGAAGAGGAAAGGGAGAAAAGGGGGAAAAAAGATATGACTCAGTTGTATTCATTGTGTCTATGAAGGCAGAAGATCTGCCTTTTATCAGTAAATCTCTTATTCGATGAAGAGCCTCTAAATTGTAAAATGCCATGAGGTCTAAAATTAGAATTTTCTAAACAGTGGTTATCAAGTACTTTCATCTTCAAAGTGAAATAAAGAATATATTTATCAAATTCCAAAATGTCTAAATAGAGACATGTATCTATTTCTAAGGAAATTTGCATAGCCTACTTAAATGATCAGTTTTCTCTAATAATGCCAAACCTGAAATTGGAAGATCCTAACAAATAATTATTAACATCTCGTCACTAGAGTTTGATTTTTGTGTGTTATTAAGTAGAATAGTATCTAATTAATGCTACCTGTGGAATTTCTTATGGAAACACTTACGGAATACTCATGGAATTTTAGCCTTCAATTTATTCAGTTTAAGGAAAGGTTTTGCAGTTTTACTTGGTGTATGTTTATGTGCCACACATTCTGTTAAAATATTTCTACTTGTTCTACTTTCTAAGGCAACTTTTTTGGTAGTGGTGGGGAAAGGGTCAGGAGATTTCTTAATGCAAAATTTACCATGGAAATCTTGAGGGACTTTACATGATTGAAGACAGGATCTTCACTTTGACAGTTTAATGCATTTTACATTATGATGGCATTGCATGCTTCACAGTTCCTGAAAAAGAGCTTACATTAGGTCTCAAAGTAGCCTCTTTTTCTCCTGGTATTTCCTGATCATTTCTTTTGCTCACATCAGATCCCAGAGGGGGCCCATTTGTGGAGGAGAGATAATTTTGCCACTTGGGAAGAATTCATATGGTTCTCTGCCTCGAGTTAAATTAGTTACCTAAGAATGTATCCTTCACTGAAAGTGTTTTGTCCAGCCATGGAATAGCTTAGAAGATTAGCCCCCTGACTACATCTTGGTTCATGACTCCTTGTGCAAATTCTATGTGTAACTGATTCTGTAATTTTCCTGATGTCAGGATTAAGAAAATGGATGCTGACACCAGATTTCAACCTGCTCATCTCTTCCACCTATGTAGTTCCCCTCATGTCAAAGAACAAAGAGACGTATTATGTATGCGTGGTACACATCTCATTTTAGTAGACATTTTTACTCACATTTCATTTTACCAGACAATCTAAATTCTAGCCTGGACTCCTCCATTTATTTGTTTTAACATTGGATAGGTAATCCAATATCTGAATTTTAGTGTCCTCATCTTATGAGAATTCACAGTACCACTTATTAAGTTCTTGCTGTGTATTTTAATTTATTTCAGTTCTTCAGTTGAGTAGTATTTACCTGGGAAGTAAATATTATTAGTCCCTTAGTACCAATGAGGAAGTGAGGCCCAGAGAAGTTGGTTGAATTTGCCCGCCATCTTATAGCTGGTGAATGACTTAGGTTACTTTTGAGCCCAGTTAATGTTCGATTTCAAGAGTAATGCTCTTTCCACTATGCCAGAAGCTGCCGGAATATGCAACAATAAAACCCAGCTATGCTGGGTATTATTAGGTAAAGTGCAGTGGGGGTGTTCTAAACTGCAGAGAGCTATAAAAAAGTTTATTATTATTTACTAATTGACTCCTAGAGTTGTTATTAATAATACCACTCTGACAGAACTAACCTCCATCATGTTTTGGTGTCAGGTTCCAGCCTCCTTGAATAGCACAGATAGCCTCGTCTGAGAGGCACTCTGTGTAATGTTACTAAATTTATTCAGCATTTTGGCAAATGTAACAGGATGGAGAACAGCAGGCATTGATGTATTTGACTTTGGCCGATAACCTCTTTTGGGATGGATTAGGATAAACAGCGTTTTTTGGGTCCAAGTCAAATTATCTCCTTGATAACTGTGAGGAGAGGTAGACATAGACTGAGGTAGTCCATTAACATTTCTGGAGAAATAACTTTAAACTGATGGATAAATATTCCTAGGAAGTTGGGGAATCCTAGTTATGATGTGAAAAGAAAAGCTATGCAGTAACAACCTTCACACACTGCCAAAATTCTAAGTCCGTTTAGGAGAACTGAAGGTCAACCTGATTATATTTTAAGGGTTCTTATCATAGCGTATGATAGAATTAGAATATTTGACTGTTGATCATCTTGCTGCTGCTCCAAATCCTGCATATTTCACATGTTATTCCTTACTGCGCAATAGCACACGGAGCAGGAATTAAGTTTGTTGTGATATCTTCTAATTTTTTTGACCCTGGCTAGCAAAGACCATCATAATTTGCCTGGATTGCCTCTGCAGCTGTCTGTGTCAGAGCCCTGAAGAATTTGCACTGGTGTGATAAGAGGAGGTTGGAACACAGTGACCCAGCAGCTGCTCCCTCCCTTGGGATTTAGGATTCTGGGCTCTAACCAGGCTCCCTACTTGGGAAGGAGTTGCTGATGGACAGGGGTTCAAAAAGAGGACATGGTTGCCAAGCTCAAATTTCTGCTCTTTTGGGATACATAACACCCACCCCCCACCCGCCCTGGCAGTGGCCGTCCTTTCTTCTGACCTCCAGAGGTACAACTGTACCCAACCCAGGAGAGTTACTGTTATTTTGTGTCTCTTATCTTTGTTCTCCCCATGAGATTTCAAGTAACATGGGGGTCATTTCCCTCTTCTTTATCACAATGCTTAGTGCTGTAAGTACATAATGCATGCTTTCAAATCTCAATAGTTTAATTAGTTACATAAGACATTTTTCATAAATTATGTTTGATCACATTTGGAGATATATTTTCAGTCCCGTATATGATGCCAGTAATATTTGAAAAAACTGAAAAAATATTGGGGAAAGAGATTTCCTTGTAAAAACCTTTACAAATGTAATTTATAACTTGACAGTTCCCATCTTAAATCACACTCAGCCAAACAATGATAGCTAGTCAATTTCCCTATTTAAACTAATAGATACAAATGCAATTTATATTATATATAAATGAGGGATTCTCAAGAAAATGGACTATACTTGAAAATAGATGATTGTTTAAGTATTTCTAAAGGTGGCTTTCAAAACTACAAAACTAATAAATTCCTTGTAATAATGAAAAAAAGTCCAAGCAATAGAGAAGTGCAATTACAAAGAGGAAATCCTTCTCTCTCTCTCTCTCTTTTTTTTTAAAGATTTTATTTATTTATTTGACAGAGAGATCACAAGTAGGCAGGGAGGCAAAGAGAGGGAAAAGCAGACTCCCAGCTGAGCAGAGAGCCCGATGTGGGCCTTGATCCCAGGACCCTGAGACCATGACCTGAGCCAAAGGAAGAGGCTTAACCCACTGAGCCACCCAGGTGTCCTGGAAATCCTTCTCCATTCTCTTCCACCATGAGGTAGACAGAATGTTGGCCCCAAGACCTTCACTCTCTGGTATCACATCACTGACTATATTACCCTATGTGGCAAAAGAGACTGCAGATGTTGTTGAAGTCCCTAATCATTTATGATATGGAGAGTACCTGGATTATCCATGAGGGCCCAGTTTAATCAGATGAGCTCTTTTTAAAAATTTTAATTTTAATTTTTTTTTTAAGATTTTATTTGACAGACAGAGAGGCAGAGAGGCAGGCAGAGAGAGGGGGAAGCAGGCTCCCTGCTGAGCAGAGAGCCCAATGGAATGCGGGGCTAGATCCTAGGACCCTGGGATCACGACCCGAGCTGAAGGCAGAGGCTTTAACCCACTGAGCCACCGAGGTCCCCCAAATATTTTCACCACAGGATGTTTCTTTAGAAATGAGTTACTTTCTCATTCTTTATATTATCATCTTCATCCTGATTTTTTTTTTTTTTTAAGATTTTATTTATCCATTTGAGAGAGAGTGAGAGAGAGCCTGAGAGGGGAGAATGTCAGAGGAAGAAGCAGACTCCCTGCAGAGCCGAGAGCCTGATGCGGGTCTTGATCCTCAGACTCTGGGATCATGACCTGAGCCGAAGGCAGTTGCTTTGCCAATTGAGCCACCCAGGAGTCCCAGATGAGCTCGTAAAAGCAGAGTTTTCTTCTGGCTGCAGGCAAGAAGAAGTCCGGTAGCTTCACAATGAGGGAGGCCATGTACAAGGAGGACCAGAAAGAGATATCTAGGATCTAAGGCTAGTCCCCAGCTATCAGTCAGCAAAGAAACAGGAGCCTCCATCTTGCAAGTACAAGGGACTGAACCCAGCCAATAACTTTTTTTTTATTAATTATTTTTATTAACATATAATGTATTATTTGCCCCAGGGGTACAGGTCTGTGAATTATCAGGCTTACACACTTCACAGCACTCACCGTATTACATACCCTCCCCAATGTCCATCACCCAGCCACCCTATCCCTACTTCCCTACCCCCCTGCAACCCTCAGTTTGTTTTGTGAGATTAAGAGTCTTTTATGGTTTGTCTTCCTTCTGATCCTATCTTGTTTCATTTTTTCCTTCCCTACCCCCCAAACCCCCACTCTGCCTCTCAAATTCCTCATATCAGGGAAATCAAATGATAATTGTCTTTCTCTGATTGACTTATTTCACTCAGCATAATACTCTCTAGTTCCATCCACGTCATTGCAAATGGCCAGATTTCATTTCTTTTGATGGAAGCATAGTATTCCATTGTGTATATATACCACATCTTCTTTATCCATTCATCTGTTGATGGACTTCTAGGTTCTTTCCATAGTTTGGCTTTTGTGGACATTGCTGCTATCAACATTCGGGTGCATGTGCCTCTTCGGATCACTACATTTTTATCCTTAGGGTAAATACCCAGTAGTGCGATTGCTGGGTCATAGGGTACCTCTATTTTTAACTTTCTGAGGAACCTCCATGCTGTTTTTCCAAGTGGCTGCACCCGCCTGCATTCCTACCAACAGTGTAGAAGGGTTCTCCTTTCTCTGCATTCTCTCCAGCATCCTGACTTGTTAATTTTAGCCATTCTGAATGGTGTGAGGTGGTATCTCACTGTGGTTTTAATTTGTATTTCCCTGATACCGAGTGATGTGGAGCACTTTTTCTTGTGTCTTTTGGCCATCTGGATGTCTTTTTTACAGAAATGTCCTCTACCCATTTCTTCATTGGATTATTTGTTCTTTGGGTGTTGAGTTTGATAATTTCTTTACAGATTTTGGATACTAGCCATTTGTCTGATATGTCATTTGCGAATATCTTCTCTCATTCTGTCAGTTGTCTTTTGGTTTTGTTGAGTGTTTCCTTTGCTATGTAAAAGCTTTTGATCTTAATGAAATCCCAATAGTTCATATTTGCCCTTGCTTCCCTTGCCTTTGGCAGTGTTTCTAGGAAGAAGTTGCTGCGGCCGAGGTCCAAGAGTTTGCTGCCTGTGTTCTCCTCAAGGATTTTGCTGGATTCCTGTCTCACATTGAGGTCTTTCATCCATTTTGAGTCTGTTTTTGTGTGGTGTAAGGCAATGGTCCACTTTCATTCTTCTGCATGTCCCAGCCAATAACTTGAATGAAATTAGAAGTGGACTCATCCCTGGAGTCTCTGAAAAGAGCACAGCCATGCCAACACCTTGATTAGAGCCTCGTGCTATTCTAAGCTGGGGAACCAGGTGAGTTTCACAGTAATTGGACTTTTGATCTACATAACTGTGAGCTAACAAAATGGGTGTTGTTTCAAACTATTTTAAATATATGGTAATTTATTACTGTGGTAATGGGAAATGAATACACCGCATGTGCATTTGCAAGGAGTTCATGGTTTGATGTGATCCTTCAGATTGTTTCATGTATTGAAACATTTCTGACTGAAAGTCTTATTAGCACAATTAACCTTTGTTATCATTATGAAGAACTCCTTGCCTAACAAAGCTAGACTTCTGCTATGATAATACTGAATGTGTCAATTTCCAATTCAGGATTCATGAATTCACATTTTTATTGTGAATTTCCATCAGTGAGAGTTTTTACTATTACAAAACTTTACCAGTCAGATGAGAACCTGCCTCATTTATGATTTTCTGCCTTGGATGTCCGGAAGACAGTGCATTCCTGCTTTTATAAATGAGCATCTTGAGTCATTTTACTTGTGTTTGTGGATGTTTTCTGGCTTCCACAGTGATGGAAACTTTCACTTAAGGCCATGAGCTCTTCCTCAGGGATCAAGGGACCAATACTGGACTCTTTCTGTTGAGGACTCCAGCTGGCACCAGCTTTATGCTTAAATGTAAGCTTTATCGAGGAATATCAAAGTTGATGGCTAAAAATACAGGTTTGTTTTTTATTTTTCATGAAGTGGGGGAAGTGGATAAAATTAAAGGTGAGCTCACTATAGTAATCCTTAAAGTTTGCTTTCAGCCTTCCCTTTGATTTGAGTGTGCAGAAAAAGCTTCTGTTTTAGATTTAGGCAGCGTTTCTGTAGTCCTTTAACTAAAGTGGCTGTTGACCTGTTTGTTCATCCACCCGTGTTTGGCTACAGGGTTTATCACTACAGGTTAGCACCCAGTGACTGACAGCCTGGACTTCAGACTCCATCTGACCTAATTACAAGAGTAGCTGTAATGGAAATTTAGTTAGTGGGAAGATACCAGCTAGGGCTGAGAGTCAGCAAGTATATAAAAATACTCATCTATCTTAATGGCATTTTTAACTTTTAGTTTTATTCTTATAAGTGTATCTGAACATAAAGGGCAGAGTAGGGTAGAAATACCTAGTCTAAGGGTAACACAGACATTTCTGGGCCAATCTGGTAAACTGATGAGACAAGGCTGTTTGTATGCAGTTCAGGAGCTTTTGAAAGAGAATGCATGCTGGGGGAGGAAGAACTAAAGAGGTATGACTTTGACCCAATAAAGGGGTCTGTACCCAATTCCAATGTTGGTGGTGGAATTCTTTGAAAAGAATGAGTGTCCTACAATTCAACACCATTCTAATGTTGACTGCCCAGGGAGAGCAACAGATTCCACAAGTTAAGGGCTCAGCTCTAAGATTTTGCTATCCACACTTTCAGAGGCTGAAAATGATATTACTTATCCCTTGACCAACTGACTATAGATTGGAGGTTCCAATATTCCCCTCCTTACATTCAATTAATTTACTAGAGTAGCTCACAACACTCAGAGAAACATTCTGCTTACTAGATTACTGGTTCATAATAAGAAGATATAACTCAGGAATAACCAGATGCGAGAGATGCATAGAGAAAGTAGAGGGAGGGACTGAGCTTCTATAGACTCCCCAAGTGTACCATTCCCCCAGCACTTCCATGTTTCATCAACCTGGAAGCTCTCCTTAACCTCTTCATTTGGGTTTTTACTGATGCTTCATTATGTAGGCACGATTGATGTAATCATTGCCATTGTTGATTGAACTCAATCTCTAGCTCTTCTCCCTCCCCAGAGGTCAGGGGTGGGAGGGAAAGTTCTAACCCTCTCATGGTTGACTCCTCCAGCAACTAGCCCCCAGCCTTAGGGTGGGGTTCACAAATCAGCTCGTAAAGTAAGAAAGGACACCTGTATAGCTCTCGTAACTTAGGAAATTCCAAAGTTTTTAGGAGTTCTGGGCCAGAAACAGGAATGAAGACCAAATATATCTATTTCTTATTATAAATCACAATATCATGCCCAACAACAACAACAGAAAACCTAGTTACCAGAGGAGAAGGGAGATTTTGAGTAGAGAGGAGATGCCTTGTATTTGATACAGATTCTACCTGGTTTGGCACCCAGGGTTCCAGTTCCTCAGTGACAATGCCTGGTGGAGTCATGCCTAGCCACTATTCTAGGCAGGAGAATGTGGCATGTGGCAGTGTGGCAGCCTTTTCAGGAACTCTCAAAAATGCTGAGGACAAAAGAAGACTTTTAAGAGGTGGAATGTTTAGTAAGTGATGGGGGCAAGAGCTGGTGAAGTTTACTATATCTGTGTGACTTTGACCTGCACATAGGTAAAACCTGAAGAGACTCCATCATGTATTGGGGTAGCCAACTTCTAGGATGGTTCCTGGTCATTCCTGCCTACTGCTATCCATGCCTTTATATATAGCCCCTTCCCTCATTAAATAGAGCTGACAGGATATTCTGGAAATGATGGTTGTGACTTTGGAGGGGCATCCATAAAGGACATTCCAGCTTCTACCTTTCCTCTCTCTCAGGTCACCTGCTTTGGGGAGAGTAGCTACTGTGTTGTGAGGGTGCCCAAGCCGCTCACTGGAAAGGCCCACCTAGCAAGGTATTGAGACTTCTTCCCATCAGCCATGTGAGTGAGTCATTGCAGAAGCAGATCTTGCCACCCCTAGTCAAGCTTTCAGGTGACTGTAGCTCTAGCTGATATCCTGACTTCAAACTCCTGAGAGACTCTGCATCAGAAATACCTAGCTAAGGTGCTCCTGAATTCTTAACCCCCAGAAATTGTTAGATAATAAATATTTTTTGTTTTAAGCTATTAAGTTTGGGGGTAATTTGTTGTGTGGTTAGACACACACATACATTGTTATAGTTGTTTAAATTTTATTCTCCAGTACATTCTCAAATACTAGTTCTTTAAGGGCATGATCTATATTATTCATCTTTTTATTCTCCGTAGTTCCAATTGCAGTGCCTAAACACATTCATATATATGTATACTTATTTTCAAAGTAAAAGACAAATGGACAAATCTCAGATTTATTAGCACTGGGGATGATGAAATATCAGAATGAAAATAATTATTATTTGTTAAGAACTTCCTTGGTTCTTGGAGTTGAATATCTACAAAATGTTTGTTGAAACAACCTGCATTCCCATCATTTTATTAATAAGGAACCTGAAGTCAGGAATGGTTCTGAGGTTTTCCCACAGTGAGTTAAAAGGTAAGGTATGACTTGAACCCAGACCTTTAAACTCCAAAGCTAAATATCTAATACAGAGACCATTTGAAGTTTCTTTTCTTCTTACTCTTCTGATATGCAACATCCACTATATGTATATGCAAAAAGAAAAAGCCAGTACTAAGCTTCTTATACGTATCTTTCTCTAGTATGTAACATTAGTTTATTATTAGTTTATTTTAAAGAAGAAAAATATGATGCTAGGCTTATCAAATATTGGAGGTCTTTTAGAAATGTTTTTGTTCTGGGAAAATGAGATGGAGGAAGCGAGTGCATTTGATTTTTCCCCAATGTGGTCTGATATATGGTGAGTGTCACTGATAGACCCTAGTTCATCAGGTTAATGATGATGATGATGATGATGGGATAATAGCAATAATGGTAATAGATGTAGAAGGAATCCCAGTCTGAACCTAATAAATGTTTACCCGCGTATTCAGTCATGTCTGGAATGTCTAATGGAGGGGGGCGTCTATTTACACAAGAGACCCAGAGTCTCCAAGGAAAGAACACAACCTGAAGAAAGACAAATGGAGTGAACAAAGCTGGCTCAAAGGTGATGGGGCCAGGGAGAAAAGGAAGGTAACTTTGGGTGCTGCCTGGTACATTATTCTGAGACTGAGGTGGCTACAAAGGAGAAAGTCACTAGTCTGAGAAGCCGACAAACTTGTGCTCGCTGAGGACCAGTGGATGTGCTTGGGGGCAGTGGCTCTGGAGCCAGCAGCTCCTGCAGGAACAGGAAACGACATTCTCCTCAGGAGCCTTTGAGTTGGGAGAGCAGGCACTGGGGGCTTGTGCACAGATTTGGTGACGATTAGCTGTGGCACAGGCATCTAGTTGCTGTGCCTAGCAGCTGTGGTGCCCTCAGCGGACATCAGCAGGACAGTTGATACCAAGGTAGTGGGCACTGTGAGCTGGAGGAGAGGGGAATGTGGCTGGGGGTCCTCGTGGGGGGTATGTGGGAGAGGAGGCAGAGCCTGGGACTCCCAGAGTCTTTGGGAGGAACTTGAGGGGAAGTAGAAACTCTAAAATTGGAGAAGGGTAGTGTCATTAGAGAATTTCTGGCTTTCTGACTCTTAGTGTGATGTTGTTTTTAATCAAGCCAGTGGGGACCTATTGCAGGAAGTCATTATTAGAGAACTGATCACAATCCACTCTGTGCCTGTATAGTTTCCATCCAGGAATGTCAAGTGGGCCACTGAAAATGCATTCACCTCAAAAGACCTCAGTCATTGAAATAATTACAGTACACGTTATGCAAGCTAAAACAACAATCTGATGCTTATTCTCCATCAATTCAGTAAGTGTGTTTTAAACCTGATAATAGTACTGCTTATCATTGTGAAGGATGATCTCTTTCTTGACCCTTGACATGGTGATATCTCTCTAGCTCTCTTCCAAGCTCTTGCTTTCCAGGTGAGGCCTGAGTTGATCTCTTCATATAATAATCATAATAAAATAATAATAGTACCCCATCCTTAAGGTATAAATCAAGGCTCTTCCTGGATCCATGAGGGTAAATACTGTTAAGATTCCAGGTAAAAGCAACCAAATTCAACCTCTAATTGGGCATGAGTTGAGTGAGAACATGATTTGTGTGGTGGAGCAGGACGAGCCCTCCATTCCAGAGGACGTTCCTCAGGTGGCCATCCACTGAATCAGCTGAGCAGCTACCCCAAAGCCAGTTCGCTAGTCTCTGTGAGCACCACGAGCCTTGCAATTGTAGGATCTATGTGTGTACTGCCTGCACCGGTGTGGGACAACAACATGGTCATTTGGGTGTAGTGCCACAGGGTTTCCACAACTTTCTAAGGAATGGTGGCTACTCCAGTGCATAAATAAGAACATGAACTTTGCAACCAAACTATTCTGGCTCAGAATTCCAACCCTGCCACAAACAAGCAACCTGACTTTGGGCAAATGGGCAAATCATTTACCTTTCTTTTTTGCTTCAGTTTTCTATCCCTAACAGCAAGATATTTATATTAGCTACCTCACAACATTGTTATAAAGATTGAGTGAATTAACATAGATAAAGTTCTTAGAACATTGCCTGTTCATTGTAAGCATCTAATAAGTGTAAGTTATTTTAATCATTACCCATTGCCAAGGCTACCCATTTAGCCTGATTTGGTGTTGATGAAAACTATGTCAGGAAGTGGAGGGTCATTGCAGCTCTTAGGAATTTGTGAATATTCTCATGGAAGGGGGGGTACTTCAATTAATGGGTCAGTTCTAACAATTTAGTTTCTGTGTCTTTTTTTTTTCTTCGTGAAATTTCTAAGAGAAAGAGTAAAATGGCCTAGCTTGGATCGAATGTCCACTCTTAACCTAAACAGATTTAACCAGGAAATTAAACAGAGACATAGAAGCTGGGCCCATCCTTGTGGGGCGTATCCCTGTGGGGCCATTCTCAGAAAAGTCACGGTAAGCCAATAGCTACCTCATGGTATCTGTTCAGATGAACCCAGCAACAGACACAGATAATCTGTGTTTCTGCAGATGTGTGGTGTGTGTGGTATGTACACACATGTGTTGAACTGTCAAACAATACAGACAAGTATCTGTAGCTGACATGAGGTCATTTAATAAGACTTTTGGTCAGACCAAAAGCTGGCAGTCTCTTTAAAGAGCAAATTCCTAATCCTAGTAATAATCTTATAATATTGCATAATTCTGACACAATCATGTTTACTGTTAGAAATTCATCCATAAGCAAATAATAAAAGATTATTATAAAGATACAGTTATGAAGAATTCCATCAGAACATATTTATAACATTAACACGGAAAAAGCATAAATACTCAACTACAAAGGAGTAGTTGAATAGGTGTTGGTATGTCTATGGGATGTTTATCTTCAATGGTCATTGAAAATGTTGTAGAAGAACATTTAATAATATGTAAATGTTCTTCACAATATGTTAAGTGAAAAGAGAAGTTACAAAGTTGTATGTGGAATGATTCTATTTTCATTAAAAAAGAACAAAGGATGTTTGCATGGAAGTAAAACTTGAAATGTAACAAACCATTAATAATGATTGTCTTTGAATAGTGAGAGTACAAATGATTTTTGTGTTCTTTTTTTTTTTTAAAGATTTTATTTATGTATTTGACAGACAGAGATCACAAGTAGGCAGAGAGGCAGGCAGAGAGAGAGAGGAGATAGCAGGCTGGCCGCTGAGCAGAGAGCCTAAAGTGGGGCTTGATCTCAGGACCCTGGGATCATTACCTTAGCCAAAGACTGAGGCTTTAACCCACTGAGCCACCCAGGTGCCCCTTACTTTTTTTTAAAAATCAGAATTTTCCATTTTTCTTTAATATTTATGTTTTCATTTTGTAATAAGGAAAAATGCATAGAGTAATTTAATGTGAATCTGTGAACCACCAATTTGGCTGTAAACTTTCTAACAGACAGCACAGGCAGGAACATTACCAGGTCCCTGATTCACTATGCCAATAAAAGGGAAACAAATTTAATTGCCTGGGGGAAACACAGCTCTTTCCGGCACTAAGACCTATGAGAAATATATCCTATGGGTCCTCTTAAAGAGGTCACTGGGTAGTGTAAGAAACAATGTATTTGATGGCATCCTTAAAGTAATTGTGGTCCTGAATTTTATAGGGCTCGCTTTCATATTGTTCCTTTTGTCCCTCAAAATATACTGATGTGAGATTTCTAAAGCACATTCAGGAAAAAGCAGTTTAATTAGGAAAGCAATATGACACCATCTATTATATAATTTGTTTTTCAGATTTAATCCAGTAAAGATTTTTGAATAGCTAAAGGAATAGATGGCCTGCATATCCTTCAATCTTCTCCTGAGGAACAAAGAATTCAAGGTTCTTTTCCCTGACATGTAGCTGGGGTTTATAGTTTAATCTTGTCTGTAACTATGCATAGCTTTTTCCTCTGTCACTAAGCAGAACAAAACCTATGAAAAGAGGGAGAACTATTACCTCTTTGTGAGAGGTCAGAGGCTGACAGGGAGACATGCTTGACTGGAGGCCCTGGTCATGGTAACTCACATGGTCAAGATGATCCACAGAATGTAGACATTGAACCACTTTAGCTTGTAGACATGTAGGCAAATCATGCCTAAATCTTTTTCATAAAACAGTGCCATAATACATGTGGTCTAGATGTTTTTATAAGAAGTACAACCAAATACTCACTTCATCCATTAAGACTGAACAGAACCAAATGATAATAGCTTCATTAAGAAGGACATTGACATGAGTAATGTCATTTCTTGGCACATAGTTCAAGATGAACTGAAAGAGTTGGATTGTTTAATTTTGAGTCAATCAGATAACAGAGGACATTTATCAAAAAGGATTACCTGTTTCAAAATGCTTTTTTTTATGGCTCATTTTTTTGGTATTAGCTAGTTGTCATGGCAGCCATTAAGATAACTCCCAGTTCCTTACGATAACCTTGAGTTATCTACAGCAAAGAGAACACTTACCTCTCCATGACCTGGTAGTGATGGTGGAGGAGTTATATATATTGTGACCATGAAGGAAATATCACATGGGATATTTCCCCATCGCCCCTTTTCTGCCATTCAGAAACAGATTTATATTACACAGGGAGTTCCATGCTATATCCTAACCAAAAAGATACACTCCCAATGTAGTGGGGTTTAGACTGTTTCTCATCTCCAAATCAGCTTTAAAAAAAGGCAGAACAAATATGCCTGTTGTTTTTGCCCATGGTCAAAGAAACGTAATGAAAATGTGGCATCATTCCTCAGTAGTGGATTTTCTTGTTCATATTCTCTGTCTGTCCTCACTGCTTATCAACTAAGTATTGTAATTTTTTCTGTTACAAAAATAAAAATGCTTGTAATATTGATTGATTGAGCATATGAACCGTGAACTTTAGCAGTGCTTGGGAACTCTGAATTTCTCCATGATAAATATGGTTAAAATGCTTAAGTGTTACCAGGTGTATTAAAAATCCAGATGTTGGACAAGGGAGTCTGGCACAAGACAGTCAGAGGCCCCCTGATCATATGGGGAGTTTCGTATTTTCTGTCAGTTTCACTTAAAATTTCTTCACCGAGAGGGTGAGAGCTGGTACATATACATTTGAGTTGGAATTTGGCAAATGATGGTTATTTAAATATATAAGTATAAACCTCCTATCATAGCACCAATTAAAACTTGCCTGGATTACCGCAAACAGCTACTAATTGGCCTCCTGTTTCCCTGTTCTGCTCTCTTGCAACCTAGTCTGTGCACCAAAGCCAGAGGGATTGTTTGAAAATACAGATTACGGTTACCTTGCAGGGGCTTGCCATGTTCTTAGGCTAATGTCTGACCCCTTCACATGTAAAAGACCCGTCATGACAAGGCTTCTGCTTATCTGTCAGCCTCACCTCTGAGTTTAGGTACTACCCCACCTATCCTCATACCTCTCTCATGATGCTTTGAAACTATCTCCTAGTGTTTTCATGACCTGTTTCTTTACCTGTGGCCATCACCACCACCCAGCCTCTTCTCTAGGCTAAATGCTTGCACAGTAGTCTTCATCACAGTTCCCTGATTCTGAAGTCTAGGTTAGGAGCCCTCCCCATGTTTCCTACACCAGCATAGGAGCCCTCTGCCTGCTGTGGAACTATGGTCATTGCATTTTCGGTAGTTCCTTCTGTCTAGATGAAGTTCCTTCCTTAAGGATAGGTACTAAGTCGATTTTATTGGATTAGTTTTCCAGTGCCTAGTTCAGTGCCTCGCATACACTTGTGGCCAGTTCAGTGACTTAATGGGCAGATATTTGGCACAAAGCTGTCAGAAGCACAAAGAGAAACAAGACACTTTTCCTGGCCACAGAAACTTGATGTAAGACATGTACACATGTCAGATAGTATAGTGTAGAAAGGGATGGTGCAACAGAGTGCTCTGGGAATTCAGAGAAGGGAGAAGGTGTGACCGTGGCATTAGAAAGGGCTTCAAGGCAGAGGAGATTTTCAAATTGGGCTTTGGATGGCTTAACCTGTTTTGAATGGGGAAGGGATACACTTGAGGTTATAGGAAATGAACATAAGGCAGAGAGCTAGGGAAAGCAGCAGTGTTTGGAGAGAAATGGCATATAGTTTAGTCTAACTGGAATTTAGAGTGGATAAAGAGATTTTTGGAGAATATGCTGGAAAAGTGGGTCACAGCATATTCTGGGGTCCAGAAAGCCAGCTTACAGAAAACACAGTGCAAGCAGAGTTTTTAGCTCTTTTTAAAAAAATTTTTTTTTAATTAACATATAATGGGTAGCTCTTATTTTAAAAGATTAAGAGGAACCTAACAGAATCTTGTCTTTCATTGTGTTGCGCCCTTCTCCATCACTTTTAGGTATGTGTGTAGGTATAAGTACCATTCTTGTTATTTTAAGAAGATTTTAAAAATGCTTATTATGGGGGCAGTCTGGGTGGTTCAATGGGTTAAGCATCTGCGTTTGGCTCAGGTCATGATCCCAGGGTCCTGGGATCAAGTTCTGGGTTGGGCTCACTGTTCAGTGAGGAGTCTGCTTCTGCTTCTCCTTTTCCCTTTGCTTTTCCCTCCCCTTGCTCATGCTCTCTCTCTCTTTCTCTCTCAAATAAATAAAATCCTAAAACTTTATTATGGAACTGATTGCAAACATGAAGTTTTGTGTTTCCGCTGGGGCCATGCTTTGTATATTGCTGACCCTTTGTGCATTTAAAGTAAGGCCATGCAAAATGCTCTCTAGACTGAGATGGGATATAAACAAATAAAATATTTCAGTTGTGTGATTACTGAATAATACAGGTAAGCATAGTAGAAAGTTTGTGTGGCTATTTTTTCATAGTTAATCCTCTTCATTGGTGTTCTGGCTCTTGAGCTTCTCTGTCTTGCTCTAATACAGCCAAGCTTCTTACTAGAGACCTGCTTTGAGTTTGAAACTCTTCATCAGAAGACAGCTGCAGGGTGGAAAGTTTGGATAATGTCCAGAGAAAAGCAATAAAAATGATTAATAGCTTGGAAAGTAAGACCTCAGAGGGACGTCTAAAGAAGTTGAGAATCTTGATCAATAGCGAAAGCACAGCTTACATGTTTTGAAATCACACTGTAGGTGCTTTTCTCTTCATCTTCGCAGTAAATACATGGAGAAGACAGCCTAGGTTGCAGCAAGCAAATTTATATTGGACCAAAGAGAGAAAAATATGCACATATGCTAGCATTGGCTTAACACACAGAGGTAAGACTGAGGGTATGGACTGTTAATTTATAATAGAGTTGTGGTTGCCAGGGGCTGGGGAAGGGGAAACTGGGGAGATGTTAGTCAAAGGATTCAAGCTTCCAGCTATACCATGAATGAGATCTGAAGATGGAGTTCATCGCATAGTGATTACAGTCAGCAATACTATGTTACGTCTTTCAAAGATTTATTTATTTATTTAACAGAGAGAAATCACAAGTAGGCAGAGAGGCAGGCAGAGAGAGAGAGAGAGGAGGAAGCAGGCTCCCTGCTGAGCAGAGAGCCCGATGCGGGCCTCGATCCCAGGACCCTGAGATCATGACCTGAGCCGAAGGCAGCAGCTTAACCACTGAGCCACCCAGGCGCCCTATGTTACGTCTTTCAAAGTTGCTGAGAAGTAGATCCTGAATGTTCTCACCAAAAAAGAGAAGTGGTAATTATGTGGTAAGCATTTTGCCCTATGTCAGTATGTCAAATCAGTAGGTTGTGCACCTTAAACTTCCACATGTTACATGTCCGTTATATCTCTGTAAAGCTGGGAGAACAAAAAGGCGTAGAGTAGATCCCTGTCTGGGGTGTTTGGTTTTAGACAAAGTAATAAAGAACTTCTCCATTGCCACTGATTCTTCTATCGGGATTTGTGGCAGTGGTGGTTGTTACCATTATCTAGTAACACCAATCTCTTGTGCATTTGCTGTGTATCACAGTTTGGTTTCTTTGGAAGCAGATGCCAAGGCAGTTCGAAATGCAAGATATTTACTGGGGAGTAAGCCTGTGAATGGGAACGGGAGGGAGCAGGACCGGGCAGGGGGAGCTGTCAGTCTGGCGTGCCCACCTGGCCAAGCCTCTGCCTGCCCATTGGGAGCTCTGGAACACAGTTTGCCCATTGGATGGATGCCTTGTTGGGTGGCCAGGCCCTTGTATTTATGCTTTTGTTCAGTCATTGACTGGAGGCTGCTGTGATAGGAACATGTTTTTGGCTACCACTGCCTGGCTTACTCATTGGCCCGGGGCCACCCCACAAATGGTGTGACCTCGGCTGGAAAGCTGACACAGACCCTGAAGGACTAACAGCTGAGGGCTGTGCGTGAACCATGCTCCTCACAGCTGAGCAGTGAGCTCTTTTTGGAAGGGGGATCAGAGGGGCACCTCTCTGTTTCTGCCACATCATGTAGAGCACACTTCTCTCGGTTTGCAATTAAATAAATATGAAGTTGCCAGCTTTCTATGTGTAAATGCAATCTCCAGATTACTACTGAAATGTTCATTTTGTGTGTGTGTGTGTGGGGGGGAGGGAACGACCCAGAGTTACATGTAGCCAAACAGACCCAAATATTGTTGGTCAGATTTACCTAATGAAAGATCACAGCCTAATAGGAATAGGTATTCAAAATCAGACATTTTGCCCATATTATTTATAACTTTCATGACAACCTTGCACGATAGGCACTTTGATTCAATTTTTCAGTTGAGGAAGCTGTAGGTCGCATTGTTCAGGAAATTTTTTGTTCTAGTTCATGCGACTAGGACATCCTTCCATGCGACTAGGAGCTGAGATGTTTGTATTATTCTAAAGGCATTTTGCATTACACCAGGGTGACTGATATGAAAAATTGCAGAACAGAATATGACTACCAAGCTTGTATTTTGTCAAAATAGTTCAGTTCTTATGTACTCTAGTCCAGACTCCAGGGATGTTTGGTATAGTCTTTATTGTGTTAAAATAAAATATGGCTTTGGCCACACGTAACAGGGTGGAATTAACTTTTGACTTTATAATTTTGGGGTAGTTGTTTCCTACACATGTATAGATGTTAACTCACTACATTTGTGGAGGAAGTTCTGATTCCATTTCATACGACCTTGGGGTTTATCGATTTCCTTTCTATTTCTAGCTCTACATATTACTTACCTAATCTATTTTAAAAATAAAGTGTCACAGTCAAAACATAAAGTTCAGTAGACTATGATATCAACTGTAAGGAATTTTTGAATATAAAAAAATAATCCCCTACCTGTATCATTTTCAGTATTTTATACACAACATGTGGTAAGCATTTCAGTAATTGTTCTCTAATTTTTTAACTGTTGAAGTTGATTTCTCTCTTTTATTTAGAGGACATTAGAATCAGCTGTGTGACCAGATTTTATCTACTTCCAAGGCTAGAAAAGTGATATTATAACTTGTTCACATATTTGCTGATGAGAAAATTCAGCATCAGGGCGCATCATCAGCTTACACTTGGTTCTTTCCAAATTGAGTATATTGGGTCAGAAAGACCATCAGATATGAGGGCCAACAGTCTCTTATAAGGTCACCTTCCTTATGTTTCTCTTTGCCCTATATACTTTCAAAATTTCACAACTAAAAATATAAAAAGTGGAAAATAGGATGTCTTTTGCCTGGAAGGAAGCATTTTGAGAACTATGTTTAACATTACTTTCTGATATTCATCCATCTGTCCATTCACAATGACCTCCCAAATCTCAGTCATGTTATCCATGAAGTTCAGAATGCAGACAGTCCCCATGACATAGAAATGGGCCAGCACAGGAGTTACTAAAAGTGGGAGTCCTCATGTGTCTCGTCTGCTGTGCTTTGGAGACGACTTTGAGCTTGACTGCACATGAATCTCCAGCTGCTCCCATAGAAATGGCAGTGAAACCAGAGATACCTAGTCTGGGAGGATATTTTCATAAAAGAAAGTATTCTACATACTGTGAGGTGACTGCTGTCATTTAGGCTGTGCTCTGACAAATAGTGTTGAGTATTTTGAGAAGAAACAAGCATTGATGCTGGATCTGCTGGAAAACAAAACAAAAACAAGAAGACGACCTGAAGGTTAAAATATAAGTTTTATGGTAGCTTCAGGTACTTTCATGGGAATGCTTGAGGAACTTCAGGGTAAAGATCAGTAGACCTCAGGGCCTGGTGGAATCCATTTCTACCAGGAATGAGTCTGATTAGCATATTTGTGGTCTGTAACATTGACCCACAACTACATGAGGTGTAGCCATGGAAAAAAGTATGCCAAGAGATTTGTCATGATCTGATGGGAACTTGAAGGGAGGAGAAGGGTTATATCCAGGTGATCCTCTGACCTTGAGACCATGTAGGTACGCTGAAGAGTGCTGATAGTGCCCATTTCCAGAATCCTACAGCCCATTGGACAGGGGATGCATGCAAAAACTGTGGTGAAAGGTTGGTACAAGGATAAATTATCCATAGGTTCTCTTCCTGTTCTACCTAATTTGCCTATAGGTGACTAATGAATTGGCTGTGGGAATGGTGGGCTCTCCTCTCTCCTGGGCAGTATGGCTGGGTCAGAGAGGTGCCCTTTCACTCTGTAATTCAAGAGGGCTGGTTTACCTTCTCCTTTCCGTCTGTGACTATAAACTGTCCTCCTTTTAATAAATTCACTATTTGACTTTCTTTCTCCCTTTCCTCCAGGCCCAGTCTTTTCTAACCTCTTCATGGGAAGAAGCCAACTCTGCAGCTTTGCCTCCCACAGGTATTACAGTAACTTCCTAATTTCCTCTCCTGCCTCTACCATACTCTCTTTTGTAGATATGAATTTCTGACCGTGATGAGGCAAGGCTCTGGTGAAGTCTTTTTCACTGGAGAGTAGGTCTTTGTTACAGAGAATCTTCTGGGTGTATTTCAAAATAGTTACCTTTCTGCCCCCCCCCTTGCCAGAGCCATGAGGGGATCTTTCTTGGTTCTTTCTTTGTGAGAATCTGGGGTATCTTAGAGGGTAAATTTAAGAGTCTAAGAGTCTCTCTAAGTCACCAGAACTATTCACTGTCATGCTAGTCTATATTCTGTTTCTGTCAGTTTGTCAAAATTACCATTCAGGTGTTCTTACCAGGTTATGGCTTTAGCAGCTTCTGCTCCAGGTGAATAGATCTTAGCTATGATCTCTGTATTTTCCTGTGTCTCCACATTTCAGGGTGGCCCTTTGCCTTATAACCTCAGTTCTCCGATGGGTCCAGGAAAATTATTGATTTTCAGTTTGTTCCACTTTTTTCTTATGTTAAGGGTGCGAGTGATAACTTCTCTTTACCTGTTAATACTGAGACCAGAAGTCTATGCGTAGCCTACTTTGAACACAGGAGCCCATGAAATTCCCATAATGTGTAAGATAGTCAAGTTGCTCCTCTACTTCAGCTTATCTTGGAGTAAAAGCCAAAGCCCTTTCATTGGCCCATAAAGCTTCCATGATTTGCACACTCTCTTGGGTACTCATTGGCCACTTCTTATTTTACTCTTCTATCTCTCTTCCAACCACCGTGGTCTCCTAGCTGTCCCTTAAACATACCAGCAGCCTCCTACCCTGGGGCATTTGCACTTGCCTAGAATGATTCTTCTTTCTAGATGTCTACTGTCAGTGAACAAAAGTCACAGATACCTTGTGATGACTTCGCTGACTACCCTATTTAATATAACAACCCCACAGCCCTCTCTTATATCCTCATCCCTACCCAGCCTTATTTCCATAGCACTTTGCACCACAGAACATACTTCATACAGTATTTTTCTAATTTTTTACTGTTTCTCTACCCTATCAGATAGTAAGTTCCATGCAAGCAGGGATTTTTGCTTTTTTTGCTTGTTTCATTCCTTGCTTTTATAGACCAGTGATACAATGAAATTGTTAATTCAGGATTATCAGGTGATGTCAAAACCATCAAGTGAATGTATGATGGTGAATGAAACACTTGTACAATGCCAAAGCAACACTATACAAATTACAGGTTGCAAAGGGGAAAATGTTAACTCTTCCACTCTAATTCAGTGGTTAAGCTTAGTATCATTAATGGTGGGTAAACCAGATGTTCTATGTTTTCTTAGGTGTTGCAAAATGAAGTTGGTAACATCCCTTATAGATTATCTAGTAGCCAGATAAGCTTAACTTGAATCCATGGAGCCTTTAGATGTAGCTCTTAATTTATGAAGTAAAGGAACAAGTTAAAATTCATCATGAAGAGACTGCACAAATTTAGAATGTGGTGTATCCTGTAAAATAACAGTTCAGGATTGTTACAATAAAGGATCTGTTCTAAATGAAAAGAGACATAAAGAATAAAATAGGTGCAATGTATGGGCTTGGATTGGCTGTGATTTGTGCAAAACAATCTTAAAAGGTATATTTTTGTCAAAGAGGAGAATCTAAATTCTAGTATTAGGTGAGAGGAACATTTTCTGAAATAAAGATGATGACCATGAACTGGAAAAATTATCTGCCAAGGAGATATGTAGATTATGATCTCCTTTTGGTAAAAAAATAAGATATTTTACAGATCAGTATATGAAAAAAAAGTATACACATGCAGATTAAAAATAAATCAGCATTTAGCTCATAGATTTCTTTGAATTTTTGTTTCTGGATGGAAGGAAGGAAAATTGCCCTAGGGTACAATTTAGAAAGGAGAGGGACCAAACTGCTTCATATTTCAGATCTATATCTGCCACACACATAAAGGTATAAAGTGTTTGTTATTGTCAGTTTGCATAGCTGTAGGCAGAGAATGTTTTAGAACTGTGTGCCCTTATATACTCAAAATTTCTGGATTTGTTTAATTCAAATTGATCTTCCTCTAATCAATACAAATTCATGAGTTTTATTAAGTTATATCAAAACTAACCCCAATTGTTTGTTATGTAAGTGTTTTAGAAAGTCTGGAAATTTCTCCTTTAGTCTGGTTTTAAATTCATAGACTCTTCCTTGAAAGACAAAATCTCAGTTATTTGGTCTTCAGTTTCAGACTCTTTAGAGAATTTTTTTTTCTTCCCTCCTCTATTCTTGCCTTCCTCTTTTTTTCTGTTCTTTCCTCTTACTTTCCTTCCTCCCTTCTCTCTCTTCTGTCTCCATCTCTTCTCTCTTTCTTTCTACCACCCACTAACACCATATTTATTTTAGATTTTTTTAAGAAAAAAATTTAAGGGTTTTTCCTAACAAAACCCTGATTTCATTTTTGTCTGTCCTTTTTCATAGAAAGCCACTATTTTGTCTTGTTACTTTTATTATGTGCATAATTTTATACTTTTTATACAAATACAAACTGGATGTTTTGCCGTTCGGTAAAGCATAAATTACCATAAATTGTCTCTATAAAGAATATGTCATATTTTGCATATTTTTGGACTTTATATATATATATATCATGCTGTTCTAGGGCTTTGCAACTTTTTTGTCAACATTGTGGGTTTTTGTTTTTTTTTTTTTTTAATTTTCTGGCTCGGGGTGCCTGGGTGGCTCAGTGGGTTAAAGCCTCTGCCTTCGGCTCAGGTCATGTTCCCAGGGTCCTGGGATTGAGCCCCACATCGGGCTCTCTGCTCAGCAGGGTACCTGCTTCCTCCTCTCTCTCTCTCTCTCTCTGCCTACTTGTGATCTCTATCTGTCAAACAAATAAGTAAAAAAAATCTTAAAAAAAAAATTTCTGGTTTATTTTATTTTTTAAAATCTTCAATTATAAAGATAAACAGATATGCTAAGCAATGTATGGATCCAAATAGATTGTTTATACTAATATTCAATTATTCCAGTTATTCCAGCATTTCTTTCTTTTTTTTTCTTTTACATGTGATATTTTCTTTTTTTAAAATTTTTTATTTTTTATAAACATATAATATATTTTTATCCCCAGGGGTACAGGTCTGTGAATCGCCAGGTTTACATACTTCACAGCACTCACCATAGCACATACCCTCCCCAATGTCCATAACCCAACCACCCTCTCCCCACCCGCTTCCCCCAGAAACCCTCAGTTTGTTTTGTGAGATGAAGAGTCACTTATGGTTTGTCTCCCTCCCAATCCCATCTTGTTTCATTGATTCTTCTCCTACCCTCTTAAGTTGCATCTCCACTTCCTCATATCAAGGAGATCATATGATAGTTGTCTTTCTCCGATTGACTTATTTCACTAAGCATGATACCCTCTAGTTCCATCCACGTTGTTGCAAATGGCAAGATTTCATTTCTTTTGATGGCTGCATAGTATTCCATTGTGTATATGTAGCACATCTTCTTTATCCATTCATCTCTTGATGGACATCCAGGTTCTTTCCATAGTTTGGCTATTGTAGACATTGCTGCTATAAACATTCGTGTGCACATGCCCCTTCGTATCACTACGTTTGTATCTCTAGGGTAAATACCCAGTAGTGCAATTGCTGGGTCATAGGGTCGCTCTATTTTCAACTTTTTGAGGAACCTCCATGCTGTTTTCCAGAGTGGTTGCACCATCTTGCATTCCCATCAACAGTGTAGGAGGGTTCCCCTTTCTCCCCATCTTCGCCAGCATCTGTCATTTCCTGACTTGTTAATTTTAGCCATTCTGAATGGTGTGAGGTGGTATCTCACTGTGGTTTTAATTTGTATTTCCCTGATGCCGAGTGATGTGGAGCACTTTTTCATGTGTCTGTTGGCCATCTGGATGTCTTCTTTGCAGAAATCTCTGTTCATGTCTTTTGCCCATTTCTTTCTTTTTTTTTTTTTTTAAGATTTTATTTATTTATTTGACAGAGAGAGATCACAAGTAGGCAGAGAGAGAGAGGAGGAAGCAGGCTCCCTGCTGAGCAGAGAGCCCGATGCGGGACTCGATCCCAGGACCCTGAGACCATGACCTGAGCCGAAGGCAGCGGCTTAACCCACTGAGCCACCCAGGCGCCCCCCATTTCTTGATTGGATTATTTGTTCTTGGGTTGTTGAGTTTGCTAAGTTCTTTATAGATTTTGGACACTAGCCCTTTATCTGATATGTCATTTGCAAATATCTTCTCCCATTCTGTCAGTTGTTTTTTTGGTTTTGTTAACTGTTTCCTTTGCTGTGCAAAAGCTATTGATCTTAATGAAGTCCCAATAGTTCATTTTTGTCCTTGCCTCCCTTGCCTTTAGCGATGTTCCTAGGAAGATGTTGCTGCGGCTGAGGTCAAAGAGGTTGCTGCCTGTGTTCTCAAGGATTTTGATGGGTTCCTTTCTCACATTGAGGTCCTTCGTTCATTTTGAGTCTGTTTCCGTGTGTGGTATAAGGAAATAGTCCAATTTCATTTTTCTGCCTCTGGCTGTCCAATTTTCCCAGCACCATTTCTTGAAGAGGCTGTCTCTTTTCCACTGGACATTCCTTCCTGCTTTGTCAAATATTAGTTGACCATAGAGTTGAGGGTCTATTTCTGGGCTCTCTATTCTGTTCCATTGATCTATGTGTCTGTTTTTGTGCCAGTACCATGCTGTCTTGATGACGAAAGCTTTGTAATAGACCTTGAAGTCCGGAATTGTGATGCCACCAACTTTGGCTTTCTTTTTCAATATTCCTTTGACTATTCGAGGTCTTTTCTGGTTCCATGTAAAGGTTAGGGTTATTTGTTCCATTTCTTTGAAAAAAATGGATGGTATTTTAATAGGAGTTGCATTAAATATGTAGATTGCTTTAGGTAGCATAGACATTTTCACAATATTTGTTCTTCCGATCCAGGAGCATGCAACATTTTTCCATTTCTTGTGTCTTCCTCAATTTCTTTCATGAGTACTTTATAGTTTTCTGAGTATAGATTCTGTGCCTCTTTGGTTAGGTTTATTCCTAGGTATCTTATAGTTTTGGCTGCAATTGTAAATGGGATTGACTCCTTCATTTCTCTTTCTTCTGTCTTGTTGTTGGTGTAGAGAAATGTAACTGATTTCTGTGCATTGATTTTATATCCTGACACTTTACTGAATTCCTGTACAAGTTCTAGCAGTTTTGGAGTGGAGTCTTTTGGGTTTTCCACATATCGTATCATATCATATATAGTATATATGATCATATAGTATAGAGATCATATAGTATCATCTGCGAAGAGTGATAGTTTGACTTCTTTTGCCGATTTGGATGCCTTGGATTTCCTTTTGTTGTCTGATTGCTGAGGCTAGGACCTCTAGTACTATGTTGAATAGCAGTGGTGATAATGGACATCCCTGCTGTGTTCCTGACCTTAGCAGAAAAGCTTTCAGTTTTTCTCCATTGAGAATGATATTTGCAGTGGGTTTTTCATAGATGGCTTTGATAATATTGAGGTATGTGCCCTCTGTCCCTACACTTTGAAGAGTTTTGATCAGGAAGGGATGCTGTACTTTGTCAAGTGCTTTTTCAGCATCTATTGAGAGTATCATATGGCTCTTGTTTTTTCTTTAATTAATGTGTTGTATCACATTGACTGATTTGCGGATGTTGAACCAACCTTGCAGCCCTGGAATAAATCCCACTTGGTCGTGGTGAATAATCCTTTTAATGTACTGTTGAATCCTATTGGCTAGTATTTTGGTGAGAATTTTTGCATCTGTGTTCATCAAGGATATTGGTCTGTAATTCTCTTTTTTGATGGGATCCTTGTCTGGTTTGGGGATCAAGGCAATGTTGGCCTCATAAAATGAGTTTGGAAGTTTTCCTTCCATTTCTATTTTTTGGAGCAGTTTCAGGAGAATAGGAATTAGTTTTTTAAATGTTTGGTAGAATTCCCTTGGGAAGCTGTCTGGCCCTGGGCTTTTGTTTGTTTTGGAGATTTTTGATGACTGTTTCAATCTCCTTACTGGTTATGGGTCTGTTCAGGTTTTCTAATTCTTCCTGGTTCAGTTGTGGTAGTTTATATGTCTCTAGAAATGCATCAATTTCTTCCAGATTGTCAAATTTATTGGCGTAGAGTTGCTCATAGTATGTTCTTATAATTGTTCGTATTTCTTTGGTGTTAGTTCAACATTGTGTTTTTGAGATTTTTCCATGTTTCTACAAGTAGGTAGATTAGTCTGTTTTTTTAGCTGCTGAACAGTGTCACATTTTATGAATATATCAAAATATATCCTATTGAAATTTAAATATATTTGAGTTCCTCTTGTTTTATCTTCAAAAGAATGCTGAAATTAATATTTTTTATCTCTCACTTGCATGTATCCATCCTAGAGAGTTTCTCTAAGATACATACATAGAGGCAGAAATGCCAGATGTTAAAGCAATGTGCATCTCTGACTAGACAGTAGTAAATTGTGTTCCAAAGTGGTTGTTACAGTTCCATTAATATTAAATGGGAATTCTGGTTGTATCACATCTGGTCAACAATAGGTATTTTCAGACTTTAAAAATGAGTTAATTTAAGGGTGCCTGGGTGGCTCAGTTAATTTAAGGGTGCCTGACTCTTGATTTTAGCTCAGGTTATGATCTCAGGGTTGTACGATTGAGTCCCGCATTAGGTTCCCCATTCAGTATGGAGTCTGCTTGAGATTTTTTCTCCCTCCCCCACTTGCATTTTCTATCTCCCTAAAATAAACAAATAAAATCTTTTAAAAAATTAGTCAGTTTGATAAATGTGAAGTGATAGTTCATTGCTTTAATCTTATTTTTCATATTAGCCGTAAGATTAAAAATATTTTCATATATTAAATGGCCATTGAGTTTCCTGTTTTGTGAATTGCCCATTTTTCTGTTGGGTTATTGATTTTTATTTCTTCTTTATATGTTGTGGATACTACTAATTCTTTTATTAGTTATATGTGTCACAAATATTTTTTTTCTCAGACTGTGGCTTGTTTTTTCACTATTCGTGTTGCATTTATTGTAAAAAAAAATCCTGTTTTAATATAGTAAATTTGTTGATTTTTCATTGTGCCATTTGTGCTCTTCTGTGTTTTGTTTATGAACTCCTTCCATACTTTAATATCATTTAGTCTCTGTTCTTTCCTTTTCTTTTAAGATTTTACTTTTTTAAAAACAGTTTTATTTATTTGAGGGAGAGAGAGGAAGAGAGAGTGCAAACAGGGGAAGCGGCAGGCAGAAGGAGAAGCAGGCTCTTGCTGAGCAACGAGCCTGATGCGTGACTCTGTCCCAGGACTCTGGGATCATGACCTGAGCTGAAGGCAGACGCTTGATGGATTGAGCTACCCAGGTGCTTCTAAGATTTTATTTTTAAGTTATCTTCACATCCCTCCTTGGGCTTGAACCCACAACCCATAGATCAGGGTCACATGTTCCATCTGCTGAGCCAGCCAGGTGCCCCTCCTTTATTTCCTTCAAAAGGACTAAGGTTTTGCTTTCTCTGAAAAAAGTTTTTTTAATCTTCCTGAAATATTTTTAATGTTTATATAGTTTAAAGTAAGGAATTGCATGGATATCTTTTCCAGTCACCACTAATTTATTAGCTCTTTCTTGGTCCATTGTAATTACACATCTGTCATACCAAGTATCCACACATGTGGTTGTGTTCCACTTTTACTGACCTATTTGTTTATCACCCTTTCTCATTTCTCTGACTTATGTATGGGATCGTCTTCCTGTATTACACTGTGTAATTAGTTATTCCTGGTATATAGGCTAGTTTTTGTATGGTCAGCTCATGTTTACCAATCTTGCTGAATCTTCCATTAAGGGTCTATTACTGACTTGAATCAAAGAGGCCTCGCTCCTACTCTCACCTTTATCATTAATAAGTTCTGTGACCTTGATGAAGTTACTAGTGTCACCAAATTTCAATGTTCTTTTTTGGAAAGAGGCAGGTCATAATACCTACTCATGAGGTTGGGTTGTTGTGAAAGGAAAATTAGAAAATGGACGTAAATAGTGTAACAGTAAGTAGAGACCCCCAAATACTTGGTTCTTGTAAAACTCTTATTGTCTAGACAAAGAGACTAATAGTTAGTAGATGTGTAAAAAGGCTAATTAAATTAAATTTCACACATGCATGTGTGCACACATTTGCGCGCATGCACACACACACACACACTGAAGAAGACCCTTCTTGCCATCCAAAGCTCCAGGTTACACAGGTTACAAGGGCATTTCTTTAGTTATGATGTCACAAGCTTCATTTGTTTTTTCTTCTTGAATAAGAACATACTACCCCTTTTATTAAAGAAATACAAAACATTAGGCTGGGGTAACTATTCTGGGGGAATTAACCACTGGGAGGACACAAAGTTATCTCTTGATTTCAGGTAAGATGCATGTGCTTTACATGATTCATTATAGATCTTAAAGCTGTCAGAGGAAAAATGGCCATTATAATTATGTGACTTTAAAGTATTTTCCAAAAGAGCCATATCTGTCATCAGTTATGAAAGCTGACCAAATGTGCATGATGACAGACAGACAGCTGGTTCTCATTCATATTAAGTTCTTCTCAAGCAAAAGGAATGTTAAGGCAATCTGGCCTCATATTATGTTGATTCCAAAGTAATTACATTTGTTATTTCCTGGCGATGCAGTAAATCAAGCTGTGGCAAGTAGGTGGATATTTCACAGAAGTAATTTCGGAGACCATTAAGTATGATCATGTGGTGTGTTGAACCCTCTTCTGCCTCAAGACAAATAATGTCCAGTCCAGGTGTGGGGGAAGGGAGAGAGTGAGAAGCAAACTTATTTCTTTGAAAAGTTGGGAAACGCATGGTTTTCCACATGCAGATGCAGAATTTGTAAGAAACAAAGGGGTTCAGTTAAGGCATGTACAGGTCAAAGGAAGGGACAAACTGCCCCTGTGCAAGGGATTTGCTATCTCTCTGTTCTCACTCCAAAAGCTGCCAAGTCCAGCTGCTTCCCAGGCAGTCATTTACCTCCCCCAAACACACCTGCTATCCCAGCACTTTACTCTGGGGTAGGCTGGCCATTAATTAATGTCTACAACACAAGGGTTTATGACCCTTCTGATTTCATTATAGTAGGAAACTCTGTAGAGCTTACTCCCATTCATACAAAGGCCAAATGCTTTTAGAATCCTTCAATAAACCGATGGCCTAAAGGCTAAATTCAGGAAGGAATCTAATATAGGCACTAAATGATCATTTTGTTGTCTAAAAATCTCTGTTCAAAATGGACATAATTCTTCTTTTAGCCTGTGATCTGACCTCACTTTAATACCAGCTTCCTAACATGTTATCACAATGCAAGAATAAAAAAAGCAAAACTAAATTTGACTTTAAAGGGCATCCTTGCCTTACAGATATGCCTAGGAGTAAAGTTAAGACTTGTGGACTCTAACATTTCTTCCTGTAGACGTTAGAGATTTAGCTATCAATTGCTCAGTGCATTTTAAAGAATTGGGGAATAAAAAATCTGGAATGGTTTAGAGGAACACTGCCTGGAGGCCTTAGGAAAAGATGACCTCTGGAAGACCTACCCAGCTCCACACCATTCCTTGGGAGAGCAAACAAAATGGATCCGTGTGTATAGCGGCAAGGGGGGCATGGTTCTTGACCCATCAAGGGTAGGTTAGTTTCCACTGCCATGAAATAATTCAATCCAGTGGTAAAGATTTTTCGCTTTGAAACTCTTCAGAGAAATCGGGTCCTTCTCATTGTTCCCATCTTTGTTTAACTTGGCCAGTGTTTGTCAGTCGTTTAGCTTATAGCCCGTTGAATTTCATTCAGGATATCTGAAATCAGAAGGGACATAAATATGGGGACATGGAGAACAGGGAGAGAGGGAGAGATGGAATGGGAATTAACAGTCAAATGGAAAAAATGATTTTTTTTTTGCTCATTTTTTTTTTTCTCCCCAGATTCAGTTACTTCATCTACATGTTATATTTCACAAATGACCAGAGACAGCATATTAAGGGAAGTGGGTTTTGGTTACTTATTTTGGGGAATACTTATAATTTCAGAATATTCACTAAGTAAAATTAGGGTTGTTTTTTTTTTTTTTTTAAAGATTTTATTTATTTATTTATGAAAAAGAGAAAGAAAGAGTATGCATGCATGAGCAGTGGGGAGGGGCAGAGGGAGATGCAGACTCCTCACCTGGGAGGGAGCCTGATGAGAGACTCAATCCCAGGACCCTGGGATCATGACCTGAGCCAAAGGCAGACACTTAATTGGCTGAGCCACCCAGTGTACGTGGAGAGAAAAATAAATATATAAATATCTACATATAATATAATACCCAAGACAGCATCATCTTCAACAGATCAAGAATACAGATAATATGGAAAGTTCTGAGAAAAGCGAATAGAAGATCCTACACAAATTAGCATGGGATAGTGGGTGATGAATTGTCACTATATGTTTCTTTATTCTTTTCTTTCCTCTACTTCAAATAAAGATGTCACAAACATCTCAATCTACAGTGAGGGTGCTAACATTCTGCTCTGTGGATCCCACAATGCCAGTTGTGCCCAGCCTGGGTTTCGTGTGCTCGTGTCGCCTATCTGGGGAGCATCACACTCACTGTCTGTGTCAGGAGCCTCAGCTGCTTGCGGAGTCAGATTCTCATGCTAGCTTTCCCACAAACCGTCCGTGTGACTGTGGAGACCTCACGTCGTCTCTTAGCCCCTAGTTTCTGCACTCACTTGGTACAAAGTGGATTTTCAGTATAGTTTGATCAATTAATTAATGAGTGTGGATTTGACTTTTATATATATATAAAATATATAATATAAGGCTCCCCTGCTCCATTCAATAATTCTGGTCGCCATTTTTCAATCAGATCAATGAATTTTTACTGTCTTAGCTAACAAGATGCCATATCAATTGGCACATTTTAGCTTTTCTAGATCTGTTAAGAAAGATGTACTTGAATATTAGTATGAAATTCCTGAAATTATTTGTTTCAATCTTGGGGCTTTAAACTATGAAGATTTTGCACACTTTTCAAAATGATTTAAATAATTTAAATAATTGTACCCCTTTGTCTAGAATAACCTTCCACCAAAGTGCATGGCCCCAGGGGAACACAGCACAAGTTAGATTTCAGAACCATTCATCCTCCTCAGCCAGGAAATACCACTGTGTAGCACACTTGTAAAATAATATGTTGGGGCCAAAGACGTATCACGTACCTGACAATTCCAAGGCACGCATAAACCTTACCTGATCTGGGAAGTGATTGTGTCCCCTTCTGGTCACTGCTAAGTACAGTTTGACTTAAAATCAGAGGTCTCCAGAGAAAGAACTATAAAGGGAGTATAAGGTAACCTATGATTATGTCAAAAGAATATAAGAAAAATTTAATTTACTTAAAGCTTCACTAATTTTCTGGTGGTTTTTGTGTGGTAAAATATATAATATAACATTTACAATTTAACCATTTTTATTTTTATTTTTTATTATTTCTTTTAAAGATTTCACTTATTTATTTGACAGATAGAGATCACAAGTAGGCAGAGAGGCAGGCAGAGAGAGAGAGAGTGGGAAGCAGGCTCCCCGCCGAGCAGAGAGCCCGACACGGGGCTTGATCCCAGGACCCTGAGATCATGACCTGAGTCAAAGGCAGAGGCTTAATCCACTGAGCCACCCAGATGCCCCTATAATTTAACCATTTTTAAATACAATTCAGTGGCAATAAGTATGTTTACAGTATTGTGCAACCATCACCACTATCTACTTCCAAAACTTCTTCAACATTCCAAACTGAAACTCGGTATCCATTAAACAATAATTCCCCATTTCCTCCTCCCCTTGGCTTATGGTAACCTCTATTCTACTTTAGTCTCTATGAATTTGTCTATTCTAGGTAACTCATATAAATGGAATCATATGATATTTATCCTTCATGTCTAGCTTATTTCATTTTGCTCAATGTGTTCATAGTTCATCCATGTATCAGAATTTCATTTATTTTGGGGGCTGAATAATACTACATCGTATGGGTATACCACATTTGCTTATATATTTGACTATTGAAGGACATTTGGGCTGTTTCCACTTTTGGCTATTGTGAATAATGCTGCTGTGAACATTGGCATTCAAGTATGTGTTTTAGTCCCCATTTTCAGTTCATTGGGGTATATACACCTAGAATTAGAATTGCCAGATCATATGGTAATTTTATGTCTAACTCTTCAAGGAATCACCAAATTGTCTTCACAGTGACTGCACCATTTTATATAACCACTAACAGAGCATGAATTTCTAATACCTCCACAGTATCTTTACATTGTCAACACTTATTTATTTATTTTTTTACAATACCCAGCTTAATGGGTGTGAAGTATTATCTCATTGACTTTTGGTTTGCATTTTCCTGATGATTAGTGATCTTGAAAATTTCTTTCATGTACTCATTGGCCATTTGTGTATCTTCTTTAGAGAAATGTCCATGTAAGTCCTTTGCCTGCTTTTTATTTATTTATTTATTTAATATTTTATTTGTTTATTTTACAGACAGAGATCACAAGTAGGCAGAGAGGCAGGCAGGGAGAGAGGAGGAAGCAGTCTCCCTGCTGAGCAGAGAGCCCGATGCGGGGCTCGATCCCAGGACATGGGGATCATGACCTGAGCTAAAGGCAGAGGCTTTTACTCACTGAGCCACCCAGACATCCCTTTTTGCCTGCTTTTTAATTGGGCTGCTCATTTTTTGTTGTGGAATGATAGGAACTATTTGTGTTCTGGACATTAATTCCTTATCAGATGTATGATATGAAAATATTTACCCTTAATAATGTCTTGCAAAACAAAATTAAGAATGCAAGCTGGAGACAATAATAAGGCCATGGCGGAGTTGACATTTTGCTCTTAGTAGGAGCTCTTTGCCAGCCACATTAAGAGGGTCTAACAAGAAGTCAGTAAAAATTCACAAATGTCAATGCAACTATTTTAAAATATGGATTTAATTCAACTATAATTAACAGCATATCAAACTAAGGATATACTGTGTTAGGATATTAGTCAATGATAGTATGGAGGTATGAAAGTTTGAAAGACATAAGTATTTTATGTTTATTATATCATTTAAAAAGCATTTAAAGCATTTAAAAATATTTTTAGAAATTATTGCATCTAGAACATCTTTTTAGAGTAGGTTTATGCCACATACATACATAAATTAATATTTACATAACCAGCACTTACATTGGGGATGCATCCACCAACTTTTATTTATCGATGGAGATATTTTAAAAAGTTTAGAGACCACTGGAAACCATAAAAAGAAGCAGACTTACAGATATATTTATCTATCAACTTTGTCAGATGGAAAACTGGCACACTTTGATGCCGAGAATTTCTTCTCATTTAAAAAATGTAACATTGACTTGATTCCAGTCTGTTTGGCAAAAATTCCCTGGTGGATCCCTGCAAAGGCAGCAAAGCATTAGCAGGTTTGGCTTTATTATATATGTGACAACAAGTGTGCTTTTTTGTTTGTGTGGATACAGAGTCTGTATGTGTATAGTTGAGTAATCTGTGGGACAAAACAGTTATAACCCCAGAAGACTGATTTGTTGCCTGAAGAAAATACCATAGGTGAGTTGTGTGAAAGCCATTCTGGACCTAAGTTGTGTTAATAGAGAGCATAATTTTTCTCAAGAGCAAACTGTGGATAATCAATCACACTGAGTCTGGGTTTCTCACTGTACCATTCTATTATCCAAATTTAGAGATCTGCTAGGGTCATTATTTACCCAGACGTTCTTCCACTGGTTACCCTTCTGCCCATTTCACTGGTCATTAACACATCCATTGAAGAGTGAACCAGGGCAGCGAAGGGACTTTTATTTGGTGGCTTTATTCCCTTATTGTTTACATTGGCATGAAATTTTTGAGTTATACGTGAATTTTCTTTATCCACATGGATTTTAACTTCACAGCCATGGATAATCAACCGCCAATCAAACCTACTTTCAAAATGACCATCTTAAAACTAAGACAGGCCTTTCTGGTCATGCTTAGATGGTAATAACTGTAAGACAATTTATGAGAAAACCTGGAATTTTGATAGGACTTCATAATAAATTTATGTACTTCTTTGAAACTGGAAGGGCAATAAAACCAGGCTAGATAATGAAATTTTTTTCTTTCTTTTATTTTTTAAATTTATTTTCAGTGTAACAGTATTAATTATTTTTGCACCACACCCAGTGCTCTATGCAATCCATGTCCTCTCCAATACCCACCATCTGGTTCCCCCAACCTCCCACCCCCCGCCCCTTCAAAACCCTCAGATTGTTTTTCAGAGTCCATAGTCTCTCATGGTTCACCTCCCCTTCCAATTTCCCTCAACTCCCTTCTCCTCTCCATCTCCCCATGTCCTCCATAATATTTGTTATGCTCCACAAATAAGTGAAACCGTATGATAATTGACTCTCTCTGCTTGACTTATTTCACTCAGCATAATCTCTTCCAGTCCCGTCCATGTTGCTACAAAAGTTGGGTATTCATCCTTTCTGATGGAGGCATAATACTCCATAGTGTACATGGACCACATCTTCCTTATCCATTCGTCCATTGAAGGGCATCTTGGTTCTTTCCACAGTTTGGCGACCGTGGCCATTGCTGCTATAAACATTGGGGTACAGATGGCCCTTCTTTTCACTACATCTGTTTCTTTGGAGTAAATACCCAATAGGGCAATGGCATAGTCATAGGGAAGCTCTATGTTTAATTTCTTGAGGAATCTCCACACTGTTCTCCAAAGAGGCTGCACCAACTTGCATTCCCACCAACAGTGTAAGAGGGTTCCCCTTTCTCCACATTCCCTCCAATGCATGTTGTTTCCTGTCTTGATAATTTTGGCCATTCTAACTGGTGTAAGGTGATATCTCAATGTGGTTTTAATTTGAATCTCCCTGATGGCTAGTGATGATGAATATTTTTTCATGTGTCTGATAGCCATTTGTATGTCTTCATTGGAGACGTGTCTGTTCATATCTTCTGCCCATTTTTTGATATGATTATCTGTTTTGTGTGTGTTGAGTTTGAGGAATTCTTTATAGATCCTGGATATCAACCTTTTGTCCGAACTGTCATTGCAAATATCTTCTCCCATTCCGTGGGTTGCCTCTTTGTTTTCTTGACTGTTTCCATTGCTGTGCAGAAGCTTTTGATTTTGATGAAGTCCCAAAAGTTTATTTTTGCTTTTGTTTCCTTTGCCTTTGGAGACATATCTTGAAAGAAGTTGTTGTGGCTGATTTCGAAGAGATTACTGCCTATGTTCTCCTCTAGGATTCTGATGGACTCCTGTCTCATGTTGAGGTCTTTCATCCATTTTGAGTTTATCTTTGTGTCTGGTGTAAGAGAATGGCCAAGTTTCATTCTTCTACATATAGCTGTCCAGTTTTCCCAGCACCATTTATTGAAGAGACTGTCTTTTTTCCACTGTATATTTTTTCCTGTTTTGTCGAAGATTATTTGACCATAGAGTTGAGGGTCCATATCTGGGCTCTCTACTCTGTTCCACTGGTCTATGTGTCTGTTTTTATGCCAGTACCATGCTGTCTTGGTGATCACAGCTTTGTAGTAAAGGTTGAAATCAGGTAATGTGATGCCCCCAGTTTTATTTTTGTTTTTCAACATTTCCTTAGCGATTTGGGGTCTCTTCTGATTCCACACAAATTTTTGGATTATTTGCTCCAGCTCTTTGAAAAATACCAGTGAAATTTTGATCAGAATGGCATTAAAAGTATAGATTGCTCTAGGTAGTATAGACATTTTAACAATGTTTATTCTTCTGTTCCAAGAGCATGGAATGGTCTTCCATCTTTTTGTGTCTTCTTCAATTTCTTTCATGAGTGTTCTGTAGTTCCTTGAGTATAGATCCTATAGATCCTAACCTCTTTGGTTAGTTTATTCCCAGGTATCTTATGGTTCTTGGTGCTATAGTAAATAGAATCGATTCTTTAATTTCCCTTTCTGTGTTTTCATTGTTAGTGTATAAGAAAGCCACTGATTTTTGTACATTGACTTTGTATCCTGCCACGTTGCTGAATTGTTGTATGAGTTCTAGTAGTTTGGGGGTGGAGTCTTTTGGGTTTTCCATATAAAGAATCATGTCATCAGCAAAGAGAGAGAGTTTGCCTTCTTCATTGACAATTTGGATACCTTTTATTTCTCTTTGTTGTCTGATTGCTGTTGCTAGGACTTCTAATACTATGTTGAACAAGAGTGGTGAGAGTGGGCATCCTTGTCGTGTTCCTGATCTCAACGGGAAGGATGCAAGCTTTTTCCCATTGAGGATGATATTTGCTGTGGGTCTTTCATAGATCGATTTTATGAAGTTCAGGAATGTTCCCGCTATCCCTATACTTTGAACCATTTTAATTAGGAATGGATTCTGGATTTTGTCAAATGCTTTTTCTGCATCAATTGAGAGGACCATTTGGTTCTTCTCTCTTCTCCTATTAATTTGTTCTATCACATTGATTGATTTGCAAATGTTGAACCATCCTTGTAGCCCAGGGATGAATCCCACCAATCATGGCGGATAATCTTTTTAATGTGCTGTTGGATCCTGTTTGCTAGGATCTTGTTGAGAATCTTAGCATCCATATTCATCAGTGATATTGGTCTGAAATTCTCCTTTTTGGTAGGGTCTTTGCCTGGTTTGGGGATCAAGGTAATGCTGGCTTCATAAAAAGAGTCTGGAAAATTTCCTTCTGCTTCAATTTTTTGAAACAGCTTCAGGAGAATAGGTGTTATTTCTTCTTTGAAAGTTTGATAGAATTCCCCAGGGAATCAATCAGGTCCTGGGCTCTTGTTTTTTGGGAGGTTTTTGATCACTGCTTCAATCTCGTTACTAGATATCGGTCTATTCAGGTTGTCAGTTTCTTCGTGGTTCAATTTTGGGAGTTTATAGTTTTCCAGGAATGCATCCATTTCATCTAGGTTGCTTAGCTTATTGGCATATAACTGTTGATAATAACTTCTGATGATTGTTTCTACAATGAAATTTTTTTTTACACAAAACAGCCTGAAGTTAATTGCAATGATAGCAGTCAGCTTGTAGTTACACCCCTCCCCTAAAATCTTCAGGTTGGGGGATGCCTGGGTGGCTCAGTCAGTTAAGCATCCAACTCTTGATTTTGGCTTGGGTTATGATCTTAGGGTTATGAGTTCGAGCTCCGTGTTGGGTTCTGTGCTGAGTGTGGAGTCTGCTTCAGATTCTCTCTCTCTCTCTTTCAGTTGCCACCTCCCCCCGCCCCCAAGCATGTGCTTGCTCTCTCTCAAGAAATAAAAAAAGAATCATGGAGTTAGAAGGGAACATAAAGAATACCATATCATCTTTCCTCCTCTCTGAAATTGTGGTTATCTGAAATCTATATTAAAAGCTTCCTTTTTCAAAGGGAGTGTTAACTCTTAACACAGGATTGCCCTGTACAACTACCGTGAGAGATTTCTTTTTTGCCCATTCTAGATGATCATATCTTCTGGACTGTTTCAGGTGATACGGAGCTATCTGCATCCTGAAATGGATAACCAGCACCTTCAATTGTTCAAGTCTAGGTTTGATCTTCAGCTGGCTGACACCTTTTCTTCTCACATACATCTCTGGCTCTCTTATTCTTTAGTACCAAGGAGTCTGTTCTTTGGCTTTGCTAAACCTCTAGGTTTTGCATCTTTTCATTTTTTTCTCGGTCTAAATTTATCTTTGGTTTCATACCCTTCTCTGCTTAGGATCCCATAGTCCATCACCTCAGTTTCTCTCTTATCAACAAGTTCAACTTCCCTGGTTTCTATTCTGAGCATATCTTGCAATTGGCCGTGTTTAGTCCCACTGAATAATCAGACCTTTTCTATTAGAGAAACCTGTTCACTTATAGTCTGAATGAGACAGGGCTCTTCTGTCCAACATGCAGCATAGCACTTTGCTTCCCCGTCCATGGAGACTTGTAGTCCACCTCTGAGACCTTTGTCAACTTGTGACGTTTTTCTAAGGTGCATCCTCTCTCCAAGAACCATCAACAGAGCTTACTCACTGCAGTCTGTTGATGGTCCTTGGGAGAGGATGCTGTACCTGCTTGAACTGGGTAATGGGAAAGGAGCAGTGGAGGTTTGGGTGGATCAATGAAGGCAGTAGCACATTTAAAGAAAGTATATGACTGAGTCATCCTGAGACTTTACAGAATAGCTTGCTTAAATGTAGGTCACCTAACAGACTGTATTTCTCATCTATCTAAATTCCAAAAAAGATAACCTGGACTCTGATCAAGAGTGAGAACATGTCCGAAATAGTGATAGAAAGTGCAAGGAGATCCAAGATGAATAGCCACCCATGACATTGGACCCACATCCTGCATCAAATCATTTTTGTTTAACCTACAAGAAAACGAGAGACAAGAGAATGCTTGAGCAGGACGCTGGAGCTAGGAAGTAAATCTTCCACAGTCATAACCAAGCTGCGTTTCTCAGTTTCCTGCTTAGAGAGAGGAGGTGCTGAGTCAGGAATCTGGGCTTCCCAAGGCAGAGCATCCTTAATGACTGTTTAGTGTATCTTTGACACAGACCAGACTCTGGAGCTAGTTTGGCTTTCCCAGCGGAGGGCTAAGCCTGCTCTGTTGTTGATAAGAATGTCTTTCAAATGGCGCATGAACAGGGATAATCCAGACTCTGGTCCGAAACAACAGTCTGCTTCCTCTGACCCTATACCGGGGCATCTGCAACCTGCATGATACTACCTGAACAGTATACAGGCTGCCTCAGCCACAATCATAACATTGTTGGATCCTGTTATACCTGTTATTGTTCATCTCCTGTTCAGGTTTCCCACAGCAGCTGTTCTAACTCTTCAGTATTAGGCAATTTTATTACTCAGCTCCACTCACTTTACTCTTAACAGGTCATCGTGCTTCCTTTCAGTTGTATATACATTGCACCGCTGAGATACAGTAGCCGCCCCCCCCTTATCTGCAGAGGATATGTTTCAAGACCTCCCTGTGGATGGCCCCTGGAACCGCAGATAATAACAAACCCTATGTAAACTATGTTTCTTCTTGTACATACGTACCTGCAGTAAAGTTTATACATTTGGCACAGTAAAAAATTAACAACTGTAACCTAATAATAAAATAGAAAATAATAAAATAGAAAAAAATAAATAGAAATAGAAATAATGATAAAATATTATAAAATAATAAATAATAAAATAGAAAAATTATAACAATAATAAAATAGAAAAATTAAAACAATATACACTAATAAAAGTGATGTTAATGTGGCCTGTTTCTCTCTCCCATAACGTCTCATTGGATTGTACTTACCCTTCTTCTGGCGATGTGAGGTGACAAAATGCCTACATGGGGAGGAGAGGCGAGGTGAATGATGCGGATGCGGTGACGTAGCGTTAGGCTCCCTTCGATGGTTTGACTAAACGTGGATTATTGGCTTTCAGATGCAGCCCACCACTGGTAACTGAACCCTGGAAAGTGAAAGCAGACCAAAGAGAGGCTGGTTGTGCAATGTAGTGCTTTTATCGTTTTTACAAATGGTCTCATTAATATTAACATCACCTTTGTGTGGACTTATTCTTCCTTTCTTCCAAGACCCTGTCAAGCCTTAGAGAGTTCAAAACTAGATCTTAGGAGCCACTCAGCCTCTGCTTTTTGTCTTTTCTTTCTTTCCTTTTTTTTTTTTTTTTTTTAAAGATTTGTTTATTTTAGAGGGAAAGAGAGAGAATGGGTGAGCGGGAGAGGGAGAGAAGCAGACTGCCCCTTGAGCGCAGAGTCTGACCTGGGGTTTGATCTCATGGCTCTGAGATCAGCCGCTGAGCTGAAATCTAGGCGAATGCTCAACCGACTGAGCCGCGCAGACAGCCTGGCTTTGCTCTTTTTATTACTTCATGCTTTCTCTAGAAAATAGAACATATCAAAACAAAAACTAATCCAAACCCAACATTTTTTTCTGATCTGCTCTAGATAGCTGTTAATAAGGAGAAAGAACTTGAAGTTTAGAAATCTTTGACAGGGTAAAAGCTGAATAGGAATTGCATTCAAATGTGAGTAGCGGATGGGAATGTATTTCTCTACCCAGGTTGTAATGAGGGTGGGAATGTGAGGGGGAGGGACTGGTTGAGGAGAGAGTAGGTTGAGGGTGAGCATGGGGAAGGGCCTCAACATTTGAAAAGAGGAAGCTTAGAAAGACCAAAGGCAAGCATTATGTGATTCTGTTTTACCCAGTATTGGCCCTGACAGTGTGCAAGACAACTTAGGGAAGAACAAGAAAGAACCGAGACATTGCTTCTAAAAACCAAAAGCTGTAAAGTTGAGAGAATGACTTAGGTTAAAGGTAATATATTAGAGATTAGCTTAGTTTCTCTGAATGTGGCCTCAACTGGTATTTCCTCAGGTATTAGCCAAGATTTCATTGTGGCAAAAGAGAACAACCAAAATATTCATGTGTGGGGTATGGTGATAACCCAGGGGGAGAAGCCTTCAGTTTGTGGATGGCAGCTTGGCCAAATTTAAGGACAACATTATTTGGTTTCCAGAGGAAGCATTCCACTCACACCCCCCCCCCTTTTTTTAACTTGATGAATTGTGGAACCGCTCATTCTCTAGAGGTTCAAATCAGAAAAACAAATTATATTTAAATGAAGACTTGGTATTTGGTTCAGCAAACTAATGGGACCTGGAGGCATTTTAAAGACCTCCCAGGTTTTTAGCAGAAGGAGTCATCTTTCTGTGGACCAGACCCAAGTCCAGTTTCTTATTCAGCTCTTGATTTAAATTGAATAAGTCCTTATTGAAAGTAGGCTGCTTGGCTGTGTGTCTCTGGGAACTGATCTCCTTCAGGACCTAAATGCTCCCCAGTTAATGAGATGCCTACTTGTTATTGCTTATAAAGTCACTAATACTTTTCTGAGAGTCTGTATATCAAGTTTACGAAGTGTGTAGTCACCCATACAATAACTTGAGTAGCTATTTTCCCATTAAGGCAAACTCTTGGTTAATGTATTTCAGTAGAAATATTTTTCTGAAGGACTACTTCTGGCCATTGAAAATATTTTTTCATATTTATTTTATTTTATTTTTTTAAGATTTTATTTATTTATTTGACAGAGAGATCCCAAATAGGCAGAGAGGCAGGCAGAGAGAGAGAGAGGGAAGCAGGCTCCCTGCTGAACAGAGAGCATGATGCAGGGCTCTGTCCCAGGACCCTGGGATCATGACCCGAGTTGAAGGCAGAAGCTTAACCCACTGAGCCACCCAGGTGCCCCTTTTTTTCATATTTAATTTTATATAAACCACCTGGTTATTTATAGGCTTATTTACAGATTATTTATTCCACTGTTTTTAACTCTAATTAGGAAATAGATAAAATCAGTTATTAAGGAAGTATGTCAGTAATACACCTCTTTGAGGAGTATGTGAGATCTGGAGATTTTATAGAAAGATGACTCCCGGGCACCTGGGTGACTCAGTGGGTTAAGCCTCTGCTTTTGGCTCAGGTCATGATCTCGGGGTCCTGGGATCGAGTTCCGCATTGGGCTCTCTGCTCAGCAGGGAGCCTGCGGCCCCCCTCTCTTTCTGCCTGCCTCTCTGCCTACTTATGATCTCTCTTTGTGTGTCAAATAAATAAATAAATAAATAAATAAATAATCTTAAGAAAAAGAAAGATGACTCTCCTGCAGTTCCATCACTAAGCATTGGTTCTGCTTTGTGCTACTATATATCCTGGCCTTTCTGAAGTGTAGAATGCGAGTCAAAGGGAAAAGAAGAGGCTTGGAGTTAACCCTACATCCAGGGAGCAAAGTTAAACTAATTGTTCCACCAGGGGTTTGAATCCATGACCTTCACCACTTCCAGTGGGAAAGTGAGAATTGACTTGACTTCCTCTTGACTCCTAATCCTGGGCAGGTGGGAAATGTGTCATTCACTCATTCTTCTATTTTTTTTTTATTAGTTAATTTTTTAAAAGATTTTATTAATGTATTTGGCAGGCAGAGATCACAAATAGGCAGAGAGGCAGGCAGAGGTGGGGGGCAGGGGGAAATAAGCTCCTTGCTGAGCAGAGAGCCCAATGTCGGGCTTGATCCCAGGACTCTGGGATCATGACCTGAGGCAAAGACAGAGGCTTTAACCCACTGAGCCACCCAGGTGCCCCACTCATTCTTTTAATCAAAGATATTTGTCAAGGTGCTTCTTGGTGGCAGGAATTGTCATTGGCAGTGGAAATGCCGAGATGACCAAGATGGACAAGGCCTGGTTCCCACAGACCCTGTATAACAGCAGGGGACATAGTCAGTAAACAAGGAGCAAGGACATGAGCAAGAATTGATCATTAAATGACCAAGTGTGCATGATGAGGTTTTCCCAAACTTCAGAAATATATTCTCCTGGAGGCACAAGTTGTTGAAAATTATGGATAAGTTGCAGTGGATGTGGTCTGTTGAATGGAATGGGATGAAATATCTCTAAAGTACCATGATCAAATAGGAAGCATTTCTGCAGTTTCCATGAAAGAGTTTGACTTTGAAATCATACACTTATGTTCAGATCCTACCTCCTCCACTTGTTAGTGTTAAGAACTCAGGAGACTTTTTTAATCTTCCTGATTGTCAGCTTGCTGTTCTGTAAAATGATGCAGGTTTGCTGTATGAAATAGTATAATATAAGTAAAACACATGGCACTTAGCAGGTACTCAAGAAATATTAGTTCTCCTTTCCAGTGAAAAAGAACGATAGAGTGTGTTCCCTCTTACAATAACCAGGTGTAACTTATTTTGACCATCAGGTATAAAAAATTCAGAAATACAGTAAAGAATTTGAGCTATGTTACTTTGCAGAATGATTTTATTAAAGTACATATAATTCCCTAAAGAGCATTGTTGGCCTTAACTGTAAAGGCAGTTCCATTATAACCCTGCTTTTCAAGATAAAATGAACATTTGCTAAATCATATTTAACTTTTCACCAGTGATTTACAACAGTCTTTATCTGAAGTTATTTTTCTTCCAACTTTCCAGAGTTGAGGAATGGAGCAGACAATAGGTTAAGAGGAAAACTGCGTGTTTAACTTAAAACTTTTCATCTCTGTGCTCTGATCTAAGCATTCCTTTTTCAGGTAGAGGTTTGGTATTTGAAAAGCAAAGGAATCAAGTTTCTTGGCACTCTGTGGCCTGAAACATTTATCAAAATAAACCCCAGGAGCTGGGCCCTGCACCGGCCTTTGGAGATTAGAGGAATGTTGTGCATGTGGTCAGGGGTGTGAGAGAGGGGAGATGATTGCCCCTGAGGGAACTGCTTTCTGGAGGCTTCTGTGCTCCAGCCTGGCTGTCTCTCTATTAGTTACAAAAGACTTGCCTTCCTCAGCCCTAGGCATCTGGCTTCATTCCCAGATGCGGCTCTGAGGCCAGAGTCTAATACACAGAAAATATCTGGGTGTTTTAGATTCAATAATACTTGGCATAGTAATAATAATGATTGTAATAAAAATTATACTAGTTACTATATTTATAAGTATATATATATAAGTATATACTTATTTATAAATATATATTTATAAGTATATATAAATTTACAAATATAAATAGTATACATGATAATTGTATTAACTAAAATAATCATGTAGCCATAGCATTTTTATTACAGAAATAATATTTTGGCATACTTATTAAGAACTTCATACACATCACTTCTTTGAAACTCCAACCCAAATATTTCATTTTATTTAAAAAAATTTTTTTTAAAGATTTATTATTTTATATATAGAGAGAGAGTCAGAGAGAGAAAGAGAGCTAGTGGGGTTGGGAGGGACAGAGAGAGAGTCTTAAATAGACACTGCACGGAGCACAGAGCCTAACCTGGGGCTGGATCCCACAATCATGACCTAGCCGAAATCAGGAATTGAACACTTAATCCACTGAGCCACCCAGATACCCCCCAATCCAAATATTTTGATTCAGGGGCTATTATTTTACCATTTCACAGGGGGGAAAACTGAGATGTGATTAAGTGAAGTAACTTCTCCCAAGTCGCCTAGCAGGTAAATGAAGATAGGAACTGTGGCCATAAAACACTGAAGTTGAAGTTCTCTCCCAACAAATGTAGATTTGTTGACAAATCTACATTCAGCTCCATTCTCTATTAATGATCCAGTGACCTGAAGTATCAGCAACATATGAAATGTGAAATATCAGCAACATAATAAGTTGTGATCAATGATGCTAAAATAGCAATGTGTGCCCTCGCCAGGAGAAATACAGAGAATACACATTTCCTCTCCATCCTAGCTAATGTTGCATGCTCAGGATGGTGCTCTAATTTAATTAGCAAATACAGTAAATCGATTGAGGAAAAAGGAGGAAACATTTGTGATTTAGAGAGAGAGAATTTATATCTTAGGTTTGTAAAAATCAAAAGAGCTATGTTTTCTTTCCTTCCTTGATGTCAGTTTGTATGTTAGTTCTTGTTTTTGCATTTTCAAGTAAATGAGCCCATGACTGTTTTCCTTTTGTGCTGGTGGACCTAAAGCCCACATGATTCCAGATGTAACTTTCCCACCTTTGGATGTTTTCCACCTTTGGATGTTTTCTTGGCCAATCACTGAGCTCAATTCTGGCTCATTTGTTACCAGACCCTGAGGTGAGAGTTTACACCTTCTGCTTTTTGTTTACAAAGGTTACTTTCATCCAAATACTGTCCTGTGTTTCAGAAAAACTAAGATGGGGCCATCATTCATGTTGAAGGACCCATATTGGGCTGACATTTTCTCCTGAGGTCACATGCGTGGACATATTGTCAAAAGCTAACATTGCAGGGGCGCCTGGGTGGCTCAGTGGGTTGGAACCTCTGCCTTCAGCTCAGGTCATGATCTCAGGTCCTGGGATCGAGCCCCACATCAGGCTCTATGCTCAGCAGAGAGCCTGATTCCTCCTTTCTCTCTCTGCCTGCTTCCCTGCCTACTTGTTATCTCTGTCAAATAAATAAATAAAATCTTAAAAAAAAAAAAAAGCTAACATTGCAGGTCACCAACTTGGCAGCCTCTTCAAAGAGGTCGCCTGAAGCACAAAAGACTTAGTCCAGTTTTGAAAAAAGCAGGACCATAAGGTGTTTTGACCACAAGGATTAACACCCATTAACATCCTTTTTTGGTTTAATGTTATTTCCTGATGATTTTAATATATTTGTACTCTTATTGTGAATCAGAAACTCTGACTGGGACTCCAAAGCCCAGACTGACTTATTGGCTTAATATTTTGGAGTACTCAAGTTAATTCAGAGCTTTCCAGACAGACCCATTGACGAGTACATCTGTAACTTAGTTTTAATTTGATATTAGTCTGGGAATGGAGACTAAAGACTGGTGTAAAGAATGAAGAGGAGAAATTAGCTTAAGTACTACCTTCTTGCCTCAATTTTTAGCTCAAAGGGACAAAAATTCGCCTGACAAATATTGTGATTATTTACTATGGTCTGAGTACCATGCAGGCTGATGTACCCATAAATAAAAGTGATGTGGCCCTCCCCACCTCACGGAGCTTAACATCTAGTGGTAGACATACGCCAACAATTATAAGAAAGTATGGTGAATGGCAGAATAGGGGTATGAGGCTTTCTTTTAACCCTTGAAGGATTTAATTTGGCCATAGGATTCAATTTATTACCTATGCTTTCAAAGGGAAGAATTAAAAATAATGGTTAGAGACATGAAATCCTAACTTCTGCTGGGTTAGAATAACAGTACAGTAGTGTATTGTGCAAAGTAGTAAACTTCTTGTCACTTGTAGTAATCAAATAGCGGCCTGTCATTCAAGAGATTTCTGCTTGGGAAAAGCCACTTGGAGCAGATACCTGTGAAGCTTCCAACCTAGAAATGGTATAGTTTTGTGAGTTAAGTTTTTCCTCTGAGTAGTTCCTGGTCTCATGGGAAGACCATGGCAAGAAGCCCACACATATTTACTGCCAGTGTATAAGCAGGAACTAAAGGGGCTAAAACAGGTGTGAAGGCCTTTGGCTTTGTGCACTTAATACGCCCTGTATTACCTCAGTTTTGAGCATTTTAATCCAGTGGTTACTTAGTGTAATTGAAATTTCCCTAGAGAAAACAAACCAAGGCCTTTCCCATTGCAATAAAGAGAAGGTAATACGTTTTATTTTCGAATGTTAGTGTTTTAAAATGAGCCGTATTTTTCAGACTTTCTCTAGCATCATTTTTTTTTTTTTAAGATTTTATTTATTTATTTGACAGACAGAGACAAAGCAAGAGAGGGAGACAGGCAGGGAGAGTGAGAAGCAGGCTTCCCACCAAGCAGGGAGCACAATGTGGGGCTTGATGCCAGGACCCTGGAATCATGACTTGAGGTGAAGGCAGACACTTAATGACTGGGCCACCCAGGTGCTCTCTAGCATTATTTCTTTAAATGATATTTTTCCTCATATTTTAATGGTAGAACCTGAAAGTTGTCATGGTCTTTCCCAGCCGCAAAATCTCAGCTTCTGTGAGACTGAATGAAGTTTAAAAAAAAAAAAACCCCGTATGTGCTTATTCACATATTTACAAATATATGCATGTATGAAAAACATGTACATATCTAAATATGCTTGCAACAGATATATGCTTGATGTTACTTCAAGTAATTACTATGAGTTCTTTGTATTAAAATGGCTTTCCAGAATAAATGAAACAAGATGGGATGGGGAGGGAGACAAACCATAAGAGACTCTTAATCTCACAAAACAAACCCAGGGTTGCGGCGGGGAGGGGGGTAGGGAGAGGGTGGTGGAGTTATGGACATTGGAGAGGGTATGCGCTAAGGTGAGTGCTGTGAAGTGTGTAAGCCTGATGATTCACAGACTGTACCCCTGAGGATAATAATACATTATCTGTTAATTTTAAAAAAAAATGGTTTTCCTAATGACCAAGCATCTTGGCTTTTTTTTTTTTTTAATTTTTTATTTTTTATAAACATATATTTTTATCCCCAGGGGTACAGGTCTGTGAATCACCAGGTTTACACACTCAACAAAGCACATACCCTCCCCAATGTCCATAATACCCCCCCTTCTCCCAAACCCCCTCCCCCCAGCAACCCTCAGTTTGTTTTGTGAGATTAAGAGTCACTTATGGATTGTCTCCCTCCCAATCCCATCTTGTTTCATTTATTCTTCTCCTACTCACTTAAGCCCCCATGTTGCATCACCACTTCCTCATATCAGGGAGATCATATGATAGTTGTCTTTCTCTGCTTGACTTATTTCACTAAGCATGATACGCTCTAGTTTCATCCATGTTGTCGCAAATGGCAAGATTTCATTTCTTCTGATGGCTGCATAGTATTCCATTGTGTATATATACCACATCTTCTTGATCCATTCATCTGTTGATGGACATCTAGGTTCTTTCCGTAGTTTGGCTATTGTGGACATTGCTGCTATAAACATTCGGGTGCACGTGCCCCTTTGGATCACTACGTTTGTATCTTTAGGATAAATACCCAATAGTGCAATTGCTGGGTCATAGGGCAGTTCTATTTTCAACATTTTGAGGAACCTCCATGCTGTTTTCCAGAGTGGCTGCACCAGCTTGCATTCCCACCAACAGTGTAGGAGGGTTCCCCTTTCTCTGCATCCTCGCCAGCATCTGTCATTTCCTGACTTGTTGATTTTAGCCATTCGGACTGGTGTGAGGTGATATCTCATTGTGGTTTTGATTTGTATTTCCCTGATGCCGAGTGATATGGAGCACTTTTTCATGTGTCTGTTGGCCATCTGGATGTCTTCTTTGCAGAAATGTCTGTTCATGTCCTCTGCCCATTTCTTGATTGGATTATTTGTTCTTTGGGTGTTGAGTTTGCTAAGTTCTTTATAGATTCTGGACACTAGTCCTTTATCTGATATGTCGTTTGCAAATATCTTCTCCCATTCTGTCAGTTGTCTTTTGATTTTGTTAACTGTTTCCTTTGCTGTGCAAAAGCTTTTGATCTTGATGAAATCCCAATAGTTCATTTTTGCCCTTGCTTCCCTTGCCTTTGACGTTGTTCCTAGGAAGATGTTGCTGCGGCAGAGGTCGAAGAGGTTGCTGCCTGTGTTCTCCTCAAGGATTTTGATGGATTCCTTTCGCACGTTGAGGTCCTTCATCCATTTTGAGTCTATTTTTGTATGTGGTGTAAGGAAATAGTCCAATTTCATTTTTCTGCATATGGCTGTCCAATTTTCCCAGCACCATTTATTGAAGAGGCTGTCTTTTTTCCATTGGACATTCTTTCCTGCTTTGTCGAAGATTAGTTGACTGTAGAGTTGAGGGTCTATTTCTGGGCTCTCTATTCTGTTCCATTGATCTATGTGTCTGTTTTTGTGCCAGTACCATGCTGTCTTGATGATGACAGCTTTGTAATAGAGCTTGAAGTCCAGGATTGTGATGCCACCAACTTTGGCTTTCTTTTTCAATATCCTTTTGGCTATTCGAGGTCTTTTCTGGTTCCAAATAAATTTTAGAATTATTTGTTCCATTTCTTTGAAAAAGATGGGTGGTACTTTGATAGGAATTGCATTAAATGTGTAGATTGCTTTAGGTAGCATAGACATTTTCACAATATTTATTTTTCCAATCCAGGAGCATGCAACATTTTTCCATTTCTTGTGTCTTCCTCAATTTCTTTCATTAGTACTTTATAGTTTTCTGAGTATAGATTCTGTGCCTCTTTGGTTAGGTTTATTCCTAGGTATCTTATGGTTTTGGGTGCAATTGTAAATGGGATTGACTCCTTCATTTCTCTTTCTTCTGTCTTGTTGTTGGTGTAGAGAAATGCAACTGATTTCTGTGCATTGATTTTATATCCTGACACTTTACTGAATTCCTGTACAAGTTCTAGCAGTTTTGGAGTGGAGTCTTTTGGGTTTTCCACATATAGTATCATATCATCTGCGAAGAGTGATAATTTGACTTCTTCTTTCCCTATTTGGATGCCTTTAATTTCCTTTTGTTGTCTGATTGCTGAGGCTAGGACCTCTAGTACTATGTTGAATAGCAGTGGTGATAATGGACATCCCTGCTGTGTTCCTGACCTTAGCAGAAAAGCTTTCAGTTTTTCTCCATTGAGAATGATATTTGCGGTGGGTTTTTCATAGATGGCTTTGATGATATTGAGGTATGTGCCCTCTATCCCTACACTTTGAAGAGTTTTGATCAGGAAGAGATGCTGTACTTTGTCAAATGCTTTTTCAGCATCTATTGAGAGTATCATATGGTTCTTGTTCTTTCTTTTATTGATGTGTTGTATCACATTGACTGATTTGCAGATGTTGAACCAACCTTGCAGCCCTGGAATAAATCCCACTTGGTCTTGGTGAATAATCCTTTTAATGTACTGTTGAATCCTATTGGCTAGTATTTTGTTGAGTATTTTCGCATCTGTGTTCATCAAGGATATTGGTCTATAGCTCTCTTTTTTGATGGGATCCTTGTCTGGTTTGGGGATCAAGGTGATGCTGGCCTCATAAAATGAGTTTGGAAGTTTTCCTTCCATTTCTATTTTTTGGAACAGTTTCAGGAGAATAGGAATTAGTTCTTCTTTACATGTTTCGTAGAATTCCCCCAGAAGCCGTCTGGCCCTGGGCTTTTGTTTGTTTGGAGATTTTTAATGACTGTTTCAATCTCCTTACTGGTTATGGGTCTCTTCAGGCTTTCTATTTCTTCCTGGTTCAGTTGTGGTAGTTTATATGTTTCTCGGAATGCATCCATTTCTTCCAGATTGTCAAATTTATTGGCGTAGAGTTTCATAGTATGTTCTTATAATAGTTTGTATTTCTTTGGTGTTAGTTGTGATCTCTCCTCTTTCATTCATGATTTTATTTATTTGGGTCCTTTCTCTTTTCTTTTTGATAAGTCTGGCCAGGGGTTTATCAATTTTATTAATTCTTTCAAAGAACCAGCTCTTAGTTTCGTTGATTTGTTCTATTGTTTCTTTGGTTTCTATTTCATTGATTTCTGCTCTTTCTTTATGATTTCTCTTCTCCTGCTGGGCTTAGAGTTTCTTTCTTGTTCTTTCTCCAGCTCCTTTAGGTGTAGGGTTAGGTTGTGTACCTGAGACCTTTCTTGTTTCTTGAGAAAGGCTTGTACCGCTATATATTTTCCTCTCAGGACTGCCTTTTTGTGTCCCACAGATTTTGAACCGTTGTATTTTCATTATCATTTGTTTCCATGATTTTTTTCAATTCTTCTTTAATTTCCCAGTTGACCCATTCATTCTTTAGAAGGATGCTGTTTAGTCTCCATGTATTTGGGTTCTTTCTAAACTTCCTTTTGTGGTTGAGTTCTAGCTTTAGAGCATTGTGGTCTGAAAATATGCAGGGAATGATCCCAATCTTTTGATACCGGTTGAGTCCTGATTTAAGACCGAGGATGTGATCTATTCTCGAGAATGTTCCATGTGCACTAGAGAAGAATGTGTATTCTGTTGCTTTGGGATGAAATGTTCTGAATATATCTGTGATGTCCATCTGGTCCAGTGTGTTGTTTAAGGCCTTTATTTCCTTGCTGATCTTTTGCTTGGATGATCTGTTCATTTCAGTGAGGGGAGTGTTAAAGTCCCCTACTATTATTGTATTATTGTTGATGTGTTTCTTTGATTTTGTTATTAATTGGTTTATATAGTTGGCTGCTCCCACGTTGGGGGCATAGATATTTAAAATTGTTAAATCTTCTTGTTGGACAGACCCTTTGAGTATGATATAGTGTCCTTTCTCATCTCTTATTATAGTCTTTGGCTTAAAATCTAATTGATGTGATATAAGGATTGCCACTCCTGCTTTCTTCTGATGTCCATTAGCATGGTAAATTCTTTTCCACCCCCTCACTTTAAATCTGGAGGTGTCTTCGGGCTTAAAATGAGTTTCTTGGAGGCAACATATAGATGGGTTTTGTTTTTTTTATCCATTCTGATACCCTGTGTCTTTTGTCAGGGGCATTTAGCCCATTAACATTCTGGGTAACTATTGAGAGATATGAATTTAGTGCCATTGTATTGCCTGTAAGGTGACTGTTAATGTATATGGTCTCTGTTCCTTTCTGATCTACCACGTGTAGGCTCTCTCTTTGCTTAGAGGACCCCTTTCAATATTTCTTGTAGAGCTGGTTTGGTGTTTGCAAATTCTTTCAGTTTTTGTTTGTCCTGGAAGCTTTTAATCTCTCCTTCTATATTCAGTGATAGCCTAGCTGGATATAGTATTCTTGGCTGCATGTTTTTCTCATTTAGTGCTCTGAAAATATCATGCCAGCTCTTTCTGGCCTGCCAGGTCTCTGTGGATAAGTCAGCTGCCAATCTAATATTTTTACCATTGTATGTTACAGACTTCTTTTCCCAGGCTGCTTTCAGGATTTTCTCTTTGTCACTGAGACTTGTAAATTTTACTATTAGGTGACGGGGTGTGGGCCTATTCTTATTGATTTTGAGGGGCATTCTCTGAACCTCCTGAATTTTGATGCTCGTTCCCTTTGCCATATTGGGGAAATTCTCCCCAATAATTCTCTCCAGTATACCTTCTGCTCCCCTCTCTCTTTCTTCTTCTTCTGGAATCCCAATTATTCTAATGTTATTTCGTCTTATGGTGTCACTTATCTCTTGAATTCTCCCCTCGTGGTCCAGTAGCTATTTGTCCCTCTTTTGCTCAGCTTCTTTATTCTCTGTCATTTGGTCTTCTATATCACTAATTCTTTCTTCTGCCTCATTTATCCTAGCAGTGAGAGCCTCCATTTTTGATTGCACCTCATTAATAGCTTTTTTGATTTCAACTTGGTTAGATTTTAGTTCTTTTATTTCTCCAGAAAGGGCTTTTATATCTCTCGAGAGGGTTTCTCTAATATCTTCCATGCCTTTATTGTGCCCGGCTAGAACCTTGAGAATTGTCATTCTGAACTCTAGATCTGACATATTACCAATGTCTGTATTGATTAGGTCCCTAGCCTTCGGTACTGCCTCTTGTTCTTTTTTTTGTGTTGAATTCTTCCGTCTTGTCATTTTGTCCAGATAAGAGTATATGAAGGAGCAAGGAAAATACTAAAGGGGTGGCAACAACCCCAGGAAATATGCTTTAACCAAAGTAGAAGACATCCCAAATCGTGAGGGGGGAGAAAGGGGATAAAAAGAGGTTCAAAAAGGAAGGAAGAAAGGAAAAAAAAAAAAAAGAAAAGAAATGAATTAAAAAAAAAAGAAAACAAATACAAATACATAAAAGAAAAAATATATATATTAGATAAACTGGTTAAAAAACGTTAAAAAAGAAAAAGGTAAAAGTTAAAAAAAAATTTTACCAGAAGGCGAGAAAAAAAAATACAAAAATTGAAAAAGAAAAAGATTAAATTAATTGCAAGACTAAAAAAAATCACAGGGAAAAAGCCATGAGTTCCGTGCTTTACTTTCTCCTCCTCTGGAATTCTGCTGCTCTCCTTGGTATTGAAACCGCACTCCTTGGTAGGTGAACTTGGTCTTGGCTGGATTTCTTGTTGATCTTCTGGGTAGGGGCCTGTTGTAGTGATTCTCAAGTGTCTTTGCCCCAGGCGGAATTGCACTGCCCTTACCCAGGGGCCGGGGTGATTAATCCGCTTGGGTTTGCTTTCAGGAGCTTTTGTTCCCTGAGCTCTTTGCTTTCCATAGAGTTCTGGAGGACGGGAACAGAAATGGCGGCCTCCTGGTCTCCGGCCTGGAGGAGCCGAGAGCCCATGGCCCCACTCCTCAGTGCGCCCTCAGAGAACAGCGCCAGCTACTCCCGTCTGCCTGACCTCCGGCCGCGCTCCGAGCTCACCGAGCCTGCGACCGGTTCAAGGTAACACAGAGCTGCGAGCTCACTGTCGGCTCTGTCTCTGTAGCCAGCTTTCCCGTTCCAATACCCGCAATCTCTGCGACACTCAGACACCCCCGATCCTTCTGTCACCCTGCGGGACCTGAGGCCACCTGACCCCATGTGTGCTTCGCCCCGGTTTAGCCTCTGGAGCGACATCCCTCAGCGGAACAGACTTTTAAAAGTCCTGATTTTGTGCGCCGTTGCTCCGCCGCTTGCCGGGAGCCGGCCCCTTCCCCCGGGGTCTATCTTCCCGTCACTTTGGATTCACTTCTCCGCTGGTCCTACCTTTCAGAAAGTGGTTGTTTTTCTGTTTCCAGAATTGCTGTTCTTCTTCTCTTCGATCTGCCGATGGATTTTCAGGTGTTTGCAATCTTTAGATAAGCTATCTAGCTGATCTCCGGTTAGCTGAAGTAGTCTCAGCCTGGTACTTCTCCGCCATCTTGACTCCTCCCCCAGCATCTTGGCTTTTAATCAGAATTTCAGTCCCACAGGACAATTAAGATGAATCTGACATACATTCTGGAAAACCAAGGTTCTGAGAATCATGAACCTTTCCCATATTCATTATTTTTGTTATTATTATTTTCTTAATAATAGAGGGATTTGTGGCTACTTTTTCTAATAACTCTTCTTTGTCTTCCTGCCTTTTTATTAATATATCTCAATTATTGATGATGGCAGAAGTAGTTAGTTCTGACGTTCATTGAGCTGGTTTTCTATGCTAAGTATTATCTTCATCACCATAATGTATAGTTGGGAGAAACCTGGATGTTCTTCAGTAGCAGAACTGATTCCTGGGAAAGCCAGCCACCACAAACAGTCCATCAGGAAGGAGGCTGTTTACCCAGGCCCTAAGAGCTCTATGTAGTCATGGTAACACAAGAAGAACTTTTCCCAAGAGAGAACTGTGTCAAAAAATGTAGAGGGGACTCTTCCTTATGCACTATTACAAACTTCCCATTTAATGAGTAACTAATGAGTCACTATCCTTTTACATCTTCGAACTTCCTATTTACGTTCTGCATGCTTCTGGCTGTGGGAGTTAACCTTCGCTGCAGTTGCAGGCACACCTGCCCTCATTAGACAAGTCAGGCTGGGAAGGTTGAGGATGGTGGATTGTCAACCCCAAAGGAGAAATGCAAATGGTCAAATAGAATGTTTGGCAGCACGAACTAAACCCACATTAACTTTAAGAACTTTCTGTGAGTCATTCACAGCTGATTTCTGAATCTGCAGAAGAATCTTTTTGGAAGAAATATGTAGTATGAATGGCAGTTTCATCCTTCTTGATGTTTATAGTACTTCCACAGAAATAACATTATATCCTGCTGCACCCTGGGGAATCAGAACAGAGTCCCCTTTCTCGTGCTGTGTATGCACTTAGAAATAGTTTCCTCTGCAAGGAAATTTGCATGGAGTTGTCCTGGCTGTGTCAAAAAGTTTTCCAATCAACAAATATTTATGGAGTATTATTCTAGGTTTTAGGAGGAAGGCAGAGTTTCTGTCCTCAAGAAACTTGCAATGTATTTGAGTAGAAAAATTCAAATTAAAGATAGTTTCATATCTCCAGTGAGTGCAGTAAGACTTGGGAGGAATTCCCCAGCCCCTGTGGATGCATGTAAAGGCGTTATCACTGTTGTTCCACAGATTCCGTTCTAATTGTTTCTTATTAGTCCATGAATTCCTTAAGGACAGGAATAGTGTTTATAAGTCTTTGTGTCCTCTACAGCTTTGGTACACATTTGTTGATTGATGTTTAAGATCTTGGAAAAAGGGACTCCTGGGTGGCTCATCGGCTGAGCGTCTGCCTTCAGCTCAGGTTATGGTTCCATGGTCCTGGGGTCAAGTCCCTCGTTGAGCTTGTGTCAAGCTCTCTGCTGGGGGTGTGGGGGGGAGCCTGCTTCTCCTTCTTCCTCTGCCGCTGCCCCTTCTTGTGCACACTCTCTCTCTCTGTGTCAAATAAATAAATAAAATCTTTTTTCAAAAAGATCTAGGAAAAATTACTTTCTCTTCTTTGTGAATTGTTTTCTCCTATTGTCCAATGTCTCAGATTTTTTCCTAAGAAAACATCTGGGTTTTTTCATGCTGTGGCATAGTCCTTCAAAGGGTGAGATACCATTTTTTTTTTTTTACCATAAATGGAAGATATGGCATTATCTAATCAGAGACTCATAGGAAGAAAATTAACATGGGATAGCTATTAATTCATCCCTCGTTCCAAAGCAGAAGTGTGACATATTCCCACCTGTCACCTACTCTAAAGGCTGGTGATATTTTAGTCATGTATCCAATAAAGAGCTGCATATGCAGGTGGTCCCAGACTGTATTATTCACTGTTGGTGGAGCTGAAGCAATAACTCAGTTTGTCAGGGCTTAGTCAGAAATAACCAGAGCCATTTAAGACTGGATCAGCACAAGTGAAACACTGCAACAAAGCAGTTTAAGTCCACAGTCTTCAGTGTTTCAGAGTGTCAGCAGATAGTAAGCCCTTCCAGGATGACAGAAAGTTGGAGAAAGGCACTGAAGAGATAGGCTGGCTTAGAAACAAGATGGAAACAGCTTAGAACCAGGTACCAAGTGTCTTCTTGAAAATGATTACATTACCCCCTTAAGTCCTCCTACCCTTTATTTTTATCCCTTTTCATGCCTGTTTATAAAGGAATGCCAGTAAGTTTTTCAGTGCCATTACCACCAAGCTAATGTTTTCCTGTTGTGAAATTTAGGAAATCAGAGTCTCATAATTAATTTTTAAAATAAAAAAATACTTTTTTTTATATATTAAGCAACCTCATCTCCATGCAGCTTTTGGGTACAGTGCCAGAATGGTATTTCAGTCAATAGGTATTTATTTCTTTTAAAATTGAACTTAAGCTGTGGCTTAATAAGATTTTTATAAGAGAAATCAGGAAATAAATTGCCCAGAAGAGTCCTCTTGACTCAACTGTAAATTTCTGACTATATGTGGTCAGTATTAATAGGACATTGGATGGGGCCCATGTGGAAGAAATCTGTGCTCTCAACATTTCTTAAAATACTATGACCATTAATGTTACAGGTAATGAATCAATCATAGGTTATATAAGCTATTACTCAGGTGGTAGATTCATATTTTGGATTTATGAGTTAATATTTTATCCTTCCACTATATAGGAGAAAATAGTAGCTGTTTGAACAAAAAAAGAAAACCTTGAAAATCATAGGCTATCTCCTGTTTTAGTATCAGCTGGCCCAAATTAAGAAATCCAGTTTGGGTAAAATTATCCCTCACAATAGCCCTGTAAATATTAGTATAAAAATCTGCTGTCTGAAGGCAATATGAATGGACTATGAAGATGACTCCCAGTCATTGAACAATGACAGGGCTCAGGAGAATGAGACAGTCTTTCATCCTGCCCCTGACCAGGGCACAGATTCCTGGACTCAGCAAAAGTGCAGTTGCCAGATGTGTGATGATGGATTGAGAGGTGATGCTGAAGGCCCCCTATTTTAGACCTCTATTTAGGGGCTTCTGCTCCCAAGTATGATATAGTACCTCTTACCAGACTATTCTTTGATATCAACTATAAAAGATGGGTAAAATTTTAAAATAAACAAAAACAGAAGTCTTCATGGAGTTAGTAGAGTATCTCTATAGACTTCTGGACCTTGAGGGGCTAAGATCCCATGGAGAAGGAAAATATTTTGAGGTGAGTCTTTTATTCATTGCTGCTTTTACCCCTCAGGACACAATCCATAGGCTGAAAAGAAAGCATCTTGTGAGTTCTGGCAGCCTCAATAGGAGTCAGTTAAAAAAGGGAATTTAAAGCTAAAACAACTAGGACTTGAAAACCCTTTGTCATAAGAAGTGAAACCTGCAGAGGGTTGAACCCAGCATTCTGTGTGCAGTTTCCTCTTGAGTCCTCAAATGAATGGGTCCCTCATAAATACCCCAGACTTTCATTTGAGATTCCTAAGGGCCATTGCTAGGAAAAAAAAGACAAAGCATGGAAAAAGAGGAAATGTCTTTCAACTCATTTTATGAGGTATAACCTTGAAATTAAGACCTAGTAAGGATATTACAAATAGGAAAATTTTTAAAACAATTTATTGTATTATTACAGATTTTAAAATCTTCAATAAAATATTACCAAATCAAATCATGACCAAGCTGAGTTTATTCTAGAAATTCATAGCTGATTTAATATTAAAAACCTAATCATCATTAATAACCACAGTAAGAATTCAAGAATGATGTTATTATGTTTACAGAAAATCCAAAATAATCTATAAACACAATATTAGGCCTAATAGATAAATTAGCAAGGTAACTTAATACAGGGTAAGTATACAAAAACTGTTGTTGTTGTTGTTGTTTTTTATATAGTAGCAATAAGTATGCAGGTCAATTCATTTAAAAATGATACTCTTTACATTGGCATTAAAAACATTAAATACCTGGAAATAAATTAACCAACATATAAGATATTACTGAAGTAAATGAAAAAAGAACTAAGTTTAAAAATAAAAAAAAGGATATACAATTTCCAGGGAATATAAAATGCAATGCAAAGATGTCTGTTCTCCCTAAATTGATTTATAGATTTAATACAATCCCCATCAAAATTCTCCTAGCACTTCTTTAAATGTAAATCGATAAGCTAACTCTAAAATTTTTATGGAAAAGCAAAGGATCTAGAATAGTCAAGACAGTGTGAAGAAGGTCAAAATTTGAGGGCTTATGTCACCAAATATCAAGTTATCATAAAAGTCTATAATTAAAGCATTATTGTATTGGCACAAAGATAGATAAATAGGCCATTGAGCAGAATAGTGAGTACAGAAATAGATCCACACATATATAGTCACTTGACTTTCAACAAATATGTAATTTTAATGCATTTAGAGGAAAGGACTTTAAAAAATAAATTGAACTCAATTATCCACATGGAAAAAATATGAACCTTGACTCCTACCTCATACAATACACAATAATTAATTCCAGATTGATTTAATGTATATATTTAGGTAAATATAAAATGCTTAAATGTAATATGCTTAAATGTGAAGAGTAAAACAAGTTTTTTTAAAGATCATCATACAGTAAGATTTGCATGACCATGGATTGAAGAAAGATTTTGAAAAAGGACACAAAGCACTAAGTATGAAGAAAAAACTTGATGTATTTGGTCTTATTAAAAATAGGAGAAGAATCAATGAAACAAGATGGGATTGGGAGGGAGACAAACCATAAGTGACTCTTAATCTCACAAAACAAACTGAGGGTTGCTGGGGGGAGGGGGTTTGGGAGAAGGGGGTGGGATTATGGACTTTGGGGAGGGTATGTGCTTTGGTGAGTGCTGTGAAGTGTGTAAACCTGGTGATTCACAGACCTGTACCCTGGGGATAAAAATATATGTTTATAAAAAAATAAAAAAAAATTGAGAAATTCTGTTAATCAAAAGATACTATGAGGAGAGTTGAAACTCAAGCCATAGAGGGGAAAAGATGTTTGAATTGCATATATGTAACAAAGGTTACTATTAAGAAATAGTAATCAATAAAAAGACAGCTCAAATAAACTGGGCAAAAGACTTGCATTGGCATTTATATATGCAAATTTTTCATTTGAAAGGACATTCAATATCATTGATTAACAGAGTTATGCATGCTGTATCCACAATGACATAGCACTACACACCCATCAGAGTGCCTACAATGAAAGAAATAAAGAACAGATAACACCAATTGTTAGTAAGAATGCAGAACAGCTAACTATTCCACACTGCTGGGGGAGTATAAATTGGTACCTCTACTATAGAAAACAACTTGTAATAGCTACTAAAATTAAACACACATAAACCCCATGTCACAGAAATTCCAATCTTAGATATACACCTAGAAGAATTGCATACATATGTTCACTAAAAACATGTACAAAATGATTATATTAGCATTCTTTTCAAGAGTTCCAAACTGGAAATAACCCAAATGTCCATAAATAAGTTGTGATATATTTTACAATAGACTATTTTACAGCACTGAAGAAAGTTCAGACTATGGCCACAAGTAAAATTTTGGACGAATCTCACAGATAAAATGTGATAAATCAGAGCAAAAATGTCAGACTCAAAGTATGTATATAAGATAATGTATGATTCCATTTATACAAAGTTCAATAACAAGCAAAATTAATCTATTATAATGGAAGTCAGGATTGGTTGCCTTTGGTGGAATAATGATTGAGGATCATTGAGAGGGCAGGAAGAGGTTTTTGGGGTGCTGGGAATAGTTTTGATCTTAATCTAAGTGGTAACCTGAACATGTTGAATTCATTAAAATTTTTTGAGCTGTGCTCTTTACTGTATACAGAGTTATCTTTGAAGTATGTATACTCTATTTCAATGTAAAAGTTTACCAAAAAGAACCCCTCCCATGCATGTTCAGTGATAAATTCACACCATTTCAAAATACCAGGCTTTTTTTTTTTTTAGATTTTATTTATTTATTTGACAGAGACAGAGATCACAAGTAGACAGAGAGGAAGGCAGAGAGAGAGGGGGAAGCAGGCTCCCTGCTGAGCAGAGAGCCTGATGTAGGGCTGGATCCCAGGACCTTGACCACCATGACCCAAGCCGAAGGCAAATACTTAACCCACTGAGCCACCCAGGCGCCCCTCAAAATACCAGGTTTTTGAGCCTATTTTGAAAGAACACTTCCTAGTGATATGTTTTTATAGTTAGGCAGTTGTAAGATAATATCTATCGTATACCAGTTGTAAGAGTATATAAGTTATAAGATTATAGCTATTACTTGGAAAGCAGGCCATAATTCTTGGTGTCATCTTTATTACAAACCCATCAATTTAAAAAGATCCAACTAGTTATTTTATTTCTATTTATAATGGTGAATCATCCTACAGTGCTATATTCTACAGTTAACTTGAAGCAACACAAGATTTGTCATTAGTTTGGGTCTCAGAAAATTGTGGTGATTCTGAACTGGTCTTGGTAGTTTAAAGAAAGCTCCATTTTGGTAAGGAAGTGGTTCTGGCTTTACTTCAAGGAGTTAAGTGAATTTATCTTGGCCTTGAGGCATCAAAAGCAGTTTGGTTGAACTTGGCTGGGTGCATGTGTGTTTTGCCTACTACTATTCATTTTGGGTAATTGGGAAACAAAATTCTACTTAATTTTAGGATCTTTAAAAAACACGCTACTTTAATGACTATAACACTGGATTATATCTTTGAAATAAATGTGATTAAAGGTTTATAGGAAAAATATTAAATTCTTCCAACCATGACCTTCATTACTAGCTAGTGTCTCAGTGTGCAATCCACAGAACTAACCGCACCAGGTCCTTAAAAGTTCAATGTAGTCTGAATGAGTAAATGGTAAATGAAGGACTTGTGATGCCTTCTGATATTATGGATTTATCTTTTTTACCTCTTTTATTCATATAATAAATAATGAAGTAATATGTAATATTAATAAACATGATTGCTTGATATTCAGTATTAAGTCAGTCACCTTAATAATAAGATGAAGATGTGGTAATAGCACAAATGCCTTAAGGAGTTTTCACTGTTAAAGCTGAAAAAGTGAATCAGTTACCAAATTATAAGCCCATGTCACATATCTGAAGAATAGACAAAAACAGCATTTCCAGAACAGCGTGGCTTGTCATTTGCTCACCACCTCCTAGGCTAGTGTTATTAACAAGGAAACTGGAGATTAAAAAAGAGTTTTCAGAAATTTCAGGGAAAATGATAACTTTACTTCTGATTTTGGTGTTATAGCTAATAGAGAGTTCTCACATACTCTATAAACATGGGTCTTTTTAAAATTATTAAATTAAGAAATAAAAGTAAGAGTGATTAACTTGGATTTCTCTCAAAGAAAAGTAAAGCCCTGATATGAATAAAGTTTATTTGGAAAATAATTTCAGGGTGCTGGGGTGAAGAGGGAGAGAAATTAACCAGGGAATTGGAAACAGCCAAAACATGGCTGTGCTCTTGAATTGGCCTTGCAGTGGGTGCCTGCTGCTTGATTCTGCAGATCTTCTGATGAGCCTCATAATGAGCGTCAGAACCATCCACTCAGGGACAAAGGAAGAAAGCGTTTATGCTTTGGTTCTGATGTCTACTTAGTCAAGGGTAACCTCGAGGATAATTTCCCTGTAGTTCCAGATTGAATGTACACAGACACAAGTAGATTTTCATAGATGTTGCATGCTGTAACACCAGAGAATCCCACGAGCAGGTGTGCAACGTACTCGGAGCAGGTTCAAGTGAGATGCTACTGGAAGACATCTGCATGAAGCTCTTTGAAGGGAAGTAGGACTGGCTGCTGCAGTGGTAGCTTACTAAGGATTGGGTGTGAGAAGATTCAGAATGGCAGATGAGAGGTGTCCAACATAGTTTCCATCAAGACTGTAGTAACCTGGGGGGTGCCTGGGTGGCTCAGTGGGTTAAAGCCTCTGCCTTCGGCTCAGGTCATGATCTCAGGGTCCTGGAATCGAGCCCCGCATCGGGCTCTCTGCTCAACGAAAAGCCTGCTTCCCCCCAGCCCCCCACCTCTGCTCAGCAGGGAACCTGCTTCCCTTTCTCTCTGCCTGCCTCTCCGCCTACTTGTGATCTCTCTCTGTCAAATAAATAAATAAAATCTTCAAGAAAAAAAAAGACTGTAGTAACCTGGACTTTAAAAAAATACAAGTAACTGAAATACAATTCAAACCACTTTAATTAAAACGGGAATTTCATTAAAATGAAAAGTTTAGTCATGGAAAGGCAGTCTCTCAGACTTTCTTCCCACTTGCTAACCATATAACACTGGGTGAATTACTTAGACCGTTTTGTCCTTGTTTTCTGATCTGTGAAATCAGGATAAGATTTGCCTCATTGCTTTGTTGTGAAGATTAAATGAGTTTATATTTGTAAAGTACCTAGCAGAGTACCTAGCTCATAGTGTTAACCATCATCAGCACTGAAGTTGTAATATTCTGTTTTCTTTTCATGATTGCTGCACCATCATCATTGTCATCATCACTGCCATGACCCAGGGTATAAGGTTGTCGCAGCTCGTGTTTTCCCTCGCCAGGGATGGGTGGCCAGCTAACAGGCAACCCAGTGGCTTGAATCCCCAGCAGAAAGAAAGTGGCATTTCTGGTAGAACATCACTGAGGAGGACACTAATTGGTCTGCCAAACGGCACATGCTCATGGCTGTAGCAGTCAGGGTGATGGGCTTTCTGTTGACTCGATCTGAATTATGAATCCATTTCTGTGCCTGGGATGTGGAGTTGGAGGAGGGAAAGGTCAACACACGCCAACCACAGAGCTCATGCTGTGCACAGATAAGAAAAAGTGTATAACTTTAAGTTGTTAAGTTTACTAGTGTTAGGTCTGTTGTTAAACGAAACAAGATTGAGACAAAGTGAAAGTTATTTAAAGCTTTATTTTATGCCAAGTATTAGAAATCAGACTGATTGGTCAGGGGAATGAGACTGAAACAAAGTTAAAGTTATGTGAAGTTCTATTCTATGCCAAGCATTAGAAGTCAGACTGACCGGCCAGGGCCATCTCGGAAGAGAGCGACCACCCCCAGCTTATAGGCTCAAGAATTGACTGACTGACCGGTCAGGGCCGCATCCAAAGAGAGCAGCCCCTCCCAGTCTTACAGGCTAGCTTTTATTGGGTGAAACTGCAACCCATATCGTGGTATCTCAACCCATCGCGTTTGCATGTCTCTTGCTGATTGGCTAGTTCTATCTGGTCTGGTGACTTGTTACTTAAGATTACCCCATACCAGGAACTGTTATAAACAGTACTTTTTGGGAAGGCTTAGTCAGTTAACATATTCATTGTGAATAATAAGACTGTTGTCCTTCCCAAGATGGAGTCATTTTGGTTTGGGCAAGACCTTCTCACTGTTACAAACAGTACTTCATACTGATTAGATGTCTCCATCTGGCCTGACTCGTCCTTGTATTCTGGGCTCTATTATCAGGAACTAGCCGACTATGTTTTACTGGTTTCCAAGACTTGTTTCTAAGTAAGTTTCTCTGGGGGAGAGAGCCAAGTTAAATTTACTGCACAAACAACAAAATGCCTATTTACCCAAGATGGAGTCGCTCTGGCTAAATAGGTCCTTACACTAGGAAGGCAAAACAGAAAATACAGGCTCCTTGGTAGACTGTGACCTACATGACAGAAGGGAATACATTTTATATCTCTTTCATGTCTCTGTAACATTAGCTGCCTGCTGATTGTATCATTGAGAATCCCAGTAGTCATGGGTGAGTATTAATGAAAAAATATTTTCCATTGATAGACTGTCATTTAATTGAAAGCATTCATATTTCATCATAAAACTTATGATAACTCCATGAGATGATTTTTAATTTAGACTTCTTAGAAGCTCACCTTACCCTTTACACAAAGAGGACAATTCTTCCCACAGTTTTTTCCCCCCTCTTTTTCAACACAAACATAATACAGACTCATTATTTTTAAAAAAAATATAAAAAGTATAAGTCCCCTTTTTACTCCTTTCCATAAGGAATTGTTAATAGTGATTTGGTGGCAAGTACCCAAACCAGAATTTTCCCCATCAATTAAAAAGTGTGTATCACATCAAATGTGGGATAAGATGTTTATGAAAATGATACCAGAAGCTGAATTTATACCATGTATATTACTATTATCAAATAGTTTAAATGGAGATGAATTTCAGCTCTCATACATGGACTGTTCTCTCTTTTCAGATCCTATAAGGTCATGGCATAAGTTTGGCCTTAATTTTCTTCCAGGTCCCATTCATTCAGCTGTTGGTCAGTCTTCCTGCACTAAAATAATGTTGATGATAACCTTCAAAATGACCAAGAATTTCTATCAATTCCTATTGGAATGTCTTTCACCAAAATATTAGAGAAATAGAGAAAATGGGGTCCAGGGAATTGAGGATTGAACATAAGAGAAAGGAAGATGTAATTATCAGGGTGGTGTTGAAGAGAATTCCTAAGACAGCAGCAGCAGCCCTATGGGGCAAGCAGACAAGAGTGGAACAGGAAGATTTATGTTTTCAGTAGGATGCCTTAAAGAGAAAATAAAGTAAAGCAAAACAAAAATTATACGTGTTTTATATAGGTTGTCAAATTTACTGGCATTACATTATTCATAATAATTCTCTTATTTTCCTTTTACTATTTGTAGACTCTAGTGATATCACCTCTCATTGCTCATATTGGTAATTCATGTCTCTCTGTTTTTTTCCTAATCAGTGTGGCAAGAGGTTAATCAATTTTGGTTTCAAATAATGAGTTTTTGGTTTTTTTTTCAAAATTAAAAAAAAAAAACTCTAGTTAGATAACATATAGTGTAATATTGGTTTCATGAGTAAAATCTAGTGTTTCATCACTTATATGTAACACCCAGTGCTCAACCTAACGAGTGCTGTCTTTAATACCTCTCACCCATTTAGCCCATCCCCTCTTACATCCCCCCCACCGACCCTCAGTTTGTTCTCTGTAGTTAAGAGTCTCCTAGGGTTTGCTTCCCTCCCTTTTCCCCACCCCCTTCCCCTATGTTCATTTGTTCTGTTTCTTAAATTCCACATATGAGTGAAATGATATAGTATTTGTCTTTCTATAACTGACTTATTTCCCTTAGGATAATATACTCTAGCTCCATCCACGTCACTGCGAATGGCAAGATTTCATTCTTTTTGATTGCTCATTAATATTCCATTGTGTATATATACCACATCTTCTTTATCTGTTCATTAGTTGATGGACGTTTGGGCGCTTTCCAAGGTTTGGCTATTGTTGATAGTGCTACTATGAACATTAGGGTGCATTTGCCCCTTTGAATCTGAATTTTTGTATCCTTTGGGTAAATATTTAGTAGTGCAATTGCTGGGTTTTAAGGTAGTTCTACTTTTAACTTTTTGAGGAATATCCATTCTGTTTTCCAGAGTGGCTGCACTGGTTTGCCTTCCAACCAGCAGTGTAAGAAGGTTCTACTTTCTCCACATAGTTGCCAACAACATAGTTGTTGGTTCCTGAGTTGTTAGGGTCACCCATTCTGACAGGTGTGGGGTAGTATCTCATGGTAGTTTTGATTAGTAGTTCCCTGATGATAAGTGATGTTGGGCATTTTTTCATGTGTCTGTTAGCCATCTGGATGTCTTCTTTGGAAAAATATCTTTTCATGTCTTCTGCCCATTTCTTAACTGGATCATTTGTTTTTTTGGGTCTTGAGTTTAATAAGTTCTTTATAGATTTTGGATACTAGCCCTTTACCAAATATATCATTTGCAAATATCTTCTCCTGTTTCATAGACTGCCTTTTAGTTTTGTCATTGTTTCCTTTACTGTGCACTGATCTCTCCTGTTTCTCAAATTTCTGTTTCATTGATTTCTATCTGACATTAACTATTTCCTTTCTTCTTCCTGTGGTTTCCTATTGCCCTTTCCTTCTGGTTTATTAAGGTGGAAACTGATTTGAGAACTTTCTTCTTTTCAAATGTAGACATTTAGTGCTGAAGTTTTCCTGCAATTTCTCCTTAAGCGGTGTTCCATAAATTTTGATATGTGTTGCTTTTATTTTGACTCAGTTCAAAGTACATACTAAATTCTGTTTTGAATTCTTTAATAGCCTAGATTATATAGACATGTGTTACTTAAATTCCATGTATTGGGGAGTCTAGATATATTTCTGTTACTAATTTCTGTTTTAGTCCATTGTGATCAGAGAGCACATCTTTTTAAATTTATTGAGACTTTGGGCGATTAGTCTATTTTAATAATGTTTCGTGTGCATATGAATAAAATGTGTATTCTTCGGTTGTTGAGTGCAGTGTTCTATGGATGTGAAGTAGGACAAATTGCTGATTGTGTTGTTTAGGTATTCTGTATCTTTACTCATTTTTCGTCTACTTGTTAGACCAACTTTTGAGGGAGAGGTGTTGAATCGTTGATTATAATTATAGATGTTTCTGTTTCTCCTTGAAGTTCTCTCAATTTTGTTTCACATTTTTAGGAGTTCTATTATTAAATGCACATACATTTAAAATTATGTCTTCTTGATACATTGATCTTTTTATCATCAAAAAACCCCCACTTTTTTTCTCTGATAATATTCTTTGTTTTGAAATTGATTTTGAAGTTAATATCATTAACTCCAGCTTTCTTTTGATTAGTGTTATCATGGTATATCTTTTCTCTTCATACATTTAAGCTAGTCTTAGTTTTATACTTAAAGTGAATTTTTTGTAGGCAGCATAGAGTTGGGTCTTACATTCTTATCCAATATGACAATCTATACTTGTAAATGGGGGTATTTGGGTACTTTAGATTTTAGATTTGGGATAATTAGATTTTATGTGATTATTCCTCTGTTGGGTTTATCTCTACTATGTTGCTATTTGATTTCTCTTTATTCTGTCTGTTCTTTATTTTTGTTTTCCTCTTTTCCTGTCTTCTTTTGAGTTTTTAAAAAAATAATTTTATTTTATTTCCTTTGTTAGCTTAATAGAGACAAGTTTTTGGTGTTATTTTAGTAGTACTTAAAACTATTTAGTAGTACTTAAAACCTTATAGTGTCCATCTTCAGCTGACTACTACCCAAACAAAACAAAAGAAAGAAAGAAAGAAAGAAAAAATGGCTTAAAAAAGAGAAGCCAATAATATAGAAAGAATTGGAATTACACTGAATAAATACTTGAGTTTACTAAAGGCACCCCAAATAAAGTAAAATGCAGCCCACACAGTGGGATAAGCCATAAAAAATACAACTAACACAAAAAGGATTTCTACTAAAAAAAAATGAGAATAAAACAGAACCCCTTCCCTCCCTCCAAAAAACATGCAAAAGATTTAAACTGCCAATCCACAAAAGAGAAGGTTCAAAAGGTCACTAAACATATACAAAGTGATTAACCTCCTTGGTGATCCAGAAAATGCAAATTATACCACAGCTAGACACAGCAATATAATCACCACATTAGCAAAAATTGTATATGTATTTATTATATAATTATACAATTTATATTTATTATATATATACACAATTTTTGCTATTCCAGTGATACCTACATATGAATATATTCTATATACATAATATATGTAAGCATATATATAATATTAAATATGAATATATAAAAACAATTTCAATTATTGAGAAGGATGTAGAGCAAAAAAGATATATTGCTGGTGGCAAAGTAAATTGCTACAGCCATTTGGGAAAATAGTATTATCAAGTAAACTGTCATAAAACACAACCAAGCAAAATTAAATTTTAGTTTGTAGGATGCATAATTAGTTAGGAAAAGAAAACATGAAAATAATATACAATAAAAATAATGTACAGGTTTTTCCTGAAGGAGGGAGGAGGTGTGATTGGGAACAAGATCTGCTGGGAATATATTTCTTAGCCAAGATAGTGGTGTATATAGATGCTTTCTGTACATTGATACCTCATGTGCTTCTCTGTAGGTATGAATATTTTATAGTAAAAATTTAAATAAAAATAAATATAGCCAATATGAAACAGGGGCAATTATTAGTTCAGTTAAATCAAATGTTTGTATATGAAAGAATATGTAATCAAATATAGTATGTGGTTCACCTCAGAAACACCTTTTGTTTTAATACTATAATAATATTGTTAGTTTATAGAAACTCACAGATTTTTAATTTTGGTTTTACAGTCAGAAACTTTGCTGAATTTATTTATTTGTTCTAAAAGTATTTTTGTGGAATCTTTAGGATTTTTTTATGTGTAAGATCATGTCATTTTTCAAACAGCGATCATTTTACTTCTTCCATTTCAATTTGGATACCTTTTGTTTCTTTTTCTTGCATAATTACTTTGGCTAGGACTTCTGTTATTATGTTGAATGGGATTAGTGAGAGTAGATACCCTTGTCTAGCTCCTGATGTTAGAGAAAAAGCTTTTTGCCTTTCACTATTGAGTAAGATGTTAGCAGTAGGCTTTTTATATATATGGCCTTTTTATGTTGAGGTAAATTCCTTCCACACACTCTCCATCTTTCAGAGAAAACCTGTACATTATTTTATTGTATATTACTTTCATGTTTTATTTTCCCAAGTAATTAATACATCTCCCAAATTAAAGTTTAGTTTTGCTTGGTTGTGTTTATGTATAGTTCACTTGGTAATACCAAACTGTTTCTTATTTTCTATATCCACTTTTTTGAAAGTTTTTGTCATGATAGGATGTTTAATTTTGTCAAATTCTTTTTCTGCATATTGAGATGATAATGTGATTTTTATCTTTCATTCTATCAGTGTGGTTTATTACATTTATCAGCTTGCATACATTGAGCCATCCTTGCATCCCAAGGATGTATCTCACTTGATCATGGTAGTGATCCTTTTAATGTACTGTTATATTTAGTTTGCTAGCATTTAATTCAGGATTTTTGCATCTATATTCACCTGGAGCTATTGGTCTGAAGTTGGAGAAAGGAACATCTTCAATAATGGTGCTGAGAAAACTGGATATCCACATGCAAAAGAATGAAATTAGACCCCTATCAAAAACTAAGTTGAAATGGTTTAAAGACTTAATATAAGGGGTTCCTGGGTGGCTCAGTTGTTAGGTGTCTGCCTTTGGCTCTGGTTGTGAACCCAGGAACCTGGGATGGAGCCTGCATAAGGCTCCCTGCTTGGTGGGAAGCCTGCTTCTCCCTCTCCCACTATCCCTGCTTGTGTTCCTGCTCTTGCTGCCTCTCTCTCTGTCTGTCAAATAAATAAATAAAATCTTGAAGAAAAAAAACAAAAAAACTCCTCGAAGAAAGGGAGAAACCTCCTTGACATTGATCTAACCAATGACTTTTTGGATACGACACTAAAAGCACAAACAACAAAAGTAAAAATTCACAAGTGGGACTATATCAAACTATAAACCCTATGCAGAGCAAAAGAAATAATCAACAACATTAAAAGGAAACCTATGGGGTGCCTGGGTGGCTCAGTGGGTTAAAGCCTCTGCCTTCAGCTCAGGTCATGATCCCAGGGTCCTGGAATTGAGTCCCGCATCGGGCTCTCTGCTCAGTAGGGAGCCTGCTTCCCCCTCTCTCTCTGCCTGCCTCTCTGCCTCCTCGTGATCTCTGTCTGTCAAATAAAATCTTTAAAAAATAAATAAATAAATAAATAAAATAAAAAACAAAAGGAAACCTATGCAATGGAAGAAAATGGGCAATTGACCTGAATAGACAGTTTTCCAGAGAAGATATTCAAGTCATTAATAGAAATATGAAAAAGTGCTCAATGTTATTAATTATCCGGGAAATATAAGTCATAACCACAATGAAATATCACATCACACCTTTCAGAATGACAATCAAAAAGACAAAAAAATAACAATTGTTGGTGAGGAAGTGGTGGGAAAGGAACTGTTGTTTTAGTATTGGTGGATAGTAACTTGATGGGACCACTAAGGAAAACAGTATGGAGGTCCCTCAAAAAGTTAAAAATAGAGTTGTCCTCTGATCCAGTAATCCTAGGTGTATATCCAAAGGAAATGTAAACAGGATTTCAGAGAGATATCTGCACTCCAATATCTATTGCAGCATTATTCACAATAGCCAGGACATGGAAAAATAAAATCTGTTGTCTCTATGTAAACAATAGGATATTATTTAGGCATAAAAAAGGAGGAAATCCTGCTATTTGCAGTGATATGGATGAAGCTTGAGAGCATTATGCAAAGTGAAGTAAGTCAGACAAAGAAAGGCTAATACTATTTGATCTCACTTATATGTAGAATCTAAAAAAGCAGAACCCAGAAACAGAGAGTAGATTATTGGTTGCCAAGGGCTTGGGGGTGGAGAAAATGAGTAGATCTTGGCTGAAGGATATAAACTTCCAGTTAAAAAAGGAATAGGTTCTAGGGACCTAAAGTACAGCACAATGACTATGGTTAACAATACTGTATTGTTTACTGGACAGTTGCTAAGAGAGTAGATCTTAATTGTTCTCACAACCATCACTATAATAAAAAAGATGATAATTATATGAGGTGATGGGTATGTTAACTAATCTTAATGTGGCAATCATTTTATAAGATATATGTTTAACAAATCATCACTTATACACCTTAAACTCACACAATCTTATATGTCAACTATATCTCAATTAAGTTGGAAAAATATAATCATAGTATTTTTATTTAATAATAAATTGTGATTATTTTGAGAAGAACATAAAGGAAGTCATGAACTGGGATAGTGCTCTAAGAGAATTAATCCTCTTTTTCCATAAAAGAAATCAATAGGTGATGTATGATGTTGAAAAATATATAAATAAAAATGGAAGCTTTATGTGTAAATCTGAAGGTAAATTGAAAAGAAAACAGCCAAAGGAAGTAGAAGTTTTGCTCACGAGAAACAAGACTTGGAAAGGAGATGGGTCAGGGAAGATACCGCTTTCTATTTCTGGGGGGTGGGGAGAGGTTAGCCAAATGGACCTATTAAATTGTGTATATGTTATTCGACACAAATAAGAATAAAAATGAGAAGCAAAGCCAATGGGTAGCATAAACAGATGGGGAGCAAACACTGTTCTGAGGACCACACAATACAATAACCTCTTTGCTAGTTGACTGAGAGCGTTCAATCTGTAAAAATGGATGGCCAGTCATGAGTAAAAACAAATAATAACTTTTTTCAGTGCAAATCTATATCTCTATTCTGAACATTAAACTATTTCCAAAGCTGAAAGTGCTATAACTCTAAGAAAAATCATGGCTAAATTAAGTTGGTATGTGAACACACAGATATACACAAACCCATGCATGGTATCTTTCTTATTTTTTCTTATTTATTATTTTTAACTTTAATACTAGAGATTTCCTGCTTGTAAGGGATTGGTTCAATTTGCATCAAAGTCCAATCCCAGGGTTTGTGGCAGTTCAAAGCTGTCCCATGAATTAGCCTTTTACTTCTTTTACAATGCTTTAATTATATTTGAAGTTTATTCCCCTTTCAGTGTTTTCATCCAAAAAGCCAATCATGCTCCAAATTCCTGAGCTTTGAAACCTCCTTGAAGAAAAGAGAAGTCATAATAAATGATATCATCACCCCCCACTTCTTACTTGGTCTTCTGCCCTCTCTCTGGCTCCCCTTCTGCTTCAGTTGCTTGCCAACGGCCAGCTGCCTTCTGCCTGACCTTCCTCCTGGTCTTGGAGTCCCTTTAAAAGTGCTGTGCAGGGGCGCCTGGGTGGCTCAGTGGGTTAAAGCCTCTGCCTTCGGCTCAGGTCATGGTCCCAGCGTCCTGGGATCGAGCCCGGCATCGGGCTCTCTGCTCGGCGGGGAGCCTGCTTCTTCCTCTCTCTCTGCCTGCCTCTAGCCTACTTGTGATCTCTCTCTGTCAAATAAATAAATAAATAAATAAATAAATCTTTGGGGCGCCTGGGTGGCTCAGTGGGTTAAGCCGCCGCCTTCAGCTCAGGTCATGATCTCAGGGTCCTGGGATCGAGTCCCACATCGGGCTGTCTGCTCGGCGGGGAGCCTGCTTCCCTTCCTCTCTCTCTCTCTGCCTGCCCCTCTGTCTACTTGTGATCGCTCTCTGTCAAATAAATAAATAAATAAATCTTAAAAAAAAAAAAAGTGCTGTGCAGTCTTTCTAGACAACTACTTCTCTTGGGAGCGGGGCAATGAGTGGGGTGCACGGTTCTTGCCAGTTTGGCCTGCCTCTTTAACCTCCTTGGAATTTGGTACATAAATTTTCTCTATCGAAACGATTATTTGTATATATTACTTACTAATTTCTACTCCCAAGACATGAGGCTGAAATTTCCTCACTCTATTATTGATACTCGATATCCATTTCATTATTTTTTTTTTTACCAGTCTAAAGGGCAAATAATTTGTATCTTGTTAGCTTTATGTACATTTTTTGATACCTAGTAAGGCTGAGCATCTCTTTAAGTAATTCACTGTCCATTTGTTTTTTTCTTTTTCTGTGAATTGTATCCTTAGAACCTGTGCTCATATTTCCATTGGGTTGTTTTCTCACATAATATTGAAATAAGAACTCTTTATAGATTTCGATTATTAGGACATTGCCTATTGTACCTACTGGAAATATAAACATTTAATTTTTACAGAGTCTTTTCTTGAATAGAAGTTTTAAACTTTTAAATAGTTTTGGTGGTCTTTCCTTCTATGTTTCTTGGCTTATTTTCAATATTCTTGCTAACCTCAGGGTGATGATAAAAGTTATACTATATTTAGTGCTACTAATGTTATGGTTTTAGGGTTTATATCTTTAATTCACCTGGAATGTATTTATTTGTTCATATTTCTATGCTGTAAAATAAGAATAACTTTTTCCCCAGATGTTTAGCCAGTGGACTCAATGATTTTTACGGAGTAGTCAGTCCTTGCCCCTGATTTGAAAAGTCCTCTAGGTCATGTATTAAATCCCTATATGTGTGTATGTGTGAGTTTATATGTGTACATCTGTTTCTGTACTTTCCGTTTTACCCATTAACTGCACAGGATTTCCCTGGAACTAGAGGAGAAATGGAAATCACACAGAGATCCTGAGAAGATGGAAAAAGACAGGAGTGGAGAGAGGCGAGCTGTTTTACCATGGATATTTGTTTTTTTTAAGATTGTATTTATTTATTTGACAGAGAGAAATTACAAGTACACTGAGAGGCAGGCAGAGAGAGAGAGAGAAGGAAGCAGGCTCCCTGCTGAGCAGAGAGCCCGATGCGGGACTCGATCCCAGGACCCTGAGATCATGACCTGAGCCGAAGGCAGCGGCTTAACCCACTGAGCCACCCAGGCGCCCCTACCATGGATATTTAAAATATAAAATATATACACATATATATGTTGAGCTATGTGAACGTGTTACAAATTCAGAAGTTAAACTAAAAATACAAACTGCACAGTCAGTTAAAATTTTGATGTTGCTTTGGTTATTTTTTTTTCTGTTTCCCCAATATTTATTTTTATTTTAAATTTCTAAATGATTACTTTAAAATTATTTCTTGAATGCTGTGTATGGGGGAGGGTGTGGGCATGCCATACTGTGTAGTACTACATTACCTTTGAAAGTGGAAAATTAAATCAAATATATATTTTCAAAAGTCATTGGTTAGATTTCTGATACTTCATCCTACTAACTTTGAAGGAATGGGATATTTTTATGGTAGTTTGCCTGGCATAGTTGAGAAAAAATATTGTTGAAATTCTTCACTATGGGTTTGGGTTGCAAAAATGCTCTGTTTCATTTGCACATTGCCTCAAGGGAATTAATATTTGACTGTATGAAGTCTGACCCAGCCCACATGGACCATCTGGGAGAGGAGCTTCACTAGTCAGTCACTCAGTGACTGAAATATGAAAAAAGACTGAGAGCCAAGGATTGCTTTCCTCTGAGTCTTTTACATGGATGTGACCCAGACTGACAAATTGTTACGTATTTGCAGTTGATTCTGCGATTATCAATAAAAGTGTCGTTCCTAGTTTCAGAATCACCTTTGTGTTCGACCTGTAGTTTGTAATATTCCATTTTATGTTTTGTATTTAAAATAAATTTTATTTGAGAATGAGAAATTATATAGTTATTATGTTACAAGTTTACACCACTTATCTATATGCTGCCTGTCATATAGTAAATATTAGTTTTAGATAAGCAGATGATCTGTACTGTGACTCTTCAGAAAAAATATCACTTGTCAAACCAAAAGTTACTTTTTCACTCTGGTAAAATTGAACTAGAAAGTGTGATTTGGAGAAGAATTTTAAAAGAGAAAAAAGGATGTTAACAATACCCAAAAGAGGAAGAATTTATGTAAAAATTTAAGAAAGAATTAACATAATTATTTATTTCAAATATTCTTGACTTCAGTGATGGGCATCCTTTCTCTGCCTATGAGTATGTAGATGTGACTCATGAAATTATTTTTTCATATTTGTCCAACTAAGAGTCCGCAAATTTTAGGCTATCACTCTTTATAGCTGGCTACATATTTATAGAAATCATCTCTGGGGCGCCTGGGTGGCTCAGTGGTTAGACCGCTGCCTTGGGCTCGGGTCATGATCTCAGCGTCCTGGGATCGAGTCCCACATTGGGCTCTCTGCTCAGCAGGGAGCCTGCTTCCTCCTCTCTCTCTCTGCCTGCCTCTCTGCCTACTTGTGATTTCTCTCTGTCAAATAAATAAATAAAATCTTTAAAAAAAAAAAAAGAAATCATCTCTGTCTCTCTCTCTCTACTTCATTTAACCAATATCTAGCTGTTCTGTTGATAAGGGACACGGCAGACAATAGTCTATATATAGAGCAGGAGCAGGTCTCAGTTCCCTCAACATTTATGTAGTATCCATTTAACGGTAACTACGAAAAGTTTGACATGATGTTTTGATATTGTTACCAATCCTTTTCCGCATTAGTTTTCGATTATTTGCTTGCTTCCCTAAACTAAACTGTTTCCTAGAACTGTAGGTGACTTTTTGCTCTACTCCTTACCCTAGTTGGGCCTCTCCTCCCAGGAAATGGGAAGAGCAGTCTACTTCCTAGGGAGCACTCTGAGAGCTCTTCTGACTTTTCCCAGTCCCAGGCAGTGATGTGGAGGCGTGGACAAGGTGGAGTGAACGTGCTGCTGTATGATTTAGTACTCAACTGACTGGTCAATCGTTATGGGAGAACCTGGGTATTAGTAGGATCCAGATAACCTCTTCAGTGTGCAGGCTCGTGAGAAGCCTTTGATACATCGCTAGAGTTATTTCTGTCAGTACCTCTTGATCTGTCTAAAAACACCCTCCCAGACTCTTCCTGTCTTTTCTCCCACTTGTGGATATCTAGACCACTTGAGGTTCTACCTCTAATTACCATTTGCTTTATTTGTATATGGATTATTTACTTTTATTAGCATCAGTGGGAATCCCACTGCCAGGAGCTCTGGGAGCAGAACTTGAACAATTCTGTTTCTGTTTTGACTTTCTATTTGGGCAAACTGCAACAAAAGTTGGTTCTCACTTTTAGAAACGCAGCTTACAGCAGTTCTTTCAGTCTTGTGTTAACTGTCTCCTCATAATTTAAGGTGAACTCCCTGCCCACAATCCTCTGAAGCCACTGGTTTTTCCCATGCTATGTATGCTGGATCCTGCCAAGGTCACTTTCTCTGGGTGTGTGGCTGGCCCCTGAGCGATACCGCCCCCCCAGCACCATCACGGTAGGCTGCATCTCAGCCTCTCCTTCCAGAGCAATTGCCGCTGCCTTCAGAGTGCGCTCCCCTTCTCTCTTTGCTTTCTTCATTCCTGCATCTTCCCAATAAATTATGTTTCCTAAAATATTTTTTTTTCCTTATGTCATTTTCCAAGGACTTAGATTGTTCCCTGTGACTCATCAAATAAAAAACAAGTTCTGTGCATTAAGGCTTGCCGTGACTTCTGCGCTCGGCTCAGCCCAGGCTATGTAGTGCTCCCCAGCCTCTCCCCAGTCACTTCTATCTTTAAGCCACCTTACATTTTATTACGATAAATCCCACGCTGCTTAAGTTTTAACCTACTCATAGCTCCTCTGTGAAATCTTCTTTAATAGTTAAATCTTCGTTCCGTAGCCTTTCCCATCTCAATGCTAAGAGCATTGAGAGTCTGTTAAACACATAATTTAACACTTTAACTTTCCTATGGTTATTCCGTTATCTGTTAGGAAACACACTGGTCACTTAGCAGAGACCTGAATACAGTGGCCTGAATAAGACAAATCTTTGTTTGTTTCTCCTGTAATGAGGTGTCTGGAGGTAGGGAGTTCACAGTTGCCACAGTGGTTCCTTGTGGCTCTCTGTTCTTCAGTCCCTTTGGTCTGGTCCACCACTTCAAGATACAAAATGCTGCCTTAGCTCAGGCAAGAAGAAAGAAGTGCAATACATGGTCGGCCTGGTTTAAAAGCTTTTCTGGAAGAGCTGTGTGTTGAAAGGTCACCCTCTTCTGCAAAGGAAATGTAATGATTGAGACGTTCACATCACTGCTCCCCCAAACCTAGGGATACTGTTCATAGGGAGTAAGGGAGGACGGTTGCTATGGGCCCCTCTCAGTTCACAGGGTGCATGGATAACCGCGAGGCTCCCCGTTCACTGTAGCTGGAGGGACACAGCAAGTCTCTGCTTTGCTCTCCCGAGTAGTGGGGACACAAACTATAAATGTTTGAAAAATCAGGATGTCCCCTTCCTTCAAGAAGACTTGTTTCCTTTTTACTTTGTCTCCTACTCTTTACTCTTTTTCCCAGAAGTATGTGCAATGAGATTAAAAAAAAAATTAAACAGATACAGAAGGTAAAAGTAAATGTGAGGGCGCCTGGGTGGCTCAGTGGGTTAAGCCGCTGCCTTCAGCTCCGGTCATGATCTCGGGGTCCTGGGATCGAGTCAGTCCCGCATTGGGTTCTCTGCTCAGCAGAGAGCCTGCTTCCCTTTCTCTCTCTGCCTGCCTCTCTGCCTCCTTGTGATCTCTGCCTGTCAAATAAATAAATAAATAAATAAAATCTTTAAAAATAAAAAAAAGTAAATGTGAAACTTGTTCATTTAAGAAGACTGTTTTATTCTGTTGAAGAAAACAATTATAGAGGTATATCTGGATCTTAATGCTTAGACTACTGGGGTATAATATTCCACAAATGTCTAATAAATACTCTTCAGCATGGCACACAATTCTGGGATGGTATAACAGGCAGATTTTTTTTTTTTTTTTTTAACATCCATCTTAAACGTGCAGGCTTTGAGGACAATCAGTGCAGTGGTTGTCTAACCCAAGTAAACTGGCTTTGTATTCTCAGAATTTAAACAAAGAATATGCATGATAAATATTTGCTGTTTGTGATGCCGCCCGTTGTGGGTGGTCAGGAGGAGCTGCAACTGAAGGGTGTTTTCCTACCTTTGTCAGACACAAAGCAAGACTCCTTTTGTCTCCTGATCACAGCTCTAATTTTCCCAGCTGGATGAATTCACCAAGTTGAGAATCCGAGTGGTCTTAACATTAGCAGAATCTACAAAGCGCCAGAAGGGCACAAAACCTGTGTAGGAAACGTTTGCTCTCCAGGCCTGGCGGTGTGGTTGCCACAGCTACCAAAGCTGCTGCTTTCTCTGCTTTGTGTTCACGTGGGAAGAGAAGCTTTCAAGGTGACAGTGGCTTCATTATAGAACTGACGCTGCGTTTTGCTTGCTTTAATATTTGCATTTTAATCTCTGCTGCTTAGTCCTAAATAGGACTTTGGGAATACTGTTAGGTGGGGGGATGGGTAGACAAAGTTTTATATGGTCAAGATGACAGGTCACAGAGTGAGTGAATCTGTCCTTATGATTTGTTTGTTTATTTTTAAATTTTAATTTATTTTTTCAGTGTTCCAAGATTCATTGTTTATGCGCCACACCCAGTGCTCCATGCAGTAGGTACCCTGTCATTATGACTTTTCCCTGGACTTTGCGACCTTTCATACCATGGCTTGAGCCGATGTTAGGGAGCTCCCTGCACTGCTGCATCCGCCACAAAGAGAATATGAGCACCGTTGATTCATATACAGACACGGTATATGCACCAGTTTTAAAATAGCAATTAAGATGAAATCACAACAGCCTGTCCTCGGTGAAGTTGAAGTAGATATCCATGTATAATTAACTGGAGAATCATTCCGAAGCCTTGAAGTTCTATACTTTATTTAGTGACCTTTAAACACTGTGCGTAAAATATGAATGGCAGATGAGTGGGCTTCACTTAAAAACAAATCCTATATGTAATATAATTGACATATCACCTTGTCTAGGTGAAATGACAGATATATAAGAATGTGTTAACAGTGGGTTTATAGTCTATCTATTTCCATTTCTTTTCATAAATACATGTTATCAATGATAAAATGGTCTCTGAAGTCTTTTTGCTGTCTTGTCTGCAACCTCAGTTTTGAAGAGAATGTGAGTTTTGTCCCTTCTTTTTGATGAATGGCATTATCAACAGCAAAATACTGCGTGGCTTTTCATTTGGGTGGGAAGGACACAATTTTTTGGAGCACCTGTTGTGTTTTTCTCTCACTTTGTATATTGTCTCATTTGATGTAATACTATTAAGTATTATTATTATGTTGTATGTATTAAGTATGTATATATGTATTACTGTTAATTTATTTTATAGATGAGGCTAAGGAGAGGATATATATATCCACAATCACTAAGCTGATAAAAGAGACATAGTGGTATTGCTAACAGAGACACAGTCTTTCTAATCCCAAAACCCATATTCTTTTCACGACTTGGAGAGACATACCCTGCCAAGATGACTTCAAATTTGGAGAGATGGTATGCTGTAATTTTCTTTTGTTTTAAATTTTAGCAGTCATTAAGTTGCCTACAAGAAATGTGACGTAAACATTGTTAAGTATAATCTAAATACTGGATGCCAGGCCCCATCCCCTGTAACCATTTCTCCTAGGTTCCCACAAAGAACTCTAGTTTTCTTTGGGGGATCCTCTTGGGTCCAGGGAAGCCAAATTTAACTCTGGTTTCAGTGGTGTGTCATGCGACCCAGACTAAGCCAATCAGATTTCTGTTCCTCTGGTAGTATGACTAGTTCAACCACTCCGTGAACAACCCTAGTTTGTCTAATCATTATGAGTCTGGACTTACTTTGGAATGCTGGGGCAAAGGTAGCTCTGTTCAGTGAATTAACATATGGTTGTATTTCCCAGCTGCATTGACTTCAGACTAGGGCATGCAACTTCCTTAACCATTACTTTGGTTAATGACATATAAGAAGTGGTGTGTGCTACATAGTTGGAGTTGGAGTTTTAAAAGCTCACATAGTGTTTCCACTATCTGCCCTCCCCCACCATAATACTGGTAATGTCTCACAGGGGGTCTGTTCTAGCAGCCTGGGTCCTGGAATAAGGACTATGTGAAACAGACCCCAAGCTCGTGACCTGAGCCAAAGGCAGACCCTTAACCAGCTGAGCCAGCCAGGTGCTCCTAAGTGAATCATTATATTTGCTTAAGGTAATTTTAGTTCAGTTTTCTGTTACTTGCAACCAAAGCAAACAAATTACTTTATGTATCACACCATAAGTCCCACCTCATTTTCCTACAACAGACATCTGGAATAACCTTGAAGCCAACCCAGGTAATTTAGATCGTAAGGTCCTCAGAGTCACCATCCAGATCATTGGTGACAAAAAAGGAAGCCACTGAGTAGGCAAGTTTAATATAAAAGTAGGTGGATGCCAAATAAGAACTATGTAAGATTACCATACTAGGAATGAGATTCAAATGATTTCTTCAAGAGTAAGTAAAGAATTTATACTTTTCAAAACAATGTCTATTTACAAATGTATAAACAAAGATTTCTGAAGACAAGTGTTGCAGGGAGACACAAGGAGTCATGGAGTGATGTTGTGAAAGACTCCTCTCATGTTATAATAAAGGGTCTCAAACATTGGAGTTTTTCCCCCTGATTAATCATTGAAGGGGGCGCCTGGGTGACTCCGTTGTTTAAGCATCTGCCTTCAGCTCAGGTGATGATTCCAGGGTCCTGTGATCGAGGTTCCTGGGATTGAGCCCCACATCGGACTCCCTGCTCAGCAGGGAACCTGCTTTCCTTCTCCTCCTCGCTTGTGCTCTCACTCTTTGTCACTATCTCTGTCTGTTTGTCTTCTCTCAAATAAATAAAATCTTTTAAAAAAGTCATTGAAGTTTTTTCATTAAAAACATGGAAATTAAGCGAACTATGACAAATAGGGTGTAGATAACAAAAAATGGAACCTGTAACACTTGGAGAATTGTGAGATTTCCCTTAGAAGAGCTAGCACATTGTTCTCAAATGCTGCTGCTCAAGAAGGGAGAAGCAGCTTCCCACTGAGTTTCCCGAAATGGCAGAATGGACTTCAAATTGGGCCTCACCATGGCCAATTTCTCTATTCCAGCAGAGGTAGTGACTTACTGAGGTCAGAACACTTTCCTTCTTTGAAACAGTCATCAGTTTATAAATTTTCTGTGTCTACCCCCAAAATGTGATTAGACATTTGAAAGCAGAGAACTAAAACCATAAAGTAAATAGTAATATTCTTAGTTAAGGATAATGTGCTAGGAAAACAATCACCACAAAATTTTAAAATATAATACCTTTGAATAGTCTCTGTGCACTGAAGTTTGTATTTAATTTTTCATTTTGTTTCATTTCTTATTTATTTAAAAAATTGAATAGGTAATACTTTCACATGATTAATACACAATGCAAAGTTGTATACAGTAAAAAGTTTAGCTCACCCCTCTGCTCTCATCAGCTCCATTTTTCTCTGTCACCAGCAGGTTGCCGTATTATTAATTACTGGGTTTTCTTCCAGAATTTCTTTATGCAAGCCAAGAAAATGCAGATATGTATTGTTATTTCCCCCTCTTTCCTCCATAAAATGTAGCACAGTATAGATTGTTCTGTATGTTGCTATTTTCACCCACAGATACCTCTTGGAGATCTTTCTTTACCAGTACTTCAAGGGCTTTGCCTTTTTTCTTACATTTTCATAGTCTGTTCTCGTGGCATGTATATGCAGTAATCTGTTTAACCAGTTCTCTAATGATGGAAAGCTGGAATACTTCCAGTTTTTACTAATACACACAGTGCTTTTGATAAATAACCTTTACATATGTTGCTTCATACATGTTCATTACTTATTTTCAGAGAATGAAAATAGAGCCAAGTCCTAAAATAGAGTCATCCTCAATTTTGGCAAGCTTCTAAATCTGAGAGTTTATCTGGATTTTGGTTTTTGGGTTTTTTTTTTTTTTACTACCTAAAGTTACTAGTTTAGTTTTTCACTTTCCAGTTCATTTAGCCAAGAAAAGTGGCTTTCATTTGTAAATAAATACAAGCTACCTAGATATTTGGAAGGAAGGGCCCATATGTCATATATATTCATAGAGCTATCCTAGGACCTCTGCAGAAATGTTGCTTAACCCCCAAAAGTGGTAGAAGAAAGCGTGATTTCCATAAGAGTCACTAAATAACACATCAGAGCCCTGAAAAATCTTAGCTTCCTTTTATCTTACATATTTAATTCTTAGGATTTGTCCTTCAAATTGATTCTCACAAGTGTCCCCTTCCTTTGTATTCCTTTTCACACCAGGTACATTCTCCAAACATGGTTGCTCTGTGCCAGTGCTCTTTTTATTTCCACCTGTGTGCATTCTGTTGCTGAGGTATCATTTTAAAATATTCCACTTGTTATATAATACCTATGTCAATTATTTTTTATTGTTGCTGTTGTTTTCTCAAGGAATTCTTTGGATAATTACTTTAAAGGACTTTGGTTTTTGAAGATTTATTATCCAGCCCCCCCCCCCCCCAGCCCTCCTCTCAAGCACCCAACAGTAAATTCAACACATGGGTAAGATTTTGTGGGGTTTTTGTTTGTTTGTTTGTTTCCTTTCCTTCTTTCTTAATCACAAACTGTTTGAATACCAAGTCAACATTTTATTTCATATATTTTATTTTTTTTAAAGATTTTATTTATTTATTTGACAGAAAGAGATCACAAATAGGAAGAGAAGCAGGCAGAGAGAGAGAGGAGGAAGCAGGCTCCCCGCTGAGCAGAGAGCCCGATGCAGGGCTCGATCCCAGGACCCTGGAATCGTGACCTGAGCCGAAGGCAGAGGCTTTAACCCACTGAGCCACCCAGGCGCCCCCTAAGTCAACATTTTAAATTAATATGTTTTTATAGGTTCATATGTCTACAAGAAAGCAATATTTCGAACCCCACCCATATCTCTCATACAGAACGACGACTTCCGTGAGTCACCTCTGGTTTCAGTTGTTGGCCTCATCACCAGCTCTTCTCAGTGACTCCGCGACCCACACCGTGCTGTCTACTGGTCACACAGGTCCCTGGATTATTTTTTAGAATCTGCAGCTCATGCCTTCAGGATTACCTTGAGGTGAAAAGTATGAATGGAGAATGGGAGGTACACTCTTTCTTTCATCAGCAATGCTATTTATTTCATTGCTCAATTCATTGCCATCTTCTTTTTCTTTCTTGCTGCCTATGTTTTTGCTTCCTAATGCAAAGATTCTTGTCCTTCCTGGGTCTCTGTGTAAGTAGTTCTTCTTCTACTGTATTTATCTGCTTTCCAGAATTCTGAAAGCCAAGTTCTCCAAAATGTAAAAGACCTACTAGGATACTGGAAATAGCTTATTGGTCTGGTTTGTTTAATTATTGTCAGAGGTAAGTCAACATTAGTACAATCCCTTTTATTAAAAAAATGATGCATAAGTTGGTTTAGGATGGTTTGAAATCTTAGCCATTTGCTAGCTGTTCCTTCTTGATAAGAGTTAAGGGGTCTGATTTTGTACTTGTGCAGTTTTGCATACATATTTACATAACAGTTGCAAAGGTACAGTCACCCAAATATATAGACGCATGTTTTTACAGGGCTGCAAAGATAGCACTATTGGTTTATGAATTCAAACTCATTTTCTGACATAAGTGGGAAAGAAACAAAGCCTGATTTTTCCAGTGGTTATGGTTATGTTATGATGATCCATCCTCCCAAATATCATTATTTGGACAACGGGATTTTGAAGAGAACAAAGGGCAGGAAAAAGAAGGTAGAAAATATTCAGCAACAAAGAGAGAGGAAATTATGTTTCACCAGATTGCAGGACTCAAATTGTGGTTAAACTGATGGCCTGCCTGATATTCGAAGGCTGATTACTCCCTCCCCAGGGGGATATTATAAACAAGGATTTACTATCAAAATATTTTTTATTTGTCTGAAAACTAATTTGCCAAGCCTGGAGATCAGAGGAAGAGGCAGATGGGAAAAGCAGCCTGCTTCTCTGCCTCCAAGGAGTCAGCTGTGGGGAGAACTCGACCAGTGAGATGGAAATGTCACTCGAGCCCTGAAGCTCCATAAATACCAGGAAAGAAGACAACCCCCATCTCCCAGCCCCCAGCTCACAAAGCCACTGTCTCTTCCAGCAGGTATTAAACATTAATGACCATTCCTATAATGAGGGACGGGATCGGCTCTCGGCAGTAGGGCTGCCCAGTCATGTGGGTAGTGTTGGATTTTCAACAGCAGCGTTGAAACGTTTCCCCACTTTTTTTTCTTTCCTCCCTGCTTCCTTTTATCCCTCTGAGAATCTTCAGCCTGAAGGTAATGAAGTGCTTCCTTTATCACTCTGTATCATTGAAATATTTATCTGAATATTTGAATAAAAGATTACTGCAACAATGGAAACTCTCTCCCTGTGCATACTCCGACTTCAAAAGGGAAAAAGAAGCTTGATGAATAAAATAATACCAAGGCGTTTAGCAATAAGCTTTACAAATAACAACAACAAAAAAATGCTCTGATAACTTGCAGCTTGTTTACAGCTTGTAAACTCATACACGATGCTAAGTGTGGGAATGAAACTGAAGCAACAATTGGCCTTTGGAGTAATAATTTAGACAGCAGTAAATTTCAAAGTATTTTTTTTTTTTTTTGTTTTTTTCCCCTACACCTTTGAGCGTTTCCACTGCTGCCATCTTGCTGGGTCCCTGAAGGTAACGTGCATTCATTAAGGCAGTTGTCTCCGGATCCGTTTTGTTTCACCCTTGCATATGCCATGGGTTTTGCTTCCTGGTAATCACAAAGTACATAAAAGCCTACATATCGGTGGCCTCTGATTTCCATCCGCACACCTGTGGGTTTAGTCTTTTGCAGAAGAATCCTCCCCAAGCACTTCTTAGAGTAAACACAAGAGACAGTGTGAGTCCACAAAGGAGGTCTTGCCCTAATTGCCACGGAATGTCACCCTGAGATTTGGCCATCCTAGCCTCAAGACCCAACAGAACCACGGACCTGTTTCAGTCGCCATAACTGTTGTCTCGATACCATTGGAACTGGTCATCAGCGCCTAGCCTCAGAAATCCAGCGAGGTGAGAAGGACCCTCCTGTGTGCCCCCTCACTGTGGAGTGAGGGCAGGGAAATGCCAATTGTCAGGTTGGTTTTGCTTATAATCATTCCAGGGTTTAGTGAGACTGTTCTCTCAATGGACACACTGCCCTGCCTTCCACGGTGTGTGCCCCTGGATGGAAATGGAACAAGCTCCCGTCCAACCTCTACCAGAAACATCTGCCATCCACCACTATTTAAGTTGTCGCATTTTATTCACTCTGCTGTTTCATCTCTCTTTCTGGTGAACCCTCCTTCAGGAATCCCCACTGATGCCTCTTCAGTTTCTCTTTGACAGTAGTGTCCTGAGGCTACTCTATAGGTCTCCACACCAACTGTGCACTTTATCCCAAAGGCCTTCCCAGCCTCCACCGGGATTCTGTGACTGTCAGTAGACACACAGAGAGGGGAGCGTTGGCTTGGTCCACTGGCCAGTAGTGTTCCTTCAGAGACCAGTTCTAGAATCATCGCTTCTTATATTACTCAGTGCAGGAGAAGGGGTAACTGGGTGTTGGACATTAAGGAGAGTTTGGGATGTAATGAGCACTGGGTATTATATAAGACTCATGAACCACTGTACTATACCTCTGAAACCAATAATGTACTATATTGAAATCAATTGAATTTAAATTAAAAAAAATTTTTTTTTAAAGATTTTATTTATTTATTTGACAGACGGAGATTACAAGTAGGCAGAGAGACAGGCAGAGAGAGGAGGATGCAGGCTTCCTGCTGAGCAGAGAGCCCGACTCGGGGCTCGATCCCAGGACCCTGAGATCATGACCTGAGCTGAAGGCAGAGACTTTAATCCACTGAGCCACCCAGGCGCCCCTAAATTAAAAAAAAAAAATTTTTTTTTTAAAGATTTTATTTATTTATTTGACAGACAGAGGTCATAAGTAGGCAGAGAGGCAGGCAGAGAGAGTAGAAGGGAAGCAGGCTCCCCGCCGAGCAAAGAGCCCAATATGGGACTCGATCCCAGGACTCTGGGATCATGACCTGAGCTGAAGGCAGAGGCTTTAACCCACTGAGCCACCCAGGTGCCCCTAAATTTAAAAATTTTTAAAGAAGAAAAAGGATGGTAGTTTTTACTTTATAGAGCTTCTATGTGTTAAAGAGATTGTACATTTTTGAAGTTTAGTTTTTTATTGTTTTTAATAGACTTTATTTTTTATAGCAGTTTTAGGTTCACAGCAAAGTTGAGTGGGTAGACCAGAGATTTTCCATATATCCCCACACATGCAGAGTCTCCCCAATCATCTACATCTCTCATGACAGTGGTACATTTGTTATAATTGATGAACCTACATTGACACATGATTACCACCCAACATATATAGTTTACATTAGGGCTCACTCTTGGTGTTGTATATTCTGTAGGTTTGGACAAATGTATAATGACATATAACCACTATTATCATACAGAATATTTTTCCTATCCTAAAAGTCCTCTGTGGTCTGCCTATTCAATCCTCCCTTCCCCAGGCCCTGGCAACCATTGATTTTTTTATTGTCTCCATAGTTTTGCCTTTTCCAGAATGTGATAAAATTGAAACACATGTTTTGTAACCTTTTTTAGATTGGCCCTTTCAATTAGAAATATGCATTTAAAGTTCTTCCTTGTCTTTTCATGGCTCCAAAACTCATTTCTTTGTAGTGTTGAATAATATTCCATGGTCTGGATGTACCACAGTTTCTATCATCTCTTATAAAACATATTTGTATTTATAAATTAATAAGGTATTGCTCATTTGAAATGCAGTCACAGAAGGTAGCTAGGTTTTACAAGGCAGTTAGTTCTTTGGATGCATGTTTTTCAATCCTTACTGTCTTCCCAAGCAATATCTCTATTTTTGTTCTTTTCCTTCTTTGTTCATGGTTGCACAAGGTTGTTATGTAACCAGTATTGTATGGGGTATGGGAGAATTAGGTTCAATCCATTTTCAAGTTTTCTTAACTTTCCTTTTTCCAGGGTTATTGTTACCTGTGTTTCTCTGAGGTAAAATTTAAAGCAAATAGAAACAGTGGCTTGGAGCTGTCCCAGCGGGTATCGAAATGCCCCTTCTCCTTCTGTTTACTTTAGACTCTAGGAAAGGGAGGATGATGGGGAGGAAAGGAAGGAAGGATGGGGAAGTCTTCACTTGATTCTAGGTCGTTTGATACTGGCAAAGTAATGAGTGCCCTTTGAGTAGCATGCGGTTTGTTGGCGTACTGAGGCTGGGGAGGATGAGGAGAGCAGAGCTCCTTGAGAAATTATGATGTGGAGAATGGTGTGGGTCATGGCTCCAGCTTGGACAGCTTACATGAAGCATTTCTCATTCGACGAATGCTATTTGTGATGACACAGTGATAATGGAAGCTGGGAGGATGAGTTATAGCTATCAGGCATTTACCCAGGCTGAGCTTTCTGGACTGAGTCTGCTCCATGGAGATATCTCACCTACTTTCTATCTTGTTTTGCATCCTAATTTTGATGTATAAATCTTAGTTAGTTTGGAAGATATTTTTCCTCTGGGCACAAACCTTCTATTTAAACTCTAACATTTTTAGATTATTTTTTTGGCCTATTCTAAATCAATTTTGGGGGGAATTTATATTTTCTTTATGTATTATTTTGATTAATAAATATGTATTTGTCATATTCAGACACAAAAATATAGACTTATATTTATTATTTTCACAATAGTCTTGAGGCAGATATGAAGTCATTAAAAAGCATGGCAGGTAGTTAAAGGGAGAGAGGTCTTGGTGAATGAGCCTTATCCCCAAAACAATTCTGCCCCACATTCCACCCACTTACCCTGCCTCCTTGTCCCCAACTCAAGTAGAGTTTGATGCTTTGCTGATTAACCATTATATGCATGATTATATGGGGGTTATAATAATAATTTCTCAAGTAGAATCTCATGCATAAACCAGTCAGTCCTGATTAGCTAGTGATTCCTTCTGATATATCAAAATTCACCTTAGATGACCACTTTTATTATGCCCATACTTGTGATCAGTCCTACTCTTCCCCAAAGGGTAGAACCAACACTGTCTTTGGCTTTTTTTTTTTTTTTCCTGATTATTATTATTATTTTTTTGTAAGCCTAAGCTCTAGCCAGTTTCATAACCAGTTGTTGTTGTTGTTGTTTTTACCACATCTGTCCACCAGAGTTCCCATTTAATAATCAATCAAATGACCTGTGGTACATGAAGCCTGAGATTCTCAATATTATCTTTCTTATTATGGGTATATCAATTACTTTTGAATAAACCATGATTTTACACCATCGTGCCCAAAAAAGAGATGCCCAGCTCTATTTTTTTTTTAAAGATTTTATTTATATATTTGAGAGAGAGAGAGAGCATGAACAGGGGGTGGAGGGGCAGAGGGACAAGCAGTCTGTTCTGAGTGGGTGCCTGAAGAGGCCCCGACCCCAGGACCCTAAGATCACCACTTGAACCCAAGTCAGCCACTCAACTGAAGGAGCCACCAAGCACCCTACCCAGCTGTATTCTTTTAACTTAATTAGGGATTTTTAGAATTGTCCTGCAGAAATTTTATTAAGGGTCTTAAGCTCTTATTAATTTAAATTCACCCCTACCTTGCCACATGGAACTTAACTTCCTCAGTTTAGCTTTCCCATTGACAAAGCTGACTGAAGATATATGAGTAGCAAGAATGCAGAATTAATCTATCATCATATCTCTCTCTACTTCCACCATCTGATCTTGACAACAGAATTAAGGGAAAATGAGTATTTGATTTAGAAAATATTTCCTTAATGACAGGGTAAATAATTTGACAGTTTTGACTTCTCAGTGTTAGGGATATAAAATTCATTTATTCATTACACAAGGATTTATTATGTGCTTACTATATGCCAGGTTCTGTTCTAGGTACTCCACATAGAGTGGAGATCGCATGGATTTTACTTTCTCTTAAGGGCAGATCATAATAAAATGTAAATAACATGATGTTACAAGCCATGGATAAAAATAAAGCAGGGCTTGGTTTAGATGGCGGAGAGCAGAGGGTGGCCGGGAATTACTGACTGGCCCTCCAGTCTGGTTACAGGAGCGTGTAACTGCGGTTGTCTGGGAGCTGGTGGGTCACTGTCCGGAGGTCTGACCACAGCATCAAAGATGACCAAATGAAGAGTCCTCACATATTAGGGTCATGGATGGGTTGACCTGATCAGGAATTTGGCAGCTTGGTGAGAAGGGCAAACAACAGAGCATAGAGACAAGAGCCAACCTTTGGACAGACTTGGGTTTGACACCATTGACTCTTTGTGTGACTGAGGTCACCTTATTACATTCCTCAGAGCCTCATTTCCTCAGCAGTCAAGTGGGAATGATAGAGTAACCTACATTTATTTCATATTCAGAGGGTATGAAGCTCAAGACTAAGTGCTTTACTACATAATTTTATTTGACAAGAACACTTCTAGCAAAATACTGTTATTCAGTCCATGTGAACCGTGAGCAGGCTGTGGTATGACCTGAGGTTACCCAGATATGGTGACAGACAGAGCTGTCTGAGAAGTTAACCTGGGAGCTCTGGTCTTTGCTTTTTTGTTTTCCCAGCAAGGTGGATGGGACTAGAAGCTTCTCTTTCCCTAAGTGGGACTTAGGGAGTCCCATGGACTTAGTTCCCCACAGTGATCAGGAATTCCAGGTACTAGGGAAGAGGGCAGCTCGCATTTCCTGGCACTGCTCTAAACAGATGGATTTAAGCTCAGATTATTTGGACTTGAACCAACACGTTTATTCCCCCATGTGAGGTCACTCTCATGTTGCCCCCATAAATCCCTCTTTCAGTGCATAGCCCTGTGGTAGCCCACTGTTTAATGTTGCTACAATGGGCACTCTGGGCTTCCACAGATCCTGCCTGTCATTTCTACATGGCACCAAATAACATTTCCTAGTAAACCTTTTGTAGGACAATGGCTTTATTTTTCTGGGAAACCAGAAATCAAACTCAGGTCCATGTGGCGCCAATGTTCTTAACAGCTATGTCATAATCTATAATGTCTAAAGCTCTTATGGGTTAAGTGAGATACAATATAAAGCACTTAGTTTAGTACCTGACAGAAATTTTTCATAATTTAAAAAATAACTATTACAGTCAATCCTTGAACAACACAGGTTTGAACTGTAACATGGATTTTTTTTTTCCCAATAAATACAGCATTGTAAATGTATTTTCTCTTCCTTAGGATTTTCTTAATATAACTTCCCTTTTCTCTAGCTTAGTTTATTATAAGAATACAGTATGTAATACATACAATATATATAGAATATGCATCAATTGGCTGTTTATGTTATCAGTAATGTTTCCAGTCAGCAGCAGACTATTTGTAATTAAGTTGTGGGGGAGTCAAAAGTTATACGTAGATATTCAACTGTGCAGGGGGTGGCTCCCTTACCCCAGACCTTCTTCAAAGATCAACTGTAGTTATTTTTATTCTAGCCTCATATTATGACTATGAATTGATACTGCAATAAGCTATTTTGTTTTGTTTTAATACAAATTAAACATGTTCATAGAAATCTGCAGAAAGTGCCAGCTTTTCTGTGCCATTTTTGGTGTTTCCAGGATTGCTAAAGGAAGAAAGAGAGCATTTTTCCATCAGGTTAATTACCTGGTGAACTTGGGGAGGACGTCTGGGAAGAGGATGCTACATTGCTCTTAAATTACACTATTATATTCATTGTGATCAAATTGATGGGACTGTTGCATTCACAGAATCCCTCTGTATAAAGGATGAGGGTGGGGGTGCGTGTGGCAGGTGATAGGGGAGACAAAGTGGTACACATTAGTGAAGTCTTGGGATATCTGCAGATGCTTTTATTTGGTTAAGCTGGAATTGCCAGGGGGACCCCCCCACATGAGAGGCAGAAAGAAGGGCACATGTTTCTTTTCAGTACAGTTGCCTGCCTAACTGTGGACACTGAGGCAGAGTGAAGCAGGAAAGGAGAAAACTAGATACGCATTATACTGAGCGGTTTCCAATCAGAGAACAATTTTCACGGGGGTCAACACTGCCGAGTGAGCAGTGAGCCATTTTAGCCATGTGGAAACAAGATTTTTAGAGCGGGACGGGCAGATGGATCTGTTCTTAGATTGTGCCTTCAGTCACAGGAGGCGTAGAACAAACTGACCTAATAAAAGCTATATAGGAGGGCGCCTGGGTGGCTCTGTCAGTTAAGCGTCTACTTTTGGCTCAGGTCATGATCCAAGGACCCTGGGATGGAGCCCTGGTGGTGGACTTCCTGCTCACGAGGGCAGTCTGCTTCTCCCTCTCTTTATTGATCTCAAATAAATAAATAAAATCTTAAAAAAAAAAAAAAGGCTATAGGAGATTACATAGCATTATGAGTGTAAGTCATGCCACTGAATAGTACACTTAAACATGGTTTAAATGGCAAATTTTTATGTTACCTGTATTTTAAAAATTAAATTAATTAAAAAATTTAAAACATTTAATAACATAATGTATCAAAAGCCATCGGATTGTGCACATAGGGTAAATGGCATGCTATGTGAACTGGATACCAATAAAGCTCCTTAAAAAATAACTACAGAGGGGCTGGGTGACTCAGTCATTAATCGTCTTCCTTCAGCTCAGGTCATGATCCTAGGGTCCTGGGATCGAGTCCCGCATCGGGCTCCATACTCCAGGAAGCCAGCTTCTCTGTCTCCCATTCCCCTTATTTGTGTTCCCTCCCTCGCTGTCTCTCTCTGTCAAATAAATAAATAAATAAATAATCTTAAGGGAAAAGAAAAAAGCTACTGAGAGCATTTTATTCCTACAGTTACGAGTTAGTTTTCTTTTAGTTTTCTAGAGGGTTTGTCACCTAGGCTACTCAGTAAACACCAAGACTTGGATGTAACAGGAGCCGCATAAATCGCAAGGTTGTAGGTGGTTATGGGAACACAGATAAGACACTTGATTTCTAGTATTTGGGGCAGTGTAATCAGTTGAAGGAGAAAAGTAACTGACTGAAATACAGGGCTTATGTGTTTCTGATGAGGCTTTCATTTTTTTTATTCCTCACTAGCCAAGTACTGTGTGTTGCTCTGTGCCCAGCCTGACAAAGCTATGCTTGTAAAAAGTCCCATCAATACAGGATCTGACAGGATCAGACAATAGACTTTGGCTAATTAATATTTAATGGGCCTATGGATTTTTTCTCAGCAGCTGGAGTGCTAAATAATAGTCAATTAGCAAATGTGTTAATTAACTCTAATTACATAGCACATGAGCTTCTCCAAGGATTTTTCCTTTACGGATTTACACATGAATGTCCCACCACTCTTCTTGAACACACCAGGCAGCTAATTAATTGATAAGTAATAATTCTTGCTTCTCTCTAAAACATGTATTTAAAAATAAAACCTAGTTTAATGCTCGATGACTTTTAAAAGGGACATTTAAGGGTGTAAGATGAATCTGATGTCTGCTTTTTAAATAGGCTTCTCCTAATCACTAGGAAGTTTTTCATTCGTGGGTGAATGAGGAAGAGGGAAAAAGCACTTTGAGTTTTGTGTATGGGTACATGAGGTGTGCGTGAGAAAAAGAGAGAAAGGAAGAAAGATGAAAGGCAGAGAGGGAGGAAGGGAGAGAAGGAGCAAGGGAGTTAGGTAGAAAAGAAGGAATAAAAGGAGAAAGAGAGGGGTAATAAGCAAGGAGGGGGTGGGGAAGAGAAGAAAGAGAGAAGGGAGGGAGGGGAGAAAGGAAGAAGGAAGAAAAGCTGACAAATGTAAAGGAGGCTGGTCCTTTGTGAGGAGTCAGGATATGCTGTGTTTGACTTGCACTATGCAGAGTGATGAACTCCCGGAGAAAGGGTAATCAATATGTACCATGCAATTAACAGTAATCTTCTGAGCTTCGCGTGCCAGTTCAAGAAAGGCTTCTGAACATTGTATGGTGTCTGCCACTGAGGACGGAGAAGGCTCTGAGGAGAGGAATTAGCATAGCAGCTTTGCACAAGGTCTGGCATGAGTTGAGAGATCAAAGGCGGGTGGGGGTGGATGGCAGCAGCCTGCTGTAAGGGAGCCTTTTAGGTGCTGGAGGAAGTGGCTTCTGCTCAAGGCGTGTGGAGGGAAAGCCTTGCAGGGGACTCTGAGGGAGCAAAGTTGTTTTTTTTTCCAAACAAGAAAGTAGTCATAGACTCCAGTTCAAATGCACTACTCATTGGAAGAAGTCTGTATCACCAAGCCTACCTAACTCTCAGTTCGCTGCTGTGAGCCTCCGTGAAGAGCCTTAAATGTTGGTTAGCTAAAAAGAATACTTAGGGGAAAAAAACATGTTGAAATTGGTCCTTCAGGTTGGACTTGTTTGGTCACTTGAGTAAGGCTCAGAAGGGTGAGCCTTCCAGGGAGCTTGGAGCAAGTATGCCCTCCCTTCTCACTCTCTCTCTCATGGCATCAATCACTAAGTTCTTGTTCAGGACTCTAAAGGAACAGAGAAAAACGTGGTCTTGTGGAAGTGCACCCAGGAAAAAGCCAAGCTTTATTCCGTCTTTCCTGTGCTGAGAAACAATGATGTTCATCCTTTTCATGGTTTACAGGCGGCGGCAGCTTAGAAGAATGTGAATCTGTTCTTGGCAGTTAGCAACACTGAGTACCTAGCAAGCAGTATATTTGGTTCTCATGGTCCAGGACTCTGTCTCCCGTGTTTCTTTTTGTTTTGGGGACCTGGCCGAGAGCCGTGTTCAGGGAGGGTCTTTTGGGAGGCCTTGAGGCCGTGGAGGGTGGTGGTGCTGAGGACGTATCTGGAAACTTGCCTGGGGAAGTCAGGCAGCACGAAAAATGCAGGTCTGGTGACCTGTGGGTCAGTGCTCCACCGTCAGAAGCCGTGGGGCTCTGTATCAGACAACTCACTGCCTGCCTCTCATCCCTTCGGCCTTCCTCTTCATTCCAACCTTGCTGTGCTCCTGGTCGCACTGGGTGTGACTTGGGGGCTCCCGGCCTCAGCTGTGTTACTGGTTAGCTCACATTCCGTTCGGGGCTTCTCTTACCTCGTGGGGCTTCCCTGGGGCCCAGGTAGCCTGCACAAGCCTGGGAGTGCATGGCAGTTTACAGTCCTTGGACACCTGCTTCTGTATTTGGGACTCTGGGTTGGAGGCTTGGCCTTCCCCAGTGATTTTACCAGCCTGGCACCTGGCCCTTGCCCAGGTGTTCCCATCTTCCCAGCTTCACCTCCCTGGGCCCGCAGTTCCCATCCCTAGGATCACGGCCTGCACTCAAGCTCTTGTCTCAGGCTGGAGGAACCTGGGCTAGGACAGTTCATTCTAGAAATCAAGTTGAAGCCATAACTGAAAACACAGGAGTGAGGGGTCGGCGAACATGGACTCCAGACCACAAGAAAACCACAGGGAGATAGAAACCTGCCGAGAGTGCATAATGTGCAGCCAGTACCCAGGGCCGGAGGAAATGAAGGAATGTAGACTTCTAAGGTGGTCTCTTAGGGTCCTTTCAGTCTCTGAGCTAGAGACTTTGCAGCCACTGTGTCTGTGGGAACAAAGCCTGTGGCAGGAAAATTCCACAGAGACATTATTTAGTTTCTCTACCTGGCAGAGTCTTCCCACTGCCAAAGAAAAGGGAAATACAGTGTTTACTCAATGTAGTTTCGACGTGAGTGGGATAAATGCTTGGGGCAAAGGAGAGGAAACTTAAAAATGAGAGAACACTTTTGCTTTTCTTCTCAATTTTTTTCCCCTGCACAAGTATAAATCCTACTCTAGTGGCATTGCAAGGAGGCTGTAGGCTGTAGTTCATGACTACAGAGTCCTGAATTAGGTCTCTGCTTCTGCTCTCACAGATCACCACAGACTTAGTGGATGAAAACAACACAAGTTGATTCTCTTATAGTTCTGTGGGTCAGGAGTCTGGCACAGGTCTTACTTGGCCAAAATGAAGGTTTTGGCAGAGCTGTGTTGCTTTCTGAAAGCTCTAGGGGGAGAACTGTTTTCTTGTCCTTTCCAGTTTTTAGGGGTGTCCTGTGTTTCTTAATTAGGGGGCTCGCTCTTGTATCTTCAAAGTCAGTACTGACAGGCTGAGTCCTCCTCATAGCGCATTCTTCTGGCCTTTTCTGCCTATCTCTTCCATTTTTAAGGATCCTTGTAATTACATTGGGCCCATCAGGGTAACTGAGGATACTCTTCCTATCCAAAGATCTACCGATTAGCAACCTTTCTTCCCATATTCACGGGTTCTGGGGATTAGGATGTAGACATTTTTGGGGTGGCCATTATTCATAGGTCCTTTCTGCAGTCTAACTTACAGACTGAAATTTCCTCTAGCCAGAAAGTCCCTAACCTGGCATTGACAGGATCTGACTCCTTCTCCTTCAAGTTTCAACTCCAATATCTTCAATGTAAATCTTCTCTTCTTCCAAACATAGAGAAATAATACTTTCCTCTATATTGCTTCTACAATATTTTATATATGTCTTTAAAATAGCACTTGGACACATACACAGTTAATACACTATAAATTGTTCTCTCCTTTTTTAATACACTTGCAGACTAAGAGAAGGGAATTGTCATATTATGTTTGTATCCCTCGGGTGAAGAAATGAAGGATGGTCAACATCCACAACTATTCCTTGAGATGAGTGATGGTGGAGATTCAAGGAAAGACCTTGTAATGAATGTGTCATATTAACACTTGCTAGCATGGGGTACTAGATGATGAACCAGAGCTCAACAATAGACCACAGAGAAAATGAAATAGAGAAGTTTGTTACTCATAGGTCCTGGAAGAAGTCCCCAGCACTCCTTGAGGGGCCGTATGGGGAGGTCAAGGTGGGGTACAGCCAGAGAAATTGATAGGACCTGGGGCACATGCCTTTATTAGGGTTTGTGGCTGGAGTGCTTTGGGATTCCTGGGTGAAAGCTACATAGTTCAAACTAAAAGATCAGGGCTTAGTAAGACCCATGTGGATCTTACATAAGGGGTGAATGAGGAGAAGGTGCTGGGGGTTTGGGGAGACTGGTGATCACAAGGGCTATTAAATGAATGTGGAGGAGGGAATTAGGATGAGGAAAGGTACCTAAAACACAGTTCTGTTTGTATTACCCTGCACCAGAAGGTCATCCTCTGGTTCTCTCAAGGTTGTAACCTCCAGGCTGAAATAGAGAAGAAGGCACACAAACTGTCTGGCATGGGGAAAGGAAACTAAAACGCACCTCAGCAAACCCCCATTGTATCCTTCAGGCACTACCAAAGAGAACTCTGGGTGTGGTGTCGTAACTTAGTAGGAGCAAAACATCCAAATCTAGAGTGAGCTGTACAACGGCCAAATGCCTAATGCAGTCTCCAAAGTCATTACTAAAAATAATTAAATGGATTATTGGTCTAGGGGATTTCAAAAGAGAGGAAGATGCATGCCAGAACCATCCATACATTTCCCAGAGGAAGGACAAAAAACTATGAATAAAATTAGGGCCACCCTACCATAGGTGATCAAGCAATTAGCATACATGAAAAGAACACAATTACGAGCCACAATGAGGCAACACCACTATTTATTTTCCACAATTGATTTCTTAGATTCCACATTTCAATAATACTGATAGGTACTTTCATTATAAAATAGGAGAAGTGTAAAACTCCCTTCTGAATTAAATTGTTAAGGAAATCCTCATCTTGTTCACGAGCAGCTACTATGCTGATAGTTTTTGAACATCATGGGGAAACAACATTATTTTTCACTATTGGTGGTTTACAGGTTTCAGGACAATGGGTGAGGTGTCGGTATGAATCAATAAAATCAGAATAATAGATAATAAAATAATAATAAAATAAATAAAATTATTTTCTGACAATTCAGCAAGGTCCTGGGGAAGATGTTCGGCTTTCCTCTGTGGGACCTAAGTAAATTGTTCAGTGTCTCTGGTCTTTAGTCAAGAAAAGTGATAATAATAAACATCTTCTGAGTATACAATATTTGTCAGCAATAGTCCAAACATTTTATACATGTTAACTCATTACATCCTTACAACCAGAATGGATTATAACAATGGATTTTTTTTCCCCACCAAAATGGATGAATTAGCATTTTTCAGGCAACTGATCTTGATTGTGTGGATTTGTGTATATGTAGTGGGTGGTGGTTGTTGGGGAGGTAGGTGGTTGGTTTCTGATTGGGGAAACTCTTCCCCAGTAATTTCAGAAAGTTTTTTGGAATATGGAGAAGATTTATATAAAAACCCTTGAGTCTGTGCTATTATGTAAATAATTCGCAGGACCTATTTGGAATGTGCTTGTCCACTGACATTTTTAAAAACACTAGTCATTCTGAATCTGTTATAGCAACTAATACAATATCCACTAAAACATTTTTGCTTAAACTTTTTCTAGGTAAATGTGTCTCAGAATTTCCCTGATTGTAGCTTGCATAAACGTCACCTAGAAATAGGTAAAAAAATGATGATTCGGGATCACCCCTGTCTTTCTCCCAGTTCTGTACCAGGGAACATAAGCAAAGGATCCTTGGAAATGTCATTTTTTTTTTGGAAGATTTTATTTATTTATTTGACAGATAGAGAGAAATCACAAGTAGAGAGGCAGGCAGAGAGAGGGGGGAAGCAGGCTCCCCGCCAAGCAGAGAACCCGATATGGGACTCGATCCCAGGACCCTGAGATCATGACCTGAGCCAAAGGCAGAGGCTTAATCCACTGAGCCACCCAGGTGCCTGGAAATGTCATTCTTAATAAGTATACCTAGGTGATTGTTTCAAGAGGACCATGGGTGAAACTGAGAGGTGTTCATTCAAAGGTTTTATTTAATTGTTTGGTCCAAGCAGTCTGGTCAGGTTTATGTAAATGGCCCAGGGGTGTTCATCTTGGAGAGGAAATGCCAATTCTACTCATAGTTTCCTTTTAAAATAAACATTTCCATAGTGGCAATAATAATAATAATTAGCATATATCTTGTTTTTATTGTGCATCAGGCATTCAACTTTACTCATTTAATCCTGAGAATAATCCTATTCAGCAGGAGCTATTATCGTGTCCATTTTACAAAGGAGATTACAGGTTGTGAGGTATGTGGAGGGTCATTGAGAGGGATTTCTACTGAAACGGACACAGCAGGGAGTTCTGGAGTCCTGTGCTCCTTCCCACCCAAAATCTCCCCTCCCTGTCTTTCCTTTTTTCCGTTATACTCTCTCCCTCTCTCTCTTTTTCTCTTTCACTTTCATCTGTAGGGGAGGAAAACATTTTCCTCAACCTTGTTAGGATCCCTAGTTGGGTCTGAAAATTAAACTGACAAAGGCAGATTATCAGGAGAAAATCATACAAATTTAATGTAAATTTTACGTGACAAGGGAGCCTTCAACACGAAAAGAAGACACAAAGAAACTGTTAGTCCTGAGTCTTTTATGCTAAGTTTGATGAAGTGTGGACAGTTGTGGAGGAATGTGATTGGTTAAGGAGTGTGGGGCAACTGTAGTGAACTGGGGGAGTCTTAGCAGGCCTGTTGGGATTCTTCTCAGAATCCCTTTGTTTTTGGAGATAAGGATTTTTTTTTTTCCTCCAGATAGAGGGAGGACATCTCTCACAAGAAAGTTTTCAGGGAAGAAGGGTGAGGGCGGGGGGAAGGAGTTCAGAGTCACCTTGCTTTGCTGTTTTCTCCAATTCCTTCAGCCTAAAACATTCGATGTGGCCAAGGTACTGTGTTTTGGGGTAGTGTGTCCTGAATTCCATCTCTTCCTTTCTTTCCTTTGTCACCTAGTAATTATTGTTTATTTTACCATTTTCTGGAGTCCATGACTTAAACCTTAAACAAGTGTTTACTGTTCAACTTCAGACTGCCTTCATGAAGACAGAGCAAATTAGCTCCCTAGGGCAGATATGAACTAACTCTCCACCCCATATCTTTTTCTTGCCATCTGTGTTATATCTACAATCATAAATGTCAGAGGTTGGTCCCAACAGACATTGTACAGACGCCAAGGTAAGAGAAGGAAAAAAAAAAATGAAAGAAAAAAGAAAAAAAAGGAATGTACCTTGATTTATATGATAGCCTTAAAAAAGCACTTTAAAAAGAAAGTAGGTATTCCATTTTTTGTCCTTTCATTAGAAGGACCATTGCACAAAAGTACAGCTGTTTTTCTGTGACCTTTAAAAGTTGACCATTTTGCATTAGAGTAATTTTTGGAGAATGATTAAATAAATTATAGACAGTAAATTATCAATCAGTAAGATGACTTTTTTTTTTTTTGGAAAGATTAAGACATATTTATTTTTGAAGAAAGAGAGAGAGAACATGTGAGGAGGGGGGATGGCAGAGGGAGAGAGAAAGAATCCTCAAGCAGACTCCCCACCAGGTGTGGAGCCCAATATGGGGCTCTATCCTGGGAACCTGAGCTCATGACCTGAACTGAAATCCAGAGCTGACTGCTTAACTAACTGAGCCACCCAGGTCTCCTGTAAGATGACTTTTTTTTTAAAATATATATTTTTTATTTGACAGACAGAGATCACAAGTAGGCAGAAAGGCAGGCAGGGAGAGATGGGGAAGCAGGCTCTCTGCTGAGCAGAGACACCGATGCGGGGCTCGATCCCAGGACCCTGGGACCATGACCTGAGCCGAAGGCAGAGGCTTTAACCCACTGAGCCACCCAGGTGCCCCGTAAGATGACTTTTTAAAAAGAATTTTAACATAAGAAATAATCCTTCTACCTTAAGTGGAAAAAAAAAAAAAAAGGAAATGTGGCAGAGTAAAAATTTGAAAGCAAATACACGAAAAGGTTTACTGTGATTTTCTTGGAGTTGGGATTGGAAGGTATTTTTATTTTATTTTATTTTATTTTTGTTCTCTGTATTTTCCTGTTTTTCCCAATATTTAGGTACTGTTTTTTTAGTCACCCCAAATTATTAATTTTTCCATTGGTATAGTTTTATGTTGATAGAGTGAGATGCATACTACTTTAACTGCAAAGCATTCTTTTCGAATAAAAAAGTGTATATTGAACTTTCTGGCTAATCAAACTGGGGTGAAGATTGGTAAATTAGAAAATAGAATGAGAACATAATGGATGGGAAGAGAGATGGGATGGGGTGGTGGAGAGGCAGGAACTAAAGAATTCCTCATAGATCATGTGCTTCCTAAAACTAAGAATTGTATGTTCTGCCTTACTCACTACTGCCTTGCTGATAGCTAGCGCAGGTGCTCAATAAATGTTTGTGACTCAAGTAAATGTGGAATCACATGGCAGTGTTGATCATTTATGTAGGCTGCCAGCATTTCCATTTCATGGTAGGGTAAGTCATTTTTCATATTACTATTTCTCTTGGGAATTTTAAAAACCAAAGATATCTGTAGAATTCTGGCTGACTTGACTATGGTACATTATTTTTGGTTACTCAGTAAAACTTCACGTCCGATTTTCCCTACCTCTTGCCATATTTCCTGAGCCTCTTCCTCAGACCTCAGATAGTGGGGTCACAGGTAAAGAAACACAGTGTTAACCATAGTCTAGACCAAATAATTAGAGGGAGATCTGCCATGCATAATGCATTTAAGTGATTTTTTGCTCATTGACAGTTTGACCTATCTGTATAAGTTAAGCACACATCACTTTAGTAAACAATTCACTTTGGGAGTTTCAGAAGGAAAACAAATTGCATTATTTCTAATGTAAACAGAATGCAGCAGATAGAAAACCAATAAATCACACCCATATAATTACAGCTGATCCAGAACACAAATTCAAGTCAGCCCGCAGCCTTGTCCTTTCCCTAGAAAGGAAGATTCAGATTGGTGATGGACAATGAGTGGTGTTGCTCCAAGCCATTAGAAGGTTGAAGTGACATAGTCAATTTCATTGTCTTCCTAGCTAAGGACAGGCCTAATTGCTTAAGCATATCAAGATGTGTCAGAATTCCTAATTGATTTCCTACTCATTAAAGCCATTATGCTTTTTCAAAGCCAGGTTGTTGGCTGTGCATACTTGAGTGCTGATGACTAGGAGAACCCACTTCAGAATCTATAGATAAATCAGGAATCTACATCAGCATTGATATAAACAAGATTAAACGAATTGTAGGAAGCAGAATATAAAGCCAGTACAAGTCACTTAGGTATATCTTATAGGGTGGTATTCATCGCAGATTATATGTGACAATCAACTATCTTATAAATTCTCATAAAAACTTTTCAAAAAATTAAGCAGTACCTTTGAATACGGCTAAATTAATGGGCCTTCTCTCTTACTGCCAGATTTTGTTGCTGTTTAATCTCAAACAGAATGTCTTTCTTTACATTTCTGGATAGATTTTATGCACACACATACAAACTTTAAATCTCTCAATTAATTTTGAAAATAAAAACTTTAAATGGGTCTAAGTGTTATACAAGAATATGCTCATTGGGAGAAGGGGGTTATGGACATTGGGGAGGGTATGTGCTTTGGTGAGTGCTGTGAAGGGTGTAAACCTGGTGATTCACAGACCTGTACCCCTGGGGATAAAAATATATGTTTATAAAAAATAAAAAATTTAAAAAAAAAGACATGAAAAAAAAAAGAAGAAGAAAAAGAAGAATATGCTCATTGATTAAACAGGATTATTTAAATAAACATGTCTTTTTATATACTACATGACTTTCTTCAAAAAAGACAAACTTTGTTTAGAAAATATACAAATAATATAAAAGCAGAAGCACAAAATTTATTTTGGTCTGGAACTTTAGACATGTTTTCCCTTCACTTATTTCTTTCTTTTGCCTAGAAAGCTAACAATGCTGTTGAAACAGTAAGTATTGTTCTTTTGATTTTGACTTTTTTTCACTGTATAGTTAATAAACTTGACAGGCTTCATGACTGGTGATTTCGTTTGATTTTGCTATTGCTGTTCTTTTGTTTCTTCTCTGACCAACTGAACATGGCTCAGATATTTGGCAGCAACATACAATTTGTGTATCTTTACCTTTTGTATTCTCAAGAACAATCAGTTGGATTGCCTTTGTAGATTCTCTATAGGGCTATCGACTGAACTAAGACTGAACCTATCTGAATGAACTAGCTTCAAATGATACGGATACTAAACTTTTGAATCTTTCCAGGTTTAGAGAACAAGTATGTATCTTTGATTCTATATGATGGACTTTTTTTTTTAAACTTTGCTAAATGTTCATCATCCGACTTAGCGTCTGTCATGAGTTGAGTTTTGTCCCCTCTCCCCAAGCGAGATGTTGAAATCCCATCCCCCAGTACATCAGAGTGTGACCTTTTTTGGAAATGGGGTTGTTGTCGGTATAGTTAAGGGGTTGTACTGAAGTAGGGTGAGCCCCTAGTCCAGTCTGGCTCCTGTCCTTCTATGTGATGACGACACCAAGAGAATATATATGACATTGGAGGCCAAAGATTGCCAGCGACTACCAGAAGCTAGGAAAAAGCAAGGAAGGATTCATTCCCTCATGGGTTTCTGAGGGAGCCTGGCCATGCAGATACCTTGATTTCAGACTTCGAGCCTCCAGAACTGTGAAATGATATATTTCTGTTGTTTTAAGCCACTCAGCTTGTGATATGTTGTTACAGCAGCCCCAAGAAACTAATAGTGTCACCTGGTGCCAGTCGTGCTGTCAGAGACTCTGTGTGTGGGACATTGCCTGGTGACTGCAATGACTGGTCTTCTCAGAGCCGTCTACATATGCAGACCCCTGGGCTCCCCCATGACTAGCAGGCATTTCCCGGGCTGCACACCAGCACGTCAGGCCAGTAAGAGCTGGCAGTGGAGACGAAGCTTTGGCTCGTCCCTGGGCTCAGGATGCTTTCCTGGTTCCTGTTCCATGAGCCGGCATGGCTGGTGGCAGAACCATGGAGGGCACCGGGAGGAGCACACAGTGAACCCTGACTGACAGCAGCGGAAGAGGCTGCCGCAGACATTCCCAGTCTCCAGACAGGACCTTTGCATGCCCCAGCCTGTCCTTTTCCATTCCGCCGCAGTCTTCTTTCTTCCAATAACTACCAGGCTTTGTTCCTCTCCCTGGATACTTTGTCTAGTGAACGTTTCTCCAATGAAGTATTTTTCTCTCTCTCTCATCCCTAGTTTAGGCCTACTCTTCTCCAAAAACAGTTTTTAGGCTCTGTGGTTGCTGCCCAGAGTGTAATGAACGCAAATCCTGGCTGGTCTTACATGTCACCTGTCTGCTTTTCAGCTCCTATGACCTGTTTCAGAAAACCAGACTATAATTATGGCTGTATCTTTGCTACTTTGACCCCCCCCCTTTTTTTCTCTCCCTCTTTGTTATACCTAAAATCTGTTTTAATTTCTTGTTGCTAACATGGATATATTTTCTGTCTATCTCAGATTCCCTACCTCCCCATTTCTATCAAGGAATATTTGACAACATTGTGTATTTAATATTTTTTTTTAAAAGATTATTTATTTGACAGAGAGATCACAAGTAGGCAGAGAGGCAGACAGAGAGAAAGGGGGAAGCAGGCTCCCCGCTGAGCAGAGAGCCTTTTGTGGGGCTCTATCCTAGGACCCTGGGATCATGACCTAAGCCAAAAGCAGAAGCTTTAACCCACTGAGCCACCCAGGTGCCCCAACATTGTGTATTTTAGAAGTCCTACAACAGGGTGGTTTGTGAGATGATTATCACAGTCAAGTTAACACATCTGCCACCTCACAGAAGTAACCTTCTTTATGTGTGTTGAGAGCACTTCAGATCTCCTCTGTTAGCAAGTTTAAAGTATACAATAAAGTATTATCAACTATAGTCATCATGCTGTGCATTAGGTCCCCAAACTTAGTATTTTTTTTTTAATCTATTACTTGACATCCCATATATCCTATTCATGGGGAATTCACAAACTCCCCCAGGAAGCACTATTCCTCCTCTCAGTTGTTTCCCCCTTCAGCTTGAATAATTTAAAGAATGTGGGGCTAACTCAGTCTTCCCTCAAAGGCAAAACTCAGTTCTGCTTCCACACACCAACGAGGACAAATGTTGCCATTGCCTATCTGTGCCCCCAACTGCTGAGGCTGAAAACTCTGGTGCCCTGACTCTTAGTCACACACAGCCAGCCCTGGATGACCGTCCCAATGGCAGTGTAAATCCTGTATTGATAACCAGTAACAATCAATTCATATTCTGGGATTGATTATAAATATTCCTTGACTTATTTTTAAAATATGCCACAGATTATCTCTGTCTTTTCTTTCTAACCTGTTCAAAGGTTCTTCTTTCATTTCTTTCTTCCTTCCTTTCTTTCTTTCAAGATTTTATTCATTTATTTGAGAGAGCTAATGAGTGCACAAGCAGGGAGAATGGCAGAGGGAGAGAGAGAAGCAGACTCCCCACTTAGAAGAAAGCCCAATGTAGGACTCGATCCTAGGACCCTGGGATCGTGACCTGAGCTGAAGGCAGACCCTTAAATGACTGAGCCACCCAAGAGCCCCAAAGTTCCTCCTTTCTTTCAGTCTCTATCATATTATTTCCTTTCCCTTTACAACTATGTATTATTGAGTTTGATTTCTTCTGGACACTATAAGCCATGTGGGATGGAAAGATAACTGATCTAGTGGAAGTGGCCTACCCAGATGTCTTAAGGAAGACATTAATGGCTAGAAACTCTAGTGATTTCTAGTTTGTTATTTCTAATTTTGAAAACAAGTTCCAACTACCGCTATACAACCTTGAGCCATGATGCACTCTTAACTCTAATGATGAGGACAGGACTTGGAGTCGGGTAAGCTCTCTAGCCATGTCCCTTCCCCTTGACCACAGTGATTAATTGAGGGCAGTTTTCTGAGCAGAACTGGTTTGTTCACTGAAGTTCAAGACTTTTTTGTTCCACGTTTGAGAAAAGCAAGTCAAGTCCCACATATCTCCTGTATTGATGCCTGGATAATTACAGCCATCCTGGATCAGGAGCAGGACAGAGGATGAGGCAGACACCATGCAAAATGGAACCCAGGGATGGAGAGACACTGGGCTCTTTGTGACATTGCTGGCTTGCTGGATCAACTCTTGCTGCAAACCCAAAGTGTGGAATTTCCAATTACTTGAGGGAATATATTCTTATATTGTTAAAAGTAGTTTGAGTTGGGAATTTTTAAAAAGTTTTTTTAGTTATTTATTTAAGCGAAAGAGAGAGCAAGAGTGAGAGAAAGAGCACAAACTGAGGGGAGGGGGCTAGGGGAGCAGAGGGAGAAGGAGAAGCAGACTCATCACTGACACAGAACTTAAACCCAGGACTCTGGGATTGCAACCCAAGCTGAAGGCAGATGCTTAACTGACTGAGCCACCCAAGCACCCTGGGAATTTTTTTTTCCTTTTGTAAGTAAAATAATTCTAATTGATATAGCTATTTTAAAAACCATTTTCTATTTCTCAGCTGTTTGATTAGTTGCTACTCACTTGGGTAAGGACTCTTAAACATACATTTACATTCTGGTAACAAACCTTTCCCACAGTTGAATGTCTACCCGTGAAATTTTGTCTAAAGTTTTTATTAGAAACAAGTAACAACTGAGGAAAAAAGAAGACCTCAGATAAAACTTTCATTTCTATCAGGGAAGAGAGATCAGAGAAATGATTTGGCAGTTAGCTTTTGAGTACTTCAGGTTTAAACTCACAACTGTTGACTCTCTCGGCTCCCGCCACACACACAGTTAACAGTATTCCACTATTAGGAAGTTACAGGAAGGAAATGGTGCAGAATTAACCTGGGGGTAACCATTTATGGCTTACACAATCAAGAAAAACATAAAAATCAATGTTACTTGATTCCTGGTGTGGAGAGCTGAGGGACTCAGTTAAGAGGTGAGTTAAAGGAATGTTAAACTCTCGCTATCTAAATCGAGTTTTGAAAGCCCCAGAGTTGTGGTTCTGATTCCTTGTCAGGAACAGAACCCCTCCCTGTTCTTCCTCGGTACAGAAAAAAAGCCAGTCTTGGGATTAATAAAATGAATACATTACTGGTCTTCCAGGTTCTGTGGCACCAGGGAGAGACCAGGGTTGCTGGTTGGCCCCACAACAATGGCTGACTATGGCCTTACGGTGACAGGTGGGTGACATCACAGAGGAAAGGTCTTCCCATGGGGCCCAGTTATTTTCTTACCTAGTGTAGCTTTCGCAACCAGTATCACATGAAAACTTACATTCCAAAGACTCCTTCAAAACCATTCCTGGCTCCAAATGACTCCATTCCACTGGGACTCATTTTCCACCATTGTCTCTTTTTCATCCCTTTCAGGTTATGTAAATAAGATTGGAGGGACAAATTATAACCTTTTTCTTTCTGTTTGACCTCCAGTTTGCTGCCATCTCTTCTTTTGTCCTTCCTTGCTTCTAAAATTTACTAGCAATGTGCCTGCTGAAGCACTTTGCACAGTATCTGCCAGTGCAATAATGATGTTAAAGAGCACAGCTCAGGGACTAAAACAGAGCAGGTACACAATAAATGTTAGCAGCGCAAACATCAGTATTATTATTACTGTTAGTTTTATAATGGCTTTTCATACATTTCAAATGTCACTTCAGGGATAAAAATATCCATATCTAGACAATATCTGGTTTTTATTGTGTTCATTGAACATTATTTTTTACTTGTGAGACCTATTCTAAATAAAGGCATGCTTCATCTAAAGCAGATCCATTGTGAACATACATAATAATCTAGATTTACGTGATTTTGGTAGATTTCTTTTAAAAGGCTGATTTTCTTTTTGAAATTTAAATATGATTTAATGACTTTTTCTTTTTTTAAACAAAGTCATCAATTGTATTACGTGGAGTTCACCTATGTGGGCCTCATGACAGCCCCACCAAAAAAAAAAAAAAAAAAAAAAAAAAAAAAGTTTAATATGAGCTAGTGTCCTCAGCAGGCTTTCTGGGCTCTGCAGATGTGACCTGACACAAAGCAATTCTACCGTGGTTTTATCCACTAGGATTTGTTTTCATTGTTATGCGAGTCTAATTTTTCATTCAGACAATGAAATTTGTTTCCCATGCAAATTTCTTGGCTATCCATCCTTTGCTCCATTTTTCAAGTTCCATAATGTAGTCACATTATTTTCACTTGCTTCTACTTGTTTGGGTTTGTATGTTTAAGTTAAAAAGAAACAAAAACAAACCTTTATTTCCTGATCCCTCTAATAAAATTCTGCTTCAAGTATTTATTTACAATTACATCTGTTGTGATAGTTTTTGAGTGATTTCTTTCCACTTTTATTTTTAAAGTAGAAGAGAAATTTATTGAAATTCTCAAAATTATCTGGCATCAGTCAGATGCTGCACCTCAGCAATAGCCAGGACTGGCCTCATTAGCGTCTATCTTCTCATTTGCTATAATTAGTGATGGATGAAGAAGGTTTCTAATTATAGGCATGACAGCAGTCCAGCCAGACTAGATGATGCCTAAGTCTGAGTGAGCATTTCCTTCTCTGGCTCTCATTCCTCGCCTCAAAAATGATAAAATAATTTGCCATGGTGTTCAGTTGCTAGACTCTTCAGAGACTCTTAACTTCTTTTCCTCCTACCCTTTAAAACACCATCACGTGTGAGTGTTCATACACATAAACCGGGTACCAAAATAGGTGGTTTGTTTACTCAATAGTTAAACCAACCATTATGAAATGCCAAACAATTAAAGTATAATTTTTAGGTAGACTAGATCAAACAATTTATTTAAAGGTCTGATCTGGTTTCAGTGATAAATATATACCTTTACATAGACATATAAAGAGTATTTCGTATAAAAATAATAATGGACTAAATTTTATAGAAATCAATTTCAGTAATGTGGCATCATGAGCCAAGTTTTACATAAATAAAGCGGAGAATGGGGTTTAGCCTTTGGGTGGGAAAAGTGATTATATATTAGAAATAAGAATTTTGGGAATGGTTAACATAATTTTTCTTATGTTAGTAAAGCTGTTGTAATGAGAAAGATATCAAAGTTACAACAACCATCTAGTTAAAACTGAATTACAATAACAGACTACTTTTGTGAATAGTTTGGCAAAGCTCACTGGAATCATTGGAGAAGGTTATGAGAAAACGTGCTGCAGATGGATGCCTAAGTGATACTTATTGTTAAAATAAAACTAATATTGTTATATTTGGAAAAACATAGGAAACTTATGGGGTGTGAAGGCTCTTATGTAATCAGTGAAAATACAGGAAACATTCACTTAAATAACCCATTTCAGTTATGTTTTGTTGTAAGGCAGAGTGAATTAGGCCAAATCAGTGAGGAACTAGGAAACTTCTAATAATATTGTTTTCATTAACCACTGAAGTAATGGGTAATACAAACAAGGAAAATAAATACTGTTTTAATCAGAACAATTTATTTAGTACGTAGTAAATGTACAGGTTATGAGTTTATTTGGGAGAAGCCATGTGGTGTATTTATAATTTGAGCTAAGCCTTAACATTAGAACTCATCCATCGAGTGCCAAGGGCACTTAATAAGTGATATAATAAATCATCGTTTCTTCTCTGCTTCATATGTGTAAGACTTTGGAGTATGGATTGTATCAATGCAAGGAACTGTAAGCCATCACTCCTTTCATCCTTGGGTCTAGTTATAGAGATGGGCATTCACATAAGCAGTGAGTAAATGGCAATGGCAATGAGGGTCATCAAAATGTTGAGGATGGGGGCGTCTGAGTGGCTCAGTGGTTTCAGCCTCTGCCTTTGGCTTGGGTCATGATCCCAGGGTCCTGGGATCGAGCCCCACATCAGGCTCTCTGCTTGGCGGGGAGCCTGCTTCCCTCTCTCTCTCTCTCTCTGCCTACTGCTCTTCCTACTTGTGATCTCTCTGTCTGTCAAATAAATAAATAAAATCTTTAAAAAATATCTTGAGGACGTGTGTATAATTTTTCAGCTCAGCTGGCAGAGAAAGCATCTTAGAAGTTGGCCTTGGATTGGGTCAAAAAAGATAATAGAATAGGAACAGACTTGAAAAAAAAAAAGAAAAGATGAACTTAAGGCCACAAGACAGGGATGAGGAAGATTAAAAAAATGGGGGGTGCCTGGGTGGCTCAGTCAGTTAAGCACCAAATCTTGGTTTCAGGGTCATGATTTCGAGCTCTGTGTCAGGCTTTGCACTCAGCACAGAGTCTTCTTGGGAATCTTTCCTTCTTTCTCTCCCTCCCCTCTCCCCCATCCCCCAGCTTGCTCTCTCGATCTCTCTCTCTAAAATAAATAAAATCTTAGAAACACACACATACAAAATGTCAGGCATATTTTGGTACTCATTTTGGCTTCCTGCCAGTTTTCTATTCAGGGATAAAGAAATGATACAGAATAAAGATTGAGACCAGATTCTGGGGGAGGGGGCTGGTTGTAGATAGAAGAGGTTATAGATAGAGTAGGGTAGCATTCATCCTCAAAACTGTCCCCAAAAGCACCTTTCATCTTATCCCTTTGTGTTTCTACCATCTATACCCTTAAGTCCTTGCCCTCTCCATAGTCTTGTCCACCCTGTGCAGAGCTCTACGCTTCCCACTTCTTGTTCTATGTCTCTGTATACTTTAAACCTAGTAGTTGGATTTCATTTTGCTGCACATTTTCTGGAGCAAGCCCAAAAGAAAAGAAAACTTGAGACAAATTTTTACCAAGAAGAGTTTTCTGGGACCAGAACCTAAACTTATGCATCAAAGGTATTAGTGGAGAAACAGTAAGAAGAGATTTTGCCATATCTCCTCTTGTGTCCCAAACCATCTGTTTTTAACTTGAAGTCCCTGAGGTGTTTTTCCCTGCAAGGTGACATGTGGCTTATCCAATAAACTGAGTTTCAATCCCCTACTCCCAATATCCTCCATGAAGTCATTAATTATTGCAAACTTAGCGTCTATACTATGTTGGGCACCATGGCATGGAATGCCGGGAAGAAGACAAAGCAAACTCCTATATAGATTTCAGTTTGAGAAACTGAATATACAACGGATGGTGGCCAAGTCATATATAAAAATAGAATGCTGACCTGTCCAGGGAAGCAACCCCCCATCTGCAAGAGACAACCCAGAAAGCCAGCCTGCTGTACATTAGACTTACAGTAAGCCTGACTGCAATCTCTAATAATCCAAGAAGCTAAACAACAACTTTTGTAACAAATTGAAAAATGGTCAAGACTTTACTAATAACTGACAGTTTCCCTGAATTTTGTTCCCACTTAGGACCAGTCCAGAGAAAGCCAAATATGCACCCCTAACCAATAACATGGGATGCCCTCCTTCGAGTTGGTCCCCTATAACTCCCCCAAGCCAATAGCCTTTAATCAGGGAGTACTTGCAGCCTTCCTTTTTTTTTTTTTTTTTTTTCCCATCAGACAGCTCTTCCACTCCCAGGCATACCCTTGAGTCTTGCCAAAACACAAGTGATGGTGGCTGATTCCCTTGCTATAGTAAGCTCTGAATAATAACCTCCGCCTTTCTCATTTACTTGGTCGTGGTTTATTTCCACACTTTAATGCAAAAGAGTTGCTTTTGGCAGTTCAGACACTGAACTGGTGAGTTGCTTATCTGGAAAAAGTAGAATGCTCTAGAAACACTAGTATTCTCTCACCCAAATCTGGAGAGGTCTGGTCCAGACTCCCAGCTAAGGAAGCTATAGGTAACTTGGTTATTGCATGAGTGACACCCTATAAGATGCAAAGCACGAAAACAACATTATCATTTTAACTGCATTGCCCTTGAACCAGTTGTACTATGGCAAACAAAACAAAATAAAACAAAATCCATAGGATTAAAGCAGGGGATGGGAATGACTTGACCAGGGTTGTTTTAAGTTGCCATGGGAACCTTCTAGCCACATAAAATAGCCACAGAGGCAATGCTATGGTGATACTTTAGAGGACTCTAGGGAGCAGACTACATCCTTACCTGTCTGTGGTCTTGCTGGTTCCTACACCAGAACTGGTTCTGCTGTGGCAAAGGTGGAGAAGCTGGTATTTTATGTTACCTTGCATTCAGGCCTTTGGCAGCAAAGGCCTTAAACCAGGAATTAGCAGACTTTTTCTGTAAAGGACCAAGTAGTAAATATTTTAAGGCATTTCATTACAATATTCAACACCACCACTGTGGCTTGAAAGCAGATATAAGCATGGGGCAAGTTGTGCAAATAAGTGTGTGAATATGCAAATTAATGTGTTTGTACTGCAATAAATCTGATATGTCGTTTGCATATATCTTCTCCCATTCTGTCAGTTGTCTTTTGGTTTTGTTAACTATTTCCTTTGCTGTGCAAAAGCTTTTGATCTTGATGAAATCCCAATAGTTCATTTTTGCCCTTGTTTCTGTTGTCTTTGGCGATGTTCCTAGGAAGAAGTTGCTCTGGTTGAGGTCAAAGAGGTTGCTGCCTGTGTTCTCCTCAAGGACTTTGATGGATTCCTTTCTCACATTGAGGTCCTTCATCCATTTTGAGTCTATTTTCGTGTGTGGTATAAGGAAATAGTCCAATTACATTTTTCTGCATGTGGCTGTCCAATTGTCCCGGCATCATTTATTGAAGAGGCTGTCTTTTTTCCAATGGATATTCCTTCCTGATTTGTTGAAAATTAGTTGACCATAGAGTTGAGGGTCTATTTCTGGGCTCTCTATTCTGTTGCATTGATCTGTGTGTCTGTTTTTTGTGCCAGTACCATGCTGTCTCGATGATGACAACTTTGTAATACAGCTTAAAGTCCGGAATTATGATGCCACCAACTTTGGTGTTCTTTTTCAATATTCCTTTGGCTATTCGAGGTCTTTTCTGGTTCCATATAAATTTTAGGATTATTTGTTCCATTTCTTTGAAAAAAAATGGATGGTACTTTGATAGGAATTGCATTAAATGTGTAGATTGCTTTAGGTAGCATAGACATTTTCACAATATTTGTTCTTCCAATCCAGGAGCATGCAACATTTTTCCATTTCTTTGTGTCTTCCTCAATTTCTTTCATGAGTACTTTATAGTTTTCTGAGTATAGATTCTTAGCCTCTTTGGTTAGGTTTATTCCTAGGTATCTTATGGTTTGGGGTGCAATTGTAAATGGGATTGACTCCTTAATTTTTCTTCTGTCTTGTTGTTGGTGTAGAGAAATGCAACTGATTTCTGTGCATTGATTTTATATCCTGACACTTTACTGAATTCCTGTACAAGTTCTAGCAGTTTTGGAGTGGAGTCTTTTGGGTTTTCCACATATAGTATCATATCATCTGTGAAGAGTGATAGTTTGACTTCTTCTTTTTGCTGATTTGGATGCCTTTAATTTCCTTTTGTTGTCTGATTGCTGAGGCTAGGACTTCTAGTACTCTGTTGAATAGCAGTGGTGATAATGGACATCCCTGCCGTGTTCCTGACTTTAGCAGAAAGCTTTCAATTTTTCTCCATTGAGAATGATATTTGTGGTGGGTTTTTCATAGATGGCTTTGATGACATTGAGGTATGTGTCCTCTATCCCTACACTTTGAAGAGTTTTGATCAGGAAGGGATGCTGTACTTTGTCAAGTGCTTTTTCAGCATCTACTGAGAGTATCATATGGCTCTTGTTCTTTCTTTAATTAATGTGTTGTATCACATTGACTGATTTGCAGATGTTGAACCAACCTTGCAGCCCTGGAATAAATCCCACTTGGTCGTGGTGAATAATCCTTTTAATGTACTGTTGAATCCTATTGGCTAGTATTTTGGTGAGAATTTTCGCATCTGTGTTCATCAAGGATATTGGTCTGTAATTCCCTTTTTTGATGGGATCCTTGTCTGGTTTGGGGATCAAGGCAATGTTGGCCTCATAAAATGAGTTTGGAAGTTTTCCTTCCATTTCTATTTTTTGGAACAGTTTCAGGAGAATAGGTATTAGTTCTTTAAATGTTTGGTAGAATTTCCCTGAGAAGCCATCTGGCCCTGGGCTTTTGTTTGTTTGGAGATTTTTGATGACTGTTTCAATCTCCTTACTGGTTATGGGTCTGTTCAGGTTTTCTATTTCTCCCTGGTTCAGTTGTGGTAGTTCATATGTCTCTAGGAGTGCATCCATTTCTTCCAGATTGTCAAATTTGTTGGCATAGGGTTGCTCAAAGTATGTTCTTATATTTGTTTGTATTTCTTTGGTGTTAGTTGTGATCTCTTCTCTTTCATTCATGATTTTATTTATTTGGGTCCTTTCTCTTTTCTTTTTGATAAGTCTGGCCAGGGGTCTATCAATCTTATTAATTTTTTCAAGGAACCAGCTCCTAGTTTCGTTGATTTGTTCTATTGTTTTTTTTGGTTTCTATTTCATTGGTTTCTGCTCTGATCTTTATGATTTCTCTTCTCCTGCTGGGTTTAGGCTTTCTTTGTTGTTCTTTCTCCAGCTCCTTTAGGTGTAGGGTTAGGTTGTGTATTTGAGACCTTTCTTGTTTCTTGAGAAAGGCTTGTACCACTATATATTTTCCTCTCAGGTCTGCCTTTGCTGTACCCCACAGATTTTAAGCCATTGTGTTTTCATTATCATTTGTTTCCATGAATTTTTTTCGGTTCTTCTTTAATTTCCTGGTTGACCCATTCATTCTTTAGAAGGATGCTATTTAGTCTCCATGTATTTGGGTTCTTTCCAAATTTCCTCTTAGGATTGAGTTCTAGCTTCAGAGCATTGTGGTCTGAAAATATGCAAGAATGATCCCAATCTTTTGATACCGGTTGAGACCTGATTTATGACCCAGAATGTGATCTATTCTGGAGAATGTTCCATGTGCACTAGAGAAGAATGTGTATTCTGTTGCTTTGGGATGAAATGTTCTGAATATATCTGTGATGTCCATCTGGTCCAGTGTGTCATTTAAGGCCTTTACTTCCTTGTTGATATTTTGCTTGGATGATCTGTCCATTTCCATGAGGTGAGTGTTAAAGTCCCCTAGTATTATTGTATTATTGTCAATGTGTTTTTTGATTTTGTTATTAATTGGTTTATATAGTTGGCTGCTCCCACGTTAAGGATATAGATATTTAAAATGGTTAGGTCTTCTTGTTGGACAGACCCTTTGAGTATGATATAGTGTCTTTCCTAATCTCTTATTATAGTCTTTGGCTTAAAATATAATTGATCTGATAGAAGGATTGCCACCCCAGCTTTCTTCTGATGTCCATTAGCATGGTACATTGTTTTCCACTCCCTCACTTTAAATCTGGAAGTGTCTTCGGGTCTAAAATGAGTTTCTTGTAGGCAGCATATTGATGGGTTTTGTTTCTTTATCCATTCTGATACCCTGTGTCTTTTGATTGGGGCATTTAACCCATCAACATTCAGGGCAACTATTGAGAGATATGAATTTAGTGCCATCATCTTGCCTGTAAGGTGACTGTTACTGTATATTGTCTCTGTTCCTTTCTGATCTACAACCTTTAGGCTCCCTCTTTGCTTAGAGGACCCCTTTCAATATTTCCTGTAGAGCTGGTTTGGTGTTTGCAAATTCTTTCAGTTTTTGTTTGTTCTGGAAGCTTTTTATCTCTCCTTCTATTTTCAATGATAGCCTAGCTGGATATAGTATTCTTGGCTGTGTGTTTTTCTCATTTAGTGCTCTGAATATATCATGCCAGTTCTTTATGGCCTGCCAGATCTCTGTGGATAGTTCTGCTGCCAATCTAATATTTTTACCCTTGTATGTTACAGACTTCTTTCCCAGGCTGCTTTCAGGATTTTCTCTTTGTCGCTAAGACTTGTGATTTTGAGGGGCGTTCTTAGCATCTCCTGGATTTTGATGTTTGTTCCCTTTGCCATATTAGGGAAATTCTCTACAATAATTCTCTCCAATATATCTTCTGCTCCCCTCTCTCTTTCTTCTTCTTCTGGAATCACAATTCTAATGTTGTGTCATCTTAAGGTGTCACTTATCTCTCGAATTATCCCCTCGTGGTCCAGTATTTGTTTGTCTCTTTTGCTCAGCTTCTTTATTCTCTGTCATTTGGTCTTCTATGTCACTAATTCTTTCTTCTTCATTTATCCTAGCAATAAGAGCTTCCATTTTTTTTTTAATTTTATTATTTATTTGACAGAGATCACAAGTAGGCAGAGAGGCAGGCAGAGAGAGAGAGAGAGAGAGAGAGAGAGAAGCAGGCTCCCAGCTGAGCAGAGAGCCCGATACGGGACTCGATCCCAGGACCCTGAGATCATGACCTGAGCCGAAGGCAGTGGCTTAACCCACTGAGCCACCGAGGTGCCCCGAGAGCTTCCATTTTTTGATTGCACCTCATTAATAGCTTTTTTTATTTCAACTTGGTTAGATTTTATTTCTCTTTTATTTCTCCAGAAAGGCTTCTATCTCTCCGGAGAGGGTTTTTCTAATATCTTTTATTCCTTTTTCGAGCCTGGCTAGAACCTTGAGAATCATCATTCTGAACTCTAGATCTGACATATTACCAATGTCTGTATTGATTAGGTCACCAGCCTTCGGTACTGCCTCTTGTTCTTTTTTTTGTGGTGAATTTTTCCACCTTGTCATTTTGTCCAGATAAGATTTGCTTTCTTCTCCTCTGGATTTCCACTGTTCTCCTTGGTGAGTGAAGTTGGTCTCGGCTGGGTTTCTTGTTGAACTTCTGGTGGAGGGGCTTGTTGTAGTGATTCTCAAGTGTCTTTGCCCCAGGCGGAATTGCACCGCCCTTACCAGGGGCCGGGCTGAGTAATCTGCTTGGGTTTGCTTTCAGGAGCTTTTGTTCCCTGAGTGCTTTCCATAGAGTTCTGCAGGACGGGAAAGAAGATGGCGGCCCTCCAGTCTCTGGCCCAGAGGAGCCGAGAGCTGGGGCCCCACTCCTCAGTGCCCCCTCAGAGAAAGGCCCAACCGCCCCCCGTCTCCCTGGCCTCTGGTCGCGCTTGGAGGAAAGGGCTCATTCACTCACACTTGGAGGAAAGCGCTTGGAAGAAAGGGCTCATTCACTCACACTTGGAGGAAAGCGCCCAGTCGCTTCTGTCTTCGTGGCCTCTGGCCATGCTCCAAGCTCACCCAGCTGGTGACCGGTTCAAGGTAAGCCCAAGCTGAGAGCTCACTCCTCGGCTCTGTCTCTGGAGGGGGCTTCCCCGCTCTAATACCTGCAAGCTCTGCAACACTCAGACACCCCCAGTCCTTCTGTGGCCCTGCAGGACCTGGGGTTACACTGACCCTGCGTGGGCTTCCCCCCAATTTAGCCTCTGGAGCGATGTCCCTCTGTGGAGCAGACTTTTAAAAGTCCTGATTTTGTGCTCTGTTGCTCTGCCGCTTGCTGGGAACTGGCCCGCCCCCTGCAGTCTATCTTCCCGTAACTTTGGATTCACTTTTCCGAAGGTCCTACCTTTCAGAAAGTGATCAATTTTCTGTTTCTAGAATTGTTTCTCTTCTTCTCTTCGATTTCCCGTTGGATTTGTAGGTGTTCGCAATGGTTAGATAAGCTATCTAGCTGATTTCTTGCTACCTGATGTCATCTCAGCCTGCTACTTCTCCGCCATCTTGACTCCTTCCCCCTTAATATACTTTTTACATGTCAGGAAGGCTGTTCTTCTTTTCATTTTTTCCCACAATCATTTAATAATGTAAAATTCATTGTTAATTTGCAGGCCATAGAAAAGCAGTCTGTGAGCCAAATTTAGTCCACAGGCCATTGTTTGAGTATTAGAGGCTTATAACATCAAAAAGCCACTGTGTATATCAGCACAAGAGTGGGAGAGAAGGATGTTTCTAGAAAATGACTCCAGAAATGACCATTAATCCAGGTCAAAGGAAGCATGAAAATATCAGCTGCAGTTCTGGAAATAGAAGGGATCAAGGTATCCAATCCAGTAGCCAGACCAAAGCAGGGATACTGAAATGGAGTTCAGTACAAGAAGGTGATGAGCTACTCCTACAGGAGAGCTGCTATGTCATAGTAGGAAATCAGGATAGGGGGAGTGAGGGCCATGTCTTGGGTGTTGGAAAGGATGTTGTTAGAGCTCTTAGTCATGGGCCACAATCCCAAGTTTGGACCCAGGTTCTGTATAGTAGCTAATCAGAACAAAGACAAGTCACCTAGCAAGGACTTAGTCTTATCACTATGTGTCAAATATGCAGAAGCAATCTCTGGAGGCAGTATTGAGTAGGAGTTAAGATCAGGGGCTCTGGTAGCCTATGTACAAATCTCATCAGCACACTTTCTAGCTTGGTGAATAAGGAGTAGTATCCCTCTATCCAATATTGTTGAGGAAGTTATTGGTGTGAAAATTAAAACCATCTACTTACTTAATCACTTACTACATTAGACATATTTTATTATTCCACTGTTTTCCTCAACATAACTTTACTATCTCACCCAACTCTTGATTGGAATGTAAAAATTTTAAGTAACTTTATTATTTATCTCAAGAACTTTCTGAAGGACCAAATAACCCTTCAACAGAAGGCATCAGATGATGCTTATATCCCAGTACACTTAGACTCTTTGCTCTCTTTGCCATGCCCAGTAATTCTAAGCTATGATGTCATGATCTGTACCCAATCCCAGAAAAGTTCTCTGTTTGAAAGACCTACCTTAAATAAAAATTCAGGAATATTTCAACATTGTCTTTCTCTCTCTGAGATACAACTAAGATCCTGTCAATGTAGTATTCTCCCTTACAGCAGTGAGTAAGAAGCTCAGCTTTATCTTATTAATGTATTATTTTGGTGACATTTTTGAGAATCAGCATATAGAAAGCTCTAAGCTTAATGCCGATGTCATCAGAAGTATTCATCAGAAGTATGATGTACATAAGTTCATCATAAGTACATCATAATCGAGTCAAGTGTACTGATGCCTTGTAGCATTATTCACAATAGCCAAGAGGTGGTAGCAACATAAATGTTTATTAATGGATGAATGGGTTAACAAACATTATGCATAGTAGTGTATACATATAATGGAATACTATTCAACCTTGAAAAAGAAAGAAAATTTGGCACATGCAACAACATGGATGAACCTTGAAGACGTTATGCTACGTGAAATAAGCCAGTCACAAAAAGATAAACATTTGATTCCACTTATGTGAAGTACCTAGAGAAATAAAATTCATAGACAGGAAAGGTAAAATGGTGGTTGCCAGGTGCCAAGGGAGAGGAGAATGGGGAATTACTGCTTAGTGGTTAATTTGGGTTCAGTTTGGGTTGATGAAAAATTCCTGATTGATTGATGATGGTGTTGGTTGCACAACAGTGTGAATGTATTTAATGTCACTGAATCATACACTTAAAAATGATTAGGATGATAAATTTTGTGTTACTTATATTTTATCACAAGAAAAAAATACATATAGATGTCCTAAAGGACTTGAGACTTTTTCATTGTGGCCTTCACATGTTCTTGTCCCTTACCCCTAACTGTTCCATTCCATTCTTCTTGATACAAGTACAGAACTCTGAAACAATGGCTGCTAATTTATAATGTCTCTATCCTCAAAACTAGCTATAGTTTGACCAATACTCTCTCCTGCTGAACCCCATAAAATACTCTGTGTTCCTTCCATACTTTAGAATGAGATCCTTTGTCTTGTTCTGGGAATTTTCTAATAAAATCTTATGTTAATGATGGTCTGGTTGATTTTCTTTGTGTGCATATGTTTTATGTGAGTGTATGTGTGTGTGTGTGAGATGAAAGAGGGACAAAAGCAGAGACTAGAGAGATACAGAAGAAGAGAGAGAGAAAAACAGAGAGCACCAGTGAGGTTGAAGGTGTATAATCTCAGTACTACATAGGCTCCCAGATCCTTAGAATATTAATCCCTGGTCTAATCAGGTGGAAGAGATTCAGGAGGCCTTAACGGAGGTCAGCAATGGCATCTGAGCCTGGATCTTTGGACTTAATGTTAAGTTCCACTGACATACATCCAGAGGCCAAATGTTATTAACTTACATTCTTTTCCAGGCAAAATGGGTCAGAGTTGGATAGCTCAGAGGCTATGGAGACCCCTACAGCTGGAAGGAACAGGAAAAGCATAAACAAGTCACGTCTGCTCTCTGGTCAGGTTTGAAGACAGGCTTGGTCAGGAGTCAGTAAGGAATTCTGAGCACTGGTAGTGAGGAGTCCTACTGATGTCTTTGGGGAGAATGATGAATCCAGTGGAAATGTCCTGCAGTACATGAAGAAGAGGACTTGAAACATGATATTGGTTAGCACAGTGTGTTCTGACATAGCAGTTTGTAGAACATGAGGGTAAATCTAAGTTGCCCAGACCCCTGGGTGTTGGGCATACATAGAGGTTGTGCCTATAGAGGATTTCAAGAACTTCCTGTGATAGAGGACTCAATAGGCTCCTGACCTGGAGAAAGGCACAAGTATGGCATTGGGTCCTGTGATGGTTAATTTTATATATCAACTTGACTGGACTAAGGGGGTGACAGATAGGTGATAAAACATTGTATCAGGATATGTGATGGTATTTCTGGAAGAGATTAGCATTTCAATCAATAGACAGTAAAGAATATCCCCCTCATGAATGCAAGTGGTCATTATTCAACACACTGGAAGGCTTAAATAACAAAGGTGGAGGAAGGGCAGATTTGTTGTCTACTTGTCTACTTGTCTACTTCCATCCTGTCTTGTTCTTGGACATTGGTGTTCTTGGTTCTTGAACGTTTGGACTTGGATTGGAACTTAAATCATTGACTCTCTCATTCTCATGCCTTAGGGTTTAGACTAGAACAATACCACTTGCTTCCCTGAGCCTTCAGTTTCCCTTTATTTTATTTTTTATTTTTTAATAAACATATAATGTAATTTTATCCCCAGGGGTACAGGTCTGTGAATCGCCAGGTTTACGCACTTCACAGCACTCACCATAGTATATACCCTCCCAATGTCGATAACCCCACCACCCTCTCCCAACCCCCTCCCCCCAGCAACCCTCAGTTTGTTGAGCCTTTGGTTTCCAGATGGAATATCACAAGACTTCTCTTTCTCCATATTTGCATGAGCCAATCTCTCATAATAAATCTCCTCTTAGAACTATCTAATAATTATCTAATAACTAACTATAACTAACGAATACAAGGACTGAAGCACTGAACAAAGCCTTTCCTTTGCAACTTTGGCTTAAAACAACAACCAATCTAAAGAATTGTCATCCAGGGGTGCCTGGGTAGCTCAGTGGGTTAAGCCTCTGCCTTCAGCTCAGGTCATGATCTCCAGGTCCTGGGATCGAGCCCCGCTTTGGGCTCTCTGCTCGGCGGGGAGCCTGATTCCTCCTCCTCTCTCTCTCTCTACCTATTTGTGATCTCTGTCTGTCAAATAAATAAAATCTTAAAAAAAAGAATAGTCATCTAGAAAATGTTAACTTAGATTTAACACAGTCAATTAAATTAAAAAAAAAACACACACACAAAAAAACCTAGGGAAAGGTACGCCTATCATTATAGAAAGACTGATTTTAGAGATGTTTAAAATACCAAAAACTTGATGCAGAAAGTAGAAATCTTTGATTCTCTAAAAAGTTATTTAAAGAGTGAATGCCCTGAGTCAATAATGACAAGTGAGTAAAGGGTAAAAAAATTATACCAAAGCTGACCATCTAACTTACATATATGAAAAGCTTCAAGAACAAATATAATACAATCACAAATTGCAATCCAGAGTTTTGAACTGATTAACAAACTAGGCAAGGGGTAATGTTATCTCAGTGAGCACCAGTCGGTCCCAATGCTGTTTGCTCTTTAGCCCAGTTGCAGAAGGATACCTAAGCAGGTGGTTGAATCTTTTACTGGTGCATTGGCTGGCATTCATTATCTTATGGAGAAAGGTAAAAACCTTTTTCTGTTATTCATGTACTACTTTTTATGGTCCAAAGGAGCAGTCACTTAATGGCTAGAGAGTAGGCAAATTAATAATAATGGACCAGACTCTCATCCCATGCAATCAAATAGATGTTATTCTCTATTGAGTTATGTGGCATAAGAATCTCACCTAATAACAGTAATAAATAATGGGGTAATTTCCATGCCAGCTGCTAACAGTTTCCTTGCTTCTAACCAGGGTTTTATATCATTGTATTTCTACCTTCAGGAAACTATGACATTCTCAGACCTGCTTTAAAAGTCTGCACTTTTTGCTTTTTATTGCTTCAGTTTTTATGGGTTGTCTCAGGGTCCAGAGTTGAATTTTTAGGTCCCTAAGAGAGGGAAATGTGATAAAAACAGTATTGTTAATGGAGCTTGATGTGATTATTATGGAGGGGAGTTGAGTATCTCCCAGAGATTTGGGGGACTTCAGGATTTGGGAGATTTTGAATACAAGTTTTTGTTTTTGTTTTAATTTTTTATTTTTTATTAACATATAATGTATTATTAGCCCCAGGGGTACAGGTCTGTGAATCGCCAGGTTTACACACTTCACGGCACTCACCATAGTGCATACCCTCCCCAATGTCCATAACCCAACCACCCTCTCCTTACCCTGCTCCCCCCAGCAACCCTCAGTTTGGTTTGTGAGATTAAGAGTCTCTTATGGTTTGTCTCCTTCCTGATCCCATCTTGTTTCATTTTTTCATTCCCTACCCCCCAAGCCCCCCAAGTTGCCTCTCAAATTCTTCATATCAGGGAGATCGTATGATAATTGTCTTTCTCTGATTGACTTAATTCACTCAACATAATACCCTCTAGATCCATCCACATTGTTGCAAAAGGCAAGATTTCATTTTTTTTGATGGCTGCATAGTGAATACAAGTTTTTTTCAAGGTGATTTGTAGTATACTTGGGGAAGAATATGTACTTTGCAGAAGATTATTTTGCTAGTGGTTTGGATCTGTCTTTTGAGGTATGAACTGACTTACTGACTAATGAAGTTTAGTAGAATAAGCTTATCTAGGGTTCTGAATCCAATTATATGTAATAAGTTGATTTTATATAGTATATATTTAAAATTTCTGGAGATAGCTCAGAAGAGAAGCACAGTAGAGTCTCTGTGTGGACTTATAACTATTCCTGTTTTTCTCTTCCCTCTGTCATTTTGGATGATCATTTTGCTATATTACCATAGAATGGTTTATGTGCTCTATATGTGAATGTGCCCTAACCTCCACCTTCTTGGGATTTGTAGGTGCTTGCGTTGGGACGTTAATTGTTTTGGATGTTACTTGGATCGGCTGTATACTTCTCTATTTTCTCTGCTAGAATGTAAGTCCCTTTATGTGCTCTGTTTTTTTCTTGGTTTTAATTTTTGTTTTTGTTTTTTGCCTTGTGGAGTAAGTTATTACTCCCAATTGACACAACTGGAAACTGAAACACGGAGATGTCTATGTGTCCAAGGTTGCAGAGCTGGCAGGCACAGAGCCAACATGATAGCCCAGGCAGTTTTGCTCCAGAGCCCATAACCTTAACCACGCTCTGCTGCCTCTCTTGTGAACAGCTGTCATGACACTGTAGACATGGTTTGTTGAATGAATCACTTCACTCAGAGATGGTATAGACACATAAGACGGTATTCCTGGGAACAAAAACTGTTTCTTGGGAAATGGGGCAGATGTGTTCCAGGAATCTCCCAGTTCTTATATGTCTGAAGGTATGTCACATCTTTTTGGTCCTTCCATCACTAGCAATGCTGCTCTGGGTCTCTGGATCTTTCTAATAGAAAGAGGGAACATCCAGTACTGAACCTGCTTCTGTGAGTTTGGAAAAACCCCTGACATTGCCTCCCCAGGCTCTACCCCAAAACACTCCCCTTGTAGGTAATCTCTGTGGGTCTGTCTTGGCAAGGAGATTGTTCTTATTCACCACATGGAGTATGAACTCCGGACATATTAATATTCCTGAGAGTAGGGGAAATAACACGAAAAAGAATATGTAGTAAATGATCCATTTTGATGAAAAGAACATTTACTTCATTTCCATATCCTTACAGTACCATTTTAAGATTTAACAGTTTCTAAATTATGAAAGAAGACTTTTGAAAAATACTCTGCTACATTCCTCCAGACTGTCTTCCTGGTGGCAATACATATGGAGAGAAGAGACTAATTTTGGATCCAGACAGACAGTCTTTTGGTTCTCTGAATGGATTTTCCTAAACAAACTGCTGAATGCCTCAAAAATGAAACCTGTGGTGTCTAACACAGGTTGTACAGAGTTCACATAAAAGAGATTCTAATACTCATTGTCAGATGGGTTCTGACGTGCCCTGGCTGATGGAAAAATGTGCATTTGTGAGGTCAGCTAAAGGAGAGTTAGAAAATAGTGAAACTTTTTTTTTATCCTTAATCATGGTAAATAAATAAATATTTATAAATAAACAAATGTACATCTGAGAAGGATTCTGGTAGCAGAATTTTTTATCAGAAGAACAGTTGCTATAGGGGTTTTCCTAATAATGTCTTGTGAATAGGTTTTGTTGTTGTTGTTAAGTTCTGTGGCCCAGGAACTTTCTTAAATGAAAGCATAACCTTCAAGTACACACTGTCGTATATATAGCTCTGTGACTGAACCCATTTTACCGTGACTCCTATCCTAAATCCTCCCTATGAATCAGATACACACAGCTTCATCATGAGAGTGGAATCCGTTTATTTGTGTTGAGGAGTGTGGGTATATGTATGTTGGAGCTAACCAAAGGAAAGTCACCATGAAATCAAGAAATAGAACCAAGCCTTATATTTGAGAACAAAACAGGATACAACAGCAGAAGATGAAAATCTGAACCAGATATGAGAGAGAAAAGAATGAGACTCTATACATTTGTAAAAGTCTTGAATGAGGCGTTGAACTTTCTAAAGAATGTGAGGTGGGATTTTGAGTCAATCTTAGATCAGCATGTTATGGATTAAAATTTATTCAATAATATTTACTAAGCATCTTCTATGTGTCAGTTGGTCTTTTAGGTCTTCAAGGTTAGGTCAATAAACAAAACCATGGTACTTGACCCACATACCATACTCTTACTATGGTGTGCTAGAAACTATATCAACTGTTTATAGGCATTACTGAATTTAACCTTCGCCTCTCAGTGAAGGTAAGAGATCCAGAGATTAAGTGACTTGCCCAACGCTACACAGTCAATAATTGACACTACAAAAATCATACACTTAAGCTCTTCACTGGATCATATATGTGCAGCTACTTGGTATGAGGTGGGTAAAATACTAAGCCCATTTTATACGTGAACCAGTTGGGACCCAGAGAGACAACATGACTTGTCTAAAACATGTAAGTGGTAGAAGAAGCAACATTTCATATGCCGCACTGATCAGATGGTGCTTTTTCACTGTTCCGTACTGCTTGCAAAACTAGATATGAAACACAATTTATATGTTTATCCAGTATTACAAAACATCATTTAATAGCTGAAAAAGAATATAAGACTGTCTTCATGAGATGAAATTGATGTAGCATAGTAATGAATGCAGGATAGTCATGATTTTTAAAAAATGGGTATTGAATAGCTACACTTGAGCCTTTATTTTTAAGATAGATCTAAGAGTTTCCAGAATTTACTGTTATATTTGAATAGGGTATTATATTATTATTGTTAATATCTTAAAAACTATTTCTTCTCTTCAGATTTGAAACGTTATTCTAAATATTCATGGTATTTAGCTCATAAGGAAAAAAAACCCAGACAAATCAAATGAATAAGTTATTAAGGTGTCAGTAACATGCTAAATTATTAGGATAGATGAGAGCATTTAAGAATAACCACAATATGAAAAATTCAAGTAATTCTCTTTAAGTGGTTCATAATTTCCTTGTCTTTATTACTTCTCCTGTCCCCCATACCCACAAACTGCAAGTTAATAGAAAACAGGAACGTGTGTGTGTGTGTGTGTGTGTGTGTGTGTTTGTAGGCTCAGGATATTACATTTGTGTATCCAAGCATTGGTTATTTTATTCAGTTTATTTGGAATTTGGAAAAGCAGGAAACACATTTAACTCTTAAGCATCATGGGACTAGGTCACATAACACAGTCAGGAACCTCTCATAACAAATTAAATATAGCCAGGTGTGAGGGAAAATAAATTCCATATGTTTAAAAATTATTGGAGTAGATAGAATTTCACTGGAAAATATAAGTGGAATTTGGGGGTCTTTTCATTAAAAACTTTATTAAACTATAACATGTCTGATGGCATTGCTTATCTGAGAATAGTGTGAAATTACCATTGTGGGTATTTATTCAAAATACGTCATTCAAAAAAAAGCCTGTGACTTTACTTGTTCAAAGTAGGCTTCTCTTGCTTCCTGGGTTAGAATATTCATCGAGTTCTTATAAAATGTCTGGAATCAAAATGAAGGTTTAGAAACTTCTTTCTTCTTGAGAGATGGCAATGCATCCAGGATCTGGGAAGACAAATGGACTCTTACTCCAGCTGAGGAAAAGCTGTGGAAATAAGCCTGACCCTGTGTTAAGTACTTTATATAGATAAGCATGTTCCATGGTCACCACAAGCCTCCGAGGTTTTATTATTATCCTCCTTGGTCAGATGTAGAGTTGGAGAGATTTAGCAACTCACTCAAATTTCCCCCTGCTTGTAAGGACTAGTATTTGAATCCAGATCTGTCTGGTTGCAAAGCATTTCTACTGGGTCATGCTACCCCTCATTAGAGAGAATTATAAAGTGATGAAGAAAAGAAAATGAATAATAGTGAAAAGAATGTCTGCATACAAAGAGAGGGTAGAATAATGGTATAAAGATGGTGGTAGATGGCAGACATGTAGAAATAAAGCTGGCTGGCTAGGTGCTTCCTTCTTGCTGGACCTCAGCCCGCCTCCAGCCACTGCCCAACCTGAGCACCAGTCCTGAAGCTATGTTCCCAGATGGGTGCCTTCTGCCATTTCTCCTTCATAAGGGATCTGATACTTCACTTTGTTTTTTTCATTATGATGCTGCCTTTAATGATCTATGTTCAGTCCTGGCTGAACTTGACCTATTATTACAGCATCTGTCTTTTTCTTTTAGGTTACAAAATAATCACTTGTGTTTTTTTTAAAGATTTTATTTATTTATTTGAGAGAGAATAGTGAGAAAGAGCACCAGCCTGGGGCAGTGGTGGGGAGGGGCAGAGGGAAAAGCAGACTCCCTACTGAAGCTCTATCCCAGGACCCTGATCATGACCTGAGCCAAAGGCAGATGCTTAACTGACTGAGCCACCCAGACACCCCAATAATCACTTGTTTTTTTAAGGCATTGCTGGATTTGTAGTGACTGTCTAAGATGCTAAGTTTAGGATAATTTTTTTTTTTCTCCTTGGGAGGATTGATTGGGTTGATTGATCATGTATCATGTCTGTGATTAGAGGAGAAATGGGATTTTAGGCAGTCATGATATGTATTTGCCATTTTTATACAGAATAGGCAGGGCTTGGTTCTGTTTTCCTTCAGCTAATCTGCTAAAAAAAAAAACAAAAACGGAATTACTCCTATATCTTAAATGCAAAACAAACAACCAAGTTCAGACAGTGTAACTGCTATTAGGGATAGAGAGATGACATTATCCTTGTTCTACTAATTACCATTTTTAAGTGCTTGACAGTTTTCAAAACATACTTACAGACTCTCTTTTGGTCTTCTTAATAGGTGTGATAGTCAGAATATGGCAAATTTATTATGCATAGGTACTTCAAAGAAATTCATCTAATGGAAATTTCTGGCCAGGTAAGAAGATCACTATGTCAGTTTGGGAATGCTTTCAGAGAAACACCCAAATCACAAAGACTTAAACAAGTTAGGGCAGTCTTCAAGGATGCAGTGGCTCAAGGATAAAGGGGCTCCAGTCCCCGCCTTTCTCCTGATTTCCCTTGTGGTGACAAGATGGCCACTGTGGCTTCAGCTGTTGAGGCAGCGGAAGGAGAAAACTGCAAGGGGAACATGACAGCACCTCTATCAGGAGAGTAAAACTTTCTGAGTAATCCCTAGAAAATGTCTGTTTGCTCTGGCTAGAACTGTGTCACGTGGTCACCTCTAGCTGCACCTCTAGGTTAGAAAATGTGTATCTAGCCGTCCCCAGTAAAGCCCAGATGATATGAACATGGAAAAAGAAGAGCATCTACCTTAGGTAGCCAGCTAGCAATGTCTGCCACACATACCTGCACAGGTACACGTCATTTGGGGAGCTGCTGTAGGGGTAGGGATGTAGTACCGTCCATAGAAAAATAGTTAAAACCTTACTTTATAGTTGTCTTTATCTACTTTGGGTAATCCCATTTGGTTTCTGATTTCTAAAAGCACCACTGCCCATAGCAACTCTTTCAAAGGATAGTCTGTGGATCATCTCCTCTGTGCGTGCACGTGTGCTTGGATAGAGGGCTGTATTTCTATACATTTTTCTAAAATGTAATTTAACAGTACAAAGATAATGAGCACCTTACACTGTGAATCACTTCCTTTTCACAGGATGTCTCTGGCACTAGCCATGCAGTGGGGTTAATGAATACTGTTGTTAGAACAGGATGTGCTCTAGTATGGAATGTCTTCATGTCACTGAAGGGAAAGGATGTATTAAGGTACAGCCCCTCAGGACACCAAAAAGTTTTCTGTTGATTTGCTTCCTGCTAAAGAAGGCGCATGATCAGCAGGGTAAGAAGTGAAAATCTTCGGACATAGACTTTCAGGAACACATGGTGAGAGCTAGCAGGGCTTAAATTCAGGAGCTCAGGGTTTGGAAGACAGCATACTTCACATCTTATCCTTGCTTTATTCTGAATAAGATTGTAATGAGTTTCTGGGGGAGGAGAAATTACATCTTGTGGGTAATCCCAGGAAGCATAGAGGGCAAAGACTAAAGGAAGGGTAATAAAATTTATTAAGTGTCAGCTGTATGCTGGGAACTGTATTGGGATCCTGAATTATTAAGTCACTAAATCCAGAGAACAGTCCTCCAAGCGGGTATTTATATTCCAATTTTATAGGTAAGAAAGCTGAACTTTGAAGAGGTTGAGTGCATTTCTCAAGGTCGCATAGTGAGTTGAAAGGTCCGATCTTGCTAATCTCAGAGTCTGTGCTTGTTGCCCAGGCTGCCCTCTGTAACTGATAAACTATCCCCCAAAACACTAACAACTAGAGCTTAGTGTGAAAAATGTGCTGGACACACAACCTACTCTACCGGTTCCTAACATGTCCTTCCCAGCTCTGACCGGTTTCTGCTTCATTTCCTTTCACTCCGGTTTGCTCTGTAAGAGGATGATAATGCTTCCCAATCCTGTCTCTAGGCATTAAACTCTCAGGAACAGGAAAAAGGACTAGCTAGCCTCAAATCCCTCCAGACCATTCCTCTTCTCTGCCTGAGTCCCAGGACGGGAAAACCAGTTCATAGACTTATTGCCGTAGATTCGCTGTTTGGATCATGAGCATTTGCAGTGTGAATATACAAAATTCAATTTCAGAATAGTATTAAAATGATATTAAACCTGAACAAAGCAGTTGCTTCTCTTTCACTGTGATGCTCTGGGTTTATACTAATTTGTATCAGTTAGACAAAGAACCCCTTGGGTGGCTGAGCAGACCATTCAGGAGCTGAAGAGATGACCCGAATAGTAAGCGTAATCCGGTTGCCTATGACTTTACGTGCCTTACCCCATGTTACAACCGTACTGTGAGAATTTCCCTAAGTTAATTTGGTTTTATAGTGTAGATAATAAGCTCTCATAATGCTCCAGGTCCAGAAGGAGACCCCCAAAATATGGGTCTGCTTGTTTTACACTTAATGAGTAAATGAGTAGATGGAATGAAATGCATTGAGCAGTGAATGAAGATCTGGATCCTTGCAGCTTCTGCCTTCTTAGAAGGAATTTCCCAGACCAGCCAATTTGTAGGTAGGGTTGGAGCCTTCCCAGTGTCTCTTTTCTGTCTCTCCTACTTTACGATGTCAGAGGTCTCAGTTCAGGAGCCGTAGTGGGGAAGATGCTTCTCTAGAAGTCAAGATTCTGGCTCATTACTGATCTTCAACCCCAGCTCCATGAGAATGTAGTTCAATGCTAATGCCCTTGATTTCCCTCCTCTGAGCATCCCACACAACAGGATGCATGTCGAGAGCATGTTTACTGTAATTAATTTGTCTTTTAGACAGCGGATATACCCACTGATCATTTCAATTTCAAACAGTAATTGTTATTCCCTCTCGCTAATAGTATTTGCAGCTGTTCCTTTTTGGTTACTCATGGTAACTCATGGTTAACTCACCTGCTAATGGAGGCACGAATGGGTGGATGAGGTAGGATGATTTTATCAGACAATGAAAGAGGCATTTCCCTTATTTTCAGAAGTGTTACAAGGTATTAAGTCTCAGTGTTCTTTCCCACCCTCTGCACCCCCTATAGAAGATCTTGGCTCAGCTCTTTTATATGAATAAAACAAGGTTTTAGCTTCAAGTTCAGCCTTATGGGTGTGTGTCTACACAGTCCCACTGGGACCCATATTCAGAACCCTACACTTGGTTTAATGCTCTGTGGTTGCCATCTTGACACTTTTAAGAATTCTCTGACAAGGGGCCCAGCATTTTTATTTTGTGCAGGGCCTCGCAAATTATTTAGCTGAACTTGCCCGGATTATCTACTTTCAAATCACCCAAAGGAGATGGTTGGAAAGAGTCAGAATAGAAGTTGGCAAATTCATAATCCCATAGACTTGCATGCTGTGAGCAGACACAGACACAAGAGAAATGATTAGTGAGAGTAGAGCAGGGAGCAGGACGAGGAAGTAGTTTTCCAACTTTCAAGTCACATCTTTGCATCAGGCTTAATTATGGGGTTTATAGTATGAATTCCCTGAATAGCGATAGACTGTTAATCTCAACATTTGGAAAAATGCTTTCCGAAGTCAAATGCTGATGCTTTTTGAAGTTCTTGGTTCTTTACTCCTGCTCTTCCATAAGCTCAGATAATCATAGCTTGATGGCAAACCTGTTGTGCAAGAGCCAGAGTAATTGGAGATGGGCTCCTGAGCACCCTGGTGTTGGAAATGCCTCCTCTTTCCCTGGACATCCTTGCTGAAATCTGCCCACTTGTGGTATGGCTAATACACAGCAAACTAACAGGAGCTGGATTTTTTCATTTGAAAAGTATATTTCATTCATTTGAAAGTATAAATAACAGTCTTCGCTATTGCCGTCTTTCAAGAAACATGTCCTATGTGGTGTCCAATTTGGGATGCATAGTTCTCAGCAGCAGGCCTACCTCTGTCTTTCACTTAAGCCATGCTACCTTTTCCCTTGACTGTATGCCAAGTCCTTTTACTTCCTATTTCCTGAATCGCCTGCCAGCCCCTAGCCTTTCCACCCCCTTACTTCAGTTACTCCACACTTTTCTCATGCAAATCACTGTTAACTTGCGTCAGATTAGTCCCTATCCCATAAGTACTCCTCCCTGAAGCCAAGGTAATCCTTCTAAAATGCAAGTCAAAGATAAACTAAAGATCAGGACTGATTTTGCTACCTTCATACTTTGTTCAGTTCAGTTCAGTGGATTCTTTCCTTTTTAAAAACAAGGTCCCTCCCCTCATGACCTAAAGATCCTTCAGAGCGACATTGAAGAGTCCTTTGCGTTCTTCCCCTATTTCATCTCTCATCACTTCTTTATGCATACCCTCACTCTGACAGTTCCAGATGCTCTGTCTGAACCAGTATTTGTGCCCATTTCCCCTTTTAAAGCGAGTTATGCTGTTTCTTCAATTGGATCACCTCTACTTGCTTTTTAGGGCTCAGGTGAAATGCTGCCTTTTTCCAGGAAGACCTCTTGAACACTTTTCACTTCTAGGAAGTCAGGTACCCCTCTTCTGTGCTTCTAGAGAAAACTGGAATGATGCACGTCTGTCATACCACTTATAGCTGAGTCTGATACGTATTTCCTTATTTGTCTTCGCCACTAGGCTTGACCACCTTGAGAAAAGACCCATACATTTTTAAAAAATATATATTCTATTTATTTATTTATTTATTTGACAGAGAGAGAGATCACAAGTAGGCAGAGAGGCAGGTGGGGGTGGGGGGGTGGGGGGGGAGGCTCCCTGCTGAGCAGAGAGCCCGATGTGGGACTTGATCCCAGGACCCTGAGATCATGACCTAAGCTGAAGGCAGAGGCTTAACCCACTGAGCCACCCAGCTGCCCCAGGACCTGTACATTTTTGGTATTTGATATGTGATGTTCATAGCTTAGTAAGTGAATGAATGAGCAAATGAGTCAGTTAATGGAATGGACCAAAAGATCTGTTATTATTTATGAGAATCTCTAAAATGAGAATTTCTAAAATTAGAACTTCCATGTTCCTCTGATAGGCTCTTAATTTGGCAAGCTAACCATATTTGGCATTTCCTTGAAAGGACTCAAATAAGAATCCTTCTGAACCAAGGCAACAATATAATATTACAAATCAGGGTTGTTACAGAATTATAAAATTTAGGCATGGAAAAGAAAATAGATTGTTATATTTAAACAAATTCTATAAAGTATAATTTCTAAATCTACAAATGGCAAATTTCAGCTTTGAGTGGGTACTTCCCATTGGCTGGGTGGACCAGGGCAAGAGTACAGCTTCCTTGGAGTGGGGGGTAGTTTATTGGTGAGAAAGGCAGGGTGAAAGTCAATTTCCCTTTCTCTGTCTTCTCTAAACTGAGGGCCTTGGGTTGGAGCTCCTTTGAGAGGAGGGAAGAGAACATAGATAAGAAAGGATAAGGAATTCCATGTTCAACTTCAAATAAAACCAGCTATATATCTCCAAGAAGTGAAAATATTTGAGGCCTATTAAAGGTGAGTGTAATGTTATTGAAGTATCTCTCTATGCTTATTTATATCCATTGAAAATTATTTTGAGTTCCATTATTGAAAAGCAAGAATGATAATCACGTGGCCCTGGATGGAACAGATCTCAGTCCTCCATCACAGTGTTTTCCTTCTGAGTGTGGTTTAGGCCTCAGAATTATTCTCAATATATATTAGAGTTGTCCAGTAGGGTAAAATCAATACGGCAAGCAATTCTTGTTCTAATGGGTATGTTTACCTATCTGACCATTGGTTGAGTTATCTTAATTTTGGCACTTCTCCTTAATTTCATGACCACTGTTGTAGGGACAAGGAGAGCACATGAAACCCTATTTCCGGTATCAAAATTTGTATTTGTCAGGGTTCTCCAGAGAAACAGAACTAAGATGTGTGTATGTACACACATACAAGTATGCACACATACAGGTTTGTATATGTATGTTTGTATATACATGTACACATGTGTATATAATAAATATATCCATGTAATATATATTTTATATATATATACATATGTGGTTTTTGTGTGTGTGTGTGTATGGCTCATGTGATTATAAGGGCTTCCAAGTCTGAAATCTGTGGGGCAGACTGGCAGCTGGAGACCCAGGGGAGAGTTGATATTGCAATCTCAAGTTCAGTCTGGAGGTAGAATTCTTTCTTCCTCAGGAGTCCTCAATCTTTTCTCTTAATGCCTGCTGCAATTGATTGGATGACATCAACCCTCATTTTGTAGGGTGATCTGATTTTTTCAAAGTCCACTAAGTTTGATGTTCCTCACTTGTAAAAAAATACCTTTATAGCAACATCTAGGCTGATATTTGACCAAATTTCTGGGTACCACAGGCTAGCCAATTTCACACATGAAATGAACCATCATAAGCTCTATTGGCCAAAAAGAATTATACACTTGTAATGAAAGGAATTCTTCCTCACTTCCTTCCTTCCCTTCTTCCTTCTATGTATCTATACATTATTGTACATGGTATCTTAGGTACCATGTCTTATCCTCAGAACTGAGGATACAATGGAAGACTCCACAACTCTAGGGAGGAGTTTTATAGAGACTAAAACTTGAATGAAACGATCTGAAAATCTTTCTGAGCCAAGCTTTGGGCAACAAAGGCAAAGCAGAAAATCTAGGAAAAGTGGATATTACTCTTTTCTTTGGTTATAAATGATCCTAGCAAATAACTTCTGCAGAAGCAGAACAATTTCTTCTTCATTAGTAGCAGGGTTTTAGTTTTGTGAAACGAACCTGAATATCTTCTGGCTTGAAGACTTTCCAGAAAACTCCCTTGCTAAAGATACTTCTCCTCTGTGCTTATTTTCCTTCTCTTAGAATGAAATACACATTTGTTTCCTTAACATGCCACCTCACAAAGTGTTTTCTGTTCAATTTCTTGTGCTGATATAAACAGGCATAATAAATACATGACAATTTTTTATTTTGGTAGAACATACATAACATAAAATTTACCATCTTAACCACTTTTAAGGGTATAGGTCAGGGGCACTAAGTACATTTATATTGCGCAACCATCACCATCATCTGTCTCCCCAACTCTTTTCATCTTATAAAACAAACACCATAACCATTAAACAATAATCTCCTATCTGCCCTTCTCCTTAGTCTCTGGTAACAACCATTCTACTTTCTGCACCTATGAATTTGACTACTTTAGCTTCCTTGTGTAAGTGGAATCATATAGTATTTGCCCTTTTATGACTGCCTTATTCCACTTAGCCTAATGTCCTTAGGGCTCATCCATGTTGTTGCATGTGTCAGAATTTCCTTCCATTTTAAGGCTGAATAATATTCCATGGTATGTATACAGTATATGTCCACCATATTTTGTTTAGCCTTTGATCTGTTGATGGATACTGGGTTGCTTTCACCATTTGGCTACTGTGAATAATGCTACTATCAACATGGGCATACAAATATCACTTTTAGTCCTTGCTTTCAATTCTTTGGAATATATACCTAGAAGTGGCATTGCTGGATCAGTGGTAATTTTAATTTATTAAGTACATTTCAAAAGGTCTTGATTCATTTTGTCTTCTCAGCTTCTTATTCCCAGAACTTTGTCCATCATTCATGACTCTAAGAGGGGAGGAAGATAACTCTGGTGAGTGATGAGGAGAAAGAGAGCATAGAGGCTTGGGAGGCAGACAGTGGGGCAAGTATGCTTTCCTTATCCAGCCCCATTCCAGGCCATGATGTGAGGGTGAAGGGTGTATTGGATGGGTTGAAGGGAAAATTGAAATCAGAGAAGAGTTTGTTTCATTTCCCATTTGGGATTCATCTTGAAGGGCGGTCTTGATACCACTATGGGCAGCCATATCCGAGTAAAATTGGTAGAGGCAGAAAATAGCTAATGACACTGATGGGTGAATTGGAGGAAGAGGGGATGCAGTTTAATATGGGCATCAGATTGTCTTCCATTCAATGGAAAACCTTCTAGGACAAGACAGAGAGTCACCACTGGTCTGCAAGGCAGGTAAGAATGGCACTAAGAACTGAGGGTAGAACTTGATGGCAGAGACACCCAAATCTAGGAAAACAGACCTCAAGTTCACCAGCTACAAATGTCAACATGGCAAGCAAACACATGACACAACAGAAGAATATAACCACTGAAGGTGGCAAAAAGAAGAAGGAATAGTGAGCACAAATGTGGAGGATCCAACAATTATCTGAAAGAGACGATTGTAAACTGAGTTATCATTAATAAACCAGGTTAGGTCTTCCTGCTGCCTTGGGGGGTAGTGCATGAGGAAGATCACAGCGGTGGTAAGAATATAGATTATTATATAGACTATGATGGTGACCTACAACATGCAGATTTTCTCCTTTACAGATTAACTATAGAACTGGTGAACTGAAGGAAAATATATACAATAAACACATCTTATTTAAATATAACTATTTTAGGAAAACCTCGTAACTAATTCAATATTGTATTTTATTTGAGTGAGAAGACCTCATCTAAGGTCCTCCCCGCCTCCCCTTGTGTACAAAGTGGTGTTTGGTGGCTGCTCTGTGAAAATCTTATTACTCCTTATATTTAGAAGAAATAAGGCTCAGTGGAAAGTAGCAGGGGTAGACACATAAATTACGGGGGTTTTCCTGCTGCCACCAACTCTCACTGAGGAAAATAGCTTCATAAAATGAAGAACAGAGTTAGTCACCTCCATGAATCATGATAGGTTTAGTTACACTGACTTGTTGGAAGAATTTTAAGAGTTACAGAGAGTGAGGAGGAGGAGGTGAGGAAAAGACCCAACATGTTGTGACACATGAACCATCACAGACTTTCTGTTCTCTTCCTTTAAGGTAACTAACACATGTTGTAGCCCTTTATGACCAGACAGTGTTTCAATATGTCAAGCAAACAAAGAATTGATAGAAACAATACTAACATTCTTCCATTTTAATCAGTGTTTCCCAGGAAAAAGAAAGATTTTTTTTAACAATCTTTCTTTGGTGCATCTGAGCCATAACATGGAACTCTATACAGAGTGGAGATTGTGTAAGGCTTCAGGTCCTCATTCAGTTATTAAGAAGTAGGAGGAATTTCTTGCAAAAAGTAAGAAAGGAAGAAACAAACAAACCAAGCCAGCCAGCCACCCTCTGCCATTTTCTTGCTATTATGTATTCAGCTCTGACTTAGTCTCGTTGGTTATATGGGGCTCTCAGCAAGGTCCGTGTTCATGGTTTGAATCTCTGACATGGGATAGAAAAATTACTCACTCGGCAAATATTTCTTGAGCATCTATTATGTTTTAGGTACTCCTAAAAATACCGAAGGGTATTGACATACTGAAAGATAACTCCATTCTCTTTTACTTCTAGTGTTTTCCCACCAAGCCAGTCTCTACTACCTCACTTAAGAATAATTGAAATGAAAAAGGAAAAATAACTGAGAAAGGTAATAAGAACAGGTCTAGTGCCCAAGGCTCACATCTAGAAGAAAGATCACTGTACAAGATGATCTCTCCTGAGTTAGACTCAGTCTTCAACAAGACTTCTTGTGTTGCCATTAACCCAAAGTAAGAAAATCTTCTTTGATATTTTTCCTTAGGTTCTGTATTTATTTAAATCATGGTCTTTGGAATTTTGTATTCATAGTTAATATATTGGGGCAATATATATGCAAATATGTGTTAGCAGTGGAGAAGGGGTAGGGTGTGTGTATTTGGCAGGCTAAGAGCAGTGATCTTAATTTAGCAATGGAAGGGACTATAGAGTGAAATGGCATGACTAAGAGGAGGCATGTCTTGAAAGTGTTGTTCAAACTCATCTATTTCCTGTGTACAGTTAGGCAGTCTGTATTTACCTCTCACACACTACCTTCAGAAAAAAATGTAAGTCCATTTGGCAATGTAGTATTTCCCCAGTTTGCTTTAAATGCACTCAAAAGGGATTCTGACCATCATATTTTTTGTATCTGGTCAAAAGGTAACAACTTTCTACTACTATACTTTTTTACTATACTATATACTACTATAAAATAATATTGTACCAGACATCCTTTCTGGTGATCTTTCTTACAATGGGTTTTTATAGGTAGGATTCCTCAATGAAAGTTATACATATTAAATAGCATTAACTTGAAAAATTTGGGGGGCACCTTAGTGGCTCAGTGTGTTAAGCCCCTGCCTTTGGCTCTTGTCATGATCTCAGGGTCCTGGGATCGAACCCCGCATGGGGCTCTCTGCTCAGTGGGAAGCCTGCTTCCTCCTCTCTCTCTGCCTGCCTCTCTGTTTTCTGTACTAGTTAATTTTTCCACCTACTAATAGAATAAAGGCAGTTTTCTAAAACAAAACAAAAAAAAAAAAAGGAGAAGAAGAAAAATTTTTGGATCAAATCATGCTTCCACTTAAGATGTGTAAGAAAACCCATTTCCCATCACCCTTATCAACCTCTGGGTTCAATTTTTAATAACTTTACCAGTTTCCATTTGCATTTCTTTAATTGCTAAAGAAGTTGGTATTTATCTGTATTTATTGACTGTTAGTATTTTTTATGAATTGCTTTTTTAAATGTCTATTTCCCCCTTAGGTTTATAGTATCATCAAATAATAGCATACTGAATGCATTTTGAAAAATCTATCAAATCCTTTTTAACCTTATATCGACTGTCTGGAATGGTTAAGATAAATTTTACTGCTTTTATTGGAAATGTAGAGAAGCTGCATTTTTCTAACAAGCTAATGGTAGAGGCAATCACAGAATCCTAGTCTTACCACTTCCTTTGCTTCCCCCTTTGCCCTGCCTTCTCTCAACAACCCTGGGTGACCAGCACACCCATTAGCCATAGCAGTAATTGAACATGAAGAGTATCCCATAAAACAAGATAAGACGATATGGGTGACTGCACATGAAATGTGGCCCAGGTCCAAAGGATGCAGTTTACTGAGCAGCTGTGAAGCATCAGAAGGGACAGGAAACTTGAAAAGAGAATGGAAAACATCAGCCCCTCAAACTGCATCTGATAAACTAGGCATCTCCTTGGCCTTTGTAGTGTTGTATGGGAGCTGCTCAGGTAAAATTCCAAAGCCAAAGAAACAGAAATGGAAGAGATCTAGGTCAAAAGTTACAACTATGTCAATCTACAATAGAAAAAATTATGTAAATACAATGGATTTAAAGCTTAAAAAGCTTTTGCAGTCCTAATTTCTAAGTAGTGTAGAATACCCGAGGTATCCAAAGTTTATATATCTTGACAGTTGCATGGCAGAAGATGGTTCTACACTGAACTATAATCAATCCTATTGAATAAATATATTTATTGTTGAAACTGAAAAGAGAAACAAAGACCCATATCTTTGCTTTCATTAAAGAATCTGATAGTTAATTCTAAGTACTTCTGAAAAACTCCCTGTTTCCTAATAGTTCTTTACAAATATTTTTTATATTGGAATATAATAAATGGTCAGAGGAAGACCTCACTGTTTCAAAATTAGTTTAAATTAACTCAAAAGCCAAACAATACTGCAGCATTTTTCAAAGACCATTTTTTATATGGGCTAGCAAAAAACTTAAGGAAATTTCCTTTGGGAAAGAGGGAATAATGCCAGAAATAATTGTTAAATATAAAGTGGTTTCAGGAAAAGATTATTAACTCACAATTGCCCTACAGACATATATAAATACTGAGGAAGTCTGAATTCCATTGGGATTTTCATCACTTAGTCCATAGTGTTAGCAAAGAAATCTGAAATCTCCCCATTAGCTTTCAGAGTGGGGCTCAAAGGAAATGTAAACCAGATGAGGTCTGTTTCCCGAGACCCAGAGCCCAAGCTGTCGGTGAGGTCCCCTGCAGAAGAGGAAAGGAGAACACACAGCCACACTCAGAGCAGTCTAAACTTACCAAGTCTTGACACGGAGAGAAATGAGTGTTATTTACTTTGGCGACCACTTGCCTGATAGGAGATAGAAGGTCAACCAGCTGGTTTTGAAACTTAATTTACTAACTTCTAGATTCACATTATATTTATTTGAGAAAGGAGAGTAGCCAAAGGCTCTTATTTATTTCACTGTGACCAACGCTAAAGGAAGCTAAAGTGGCTTTTTGAAGCATCTATTACCTGCTAATCGCACATTACCCGTTAGATTATGAGGTTGTGTTCCAGCCCCAAGTCATTTTGCTGGCAAGTCAGATTAGAGTGAAATTTATTACAGGTGAAAGAGGGTGTCAGTTTCCAGTGTGGTTGCTCTTCTGAAGTGCATACAGCCGGGAAGGAAAAGGAGAACATGATAGGAAGGAAAGAGATAATATTTGTGGTGTTGTGCTTAAGAATGTGTCCTTCTAAAATGATTTTTAAAAGTCACTCACTGAGCATTTATTGGGTAAATAAATGTGGCAAGCACTGCTTACTATGGGCTGGGGAAGAAAAGCTAAATAATATTCACCGGTGAGCGGGACATCAATCTAGTTGTGGAGCCCTTAAAAATGAAAAGCTACATCCCTATCTGAGCAGAGGGGGTTTTTGAGAATTTGATGTTGTGCACATGAAAATGTGACTAATGGTGGTTTTGAAGAAGCCCGCATGGGGGATGGGACTGCTGGATTTCTAAGGGCTCAGTTTTATCTCCTGGAAAGGTTCAAGAGCCCTTTTGTATTCTAAAGAGTTGAACTCTATAGCACTTGGCAATAAAATCTTAGTTCTCATAGTAATAGAAAATTGACAGGATGGATGACAATTAGAGTGGTGGGTGAAGAAGGGGCTTCGGGGTAGAGAATCCCACCCTGAACTCGAGAAACTGGGATTTACCTTACTACGACCATCCCAGAAGATATAAAAGAACAACATAGTAATGAATCCACAAGGACCCACTGGTGGTGTCTATCTCTAGCTTCAGTAGACACATACCAGAAATCTGCATGATTTGCGCTTCCATTCCCATGTAATGAACATTATTTTCACAGGACTATTTATTCAGATTTTAATGTGGCTAGATATGAAAACTCAGTCACAGTGGGGATTGAGAGTTATAGACTCTTCATACCATTTTTTTGGTCTCTGGTAACATTGACTTCTACGACATCGAGTAAAGGAAATTTCCGATAGTTGGAAGCTTGCTGTGACTAATTTCTTAGAGACAAACTCCCCTGGTGTCCGTTAGGGGCCATGTAGCAGAAATCTCTTGCAAAGTATGTCACCTCCTATGCTTCATATCTGCCAAAGTGGCAGAAGGGAAAACTGGGTTGTCTGCGTCTAAGAAGATTTCTGAAGTCTTGCAGTTGTTTGCTTAGGGAAACCACCTCCCAGTTAAAGGGGAAGCATATGTACAGGGCAGTGTGGCCCATGCAAAATGGGCCCAGGTGTAAGGATTTCTACTTTCATCAGCCTAATTCAGCTTTGTTTTTAATATAGCCACAGCCTATTCCCCTGATTCTCTTTTATGGATGTATGTTAACCCAAGGGAGAAACTGAGGTATATTGACCATATTGTCTCTTGAAACATCAGTGCCTAAGCTGCTAAGAGTATACAAATAACGAGATTGGTGTTACTGCCGTATTTGGGGCATATCTGCTAGCATGAGAATGGTACAGTTCAACGGCATTGCAGGGAATCAGGTGGACTACAGAGCTTAGAACACCTTATCTCTAGTTGAATTTAGATGACGTGTAAAATCCCTGGAATTATATACAAGACTTAAAGTCTATGAATGTGTGTGTGTGTGTGTGTGTGTGTGTGTGTGTGTGTGTGAAAGTGTGTGTGAGCTTATGTGTGGGAAGAGTACCTGGCTTTGATAAGAATTATTTGGCAGATTCTATTCATTTAAAAAAGTAGTAAGATCTAAGAACTATTATTCTCTTGACTATAGCAAAGTCTTTGGTAGTGGAAGATTGTTCCCTTTTGTTCCATGTTGAGCAACCCTCAGCCCTTTTGCTGTGTTAACGTCTCTATATCATCACTTTATTTGCAAGGAAATCTCTGCTGCACAACTTGTAACACTGGGAAACATTTAATGAGTTATCAGCAAACACCAAAGATAAGAAGAACTTTGATTGAATTTCACAAGCTGTTTAAGATTCCTGTGTTCTGCAGATTGCAATGTGTGTTTACACTTCCATTAATAAAATTCTATCAAGCAGATGACAGGCACCAATTAAAGTAATCACAAAGCATATTCTTTTCATAATCCCTGAAGTAGACGCTTTAAACATTGGCTTGCAGAAGCATTACCTGGCATGGAACATCTTTGATCCCAAAACTTCTATAGCCTATGGGATTTCAGCCATTCCCATGCAGGAGAGTTAGAGGAAACAGAAACTGATTTTTGGTGTTTGCTGAAAATATCAAGTATGGTTCAAGCTGCTGAAAATGTTGCTATCTGTCTTAGTTAGGAAGTCTGAGCTGTGGCAACAAGTAGATCCCCACTTCAAAAAATGCCTCAGATACAGAATTTTAGTTCTTACTCACTGAACTGTTACCTGGAAGATCCTGCATCTATAGCAACAGCTTTGAGAAAGCAATTAACCAAAAAACTCAGGGTCTTAGTTTTCTAAACCTAGGAGAAATGAGTGGTATTATTTCTTCTTTGGTACAAAGTAATTGCCTGACTTCCATATTCCTCCTAGTACACGCTACCGCATTTTACAGTCATCAGGGAAACAGCAAAACCATTGACACTGGTTTCTGGGTAAAACTGGGTGTTGTGGTCTCCCAAATGAACTTGCTGAGAGAGAGGGGCTGGAGCAGGAGCTGAGATCTGAGTGGGACTGGAGTCTGTTAGGGATTCCAGAGCTGGGGGCCCAGGAAGGGCTTCTTCCGGCTGGGGTGTGTGTGTGCAGAGAATCTGAGCTCCTCTTATAGAACACAGATGTTCTATTGGAAGGAAACAACTCAGAGTAAAAGCTGGGCAGCATCCAGGGTCATGAACTTAGAGTTTAAAATATCTGTCCATGACCCCACCAGCCTGTTAAGATTTCCTGCTGACCCTAGAAATTCAAAGGATTCTAAGTTGGCACAAAAATTAGCCTCCTCTTCACAATCCAGATGTCTAAGAGTTTCCAGGCTTGGAAACAGGTAGCAAATGCTTTGTGATTTTGTTGTCATTAATTAAGGGCTGAGGTCAACACCTTTAATAATAGAAATAGCCAAACTACACCCCCAAATAATATAAGTTGAAAGGAATAAATATGAATTCATTGGGTTAGATAAATTATGAGAAAGAAGGATTTAAGAAGTAAGAGCAGCTGTGTTATTCTTAAATAAAAGAGGCAGCTGGAATCTATAGGATCCCAGTCTGGTCAGTGGCCCGGTAGACTAAATTTTAAAACTGATTGTTAAGTGTTAGGAAATACAAAAACCACAAACCAGCTCTACTAGAAGAAGACATTCACTTGTTTGCAGTGTAAACAGTATCAACAAAATGTTGATACTGCACATCTACCACTTGGGGGTTATTTTTAAGGAAAAGTAACTGTTAAAATATAATTTTTAAAGGGTATAATTATGACTCATGCAAATATAAAATAAGTGCTGATGATTTCAGTTAACTCATTAACTGAGGAAATCAGTAAAATGTAACAAGCAATTCAAAGAAAAAATTGAAGAACCATATAATACACACACATACAGGCATGCACACTCACACTAGGAATACTGAGGATAAATATACAAATAAATGCAAATGTGGCTTTTTGCAGAGGGTGAGTGTAGAGGGTGGGGGGGGAATCAATTGTATTTCCACCTGGACGTAATTAATTTGCATGTCTGTGGACAAGAATCATTTGCATTGTTATTAGTTATCGATAAATTATATAGGGTTCAAAATAGCTCAAAGACAATGAAAGAAGCCAACCTCAAGGATTCGGAAGATCTGGAATTAGATAAGGCCTAGTTTTCCATTGAAGATATCCAGTAATCTTGTTGGTCTATTTTAAAGTCTTTCACAGTGTATCCTGACATATATGTGACTCTAGAAAATATGGCAGAAATATTACCATAAGCCTTTTCAATGTCCGACTAGAGCTGTTCAAAGTGTGGTCCCTGGACCTGCAACAGAAGTATCAGATGGAGCTTATTGGACACACGAATTCTTTTTTTTTTTTTTTTTTAATTTTATTTATTTATTTGACAGAGAGAGATCACAAGTAGGCAGAGAGGCAGGCAGAGAGAGAGAGAGAGAGGGAAGCAGGCTCCCTGCCGAGCAGAGAGCCTGATGTGGGACTCGATCCCAGGACCCTGAGATCATGACCTGAGCCGAAGGCAGCGGCTTAACCCACTGAGCCACCCGGGCGCCCGACACACGAATTCTTATGACCCATCCCAAACTGGAAACTTTGGGAGCAGGGCCTAGAAATCTGGTTTAACGAGCCCTTAGTGTGATTCTAATGTATACCCAAGTTTGTGAAGCCACGGATAGATAATCCCACACTTATTATTGGTTAAGATCCAAACTCAGTAAAGTTAGATATTATCTTGTAGGAGATTGAAAAGTTGCAAATGATTCTTGTTTGATGGAGATGCAAATGATTTCTGCTTTGCAGTTAAGACAGCAGCAGAGGCTATCATTCTTGCTTCTTTCCCTAGAAATTATATTTCAGCATTCTGTTTTTCATTGACTGTGTAGCAATTTCTCCTGTCTTTGAACCAACTTTGTCATCCTGCTGATTTCCTTATTAACGAGGTAAATACATTTGTGACAAGTGCTCACTAAATATTTGGGAACCATCTTTAACTTTTTGAAAATTATATTTTGACATAATGTAACTGAAGTAAGAGGTACTTTGACTCATTAAAGGGAATGCAGTGCAACTGAAGCAATTACAGATTATTATCATCATTAAAGGTCAGCATGTGGGATTGGATCTGCTTGGACTTTTTTTGGATGATAGAGACGTAGGAAAGATGTTAAAGTTCAAAGCCAAGGGCCAAGAAAGAATTCTTGAGATGTCTTTGGTGCAAAAAGGTGGTTTTTATTAAAGCTTGGGGACAGGAGCCATGATAAAAAGTATGGGGACAGGACCCCAGCGGAAAGAGCTGCACTGGGGTCCTGAGGAGTGGCCCATGATATACTTTCAAGCTCAGAGGGGGTTAGGGATAGAATAAATCTCAAAGGAATTTTGGAAGGAAGGTTTCCAGGACCCTGAGGGGCCTAGCTATTGTTAGGTAAAGGTCATTTATTACTTTCTAATAAAAGCTTAGTCATGGGACCCTTCAGATGTATATTGGTGGGTCATAAGCTTGGGGGATGTTTGCCAACATGTATCTTGGGGGATAGAGATAAAGGAAGTTTCCAAAGAAATTTTTATATTTTGGAAAACACTTACAGGACGTAAGGCAGATGCTTAACCCACTGAGCCACCCACACCCCGCACACACACACTGTTTTTAAGGCTAAGATTGTCTTTTGCCCTTAGCAAAGTATTAACATTGAGGCAGCTGAGTTCCTAGAGGAATGTCACTCTGCCTGTTTCAAGGACTTGTCAGTGGGCTGCAAGTAGTAAGGAAATGCAATAATTTTACTTTGACCTTTGTTTCCCACATCACTAGGCTACCATAAATCAGGCTTTATTCTAGCTTTTCATACAAGTATAAGTTACCTGAATATTATCCAGTTTTCCCCATGGTTGTCTCTGGATGGATTCTCATGCCATTCATTTCTTTCTTCCTGTCCCCACTTCTTGCCTCCCTCTGCTGCCGCCATGCCACCATAGACATCCTGTTTTGTTTTGTCTCTCTAGAGGTCTAAGCCAATCCTTACATCTACCAATTGAGAATATCAGTGATGAAAACACATTAATGACTCAAAAAAAACCCCAAGTTGAATTTTTATGATAAAATAAAAATAAATTTCAAAGGATTTTTAATTATGCTCTTCTTGAAGCTTCATATAAATACCCTAAGGATGCTTATCAGTTTTTACTTGTCTTTGTGGGTAGCTTGGTGGAAAAAAGTTTAAGACAGAGAAAGGGTCCTAAGAAGACTTTCTGTCTTTGTCAACTTCTGCCAACCCTCAAGGGAAACACACACTGTATCTTTAAAAAATTATTTTTATTTTTTATTATTTTTTAGAAGATTTTATTTATTTATTTCACAGAGAGAGAGAGCGAGCACAAGCATGAGGAGCACCAGGCAGAAGGAGAGGGAACAGCAGACTCACTGCTGCTCAAGGAGCCGAATGTGGGGGCTTGATCCCAGGACCCCGAGTCATGACCTGAACCTAAGGCAGACGTTTAACCCACTGAGCCACCCAGATGCCCCCGCACACTGTATTTGAGGCAGCTTACTGGGCTGGGAAAATGTACCTGGGAGTTCTGCCATGCTTTCAAGTGGAGGAGACTTTCTACTAAATTACAGAATTTCCTATTTGCTCAGATAAAATTGGTCCCTAAAGGGGCTCAGTAGGGAGCCATAGACAGACTTAAAGGGCAGAGCATAAAAACTAGAGTGAAAGGTCTTAAAGGTGATATTAGACTGAAGAAACCTAAGAGTCAGTCATTACTACAGATGTCTTTCAAAATGTGTTGTCTCCAAGCCCTATTGTAAACAGAAAAAAGATGGCAGATCTAAGTACAGGCAGGAGCATGTCCAAAATCCCTTTACATCAACCTACGTTTATCTCCACGTGCTCTCTGCTGTGGTTCTGTGGTTTCTACACCTATAAACACATTAAACACCTGTACACTGTTTTCCTTGACCTGGATGCCATTTAAAACAAGTCATTTTGAGTGTCTTTTAATTTGCTGTCTGCCACCTTGTCTGATGCGTAAGTTGGTCATTTTCTCCTAGACTTCTTCTCCTTTGAGATATTCCCAATTACAGATTCAGGTTTTATACTTCATGTAAGAAAATGGTTCATTAAATAAACATAAGCATTATTACAGTCTTACAAGGAGAGGAAGAGAGAGGAAAATGTAGCAAAACCTTATAAACCTTAAAAAAGCCGTAGATTTGAAATAGGCCATAGATTTGGAATAGGGGGTCATCAAGTCCTTAGCAAATTTGAACCTTCCAAGGAAATGAAGTTATCTTCATATACATAACACAAGGTTCTGACAGATTAACTTGATTTTCTGTTTGCCATCTCTGCCCTGCTGGTAATAACAGAGGCAGTATGACTCACGGCACACAATCTTTTCATCTCTGTGAACCATCTTATAATGTAAACCAGAGTGGTTACTCCACTTCCCTTGGTCTCTGTGAGACCTTACCATGCTATGTAAACAAGGAAAAGGCCCCCTCAGTGCCTAACTCTCAATGGTAATGAACTTCAAAGACATTTGTGGTATTCCATTCACAAGTATTTCTAATTTGGGGCAGATGCACATATGCAAAACAACGTTGTCAGCTGTAAGTGGTATTTACATTGTGAAGCTTTTTGCCCGAGTACTGCTCTCTCCCTTCCTGTTGTAATTTATTTAGAGGAAGCTTCTAGGAGGCAGGGGGAGAATGGTTGGTGGCAGTTTAGGCTGGCAGCCTGGATGTGTGTGGCCTTGGGGAAAGTCTGCTTTGAATGAGAACACTGACTGAATTTTCATCACTAGAAAGAAAGAATGTTCAAGGGAAACCATCCGCATATAAATTCCTTTGCCTGGAGATCAGGAGGGAAAGGATTTTCAGAGATGCCCTGTAGGATGCCTTTTGTCTCTTAAAATGCATTAATAGTAAGTGCATCTCTGTGCAGACAGAGCTCAAAGCTTCCCCCAGCTAACCCCAAATTACAAAGTATAATATTGTCTTTATTTGTCTAAATCCATTCCTTTTTATCAACAGTCTGTGAGATGGGAAGGAGATGCGAGAGACAAAACATCTGGGAATGAGAACCTTTCTTATCCTTGACATTAATTTTAATGAACATTTTTCTTATTCCTTTTTATTTAACTAAATTCTATCAATTTATTTCTTAGAATTAACTCCTGTTTCTTTCTGCCCATGGCATACTGCTGCCATTTAATTTCAGATACTAAGTTCTTATGCCTGGAAAACTGGATAACTACCCTCCGATCTTCCTTCTTTCGTCCCCAAAGGACTGGTTTAAGTCTTTCTAAAATGGCAAATGATCAAGTCACTTTACTTCTCAAATATGGCACTCACGCCTTTCATGTAGAAACTCTTTGAGTGTCTGCAGTGTGCAAGTGATAGTTCTAGACCCTGAAGCATTGCTCCCATTTTTGTTTTCAGTTCTGTCTTCTACATTTTCCAAGCAATTTGTCTGCTCGCTCTGTCCTGAACACACCCGTTGAGTTTTTGACCTCCAATTTTTGCTCACTTTTTATCCCCACCTGGTGTGTCTGCACCTCTTGTTACCTGCTAAACTCCTCTTCCTCGTGGAAGGTCTGATCCAATTCCACTCCTCTGGGAAGGCTTCCATGAAGCTGCTCTGGACCTCATATCTTTCCTTTCCCCAGACTTATGTAATTACCGCCAGTTGACTTTACTCAGTCAATTTGCTTCATTTACTATTGAGCATTGTCTTTTATTTGTTCACGTTTCACACTATGTCTCCATTGTGATTATATGTTTTAGAAAAGAAGAACATATATATTTTTTATTCCTTTTAATGTTGCAAAGAAAGAACATTATGATAGTTAAAACTACATGATGATTAGCTGAAACATCATATACTTACTATCAAAGGAAGAGTCTGATATCTGAATAAAGAAAAATTTGTTACTAAACCTATCAGTCACAAAACAAGGAATGAAAACAGAAGACTGTGTCCTCAGGGTCTAGGAGTAGTCCTAGAAGAGTAGTCCTAGAAGACCTAATGATCTAGGTCCAGATAAAGACGACACATTCAATTGTACTTTTTGGAATGATGCCTGTGGTTAGTTTTGTTGGTTGTTTCCACTGAGAGACAGAACACAAAATAATCCTACCACAGTTGAGTAAAGCAGGCTCATCTGGGTTGTTGGCAGAATTCATTTTCTTGCAGCGGTATGACCGAGGACCCCAGCTTTTTGCTGGTTGTTGGCTGGAGGATGCCCTCAGGTCCTAGAAATGGCCTGTGGTTTCTTGTCACAGGAACTTCTCTAACCTGCTTGCTTCTTCCAGGCCAACAACAGAGGTTCTTTCTCCACTCTGAGACTGAGTCTTGTATCATTTTACATAGTCAGGAAAGTGACAACCCATCACCTTTGCTATATGCTGTTGACGATTAGCAAGTCACAGGTTCTGTCCACACTGAAAGGAGGGAATTACATAGTGTTAGCATCAGGCAGTAAAGAACCCAGAAGCTGTCTTAGAATTCAGCTTCTATAACATGTATATGATTTTAAAGCAGGGTATTTCCATAATGCATCTTGAGTATTATGTAATATTTATTATGAATTATTGGTTATTATGTTTACTATAGATAGTTTCCCTCCCCTACCACTTACGATTACACAGAAACAATTATTTCAATATATTTAGTTGATTCTTCTGTTATTTACCTCCACATACCCAAATAAGACTGGGGTATATGGCATACACCCAAATAGTGTGTCTGTATTGCAGCTGGGGTCAGGTTCTCTCAGAATATTTTCCTTTGGAGCCACGAGTCACCATGAGAAAAGCTGGAGTCCACTATACTGTGGTCCTGTGTGATAAGGCCACCAGAGAGAGGCCCTGTATGGGTATTCAAGGGCTATAATTTCAGCTGAGATCCCAGCTTATACCTGGTATTGATAGTTAGATATATAAATAAAGATGCCTCCAGGTGATTGCTCCTCCAGTGCATGTATCATTCCCTGCCGTTGAACTATGTCTGCTAAGACCCCCAGACATAGTGGAGCAGAGTCATCCCTCCTCTACCTTTCCTAATTCCTGACCCACAGAATCCATTATTTGAAGCTAGTAAGCTTCTTCTTATTATCTCCACTGTTAGTATATTAGGTTTCTTCCCTTGGGCATTTAGACCCTCAGAAAATCAAATTCAGAAAATATTAGCCTGAATACTAGCATTTTGGGAACCAAGCAAGGGCAAATTGCTGGCGTTCTCAACATTCAGTTGGTAAGCTTCTATTTCATCCCTAGCAAGTAGATTTCATTTTGTTTTTCTAGGCCTATCCCATCCTCAATCATATTTGTTCTTGGATTTAAAATAACACATTGTGTGTTTCTGTGTGTGTGTGTGTGTGTGTGTGTGTGTGTGTGTCTTCTCTGTGCATACAGGAAGGTGGATAGAGACTGGAAGAGAGAGAAGTTGTTTTCAGTAAAGCACAATGGGCAGGAGATTCCTCAGCCAGAGACACTATTTGCCTCTCTTCAGTGGGATCAGTTTGAGGCCATATCCCAGGTTTTCATGTGTTTCAGATGACCTCTACGCAATGAGAGCCACTCCACAGGGTCTTTGGCTGTGAATGAATTGCTCCCTGTGGTAATTTCTTCAAAATCTCTTAAATACAGATGTTAAAAAAGTCTCTCTTATATTTATTATGAGTCATAAATTCAAGAATATTCTGTGTTCTTTGAATATTAAGTAGAGAAGATTCATCCAAGCACAGATAAGTAAACACCTCAGATTGGGAAATAATTTACATATCTTGAAAAAAAAACAAACCCACCTGACATTATTAACTAAAGCACCTGTTCATTAGAAAAGAATACATCTCTTGCTGCTGGAATTTGGTACATGTATTCAATTTGTACCATAAGTAAAGGGGAGAGATTCTTATTGATTTCTGAATTTGACATCTGTTAATGTGCTGTTTTGTATCAGTGACATACGATTGGCTTTAAACACTGGTTGTACCAGCACATTTTTTTCTCCTTTCATTTCTTGTACCAAGCTCTTGATGTCATAGAAAATACCTTCCTGGAGAGTACATTGATGGTGCTTTTATCATAATTATGATTATTATCACCTACTCTCATCATTTGGGACCATCCATTTTCTTGCTGTATGAAAGGAATAGCTTTTTAAGTCACATGGCCTTTTAAAAGAGCAGAAATTGAAAAATAAGTTGAAACTTCCATCTGAACTGACCTTTGACTTAAATATAGCTGCAGACTTTTTAGGGATTGTCAATCTCAGTGTGAGGCAATATGTTTTTTTTTTTTTTTTTCCTTTTTAAAACTTTTTCTTTAGAAAGCCATTAAAAAAAAAAAGAAAATTAATAGGTCCTATGAAAAGATGAAGGGCCAACTTCTAATTATAGCTGTGAATTCATTATGTTTGTTGAACTTAGAGAAGGGCATTTGTAAAACTGTAGCACTTTGTAGAAAGTAATTGCAAAACTGATCTGCAAATCAACCAGTGTCCAGTCCCCTTAATTCCAGGGATGGAGATGGTCTTCACTGTCAATGGAAGCATTCCAAAATAAGGATCCAGCATGCTACCTGGTATAATTTAAAATACTAAAAACTCTGCCAAAGTTTGAACCTTCTAATGTTAGTAAGCTCAGTTCCGAGTGTTTTCTATTTGGATAATTAAAAGCTCCCTTGGCAGATCTAACATCAAATCTATGAGCGAATCTTGCGGGATTTGCATTACTGACTGATGAATAATACTGACTTGAAACAAATGTTTAGCTCTCATTTACAAATGAGTGTTGAGGAAAATCCAGAAACTGTTTAAAAAGTCTAATGAAATACTTGAAAACAAATTACTCTTGAGAAAGTATAAGCTTTCCAATTTAGACAGTCCTTCAAAAGATAGCTCATGAATTTATTCTAAAATAAAAATAAATTTTATATTTTTTATTGTGAAATATTTCAGGTGTGTAGAGTTGTATAGAAAATAATATAACAGATACTCACTCATAAGGCTACCATGGAGACCCAAAGTATATATATTTGCCATAGATTTTTCAAATCACTTTTGTTTTTAAAGAAATGAGATTGAGAAAACTAAAGCTAGAACCCCACCACATTTCTATTCTTTGTCTCTTCAACTATCCTGAAATTTATAGAAATCATTCCCATGTGAGTTTTTAAATTTTTACCAATTTAAAGTATTATTTGGACATTTAGAGTGGTTTTGAGTACTGAATTGTTTTAAGTATTTAATGTGTGTATAAATGGTATAACATTGTACTAGTATCATGTAACTTTTAAAATTCACCTTTTTTTTTTTAGATTTATTCAGGTTTATAGATAGATAGATCTACACTTTCTATTTTATTTCTTGCTGCTTAATAAAATTTTATTGCAGGGATAAACCAAATTTTATTGATCCATACTCTTACTAATGGACACTAAGTTATTTCTAATGTTTTGCTATTACAAACAGTGCTGCACCAAATATATTTGCCCATGCCTCCTGGATAACAGGTGTAAAGGTTTCTTTAGGGCAGTGGTTCCCAACAGATGATTTTGCCCCTGGGGGACATTTGGCAATGTCTAGAGACCTTTTATTTATTTATTTATTTATTTTATTCATTGATTAAAGATTTTATTTATTTGTTTGAGAGAGAGTGTGAACAAGAGAGAGAGAGTATGAACAGGACGATCAGCAGACAGAGGGAGAAACAGACTCCCCACTGAGCAGGGAGCCCAATGTGGATCTTATTGTGGGGTCACGATCCCAGGACTCTGGGATGGTGACCTGAACCAAAGGTAGACGCTTAACCCACTGAGCCACTCTGTCACCTCTAGGTGGGGGATGCTACTGTTATCAGATAGATAGAGGCTGGAGATTCTGCTAAACATCCTTCACTGCACAGGGCAACAAAGAATTAAACTGTCCCTAAATGCCAAAATTGCTAAGATTGAGAAATTCTGCTCTAGGATATGTAATTAGGAAAACTAAATAGAGAGACATACTATGATCATGGATGTTGGATTCAGTAGCCTAAAGATAAATTTCTCTCAAATTAATCTATAAATTCAGTCTAGTTCTAGTCAGTATTCCCATAGGGTTTTACACAGAATTTGACAAACATGTTCCATAAGTATATTTTTATCAGTGGGTCTAAAGCACACTGCTAATGGCTCAAATTCATAAATTTGGAATATACAAAGGGAGTCTGATTATCTTCCAATAACATGTTTTTTCAATAAAGAATTTTTCTCAGACTGGATTTAGGGTGGTATCATTTAGCTCAGTTGGTTACATGCTTTCTTTTTCTTAAAATACTTATATGGATTTGGCCATAACACTTGCAGCGTTTCCAGCTCTTAAAGGCTACAGTGCCTATAATTAACATTTCAGTTAATTACCAACTTGGTGATCACCAGCATGGACAGGATAGGATCTAAGACTAAGTAACTTAAACTCTAGGGGCGATCAATGCCCTAAATGAGAATCCAGATTCTAGACAGCATTCTTTCAGAAAGAAGCATACCACAGAAGTTAATTTCTCAACTTTCCTAGCCATCCATATCTTCATTAACTCTTAAATTTTACCAAATATTACATTTAATATCAGAATTGGGTTTTTAGTGTCACATTAGCATGATGAATACTGAAATGGCCTCTCCTTGGTGAAATAAAAATGGTTTAAGTTTAAATAATGCAGTTATTTAAAGTCTTCATTTTGGTTTTAGAGAACCATACCTCTCCATGCATGCAGTTCAATATTCCTTTGCTTTTCTGTTGTGGATAATAAAAGACTTGGCTTTGATTGCTTCCACTAGGGAGCTATAAACTTCCTTGAAGAATCCTTGAGGTCTGCAACACATTACTAGTTTCTGCTAAGTTAACCATTTCCCCAAGGCACTGATGAAGTTAGAACTAGATCTTAATTATTGTTGTGATCTTGTTGACCAATACTGGTAGGTATCATAATATATGTGGCCTAGAGTGAGTAGTCCCTTCTGACAGCTTCATTATAGGCTTGGGAGCTGTGGCTGGTTGTTGCGGTAGTCATTTCTTCCTTCTTCTCTTTAAATTTAATGGTTTCAAGAATAGAGTGCTGAGCACTACAGTCTTCTTTCATGATTTTATGCTCTGGTTTGTCCGGGTTTATATAATAATTGTTTATTTATTTTACTAATTCACTTGACTAATTACTGAGCACCAACCTGGTTTAGGATCTTACCTCGCTGGCATATGTGAGGTTGCCTCATAAGGTCTGGAACTTTCTTTCATATTGCTTTATACCAGTTGTCTCCTCTCACAATCTCCTGAGTTAAGTACCCCTCCTAAGGGCTCCAGTGCACTCTTTGCTTCTCTAGAAATCACATTTGCCACACTGGAATATTTCTGCTTATCAGTAATCTGGATTCAGATTAACTGGTCCCAAACCCTAGCTCCATTCCTTACTAGCTCTATAACCCAAGGGAAGTTACATATTTTCTCCAAGTTTTTATTTCTTTATCTATTAAATGGGAACAATAACTTACCTATATAATAAAGTTGTGATAATTATGTTTAGTCATTCAGCACATAGTTATTAAGGAACTACTATGTATCAGTCCACCATTCCTAATGCTGGGATGAGGCAAGGAATGGAACAAAATCCCTGTCCTGCTTACCATTTAGTAGGAGAGAGACAATAAATATAGGAAGATGTAGCATGATGTGGGCCTAGAGAGTGATTAAGAGTAAACATTAGATAGGAGGGACATTGAACAGAAACTGAATGAAGATGGAGAGCACTGAGAGAAAAGCCAGAGTTTTGGAAGGTGCTGTGGGATGAGGGTGAAATGGAATGTAAGGATTAGTCTTGACCATGTTAAGTCTGAGATTCTCATTATTCATTAGAGTAGAAAAGTTGAGTATCAGGTTTTGTCATGAGCTGAATTGTACCCTCCCAAATTCGTATGGTAGAATCCTTACCCCAGTTCCTCAAAATGTGACTTTATTTGGAGACAGGGTCTTTAAAGAGGTAGTTAAGGTAAAATGAGTGGGTCCTAATCCAATACAAGTGGTTTCTTATAAGAAAAGGAGATTAGGACACAGAGATGCACAGAGCGAAGGCCATGTGAAGACAGGGGGAGCCAAGGAGCAAGGCCTTACAGGAAACCATTCCTGCTGACCCCTTGGACTTCTAGCCCCAGAACTGTCTGAGAAAATAAATTTCTGTTGTTGAACCACCCAGTCTATGCTATTTTGTTATGGCAGCCCTAGCAAACTGATACAAGTTGAATGGCTAAGTAGGCAGTCTTCTGTTGAGGAGACAAATGAAGCTGGAGTGATTGGTATGCAAAAGATGTTTAAAATTACCAAAGGCAAATAGATCACCTAGGAAGGTCTGAGGCCAGAGGTGAGAAAAGGTCTGAAAGCTGAGGCCTGATACATTCCCACATCAAGACATCAGGGCAAGGGAGAAGAACTAGCAAAGGAGATGGAAGAGGAGATGGAAGGAGAGGAGCTGCACTATAAGTGGAAAGCAGGAGAGTGGTATTCAGGAAGGCAAATACTAGGAAGTATTTCAAGATAGAGGGAGAGGTCAGCTTTGTCTGAACAAGATGAGGACTGGGACGGGCTCAGTTGGATTGGCAACTTGGTGAAAGTTAGTGACCCTGAGCATAGTGGTTTTATGGATTGTGGGAACAAGAGTCTAAATTGTGTCTTTCAAGAAAGAAGAGGAGGTGAAGATGCAGACACAGTGAGTAAAGACAACTTATTCGAGGATTAAATAAGAGAATAGATTCAAACTGCTTGGAACAAGCCCTGACACACAGTGTGCTTTCAATCAGTGTTAGCTGCTGTTTTTAATATTCTCATTGCTCTTATTATTTACTACTTGGTTGTAAGCCCCACAAGGGTAGGGATGGTGACTGTTTTTGTTGAGGAGTTTATTTCCAGTACATAGTGTAGCACATAGGCTTTTCTTTCACTCATATAGAAAAGGAGACTTACACAGATCTTTTGGTAAATTGATAAAGATTTTTCTCTGCCACAAAAGAGAAACTGCTATAAGCTCCCTAGTTAGAAATTACAACTTCTTTCACAAAAGCCAGTTCACTTCTTTTGAAATTTGGTGAAAGCTCACAAAAGAATACAGGTCACTGATGGCAGATACACTAACTCAGAAGTAGTCAAAATTGAGTGTTATCTTGCAAACAATAGTGCCAGTGGCTGAGTTATGAGACAAAATATTATTGAGAAGCACAGCAACGTGTGCGTGTGCGCATGTTGGTAATATGGTAATATGGTAAGATGGTAAGGGTTTAGAGAGAGACAAGAAGATGAAGAAAGGGGAAAGAATGATGTGGCTTTCTCTAATCAGTTTGCTGGAAAGGATAAGAACAGAGTTGCATTACTTTCTGTCCTCCTGACAGTGTGGAACTCCATTTGTAGGAATCCTTCATTGCAGAGTACTTTCACCTATGTGACCTCATATATCCATTTCAACAGCTCTCTGAAGAAGACATTGTAAACTTTATTTTATAAGATGAGAAAATTATGGTTCTGGAAAGCAACTTGTTTATTTCCAGACGGGGAATTAGTTAGGCTCCTTACTTATTTAGTACTTATTTGTGACTTAAACACTGAATTTGAAGAGTTCTCCTCTGGGGTGATTATCTTCCAGGCCTGCCTGCTTTTCTCCTCTACCACACATTTTCTTATTTCTCTTTAGAAAAGCCTTGAATGGTGTTAAAGATCCTCATTGTCTTCTTTTATATTAAGCATTTATTTAAAATTTAATGTAATATTGAAATTGATGCCACACATCCTTGGCTCTTGAGTTTATTAAGAATTTGGTTCAAAAAAAGATGTAGAAATCTCATTATGATCAAATTCTTAGAAGTATTAATTCAGTTAAATAAAATAAGACAAAAAAAATCTCTACTTTTCACTGTTTTAACAAAGCTCATGAAATTTCAGGCCATGTATGCTGAAGTACAACATTGGTTGAGAAGGGTCTGGATTACCTCCTTCATGGATGATGTAGGTTTTAGATAGTGGCAGTTGGCTCAAATGCCTACACTTGAAAGTCCAAGGTTTTAGGTCAGAGCTCTGATATATCCTGGTTAGAGGTGGGTACAACCTTATAATCACAGAAAGATTTCAGATTGATCCATTATTACTTTCTAACTCCATGAAAAGCTGCATCCTCAGCTAAGTGGCTAAATGAGCAACAGCTGGGTTTAGAGAGAGAGACCTATACGATGTAACTTGTCCTGGCAGTCACCAATGGACTTATCCAAAAGGAAAAATTATACTTATTGACTTTTCAATACACTCTGGGTCTGCTAAAGAAACTGTCTCCATCCAACCCTACTGGCATGGAAAGGCTAATCCACAATGCCCTAAGGAAGGGTGCTTTACTCAGAAATGTGGCATTCAGTTTCGGTAACCCTGCATGGAAATTCCTTTTAATGCTGTGGATTTCACAAGATGTAGTAATTGCCTCGGGGTACAATGAGTTACAAAAGATGGGAGTAATCACAAAGAAAGAGAATAAAGGCGAGGGTAATGCATAGAAACATCATTGTTTCCAATGATCATCAAAAATAGGTCAGACAACAACTTATGCTTTGATGTTTGATGTTTTTATTTTTAAGGAATTTGGCAGCAATGCAGTGTAACCTCAGCAAATGGAAACTAGGGTCAATAAAGAGCCAGAGAACCCGTTACAGGAAGAGTGTGGGATGAGTCACTTTCATGAAATACTTGAATAGATTCTCAATTTTTATGGTTTCCATAAATTTTTTTCTTAGCTTTACTTTTCTTTCAGTTTGATTAATCTACTAAACTGGATGCAGACAGGTGGGAAGGATTTTACATGGAAACTATGCTCATATTTCTTTGGCAAAATTATGGACATCCTTATCATGCATTGTAGGCAACATGAAGAGGGCAGTGGTTGGAAGCATGTGCTGTATAGACCTGGTTTTACCATGAGTTCTACCATTTGCTAGCTATATGATTATGATCTTAAGCCTCAGGTTTCCTATCTGTAAAATAGGAATGATTATAACATCTTATGCTATTGACATGAGAATATAAGAAAGTAATATATGTCAAACTTCTGATACATCGACTATATCCTCCCTGCAGAAGGGGCTGCTTTATTATCTGTTGAGATATTCAACAAATGCCAAGAGGAGCTGTATGTGTGTGTAGTATATGGGATTGTTTTTGTCTGCTGGAGAGATGAATTTCTGCCTTGGATGAAGTTAGACATCTAGTCAGACGTACTAGGTGTGGGCACTTAAGAGAAGCTGAAGTTCCCAATCTCCCCTCTTACCTTCATCCTTCCTTCCCAGCAAGAGGTCTAATTTTCATGACTTTTTAAAAAGAGATTTTTATTTATTTATTTGACAGACAGATATCACAAATAGGCAGATAGGAAGGCAGACAGGAAGGCAGAGAGCCCAGTGCAGGGCTCAATCCCAGGACCCTGGGATCATGACCTGAGACAAAGGCAGAGACTTTAACACACTGAGCCACCCAGGTGCTTCTTTTCATGACTTTTGTAGTTCTAAGGTTTTGATAAAAAAACTGGGATTCCGTGGGATTGTATATAGTTCACTCCCCTCTTCTTCTCTCATTCTGCCTGTCATAAATTCTTGGTAACTGGGAAGATGTCTCAGACACAGCAGCAGTTAAGCATGGGATGGTTTTGGTAGAGCAGCACCACATGCCCAAGGTCGCATATCATAAACTCTTAAGTCCAATTCTGTAGGAGAGAAAGATATAATTTTCCTCTACACATCTTAGGTTCAATGACTGAGGCCATGAAAATTAGACTGTGAAAGACAGATTAATAAGAGAAAACAAAAAGAAGTTTATTAACATGTGTATAATGCACGCAGATGGGAATGCTAAGTGAAGAGTAACTCAAAGGGGTGGTTAGAACTTGGGCTTCTATAGCATCTTAACAAAGAACAATAATTTTGTAGAGAAATGAAAAAAAAAAGGATTTTGAGCTTTTTAGGGGTGGTAAATTATGGGAAGGTAAATATATGGGGAACCTAATGTAAGATAAGGGCTAGTTAATAAGGTTTGTTTATGTAGAGTCTTGGTGTCATCTTGTCTCTGATGATAAGGCTGTTACCATCTTTCTGGTATGGGAAGAGGAGACACCTTCACAAGGGGGAATTTATGTTCTGTTTACAGGTAGATAAGGGGAGGGCAGAGAGCTCAGCCTTCAGCTCAAAATAGTCCTGTGCTGGCGTAACATACGTTGGGGTGGCATGCTCTGAAGACTTTCAGTTTACTTAATGTGAACTTACCTGCAGTTCAGATGCTGTAAGTGCAGTTAAACAATTCTGGGTTGAAGAGTCTTTCTGCAGTGCCGATGAGACTCATTTGGACACTGACACTTACCCATTAGGTCCCTCTCACCAGTATTATATACACATGAATATTCACTTCTTTAAGTAGAGATGAACATTCATGAAGATGATGATATAACCATGTTTAGAAGGCATAGGTAATGCTATTGGGCCACTATCTCTCCTAAGATCAACTCAGAACAGGTATAGGGATGTATTCACAACACACACACACAAACATCCATATATTTATGTATATTACCTTTAAGTATTTTTTCATGCTTCACCTATAGTGAAAGCAATATCCCTTTTTAATATAGACCCCAGAAAGAAAATTTATCAAATTCTTTTAGGTTCCACATCTGTAAAAAGGAGATAAGCTCACTACAAGCATTGATGCAGTAAAGTCTACCCAATTTTTGAAATGAACTCTAAATTCACTGTGTGCTGTTTCTGCCCATATCATCTCTTCAACTGCTATAAATGCATGTCACTTCCCTTTACCTGGCACTGAGGCAGTTTAAGGCTTATTTTCAATATTTAGGTGGATGGCTTCACACAGTCTTTCATTTCATTTTAGTTTATAAAATTTTAGATATTCACCAACATGCTGTTGGGCACACCTCTAAACCAGCCTTCAAAACATTTTCTGTTGAAAAACTGATAGGACTCAGACAGTTGCCTGAAGCAAATATATGCATCCTCTGAACTCCAGTGAATATACAAGGAGGGGGGGAAGGTGGGCAGAAGGAAGAAAAGAAGGGAGGAAGGAGAGAATGGAAGAGAAAGACAGACTGGGGGAAGAAAATGACACATTAGACCTAGTGACTTATTTTCATTAAGTCTGCCTGCACCAATTTAGGATTCTTGGCTCAAGTCTTGTGATGTGCAAACCTGGGACACTCAGTGAGACTGTGATTATAATTTCTCCCCTCTTCAGGGGGCGTGATCTTTCCTGCAAATGAAGGCTCTTGTACTTTTTCCAAGATTCAGGCAAAACTCATAAATCAGATTAGCTTTCCCTTGTTCCACTCTCATTCTGAATTTCTTACACCCCCTGACCCAAACACATTTTCTTTTAACTCTTTAGCCTTCATTTTGCCTGAAGACTTCACCAACTTGAAGATGGTACTAATAAGTGAAGTAAGTTTCTTTTCAAGTTTCCCATTTGCATTTTTATCCTAGGGGACAAGGCTTTACTTACAGAAGTAATGTGAATGTTCCAGATGTTATATACTTGAATGCAGACTACTTTTGTGGCGTGACTTCCTGATAATAAGCTCTCTCTCTCTCATCTCTTAGTAATGATGATTACTAGCCAGTCATCAATCATCTAAGATGATTGCTAGACAGTAATCAATCATTATGATGAACATTATGATATAGGTGCTATTGATGTCCCAATTTTAGAGATGATACAATAGCACTGAGAGTTAAGTGACTTACCCAAGGTAAGTTGGATACCTTTATTGACACTTACCTAGCATTTATCCTAATTTTTTGACTAGGAAGCAAAGACTTAGTGCTCAAACACAGTTACCCTTTTGTCCTGCATATCATAACTCTCCTTGTAACACAACTGCTAGTAACTCATTTTTTGTTTTTGTTTTTGTTTTTTTAAGATCTATCCACCTATTTCATGGGGGAATGGCAGGAGAAGAGAGTCTCAAGCAGACTCCATATTAGGTACTGAGCCCAATGTGGGGCTAAATTCCACAACGCTGAGATCACAACTTGAGCCCAAATCAAGAGTTTTCTGCCCAACTGACGGCACCACCCAGGCACCTCTACAACTGCTAGTTTTTTAATGGGGCTCCTGGGTCCAAGATCTGGACTTACATTTTGGTCCATGCCTCAGTCATGTACATATCTCTTTGCCTGGTCAGTCACCAGAACTTGTTAATGGACAGGACTAATGGCTGACTTGGTTTGCTGTAAATAACCTGCCCTGCATTGCGGATGAATCTCAAGTGCACCAACAGGTTCTTTCCATGCATGGGAATATTATTCTATATATCCAGCAGGACCAGGAAACAGATTCATAGAAGTTTTGTGGTTTGCTTAGTTTTGTAGACTTTTTAAAGCTCCTTTGGAGAAGCATAGAAGGAAAATTTTTTCTGTTCATGGGTCTAAAAATTACATTGAAAATGAACTACTATAGACATGTTCTAAGAAGACATTTATCTCAAGGGCCCTGAAGTCTCTGATCAACAGCTTTTAAATACTAAATGTGAACACTGATGGCTATATTCTGTCAACACTTAGCTTATCGCTAAACCTTCTGGGTCCCAAGTGCTTGAATAGTTAACTGTGACTCTTTCCTTGCAGAACGTGTTTCTGTTGAATAATGGTTGATCCAATGTGTTTACCCATTAGATTTGTTTCAGGTTTGTTAAGTGATAGGAACTCAAGAGGTGGGAATATTTGTTTTTGGTGGTGGTAGAGCTTCACGATGGAGGTGTTCCATTATGTTCTCTGCATAAACATGTGGCTAGGGTTTGTGGGAAAGAATGAGGCCATCAAAGAACTAGCCCCCTTTTTTCTCTTCATAAAGAAGTGCTTAAAAACAAGGCTTCTGCACCAAATATCCTGGTCCTTTGGGGGCAGTGCCAAACCCTGTTGTATAGTCATGCTTTAAAGCCATGTGTCCTGAAGTCAACATGTTCTTATGGATATTGCTACAATTGGAAGCAGGATGAATTTATAGGAAAAACATGTTTGAATACAAACATATTAATAGCTTCAAAGAGCTGGAACTTAAAGTAACACACTCAAAATCACTTCCCCTTATTTCTAGAAATTCATGGCATTTATGAAAGGAATATATAATCAATCATACATTAAGAACAATGCGGGGGCTTGTTCTTGTATGTGGGGGCTTTTTTCACCCAATGCCTGGTCTATAATAGGCACTCAGTAAATGCTTGTTGATCATGAAATTGAAACCTATAGGCATCAAAGATGAAATTGATGAAAATTTAAAAGCCATACTTTTGTGTCCTTATTCCCTATTTATGTAATCATTCCACACTTGCAACCATTCTCCCACCCCACAACATCCTCCCTCCCCACCATGGTCCAACATTGGATGAATGGAGGACATTATTTACTTAAAGTGGAATAATAACAGAGAAGATATTTCAAACAATCCTTCCTTGCATATATTAGCAAACCAGATGTGTAGATAAAGCATCATTTCACTCCATGCTCCCATTTGCCCAAAGGATTGATGCGTGTTTCTTTTAACCAGTTCCTTTATTGGTTTTTACTGTATACTTTGGCTTTTTTAGAGACACATATACACTCCTTCTAAATAGTCAAATGTCTGCCTAGACTGTGAAGCTCAAGCATGGTTTAAGTGCTCCCGAGATGCTATTACCAAAAATAAATAGATCACATTCATTAAAATAAAAGCATCTGATAGAGCAGAATATTCAAAGAAGGGTAGGGCAATGAAGCAAGCAAGTCTTTTGTAGAATGCTTTTTGATCTTCATTTTCCTTTTATTAACAGCTGCATATCTTCATATAAGGACAGGTGAGGCTAAGAAGCTCTTTTCAAATACATTACTTATATGATGTTGATCAGACAATTATCAGAGATTATGCATATTAGTATATTCAGTAAAGCTGACTAGAACATTTAAGTATTACTATATTCTTGTAGTAGAATAATACAAAATGATGTAATAATAAGAAGTAATTTATTAATTATTTGGGATTCGTAGTTTTGACAGCATTTTTAATTTAAATATGGTCTCATTTCCCCCAAGTAGTACAATATAGTAGTATTAACTGAGCATCCATTCGTACGTCATATAAGCTGGGAGCTGACTACTAAGGTCAACAAAAGTTACCTTTTCTTTTCTGTGTAGGGGAGAAAAAATAATTTACCCCTGTCCTTCTGAGTTCTTGACTAAGACCCTATAATACAAGATGACTAAGAGAAAAGCAAACGTAAGTTTATTAACATGTTTACCTTATATATACATGGGAGATACCCCTGGAAAAATGACTAACTTGAGGTTGCTTTAGCCCTTTGACTTATACGGCATTATCAACAAAGAATAACACATTTCTGGAAAAAAGTGGCAGGACAAAGGACAGCAGTTTTCGGTTTCCAAGGGCAAATATAAAGTTTAGTTAGAAATGTTTGTCATGCAGATTCCTCTGGTACTGTTTCCAGGCTGATAGGGTCTTAAGTTGTCTTTCCCTGATTAACATTTGTCCTTCTTGGTGGGGAGGTAGGGAGAGATGCCTCTGAAAATTTGTGCCCTGCTCTTACATAAATAGGGGTTGGGCAGGAGAGATTTTTTGTGCCTCCTTTGTCTCAAGACAGTTCTTATGCCAAAGTGGCACATTTTGGGTAGCATATTCTGTTACCCTTCATCAGGAAACAGATTGAGTGAATAAATGCCCATGAGATCACATGCAAAGATATTCTGAGCATAGGTATCCCTGGGAAAATCCAAAATAGACACAGCCAAAAGTGTTCTTCATAAAGTGTTTTTCACACACTTTCTTTCTCATTTTGGTCTCATGGAAACTTTGCATCCATCCATTCGACTGCCCTAACTGCTCCAGCAAGCTCTACAGTCCTCTTAAGACCTGGCGAATGGACCAGAAGAAGGGAATGGGCTGGAAGAATCATGGTCCATGATCACTTGCTCAACAGTTTTCAGGAGCTAGAATGTCAGTGATTGTTTTGAAGTCTTATTTTCTTTACTTGGCAAATAATTTCATTTCTATCAACCCTGGAAAACCTTTATTAAATAAGTTGGCAGACTACATTTTATTCTAACTTGATAATTATCTTTTCCGACCAGTAACTTAAAACCATCACAGTAAACTTAAAAGCCATAACTTGTGCACATTTCTGGTATTATCAATACAAGTTTAAGGATGGCAGCAGAATTTGAAATAATTTATGCCCTTTTATGATTTGAGCAAGTGGTTTTAAACACTATTTTGAATCTTGCCCATGAGATGTATGGATTTTTGAATATAGTAAACTAATAGGATTGAAAACTCCCCAAAGGGAGATATAGTACAGGTCCTCAGTGGTTTATCCATAATTCTGAAAGTAATAAAGTTTGAAAACTCTAAAATGTTTCCTTCTTTTATAGTTATGAATCTTGAACAGATCTGAGCTGATTTTATGGCAAAACATGAGCTGAATGTGAGGTTCCTTTAACTAATGTGAATACTAATATATTATGTTGCAGAAATGGTGTTAGGTTTGTTTACTGGTGTTGCCCTCAACCTGCCAGAGTATTACTTAATGTAAAGTAAACGAGCAACATCACCTCTATTAGCAAAAAAATGCATTTTAAGTTTTTTTTTTTTTAAAGATTTTATTTATGTATTTGACAGACAGAGATCACAAGTAGGCAGAGGCAGGCAGAGAGAGAGAGGAGGAAGTAGGCTCCCCACTGAGCAGAAAGCCGGAGGCGGGGCTTGATCCCAGGACGCTGGGATCATGACCTGAGCTGAAGGCAGAGGCTTTAACCCACTGAGCCACCCAGGTGCTTCCAAAAATGCATTTTTAAAACACATCAGTTTCCACGCACAAATTGTCAGATTGTGGTCCTGTATTACCATTAGTTTTATTTTAAGGTGTTTTATCAGATAAAGAATTATGCACTGCACTTTCTAACTGTATACAACATGGGCTGAGTCTGAAGATGCACTCAAGCCAGAGCCAACTGCCCCATTCTAGATCACTTTCTTGCAGTTTTCTGTGTACTGAGGGAATGGTGCATCCATGGCTGAGCCTTGAAATCTGTTCTATAAATATTTTTGAAGCTGTCCAAACAAAAAGATAAAGGATGGGTTCAAAGTCAGATGTCCAGATGTCACTGGCATCTGAGTTGAATTAACTGAATTAATGTTTATAATTAACTCATATGACTCTGTCTCCATTGTGAACAGTTTGCTAGCCCCCATGAGATGACCCATCCACTGCAATGCTTTTTCTTATGCCAGGCTTATCGCTGGGAAGAGAAGAAAAAAATTAAGAATGTTCCAGACCAACCTAGAAGTTCTTATGACAGTTCAGTTAAAGGGTGGCTAATAAGAGAACATAACTAAACAGCTCCAATGTGACATATGCTTCATTTTATCTACTCCTAGTAAGCATGTTAATAAAAGAGGGGGGGAATTATTATCCCTATTTTACATCTAAAGGAAATGGAGGTTCAGGAATATTAAATATGTTGACGAAGGCCTAGAGCCAGAAGCTACAGTACCCTTACTTGAAACCATGTCTCTACAATTCCAAAGTGCATGCAGACTCCCTAGGAAAAAAAGGAAAACCTAAAGCCAGAAATAATAGATAATATCAAAATTCAAAGTGCTTTTCACTGAAACTTAATTGCCATTTCTTGCTTTGCCAATAATGTAAGTGTCTAAGAACTGGCCAAAAAATGTAGACATTTGAGAACACCTAAAGCATTAACCAATCCTGGGCCACAGTGGACCTCCATGCCTCTCTCTCAAGAAAATCAGACACTCCTTTCCTGGCTTTTTAAAGGAAATCCTGGGGAGACAAAATGTGATGTACCAAGTCAAATGCATTTTGAAAAAGTAAGAATGTGGAAAACACATGCCTAGGATTTCATGAAGAGTTTATATTTTAAAGTCTTGCCATTTCCTGGCTCTTGTAAATAATAATCAAGCTGTGGGTGCCTGAAGGAGATGGGATGGCCAGTAGAAAGTCAAATACCAGCAACAGGCAAGTTAAAAGCATCATTTGTCATCTGTTTTATTTTTATTTTATTTTTTTTTAAAGATTTTATTTATTTATTTGACAGAGAGAAATTACAAGTACACTGAGAGGCAGGCAGAGAGAGAAGGAAGCAGGCTCCCTGCTGAGCAGATAGCCCGATGCCGGACTCGATCCCAGGAACCTGAGATCATGACCTGAGCCGAAGGCAGCAGCTTAACCCACTGAGCCACCCAGGCGCCCCGGTCATCTGTTTTATTTTTCTTAGTTTGCAGTTCATGGAGAAATGTGCCTCATTCCAAGAAAGAAAAATTATAAAAATGTTCTACCTTCTCAACTTAGGGAGAGAAGTGTGTAGGACATCCCCTCCCCTTCTTTCCCAGTGCACACACCCAGTACACCAATTTCTCTCTACTGAGTGGTTCTCAAACTTAAATATATCAGTCACCTGGAGGGTTGTTCGAGCACAGCCCATGCTCACATGTGGACTCTCTGATCCAGGAAGTCTAGGTGGGGCCTAGGAGTTGGCATTTTGAAGTAGGTAGGTCATGCTGATACTACTGGTCCAGGGACTGTCCGTGGGAGACAGTTGCTTTGATGAAGACAGTTGTTGAACTTGTGCTCAACAGGCTTCACGGCAGCACTTGTACATAATCATCCACCTGGGAGCTTGTTAAAATTCAGCAGCCCCTGTTGATTCCTGACCCTGGTTGAACATTAGAATCACTTGGGGAGATACTGTGCTCAGATTCCCACCTCAGACCTACTGAGGCATAATCTTTGAGTCTGGGACTGAGGAAACATAGTTTTTGAAAAGCTCCTCCAGGGATCTTAATACCATGAAAGGTTCATAACCACTGCACATCTGATTTTAAAAGCATGTGTTGGTGGCCATGGGGTAGGCATTGGGAAACATGTCCCAGGCAAGTCTCATGCACTTTGGGAGTGCTTTGGGGATGAGACCTGAACCTTTCTTTGCTCATCTACCACCTCCCCCCCTTACCTCCAAGTGGAAGCCCTCGCATATATAGTTCCAGGCTTTGCACTTGCTCCTCCCCTGTCTGGAAAGCCCATCTTCTCCTCTGCTCACCAGGTTAACTCTTTCATATCCTTAGACATTAAACTCAGGGAGCTCCTCCCCCAGAATTCCCTAGATGCTCCTCTTCTGTGCTCTAGGGGACCCTCTGTTGTCCTTTACCATAGTGTCGATTACAACATATAGTAGAGTTTCTTTCCACTTTTCTACAGGTCTCCTATTTAGGCGCTAAACCCTAAAGTCAGGGGTGATGATTTTTTTTTTTTTTAATTTTGTTTGTCCTTACTGAATGTAATCTTCACAATACTAGGTGCTCAGTGAAATTAAATGGATTGATGTTAGTTAAAATCTACAACGAGAAAAACCTGACTTTATCCCTTTGGCATAGTATTCTCTCTCTTTCTCTCTTTTTCTTTCTTTAAAACTATGAATCAACATACATCTGGCTTTGTAAATAGGATAAGACAGCTGCCTGAGATGAGAGAAATGCCCTAAATTAAATAAAATCCGTTAAATAAACTGATTTAACTTTATAAGTTAAATAAAATCAGCAATAATACCTTCAGTAATTATGAGAAAAGTCTCATTTTTTTTTCTTTACTCAAGTGAGATCTGCTCTGATACTATGAGATCATTGTAAAAATACATTTTTAAAAAAAAACCCTACACTTGAATGCCTGCTGCTTTAAATCTTCTCACTTAAGTTCATCCTGAATTTTTAGGCTGCATTTTTGGAGAGTGTAACCATATGTTCAAACAATTGTTTTGACTCTAAAATTCCTTAGCACACTCCAGGAAGTGATTCCTGAATCCTGAAATGGCAGGCAGGAACCTATACCAAAGCTGTGGGCTTCTGAAAATACGTGGAGTTTCAACTTGCTCAGGACAGACTTCTGGCATCACTAGCCTTCGGAACAATCACAGAACCCAGATTTCTACGTTGTCCCCTCTCCATTGTGGCTCTCTCTTGCCCCGTCATATAATGCCACAACGCTGTGCAACAGTGGTTTGCTAAGCAAAGCACAAGTCTTTGAGTTTGAGATGGAAGAGGGGGTGGAACATGTTTTGTTTTGTTTTCAGCCCAGGATGGGCTCAGTGTATATCTCAGCATCCACATAGTTTATGACGTGACCCTCTTGGATTTACCCCCAACACCTGCCATGGCCTGAACCTCAACTGGAGCCTGGGGGACACCGATGTTGAGGTCGTGGACTTGGCCATTGGGCGTATGAAGGCCAATGCTGGCCTCGGGCCCCCTCCCACCTCTGCAAGGCAGCCTTTCTCTGGGCCTTCCGCCAGGTGTCCAGAGCTCTCGGGAAGCCCCAACTCCTGGCCTTGAAGACCTACGAGGCAGCCAAGGCCGGACCCTACCAGGAAGCTCGCAGGCAGCTGTCCCTCCTCCTGGACCAGCAGGGCTTGGGGGCTTGGCCATCGAAACCACTGGTGGGCAAATTCAGAGGCTGAAGCCCACCTTCTGGGCTGAGCCAGATCCTACTGAAAGGAGGGTCACTTCTGGAGAGGTGTGGGGAGGCACATGGGGGGATGGAAGATGCACAGGGCAAAGTTGGGGTTGAAGGGAGGGGCCTACATGGTGGGGGTAGGGGCTGTTGCATATTCAGACTGAAATAAAGAGTCGTTCTTGGTAAAATAATAATAATAATAATAATAAAAGAAAAATAAAAGTCGAAACTTGACCACAGGTTATTTATAACCAATAATATCCCATGTCTGGCTAAGGAGAAAAAAGTGAATATCAAGGAAAGAAGGAAAACAAATGTTTTGCTTGGTTCTAGGGAATTTTTGTTTTTCCTAGCATATACTCTGTAATGGTATGCATGTTTCCTGCTTTAATGAACTTAAGCATTTTTGTATTACTCAATATAGTTTTATTGTTGTGACAACACATACAAATTGTTAGATCACAATCTGTTGTCAGTCTACACTCCTATGGAAAACCGCATCATGGGCCATTATTTTTTTGTGTGTGAACAGATGCTCCTCTGTTTTGAGAGTATACTAAAAATTTTGGCCTAGGTATGTAGTGTCCCAGTTTGAACATAAAATTGTCTCTAGACTTTAGGGATGGTGAGGTATCTCCTGGAGAAGAGTGATAGGTTTTCCCATAAACAAGGAATCAGTGAACACAGGCAAAGCCCGAAAATCACCCTGAGGGCTTCAGAATCAGTAAAGGCAGGAGGGGCTTTGACCTTTTAGCCCTACTGAGCTTTGCCTTTGGATTTTCCTTAACAAACTACTGCCTAGTCCTGCAGTGTCTCTACCTCTATCTGCAATATGACTGCAGATAATATGATGCTGGGATATGTGATTATTTGTGTTTCACTTTAATGCAGTATTTTAACTAAATGGAACATGGAACTAGATGCTCATAATAATCATCCAATTAATTTGTTTTCCTTTTAGCTTTTAAGACATTGGCTCCTCTTGTCTCTTATTCCGTGTCTTGAACTATACTTTATCTTTTGAATTAGCCTAAGAATATGATTTTAATGCAGTAGATGAGAAATTAGGGGGCACTGAAGGTTTTTGAACAGGTGGGCGGTATGACTGGGGATAGCTTTTGGAAAATGAATCTGGTCCTATTTTATAGAATGGATTGGACCTGGGAGAAGTGGGAAATAAGAAGCTTGATTGGGAACTGTCATAATCTCAGTGAGAAACAATGGAAGATCACATCAGGGCCATGTCAATGGAAAGAGGAAGATATAATTGTGTAGAGATAATAGTTGATGTGTAAGCAATAATGTGTGTGCAGCAAGAGAGAAGGAGATACCACAGTGACTCTGAAGGTTTGGCTCTTGTTGGTTTCAAGAATCATGATACTAATACAAACATGGGGCAGTATAGGAGGAGGAGAAGTTTATTTTCAATGGCATAGGCTCAGTTGTGTTTTAAAATGTACCTTGGCTTTATTTAAATCGGGTGTGTTAATACACATAGACATGAGAATGAGTGTCACAGAAGAAGTTTTTATATTCATAGATCTCTAGGAATAGGAAGCATGGCATGCCTATATGGGAAAGCACCAGGATTGGTCAGAAGGCAGAAGGAACAAAGGAAAAGCACGGGCAAAAGCCTTTATTATTATTTTCAGGGGAAAGAATGGGCAAGACAGAGTAGGCAGCTAAGTAGGCTTAGGATTGGATAGTTGAATATAGTAGTAGTTTCTAGGTTTCTAGTACCTGGCCCTGGGATGTTATAGGGCAAGGCACTAGTGTCCCAGGCTTCAGGAGCCTGATAGGAGGCAGGTTGGAGTAAAAACTTGGAATTGGTTGTTTTTTCTGTGAAAGGAGTACTGGAAGGCAAGTTGTTTTCAATCTCTAGGAATTAGTTAACCCTGGGAGGGGCAGTCTTTCCTGGGCAGCAAGGCCCCAGATGTCAGAGCGTCATAAAATACAGAAAACAAAAAAGGAAGATTAATAGAAGTTGCCTAGGTAATATGTCAAGGTAGAAGTTACTCAGCAAAAGCTGGTTCCTGGAGGATCTGAAGAACAGTCAGGATTCTAGAAACAGAATTTGGAATCACCTGTATAGAATGGGGCTCATACAAGCAGATGACACTGTCAGGAGAGAGTGGAAATATGTACGAGAAAGGTGATGACCTGCATTGAAGGAATGGCTGCGTTGAAGAGGTGGAAGAAAGCAGTTGAGTGAGACGAGCCCCCAGTGGTCTCTGCAGTGACAGGGAAGCATATCAAGAAAGTGTTCTGGAAGGGAGGTGAAGGTTAAAAAAGAGGTCATCCAGGGAATGACCAAAGACCTAGGGGCTGGGCAACCAAGGAGTCCTTGAGGACTTCTGATTAGATAGGATAATAAGAGGTATAGGCCCAAAAGCCTTACTGCAGAGTTACAGTATGAGTGGTCTTGGAGCAACAAATGCAGACCTCTTTTTAGAGAAACTTGATGAAAAAGGAAGGAGAGAAATGGGGTGTCATTATTATTATTATAATTATTAATAACAATGAGCATCATTATTAGCTGATGCTTAGTAGGCACTCCAAAGCCAATTCTCCTAACTTAATTTCTCTGTTTCCTCCCAGTATCCTACAGTTCTGGGAAAGGAATCAATTTTTTTTTTTTTTTTTACCCTATTGTGTCCTGTTATATTTTTACTTGCCTATCTCCTCCATAAGCCTAAAGACAGGAATGCTGTATTACATGACTGGCACTGTTCCTGGTATAAACTGTGCTCATTTCATGTCCATTGAATAAAAGAATGGATGGACAATTCTCAGAAGAGTAGTTAACCCACCCAATATGCCATAAATTGCATGTCTTGAATTGTTTTTCTGTATGTGTATTTTTTTCTTTGCTTTTATCTATTAATTACTTCAAAACGCAACTGGCAATTCATTTCCTCCAGAAATCTTTTCCCAATTAGCCTAATCTAAACTAAACAGTTATTTTGCATATTCTAAGTGCATCAATTATGTATTCAGTTTGTATGAGTTTAAACTTTACTTAATAAATTCTCTTCTGGAAATATTCCTAGGTCACAGTATGTTCATAAGTTTTTTATCCTCAAATATAACAAGATACTGTGCATGTTGAGCAGGTACAACAAACAGGCATACAGAAACTATAGAATACATCTCAATATGCAGATATCATAAATCAGTATCATAGGTCTGCTACCTCTTAATCTGCTGGGCAGAAATTTTCATCAGTGTCACTGTTCTGGGTTACATAAAACAGAATGTCATGAATTAGTGACCTTCAAAATGTCAAAATAACACTCAGAGATAATGCATCATGCAATACATTGCTAACATTCTAATTTTGTCTGTAGTGGCAACAGTGAAGTGGCTAACACAGTGTTCTAGCCATTTAGTTATGAAAGGGATTGTTTCTTCATTATGATAATTGAATTTTACACATTTAGTGCACTTATTCATATTTTTATAAACATCTAACAAGTGAATTATTTGAGAATTATTACAAATTAAAAGCTAAGTCTGGGAGTGCTTGGGTGGTTCAGTGGGTTAATCGTCTGCCTTCGGCTCAGGTCATGATCTCATGTCCTGGGATCGAGCCCCACATCAGGCTCTCTGCTCAGCAGGGAGTCTGCTTCCCCCTCCTTCCTCGCCTGCCTCTCTGCCTCCTTGTGATCTCTGCCTGTCAAATAAATAAATAAAATCTTTAAAAAAAAGGAAAAAAGCTAAGTCTGAAGCACTCCATGAGGACACAGGACTCTCAGTATGCAAAATCTGCTTAGAAATCATAGTAATGGGAACTAGAGAAGTAGAAAGAAACAACAATTCGTGTACTATACAAATAAAGGTGCAGATTATCCAGCAGACCATATTTTGTACCCCTATTATATTCAGGGTGACACTATTCTGATTATATTTCCCTGCTTCCCCTACTAAATTGGGACCTACACTAGGGCAGCATCTGTATTTTATTCATCTCTTTTCTTAATTCCTAGCATGATGTTTGGCATTAAAAGGCACTTAGTAATTATAGAACTGAATTAAAAATGCACATATACATCTACCTGGCCAGGTTATCTTTTACCCTTTTTGTATCTTTGTATATATTTATTTATGCCAATGTACATCTAATTTATTGATATGGGAACAATGTTTACAATGCCTTGCTGGGAGGGAAAACAGGTTTCAAAATATTTAGAGAACCATCTCACCTGTATAAAGGTGTATCCATATATCCATAAGCTAAGAATCCACAGAGATAAGTAAGTCTTTAAGGGTAGTCAATAAGGTGAGATTTTTAGATGATTTTCATTGAGATCTCATATTTTTTCACGAGCTCTGGTTAACTTTATAACAGTAAAACTGTTTTCAAAATGTAAGTAGGATATAAATTGAACCAGGAAGACTCAGGTCCCAGGCCTGCCCCTTACTCCTGTGGCGAACTACTTGTCTAAGTTGAAATTTAATCATATATGAGAAAACAAATCAAATAGATCTGCCCTTTTAACACTCTGGTATTGCTTTGAAGACCACCATGGGTATGACCTTGGTGCAAAACTCAGGCATTACTTTTGTTTGTTTTAATTTTTACTTTCAGCCCTCATTCTGTTCCATCAATAGGGAACTTAATCCTGGCTTTTCCTGGAGTTTCACATCCTTGCCTCCACAAAGTTTTACATGAGTTCTGGTATCTTAACACTGTGTTAAATTAAGATTTAGGGTTTGTTGGGAACAGGTGAGGCAATCACTGGTTGGGGGTTCACAGACATAGCTGATGAGATGTCCATTCCACTGGCCCAGAATGCCTCTCTCCTACTTCCAGATAACATTTGGGGTGCCAGGTATTTTGCAAATCTAATAGCCCCGCCTTTGCAAGCCACCTTTTCTCTCTTAGTTCTTGCTCACACACAGATGCAGGGTCTAGAACCTGGGCTGGGAAACTTCTCTGCTTTCAGAATCAGTAGTTGCCCTCCTTTCTGCTCAGAACCCAGCAGAGGCACTTCCTTTTCTGGGGAAGGGGGAGCAACAGCTTTATTGCCCTGGTCCTCATCCCTCACCTGCCGTGCCAAGACATGTTATCGATACTGTGGAATCCTCTCCCGCTCTGGGACTTATAAACTTCTTCTTTTTTGCATCTTGACATGAGACTCTGCCAAGGCTATGAGTACAGTGTACTTATCTGAGTGAAGTAAAAAGTTACAGGAATAAAAGGAGGAAACAAAACCCAGAGGTATTTTGAAATATTTTCCTGACAGTTGAGAAAATGCTATGATCCTAGGGGAGTATGCAGAATGGACACAGACTAAATAGAAGACACTCTACCAGTCTTATCAATAGGGTTCTGAGGGCATTAGATCCTAGTGTCCTAAGACACCCATCGAACGTAAGAAATTATTTCATCTCTCTTGCACCTAGAGCGATATTAGCCATACACGCTCCTTTTGGGAATTGAGAAAAATAGTTACTCAAAACAGCCCCTCAGGGGACTAATTCTGCCCCTGAACTTGTTGGGAAAGAGCTACAAGACTGCTAACTGTGCTGCAATTGAGGAAAGGAGATCCTTAACCAAAAATGTAGTAAAAAAATTGTAGCAATAATGTGTAGATGTCTACCCCAGAAATGAAGGATCAAGGAAAGAGTTCTTAGGACTGAGTGCCAGGTATGAGAATGATTGGCAGGAATCTTGAACTCAAGAGAATGTGATAATCCTAGTCCAGTATTAACGAGGGGGTGAGGCTTTGTTACTGTGAATAGAAGCTTGGAATACTTGGAAAACAGGAACAGGAAATAGGAATTCTTTTGGCTTTTGTTGTTTGAATGTCTTAAGAGGATATGAAAATGTCCTGGACCCCAAAATTGCGGCATGCTACAAAGCTAGCCCTCGTGTTCCATATTTTAAAGAGAGGTATAGAGATTACAGTCAAGATTACAAAGTGAAGAGGAAGTATGGTCTTTGAGGTCGAACAGGTGGCCCCAGTTAACAGTCCACCTCCAACATTTCCTTGACTTCAGATACTCAGTTTGATTTTGATTTTCCATAAAAATAGAAGCTGCCATTTATCTTGTAAGGTGGTGGGGAGAGTCAAATGAAACAGATGTGAAGAGTCCAAGATAGTGTCTGGCATATAATAGATGCTCAGTAATTGCCAGGCATCATTGTTTCTCTTGGTTTTACTTTAGTTCCTCCACAATGAGACAAGTATACCCACTGTCTTAAGAAATAAAAATATAAACTATAAAAATACCTCATCTTTTTCACTTTCCTAGCCTTTGGAGAACTACTCAGATGATAACAACTTGTGGTTAAAAAGAAGGAAAGAGAGGGCTCCCTGGGTGGCTGAGTCTGTGAAGTATCTCCCTTTGGCTCAGGTCATGATCCCAGGATCTTGGAATCAAGCCCAGCATTGGGCTCCCTGCTCAGCGGGAAGCCTGCTTCTCCTTCTCCCTCTGCCTGCCTTTCCCCTTATCCCCACTCATGCTCTCTTGCATGCTCATTCTCAAATAAATAAAAATCTTTAAAAAAAATCCATCTCCTTAAAAAGAGAAAGAGAGAGAGAGAGAATGACATAGTTACAGAATCCATGGCTTTCTGTATAGAAAAGCATAAGGGCTATTTTGTGTCTCTTCCCATTTGCTTAGTGACAAATAGACTCATTGTTAATCTATTTTATTACGGAAGAAAATGGGATGTGTGGGTAATTGTTTTTCTTGTGTGAATGCCTGTATTTCTATTTTTGTAAAGTTCTGATCCTGGCCGATTCTAAATATCTTTAATTTTGAAAGATTCTATTTTCTTTTGGAATCCTCTTGTACCCACAAAGTTAGTAATGGAGTATCATTTAAATAATATACTGTGGTGAGAACATAACAAAGTGGTAAGAGAAGCATTTTGAAGGTTGACTTAAAATATATTGACTTTGAAATAAATATACATCTGGTGTAAAGAATGAATTCAACTAAATGTACACATTGGTTTTCCCAACAGATAAGACTTTGGGAAGATATGTATTTTAGTTTAAAAATATTCTGGTTTGAGTTTGGTTGTATTATAGCTTACATAATACTGATTAGACGCTGGCTTAGAAATATGTGTTAGTCATAAAATTTTGGCGAGATTCACATCAGAAATCTGATAGGGCAAAGACCAACGTGATTATTCACATGTTTAAAATCTTGAGGAAAAACATACTGTGTACTGTTTAGTAAAATTGTTCCATGATGTTAAGGAGAAACAATAAAATTGTTCCGTGAAGAATCTGAGCACTGCTAGGTTCAGAGGGACTATTTTCAACTTCATTTCTTAAACATTTAACTGAGCTCATGATGGTACAAGACCCCCAGCTCTCTGAGCCAGAACTTCTAATAAAACAAAATGTAGAAAGCACCCATCTTTTTTCATTTCTTTTGATAAAAATAATGGAGATTATTGATTGCAAGAGACTTCTTTTATAATGCTTGTTTTGAAAGATTAGAAAACCTCCTACTTTATAAACTATTTTATATTGGGTAGTTACTATTAGTAGTTAATAGATACTTAGATATATGATTTCACTTGTTGAATTTAAAATAAGGAAGTTATAAACTTATTGAATATCTATTATGTATTCAGATAATTCAAGTTAATATCCAAATCCTTGAAATTATCAAAACTGTTTTTTTCTTAAGCTTTCCAGAATTTCAATGCTAAGTTCACCTTAAAAATAATAAATATAGGGGCACCTGGGGGGCTCAGTGAGTTAAACGTCTGCCTTCGGCTCAGGTCATGATCCTGGGGTCCCAGGATCAAGCCTCTCATCATTATGCTCCCTGCTTAGTGGGGATCCTGCTTCTCTCTCTCCCTCTGACCTCCACTCATGCTTGGTATCTCCCTCTCTAGTGCTTTCTCTCTCAAATAAATAAATAAATAAATAAAATCTTAAAAAAATAAATATAAGGTAACTTACTGATTATTCAAAATGGCTTAGACTCATAAGAAGTGTGTTCTATTCCCTTATCTGCAGTCTATATGTGTGGTGTGTTCGGAAGTGCTAAGAGGAATGAAGCCACGTGGCTGTTTTTGCAGAAGGTGGGGTATGTGTCTGTGGTAAAAGGAAAATGCTCTGAGGTGTGTCTCATTACCAACTTCCTATTTCCCTTGAAGTGGTCTTCATTCTTGCTTTCTCTCCTAGCCTGCCTGACTTCTGGCCTTTCTAAGTGCCTGCCTTCTCATTAGCTCTGGGCTGGGGCCTGAGACTGTACCTCAGCTTGAGTCCAGGTGTTCAGAGAAGGTGTGATTTTGACCTTTTGTGGTGCTAGAGCTCAGCTTGCCCTCCCTCTCTGAGAAAGGAGGGAAGAATCATCTGGGTTCTATTTACTTTTGATAATTTTGTGCACACAAGAAACACAGAGAGGGACAGGCCTAGCTGGGCATCCAGGCAAGACACAGACCAATGGATTACAGCAAAAGAGTGAGGGGCACCTGGGCGGCATAGTCAATTGAGATTCTGACTCTTGGTTTTGGCGAGGGTCATGATGTTGGGGTGTGGGATGAGCCCTGTGTGGGGCTCTGTGCTCAGTGCAGGGTCTGCTTGGGACTTTCTCCCTCTCCCTCTGCCCCTTTCCCCACCCCTAAAATAAATGAATGAATCTAAAAAAAAAAAAAAAAAAAAAGAATAAAGATGATGACATCATCAAGATGGCATCCTCTGTTGTTCCTAACTTCAGTCCCCCTCACAAGAAGACCTTAGATGATTCATAGACAATACCCCATTGAGAAAATCCTAAAATCCAAGGGTGAGACTGACAACAGAGACCCAAGAAGAGAGCACTAGGTGGGTGAGGGGAGCTGCTACACTCCGATCCATTTCCTGTCCCCCAGGCCAGCACAGAGCCACAAAAAGATGCCCCTGAGCCAACAGTTTCTCCAATGGGGGAGGGAATCTAAGGTGAACACCAAGTTCCTCTGGCATTGTGGGATGCTTCCCAAGAAGCTCCCTCAGATCTTGCCTCCTAGAGACCCTGGGGATGGGAGATAGGGTGAAGGAGGTGGGGCTTACCGCAGCCAGCACTCGGGTCTGGGGGAATTGCATTCTTCCTTGCTGTGTGCCTGAGCGGAGATTTCCCAGCTAGTGGCTCTGCAGTTGTGCCCTTATCTGGTTGGGAGGTTCAGCGGGCAGTTCAGCTTGGCTTGGATCCCTAGCTGGCTAATCTAACCGGCCCCACCATGGCAGGAAAGCAAATATGTAGCCCTAACTGCTGAGTACAGCCTCTAGTCCCTACTAACCAGCAAGCCTGACCAGAGAAGCAGGACTGATAAAATAATTAAAGTCACTAATTAATTAATGAATTATATTAAAATATATATGGGGTGGAATATTCAGCCACCAAAAAGAAAAAAATTCTACCTACTTACAACAACATGGATAAACCTTGAGGGCATTATACTAAGTGACCTAAGTCTGAGAGAAAAACAAATACTGTGTAATTTCACTTACATGTGGAATGTGAAACAACAGATTTCATAGAAAAGAGAGCAGTTTGTTGATTGCTGATTGCCAGGGGTGGGGGTGGAGTGGGATAGGGAAAATGAGTGAAGGTGGTCAAAGGCTATATATTTCAATTTATAAGATTTTGAAAAGGTCTGGGGATGTAATGTATTACATGTTGACTCTAGTTAACAGTATCGTATCATATATTTGAAAGTTGCCAGGAAAGCATATCTTCAAAGTTCTTACCACACACAAACACATACACACACACAAACACAAGTGCAGGGAGTGATGGATGTGTTAACTAATCATACTGTAATCATTTCACAATATATATGTATATCAAATCATCACGCTGTACACACACAACCTTGCTCTTCTCCCTTTGCTTTTTTCACACTCACTTTGGGTTCTGAGTTTATTTATTGAAATACAGTACCAGGAGGTGGTGGTCATTGAGGCTCTCATACAGGTTGCCTCTCTTAGAGTTCTTGTTATTTAAATAGTTGAAGAAGCCTCCTGGTGTTTTCACACTTGTGTCCTCTCTATTCTGGAATGTAGGTTGAACAGAGTGAGGCTCTTCAAATGAGAATATGGCAGATGTGATAGGACTTTGTTCCCAGCGTTGGGTTACACAAAGACTGCAGCTTCCTGCTTGGGGGAGCATTCTTATGTTATATGTCAGTTACATCTCAATAAAGCTGGGAAAAGAGTCTGTAATGTGTATTTCAATAAATAAACTCAGTACCCAAAGTGAGTGTGAAAAAAGGAGAGGGAGGGGAGCTAGGTTATGTGTGCTCAATAGCTGGAGAATTACTGAAGATAAATATTTCATTAGATCATAAAAAAGAGAAGGTGAGATTTTGACCTTTTGTGGTGCTAGAGCTCAGCTCATAAAAAAGAGAGAGATGGGAAGATATCCAGGATGAGTCTGATGCTGGTATGATCATTTTATTTAGATTAATGGTAAAATCTTTTGCAAGGAAATTGTCTCCCTTTTACCCAGTCCTTTATAAAAATTTGTTTTTAACAGAACTGTGTCCTATAGTCCTGTTGACTTTTATATATTGGGGCTTCAATTACAGTGAATATTCTCTTGTCATCTTCAAGAAAAACACCATTGGGGCGCCTGGGTGGCTCAGTCGGTTAAGCCTCTGCCTTCGGCTCAGGTTGTGGTCTCAGGGTCCTGGGATGGAGCCCCACATCAGGGGCTTGCTTGGTGAGGAGCCTGCTTCCCCCTCCCCCTCTGCCTACTTGTGATCTCTCTCTCTCTCTCTCTCTCCGCAAATAAATAAATAAAATCTTTAAGGAAAAAGAAAAAAAGAAAAGCACCATTAATTCACAGTTTGCACGGTACATACTAGGGAGTTTTCATTAGTGTTGATACATGATCAAATAATGAGTGAATAAAGCACTATCTGAAAGTGCTCACAGGTTACAGAGATAATTTTTGAAATAATGTTTTCATTTGCTAGTGGGAAGTGGTTGTGGAACCATTTCTTGCAAATACATCTATATGTATTTGTGCATATAAATGATATGTGTATATGTATATCCCATGTATATGTATGTAAATGTACATAGGTACATAAATAAGAACTCAAAGCAAATTTAAATAAACAAAAATTTACAAAAGGCCAAAAAAAAATAAAAGTAGAGGTCACTCAAAAAGTTTAATGAAAACACGTACATGATGAAAAATCTCACTTTAAATGCAAGGAAAAGACAGTTTCTATTCCATTCTCAGAACTTTATTTACGATCAGAGTTGGAGGGGTGGCCTTTTCTTTAGAATAGCAATGTACTGGGTGCCCGGGTGGCTCAGTGGGTTAAGCCGCTGCCTTCGGCTCAGGTCATGATCTCAGGGTCCTGGGATCGAGGCCCGCATCGGGCTCTCTGCTCAGCGGGGAGCCTGCTTCCTCCTCTCTCTCTGCCTGCCTCTCTGCCTGCTTGTGATCTCTCTCTGTCAAATAAATAAATAAAATCTTTAAAAAAAAAAAAAAAAGAATAGCAATGTACTTTCCAAACACCTTTTATTTTAATGTGACTCTGGGTGATAGTCCCTAAGATTCTAACATTTGGGCATTGTAAACATTATTTTACTCTTGTCGCCCACTGAACAACCTCTGAAAAAAGAAATTTTGGCAACTAATCTGTAAGGGAAATGAAGTAATCATCATTTTCCATTTCTCTCTGGATTTCTGACACAAGCCTGACAATACCGAGTGAAAATGCTCCGGAAAGTAGAACTGGGATGTGAATACAAAGCAGTACTATGGCTTTGTCCCTCAGTGTTTCCCCAGATCCAATGTTCCGGAAAGAAAATCTTTCCTTCTCATTTTTTTTTTTTTAAGATTTTATTTATTTATTTGACAGAGAGAGATCACAAGTAGGCAGAGAGGCAGGCAGAGAGAGAGGAGGAAGCAGGCTCCCCGCTGAGCAGAGAGCCTGATGTGGGGCTTGATCCCAGAACCCTGGGATCATGACCTGAGGTGAAGGCAGAAACTTAACCCACTGAGCCACCCAGGCACCCCCATTCTCTTTTGTCTATATGAGTGGCTGTGCCCTCATCAGTTAACGCATGTAAATGGATGTGAAGATGTATTCTCAGATTCATCTGAAAGATATTCTCTGACCTCAACTTTTTATGCATTTATTCTGACTGATTCAATTTTTTAATAAAGTTGCCTAAAAACAACCTGAAAAGCTGTCTAATGGTGAGAGGTGAAGAAGAAGAAGAAAAAAGCATTATTGTGCGATCTTTACACACATTTTGTAAGAAAATGTTTGCCAAGCTCTATGGATCTAACTAAATCTCCTTGGTGTTACAGTTTCAGTCACCACATGCCCAGGCTATTTGCATCCTAGGAAACAAATGTAGAGCACCTGTCTTGAAACAACTTACTGTGAGAGTGAGTAGTCTAGACTCCAGAGCCAAGAACGTGAATCTTGGCTGTAAACAACAGAGGATTAAAAAAAAAAAAAAAAAAGTCTACATAGAGAAATAGAACATTTGTCTTTAATATCTAAGCTCTTTCCTTAAAACAGTGGGAAATCATTTTAATGAATGAGAGGAACCTGCCATGTTGCAGTGCTAAGTCCTAGCAGTTTGGCTGCGTGTGCTCGACCAAGCGACAGGTTTTGTAAAATAGAAAATATTGTTGCGTTTTTCAACCATAACTAAAGCCATAAGGCAAGGTTTCTGGCTTCATTCACAGCTTACTGATCAGGCTGGTGGACCAAATGCTGACAAAGAGCAAAACTAAGGAAAACAAAACACTCATACTTATGGAAATGTTACCTGATCTAATCCCCACCCCACCCCCACCAAAGCAAGCAAACATTAAAATTTTCTGAATGGTTTTAAGTATGGCAAATCTTTTAATAATTTGGTGGAGAGGGTAAAGTTAGGATTTACTCATAATAGGGATGCCATTTGGTTTAGATGTTGTGTTGAGAAAACACAATGATGCAATTAAAAAATACCTTATTGTGGGGGCACATAGGTGGCTCATTCAGTTAAGAGTCTGACTTCAACTCAGGTCGTGATCCCAGAATCCCGAGATTGAGCCCCCCATTGGGTTCCCTGCTCAGTGGGGAGTCTGCTTCTCCCTCTCCCAGCTTGTGCTTTCTTTCTTTCTCTCTCTCTCAATAAATAAATACCTTATTGTATATATTCAAACCATAGAGAATCTCGTTGTAGAGATTAATGGGTAAACTTAAAATATGATAAAAAAAATTTTTTCCCCTGCTTTACTTCACTCTTAAAGAACACATAGGCAGCCCTGTAGGTAGGGTGTCATCTTGCTGACTGTAATTCAGCTGAATACTACTCACCTTTTTGCAATGTATGAGTAGGTATGTTAGAATTTAAGATTTGAGTAAAATAGTTTGTTAATTAAATGAACCTAAAATTAGAGCTTTGTTTCCCTTTTAATAACATTCACTGTGACCCACAGATGACATCCCTAGTCCCCAGTGACCATCTCAAAAATATGTGAGCAAGTTTAGAGTATACGTACAGAGTGAGCTCCAGCCAAGTCACTACTTCTATGAAACTGGACCAGTTACTTGACTCTGAAGCCTCACTTTTCTCCTCTATAGTTATGAGGATAATACTACCATCTACCCCCTGAGATTGTAGTGGTAAAAATTAGAGCATGTGCCAAGCGCTTGGTTAGCACTCAATAAATGTTACTCTTCTTCATGGTGAATATAAGGCTGGATGATTAAAAGACAAGTAACTCAAGGGAGAGAATCATTGACAGTGTCCTCACACTTTATTGAGGGCAAACCAATAAGTAGGGGCAGGGTCAAGGTTAGGAGTAACAAAACTCACCTCTGGCTTCTGTCACCACATAAATCCCCCTTCTTTCTTTTCTGCTAGTTCAAAGCTCAGTAGTCCCAATTTGCTCTTCTCCAGAAAGTTAAAAACAGACAATATAAAAACAAGACGGATTGAAAAGAAAAAACTTTGTCCCCAAGCCCTGGTCATGTCAGGTCTACTTAATTGTGTTGTACAAATTCAATACGATTTTTTAAAAATTTAAAATTAAATGATTATTTGAAGATATGTCATTTGGCTATTTATGTTAAAAATGTTTATAGCTAACTAAACTATTTAATTTTTCATGTTTATTTTTATATGGTAAAGACTTGCTATGCAGTTCATAGATACTGTCATTTTGTAATTTTCAAATGGAATGATGACAGGTGGTTACTCTGAAATTTACTGAGAATAAATAACACAGTTTTCCAAATAATGGTACTTGGTGCATTAGATACAGCAGTGTGTTGCAAATACAGAAAAGTGGATTATAACAAGAGGTACAATCACATCAAGTTCTTTACTAATATTAGTATCATTCTCTAAAGAGAAATACATTTTTTTCTCCTTCACCTCATTAGTCGTCCATGAGGGGTCATTAAATACACCTAGATTCACAAGTATGAAAAATATTTTTATCTAATTTCTATGATGAGAATATTCTTCAGCACAAATTGGATTTTCAGACAGCTTCATGAATACGTGAAAAACAAAAGTGTGATTTAAAGAATAACCCTCAACGTTTAGATGCTCATGATCTGGAAATCCCATAAGGAATCCTCATCTTAAAAAACTGATATACCTTTTTCTCTTTTTGCTGAATGAAGTACAGTGTGAACAAGACAACCTGTCTCTCCAAATTTTGTCACTTATGTTACCAGCTGGTTGCAATCAATATAAAGATGAAAAATCCAAAGCTCAAACCATCCCTGTGTTCATAAAATCGCAGGGCAGTTCTTAAACAGTTATTAAAAGAGCTTTCAATGTGTTTGGTGTTAAAGAAATGCAGGTGAGTATCCTAAGACTGTAGGTAATGCTGAAGTTTTCTCCACAGGAGTGATATATAAAGATGAAAGCCGCGATGTATTGGTTCAGCTGTGACACATTCAGTGGGGAGAGAGAAGACAGTTGGATAATTCTGCTATGCTGACTGGGATGCAGACCATTGGGTTTGCATAGAGGGCTTGACTGAACTGATAACGCAGCGGTCGGAAGGCCTCTCTGGTTCTCCCATTGGCAACTCCTGTATTGTGATAAAACTTGCACCTAGGAAGTCCTTTCTTTACTTGCTCTCTGGACACATTGCACTCGTGGTGAGCATTTCAACCTATATAAGAAATATCAGGTTATCAGTATCTCCTATATAAACGACTATGGTGTCACAGCCTCTTAAGAGTTCTGCGTTTGCTTTCTTTTTGAGATTAAAAAACTTGTGCTCTTCAACGGTAGTGCAACACCTAGGTTGGGGCTGGGTGTTTGTAACCATTCTCTATTAAAGCTAACCCTGTGCAAAATCCTATATTCTCCTTTCATAATAACCCTAAGCCAAATACATACTTCCCAGTCCATAAAAACATACAAATACATGTGTCAATCATTTCTTGTTTTATCAACTCATATAACAGACCTGAAGGAGCGATGACTTGAGCGAATTGCTAGGTACTGAACTGTATAAAAATATATTGAAAGCAGCAGTGCAGGTCTGCATATCTAAATAGTGCAGTACATTTGATAAATCTGTACCGCCGTTCATTGGTGTTCATCTTTTCCTGCGGAAGGGGAAATGGTCAGCTAAAGGGGCTAGCATCAAACAGGTTAATTTCTTAAATTGCATTTCTTTTCTATTGCATATTGATCAAGAACTCGACCTCTGAGCTCCAGTAGCCTGGGAATGAATTTCTTTTGCATCACAGAACAGCCAGATGAACTTGGGCAAGTTCTTTATCTCTACACCTCAGTTTCCTCAACTATTAGAATAATAAGAACTCTAGGATAGGCGGCTTCTAAGAGAGCTTCAGTGACCTCTAATTCCTGGTGTTTGCACACCTGTGTCGTTTCCTCTTCTGGAACAGGCTGCATTCAGAGTGAGGCCCTTCTCTTGAGGAGAATAGGGCAGACGGGATAGGACTTTGTTCCCAACACTGGGAACACAAAGACTGCAGCTTCCTGCTTGGGGGTGCATTCTTGTTCTTTCTTAAAACTTTTGCCCTGAGGGGAACAAGGTGCCAGTTGTGAGCAGCCCAGACAAGAGGCCCATGTGGCGGAGAGCTGGTGTCTCCATGTAACAGCCAGTGAAGCAGGCTGCCAAGAGCCAGGAATATGGGCCTGAGGCATGCAACCCCCTGCTGCCCCCACCCTGGGAAAGCTTCTAGTTCTCTCTATAACCGACAAACTCCAATCTACACATACCACCCAGTTTTTTGAGCTGCCTACACTAAAGTTCATCATTCTGGAGGTTCTTTCTGTGTGTGAGGTATATGATTGCGGGAATTTGTGTTTGTATTCATGTTATTTCTTTATTTATAAATATTTTATTTATTTGTTTTGGAGAGGGCAGATTTCCCACTGAGCAGGGAGCCCGACGCGGGGCTCCATTCCAGGACTCTGAGGTCATGACCTGAGCAGAAGGCAGATGCTGAATTAACTGAGCCACTGAGCCACCCCGGCTCAGCGTATTCATTTTAAAATCACTGTGGGATTTTTCTTACAGCACATTTTTCTAAGGGTTTTTGAGATTTCATCTGGAAAACTTAGATTAATGAAAATGACTAGTAACTTTATAGAATCCATTCATTTTCCTATACATCTCTTTTATAACAGAAGTTCAGCTTTCAGAAGACAGCTTTGGCAACTGAAAATTCTGATGGGGTCATTTGAATAAGTCCAACATCTCACACAGTAGGTCATGTTTGAAGATAGAAAAAGTATAGACGAGGAGAATTTCTTTTGTCTTTCTTTATGGTTTCTTTCTACCCTTTCGTACAGATAGGGGTAAAGAATCCCTTTTACATGAAGTGGAAAAACTTGGTATAAGACCAGAATTTTTAAAACCCCTTACACTCTTTAAAGTAGAATATCATTATTCAAGTGCCATAAAAGTCAAGGCATGTGCCTGAGCTGTGGTTCAGCAAGGATTGTGACCAGCTGGTGGATTCCATAGACATTAACCGTACACTTGGGTACACTATTCAATAGGTCAGGGACGCTTTCTCCAGAAAGCCATTAGTGCACTTGACTTTTCCTGGTGGAAATCAAGAAGGACAGATCCTAGAGAGCGCTGTCTGCCAAGCCCAAACGTATTGTCTAATTCATTAGATTGGCAATAACTAAATAATCATTGGAAATTCTCATTTGTGAACACAATGTTTGGCTTAGGATTTCTATGCACACTACTTTTGAAGAAGCTACTAAGTTGCCTTTGAAAGTTTTAGGTAAATCAAATTCATGCTTGGAGAGGCTATGGAGTGTGAGAAAAAGATACCAATTAACTATTTTCATTTCTGCTTTTGGCCCTATCTTTCTGTGTGACCTCAGGCAAGTTTCTTAACCCATTCAGGGCCTCATTTTTTTAATCCACGAAATATCTGCCCTCCTTTAAATGCTGTCCTGGGGATTGGGACTTGTCAATGAGGGGTTACATGTGTTTCTATAATGTCATTAAATTCTTGACTGCAAGTTAGAGATCTCTAAATCAAATGAGAATAACAAAAATAAAAATAAAAACAAAAACAAAAAGTATAGATTTTGGGGGGAAGCTATGTGATGTCTCATCAGAAATAGACCAGATTATACCCATGCCTCAGTAACAACTGTATCCAGGGATTCTAAAACTCGTATTTTCACTTTGTTGTGGGACATCTTTATTCTTCTGTTCCTTACCTTTGTTTTGTTGCTGTTGTTGTTGTTGTTTTTGTTTTTTGCACAAAAGGTTCGTTCACAGGGTAGGCAAGAGTTGCTAATAACTCCCAAGCTTTATGGTTTAGCATGGATCAGATGCCTACAAACCAATAGTGGGGAGATGGATGTGGTTGTTGAGGTGGGGGTGGGAAGAGGAGGTTGTAGGGCAGATATACTGTCGGGCTGTGGTCTGTGGGGGGGCCTCAGACCAACTGCTCCAGATGTGGAGGGGAAGGATAGAAAAAATGTGGAATGCTTAGAAGTATTGCCAAATCATTTAGAAGTACTGCCAGATCATTTGAAAGTGCCAAAGCCTTGGTTCTTAGCCCTGAGTGAATGTTTAAATCACCTGCGGAGCTTTTTAAATACCTGAAGCAAAGTCCTTTGTGTGTTGTCATGAGAATCACCTGGGGAGCTTCTGAAATTTGTAACCTTTTCAGATCTACTCAGACCTATTCAATCATTCTCTAGAGTAGGGGGTGGCAGGAACCCAGGACTTGGCTTAAATTCTCCAAGGATTTTTAAAATTAATTAATTAATCAAAAAAAAATTTTTTTTTGCACGTTGAAATTTGAGAATCATTGCTCTAGATTGGTGATTCCCAGATTGTGATTCTCAGACCAGAGCTTCAGCTTCTCTTGGGAACCAACTGGTAAACAAACTCTCCAGTCCCACCTCAGACACACTGAATCAGTAAGTCTTAAGCTGGAGCCCTGCAACCTGCCCCCAAAAGAGCCATCCAAGTGTTTGAAATGCCCACTAAAGAAAGTTTGAGAGCCATTGCTCCAGATGAATTTAATTCTCTACTAATTCATTTCTACAGTATTTTACAAATGTATTGATTTTGGGTTTGGGCATTTAAAATATGTAATTGCTTTTCCTTTAAACTCTAAATATTTGGTTTGAAAATGACCCTGTGGGCACCACAATGCCATTTAAAAATGCAGTGTTGTGGGGCGCCTGGCTGACTCAGTAGGTTAAAGCCTCTGCCTTCAGCTCCGGTCATGATCCCAGGATCCTGGGATGGAGCCCCACATTGGGCTCTCTGCTCATCAGGGAGACTGCTTCCTCCTCTCTCTCCCTGCCTGCCTCTCTGACTACTTGTAATCTCTGTCTATCAAATAAATAAATAAAATCTTAAAAAAAAAAAGCAGTGTTGCTGTGCCTGGGTGGCTCAGTTGAGCGTCTGAACTCTGGATTCCGGCTCAGGTTATGACCTCAGGTCAAGAGTTCCACTCCTGCGTCAGGCTCCATGCTTAACGTGTGGAGTCTGCTTAAAGATTCTCTCTCTCCCTCTGCCCCTCCCTACCCATGCTTATGTGCTCCTGTGCTTTCGCTTTCTCTCTCTCTCTAAAAAAATTTTTTTAAACGCAGTGTTGCATATGATACATAAAGGTAAATTATCAACATCTACAGAGCTGTGATAAAGATAGCTTTTGTTATTATTATTATTATTTTTTTCCCCTTAATTACACTTTCCTCAACCTCTCTGGAGTGTTTTCTTCCCTTCTGTGTGTCTGGGAACTAACTCTCCAATGTCAGTTTCATAATTGTCAGCATCTTTTAATCATAGGCAATACAGCTGTGGCTTGAGAAACTTTATCTTTTAATCTCCACCGCTTAAGCCACTGATCCATTCTGAAATAGAAGAAAAATGGAATATTTTTATTTTATAATAAAATATTTTTGAGTCTTAAAACACCATTAAATAAACTTAAAAGTTTAGAAAGCTTTTGAAAACAATTTTGAAATATCATTGCAAAACAAGACCATAAAATGTATGTACTTGTCATTGTGTTTCCACATAGGGACAGGAAGAACTTTAGAATTCCATACATGATAATTTACTGATTAAAGGGTTTACAAAGATCCTAACAGCTCTAACGGAAGATAGCTAGCAAGAGAGTACTAGAAATACTGAGGAATAGATAAATAAATATCTGAAAACACAAGTGTTTATACCCTAAGCCTACTACCTTTGAAAATTTTAGAGATTAAACAAGAATACACATGTACCCAGTCCATTAGCCAGTACAGCAATGATGTCACCACATGTCAAGTGGCCTCAGGGACCTCCCTGTACATTCATGGGAGAAGAGGAATGTGAAAGCAAGTAATGTCTTAGTACTGTGAAAACAATTTTGGTCTCAGAGACGTTGGGGGCTTTTAGGCATTCCAGACTACAATTTAAGGATAGTAAATTGGGTCAAATTCATATAGTTCCTTTCACACCTGCCACTCTGAGAAACCTGACCAAGCATAAAGTGCCATGGTAATAAAAAAGAAATGTGTGGCCTGTGCCGGGGACATGTAGTCTTGTCAGAGGAGAAAGTCTAGAGGCATCTGAGATATACTGGAAAGCTGTTTTTTAAGAATATTTAATAAAATAAAATAAAAGCTATTTTTAAAGAATATTTAATAAAATAAAATCATTTAAAAATATTTAATAAAATATGAAGTTCTTGGTAAGGAAAAGAGAGTAGATATATTTGTTTCAGAAGAAACAGATTTGCTTGAGTCTATATAAGAAGAAAGCTTTAATGGCTGAGAAAGGATATTGTAACCAAGGGAAACTGAGGGAGAAAGAAGAAAAGAATAAGCACGGGATGATACAGGAAGAGCCACAGAAACCTACAGAAGAGAAGTACTCAACAACCCAAGGTAAACAGGCAGGGGCGAGAAGAAGGAGTTAGATGGAGAGAGAAAGCGCAAAGGAGACCTCAAATCTCTAAGGAAATCACCACACATATGAAATAATCACAATAGACATTGATGATATCAAAGACATATAAAACTCAAAAGGTTAAATGACTAAATACGTCTCTGAAAGAAAAGGAACTCTATAACTTTTTATAGAAGTAGGTAATGTAAACAGAAAAAACATTCAGCTTGGAAACTCAGTCTGAGTTTCGAATGGAAGTTTTTGGTATAAGGACAACCATGTGGGTTTAAAAAAAAAATGTTTATGAGGTTTGAATGGACCAGTGCATGATAATTATGAATAAATGAAGGGAAATTGGGTTTATAAAAATGAATGCCTACCATTCAAAGAATTGGAATGTTGGGGGAAACTCTTGAGGAAAGTGGTGGCCTTCCTTCACACTCAAGAGGTGACTGTAAATTTCATCAGCTTCACAAAACACATATCTGGTCCTGCCACATCCCAAATCCAGGGCTCTCAGGAGCCCTCAACTGCCCAGTCCGACTGTTGAGGTCTTCCAAGTTACACCCCTTTCTTAGCTGTCACCTCATTTACATCTCTCCCCCTACCAACCAATGAACCTAAGAAACCTATGAACTGTTTGGAAGACGGCACAGCCATTAGTGTAACAACAGACTGGGGTACAGTTTCATAATTTTCTAAGACAGTTCAAATCCCATATTATTTGTGTGGCAAAATTTTGGCACATGAATTCCTGTATGTTTGAAAAGTCAATTTGTCAACAGAATAACTAAAAGCACAATTATGTCTAGCTATGAATCACCATAATGGAATTATTTGTTTCTCTGTTACTTGTGTCGGCAAATAATTTCATTTCATATACTTCTGTACATCTATCTTATAAACCCCATAATACATACCTGCTATTGCTTTAACAACAAAAAAAAATGATTATTTTAAATTAAAAATAGCATTGTATTATTTCTGGGGCTGTTCCTTCCTCTCTGAAGTTCAAGGCTTACATCTGGAATAATTCCCTTTTCCCTCAAATTCCTTTAGTATTTTTTGTAGTGCACATGTGCTGGTGACAAATTGCCTCAGATTTTGTTCCTCTGAAAATCTCTTCATTCCACTTTCAATTTTGAAGGATGTTTTTATGAAGTCTGGAATTTTAGATTGCTATTTCCCCCCCTTACAGCACTTTATGATATCAATCCAGTTTCTTCTAGTTTCCATTATTTCTGATGAGTAGTCAGCTCTAATTCTTATCATTGTTTCTCTAAATGTACTGTGATATTTTGATGCTTTTTTTTTTTAAAAGATTTTATTTATTTATTTGACAGAGATCGCAAGTAGGCAGAGAGGCAGGCAGAGAGAGAGAGAGGGAGAAGCAGGCTTCCCGCTAAGCAGAGAGCCCGATGTGGGGCTCAATCCCAGGACTTTGGGATCATGACCTGAGCTGAAGGCAGAGGCTTTAACCCACTGAGCCACCCAGGCACCCCGATGTCACTTTTTTTTTTTTTTTTTAAGATTTTCTGTTTTTTGTTTTAAGGACTGTGGCTGTTATATACCTAGGAATGGTTTTCCTAGCATTTATCCCAAGTTCTTCTTCAGTTTTGCAGTGGCTTGATCTTTCATTGCTTTTGAAAAAAAAAAAAATCTCAGCAATAATCTCTTCAAATAATTATTTAGCCTGATTTTCTCTTTTCTCTATCTCGTATTCTAATTAAACACCTATAAGACCACTAATTATTGTCCCATAGGTCTCTGAAGTTCTTTTTTCAACTTTGTGGTTCAGTTAATATTATTTCTATTGACCTGTCTATGAGTTTTCTAATTGTTTCTTTTACTGAATACAGACTGTTAAGCCCATCCAACAAATCATTCAGGTATTGTATTTTTACTTCTAGAATTTCCATTTGTTTCCTTATGGAGTCCTCATTTCTCTGCTGAAGTTCCCCATCTTTTCCTCTAATTTTTTTTAAAACTATTTAAAAATCCTTATAGGTTAATTTTTACATTCAATCTGTGGTTTTGCTTTGATAAACTTCTTTTTAAGATCTCAATTATGGGTCATACTGTCCTAAAAAACTATCATAATTTTTAAATGGTATGGCAGACACTGTGTTTGAAAGGCCCATAGATGCATAGATACATAGAAGAAATCTTTTCTCCAGAGAGGTCCTTCTTTTTCCTTTGTCAGATACTTAGAGACAGAGAATGGTTTTTTTTTTTTTTTTTTTTTTGATCCAGCCAGAAGTTGACCTAGATCTGAGGCTGGGTTACAACTTTGTTAAGTTCAGTTCACCTCTTGTGTGAAACGTCCTCAGGGCAAAATCTGTTCTCTGTGTATTACAGGCATGTCTCTGGTAAGACTTTGGATCTAAGCACCATTAGGACTGCAAGAGATCTTTCCTTGCCTTCCAACTCAGCACTGATCATCCTGAACCTCGACGAACTTGTGGGGTAGCATCAGTGGCAATTGAGAGGAACTATTTCTGCATTTGAAGCTGCTCTAGATTCCAGTCCTTCAAGAGGTTCAGGAGATTTCTAAAATTTTGTGGACTTCTCCTTCCCCAGCATATCAAGTCTCCCCTCTCCCTGGCCTTTGGGAGGCAAGATACTCTGCTTAACCATGCCTAGACGTGGCAGTTCCACCTATGGATGAAAGTATAACTAACCAGATCCAGGAGGAAGAGCTCACCCCTCTTTACAATTCAGTTCCTTTCAGTATATAGCTTACGGGTGGCTTAATATATGTGTACATATGTATATGTATATATATGAACAGTCTTATTAACTCTTTATATCCTTGAATTCAGTTTCAATAGAAAAATGACTACTCTAAAACAATATATTAATGAATGATTTTCTTCTTCTTTTTTTTTAAAGGTTTTTTGTTTGTTTGGTTGGTTATTTGACAGAGAGAGAGAGAGCACAAACAGGCAGACAGGCAGGCAAAGGGAGAGGGAGAAGCAGGCTCCCCACTGAGCAGGGAGCCCAACTCGGGGCTCTATGCCGGGAACCTGGGATCATGACTTGAGCTGAAGGCAGATGCTTAACTGACTGAGCCACCCATGTGCACCATTAATGAAGTATTTTCAATCTTTCTCATTTTGGATCCATTTGAGCCATTTATGGGAATGTTCTCATCTCATTTTTATTTTTCTCGATAAGGCCTTGTTTGATTATCTAAACAATCTGAAAGAAATACTTCTGGCAGTATTTTTAAACTTTAGGTCTCAAAGAAGATATTTGCTGGAAGTGTTCACTTTCAATTCTTTCTGCTTTGGTTTCTCCAGGGTTATTTTTTGATCACTGGAATCTCTATGCTGCAGTTTCAATTCTGTTTTCAGGGAAGGAAAAGAATTTAAATCTTACTCTATGATAAGCATGTATAAATGTATAAAATTAGAATTAAAAAGAGTACAAATTTGGGGAAGTCTTAATATGTGAAATCACTGATAACCTTACAAGGTTACTTAGGAAATGTCTGAACTTACTTAGAAGGCATTTCCTGATAAGTCAATGCACACAAACTCTGGGGTCACCAATACATTCCATTTTAATGTAAGAGGAGAAGACATAAAAACCTAACTCTCTTTGTGGCTGGGACTCACAGACCCAAGTTATAGCACTTCAGAGAAGACACATTTATTCCAGTATAACTAACTTGGAAGATTTGGAAGCTACATCATAGTTTAATTCTTTTAAAATTTTTATTTGTTTAGATTAAAACCCCCAGTTAAATTATAGTTTATATGTTGTTCACAGCAAGATTACACAATAAAACCATTGAGTAGCCATCTGAGTTCTCTGCAGAGCAAGATACTGGGAAGTAGTAAGACAGCTTGTAGATCCCACTTTGTTCCTTTTGCATTATTTAGTTATCTTCTGGGCCTTAATACTCTGGCCAGCAATTATTGTTCTATCTCATATAAAAATTGTCCATGGGCCAACCAGAAAAAAAACTCCCACATACCTCAGTCTTGCCAAATTACAACGAAGCTGTTTCAGAATAAGAACAACTGAGAAACATTAATGCTCAGTAGAACAGAATGAATGCTCTCACTTCTGCATATTACAATAGCAACTTTTTTTTTTTCATGTGTTTTCTTGATTTCTATAGGTATACTTGGTATGAAAACTGCAGTTTGGCTTTTCCCTGGGTTTGATGCAGAGGTAACAGGTGCAGATGAAAACCTAAATAGGAAGTCTTGGGAAAGCACACAAGGGATTTGCTCACTGTGTTCTAGAATGCATAACCTGAAGACTGTAAATCACCTGAGCAAGAGTAAAGAATTATTGACTTAAGGATGAGTGAGCAATTGAGTGAATCCCCTTAGCCTGAGAAAATGGAAATTTTCCATGTACTACTTCCCCCACTTGATTTCTATTTGATCATCATACCCTGCAGTATTTTAAGCAGATATAGATAATTGAGTTATGCACCAAATGGATATTAACAGATTCTCATTTTTAAAAAATCACATAGCTACATGTCATCTTATGTTCCTCTTTGCTGATGAACAGAGAGAATGTTTGGAGCCAAGGAAATGAAGGTGTGATGCTTTTGTAGGTCAAACAAAAAACTTGATTCCTTACCAACATACTTCCTATATTTATATTTTATCTAGTTAAGAGGATGTAGACTTAGATCAGTATTAGTAAAAAAAACCATGGTCACGATCCCCAGCCTTGGAGTTCCAGTGCGCTTTACTGCCCCTTCTTCTTTTTCTTTTTAAGGCTGCTGATGGCTCCCCAGGAAAAAGCTTAAAAATAGACGAGAAAGTTCTGGGTTTTGTTGCTTGTTTTGTTTTGTTTTTGTTTTCCAATTGAGCAACAGAAGTAAACTTTAGTTGTAATGAAATGCCAAAAACTGTGCTCCAGTGTTTCATTTTCTCCTAAAGGATCTGAATTTGGACAAGTAGTCACTGTCTCTAACTACCGTGAAGTATTTCTGTTAAGTTCTACAGTAGAATGGTGGCATTTCCCAAGAGATTAATGGTTCCTAAGAACACATTTAAAGTGTGTTGCTTATCAGAGGGAAAGAGGGGATTGTACAATAAATTTAGAAGTGACCCCTTGTATCTTCTAAAAATGATAGTTGGAATCACAAGAATTTTTTCTTCATATTTCCTTTCTCTTCTTAGTTTTAAAAACGTTTTAGCAGAGTAGTATGTCCTAAAAATAACCTAACTTTGCTGAGCGCTTATGCGTTAGTCACTTAGCTCTGCACCTCATATAATTTATTCTATCTTTACAAAACACCACAAGGTAGAAACTGTTCATTTTTCTGCTTCCTCGTGGAAGAAACTGAAGCTCACTGCTTTGACCAAAAATTCACAGGGTTGCTAGGATCACACTTTTGGACTTCCATGTAGGCGCTCTTCTTGTTGCATATTTTATTTCCAGAATAATAACAAGAAAGGTTTTGGAGATTCTTTCTCCTAAGGCCCTAGGAGATCAACAGAAGGGCACATTTATGCCTGTAAAGGCAACTGTCATTTGGAGTGATTTCAGTTACTCCCACAGCAAGTAGCTGGAGAGTTATTGACGGGTTTCAGCAACATCAGCGACTGACTGGCTTCTTCTCCATTTGTCCTCTGGTCAACCACTCAGTTAGTTATGAAAAGAGCTCCTTGGGAACAGTGACCCAACAGGCAAATATCTATTCAGAAATTAGATGAATATATTAAATTGTTTTTAGAATAATAGACCAAATAAATTGAGAACCACATCAATTATAGAAAAGGCAGCCAAATGTAGGATTATGTTAAAAATCCTCATTTGAAGGAACCTTTCAGAAAGTGGCTTCAGATAACCAGACATACTTTGATGACTTAGATTTTAGGATTCAAAACCTAGCTTCAGAAATCCACTTGGTGTCACCAGGGAGAAGGCATTAAGCTATTTCGTGGGAGGCCATTTGAGATGTGCTGGCTTGGTTCTACTTGTCAGCCTCCCCACTGAACATCTGTTTCAGGTGCTACAGTCAACTGAGAACTTGCCCCATGAAAAAGTGCTTCATAAACCTCTTTTCCTCTAAGATAGGAATTGCTCTGAATATTTTCATATCCTAAAAAGATTGGTGGAGTTTGAGCAGATTATGAATGTGTGCCTTGAGAACACTGTATTTTAATTTTAATTTCACTGAATCAAATTCAATTTAGCGAAACAATGTGGGCCGAAAATCATTACAGTAAACTCCCAGATTTAGTGAACAGATAACCTCTCCAGTCAATAAAGCGGGTCTTAACTATAAATCTTGTGCTTGTAATAAGAGAACTATAGTAAATTCACAGGGCTCAGTAGCTATGGCAACTGCAGATTTCAGTCAATACCCTTTGATCTTCAACATTAGATAGTCATGTCTGATTGCCGCACACAATCCTTTTCCCAAAAGAGGTCAATATGTTCTTGCTGGAATACTTCAAAGATTTCTGGTCCTTGGAAATGCCTAGGGGTTTTTATATTAGTTACTCCCATTTTCGATCAATAGTCCTACTTGAAAAGTTATGTGATACACAAATACACAAACACAAGACTACATAGAAAATACAACTTGTGCATATGTGCATGTTCTTTGTGGAGGATGAACGTCTTTGAATATTTATTCATATAAATCCATATGCAATATATACAGACATATGAAACATTTAATATATGTTTTATATATTTGCAACCACACCTGAAAATAAAAAGCCCCCCAAAATATTAGTAGTAGATTTTTTTTAATAATGAAAACATTTTAAATAATGACTTCAAAATGATTGGAGGCAATTCCCGTACTATTGTCATTAATATTATTATTTAAGGTAATAATGATACCTTTACTTAAATAAGTCTACTTAAAAACAATAATTTAAAAGGGGCAGTTTAAGAATGTGTCTTAATGTACTTCTTAATCATCCCATTTTTAGCTAGCTATTCAACGAACATTTTATTGAAATTACACTTTATGTAAGGTACTTCTAAGTCCTACAGGGAATAAAATAACAAATAAAATATAGCTTATAGTGTCAAGAAACACTTAATACGCATTTAGGGCACATAGTCCCATAAAAAGAATACACACAAGAACAGATACATTAAGAAGTACAAATTAACGCTTTGAGTTCTCAGAAAGTAGAGGTGCTTTTTGCAGCAGAGATCAGAGGAAAGCTTGCTTCATGGAGGAAGTAGCATCAGACCTGGGCCACAGAGTATATGAAGAATTGCAACAATATGAATGTGGATAAGGAAGATGTCAGTGGAGGTACTAGGGTGCATAAAGGTCTGGAGGCAGGAAGAGCTGGACAGCACTGGGCAAGGGTGTAACCTCCAAAGGTGCAGAGTGGGCATCTAATGAGGGAATCTAGGCCAATAAAATCACCTAAAAGAACACTTTAGAAAAGATAAACTTTAGATTTACAGGAATGCCATCACAAAAATAAAAAGTTTAAAATCAAACATGCTTGGGGCTATTTTTTTTTATTAGAATCCTAAAAAATTCTAAAAAATACTTCTCATCCTGAAATACCAAAACATCCTCATGGGTTTTATGGTAGAAAAACAATTGAGTTTTGCCTGTTTTTGGAAACAATTTTTAGTAGTGGTCCTTTAGAACTCCGTTTCTTTCCTTCCTTCTACTTGCTCACTTTCTTTCTTTCTCTCTCTCTCTCTCTCTTTTTTTTAAACAACATGATACTTGAATGGCAACTTAAAGGACGTGAGGAAATAGTATCTGTGGCTATCTCTGGAAGGAAAATTCCAGGAGGCCTGAGCCTGGAGTGTTCCTGGTGTGTTCAGGGATGCAAGGAGGCCAGGGTGGCCAGAGCAGAGAGAGTAAGGGAAGAGCGGTGAGAAGGAAGGGGAAGGCAGGGCTTGCCAGGCTAGGTAGGCAATTGTAAAATTTTTTTGGCTTTTACTTGGAAAGAGATGCCAAGCGGTCAGAGGATATTGAAAAGAGTGCCATGAGCTGGCTTGTGTTTTAACAGGATCCCTTTGGCTACCATGTTGACAAGCATGGAGACCAGTTAGGATGCCACTGTACAAAGCCAGGTGAGAGGTGGTTTGAATCATAGCAAGGCTAGAGGGAATATAAGATGTGCTTGCAAAAATTCTGGATATATTTAAGAAGAAGAACTGACCAAATTTGCTGTTGAATTCGACAAGATGTGTGAAAAAACAAAACAAAACAAAACACTGAGGGGCATCTGGGTGGCTCAGTGGGTTGAAGCCTCTGCCTTTGGCTCAGGTCATGATCTCAGGGTCCTGGGATCAAGCCTGGAGTTGGGCTCTCTGCTCAGCAGGGAGCCTGCTTCCCTTCCTCTCTCTCTCTCTGCCTGCCTCTCTGCCTACTTGTGATCTCTGTCTGTCAAATGAATAAACAACAAACAAAAACAAACAAACAAACAAACAAACACTGAAGGATAACACCAAGGTGTTTGGCCTGAGCAACCGGAAAGAAGACGTTATGAATAACTGAGAGGTTCTGGTGACGAGGACTGTGGGTGAGGCATATTAGCAGAGGAAACGATAGCTTCACTTTTTAAAAAATTTCAAGTTTTTATTTAAATACTAGTTAGTTAATAAATGCTAAAATTGGATTCAACACTTACATATAGCACCCAGTGCTCATCACAAGTGCCCTTCTGAATGCCCATCACCCATTTAGCCCATCCCCTTCCCACCTCCCCTCCAGCAACCCACAGTTTGTTCTCTCTTGGGAGTCTGTTATGGTTTGCTTGCTTCCCTCCCTCTTCCTTTTTTCCTTTTTCTTTCTTTCTTGCCCCGCCCTTTTTTATTGTTCATGTGTATTGTTTCTTAAATTCCACGTTTTGAATATGTTAAGTCTGAGGTACCCGGGAGTGGGGTTGGCCAGTGAGCCGCTGGATGTAGGAGTCTTGCCTGTGGTCACTAGATTCAGCAAATGAATGTCATTGGTAACTTTGACTAGAACTATGTTAAGAGTGGTATGGTTTGATTAGGGTGAGTTTAACCTTTGTGAAGTTCAAAAGTATTAGTTCAGTATCTGCCTACTATTGAAAGTTAGGCAGGAGAAACCATTTTAGGACTTTTTGATAGAAATATGGTACCCAGATTAAGGGAGGGACACATCCAACTCTACCTAATTGCAGTTGGACTTCAGCTGGAGCTCCTGCATGTTACTTTTTATTTGATCTTTTTAGAGAGTCAGAGAGAGAGAGAGAGAAGTGTGGGGAGGGGCAGAGGGAGAGGGAAAAAGAGAAAAATCCTAAGCAGACTCTAGACTCAGCATGGATGGAGCCCAATGTGGGGCTCAATCTCACAACCCTGAGATCATGACCTGAGGTGAAATCAAGAGCCAGTTGCTTTACTGACTGCCCCTGGAGCTCTGCATTTTAAAAGTTACCTTAGCAAACGAAGCTGATCTAGCCTGATTAATGATCCACTACAATTGCCTATAAGAAATGGGAAGGAATTGGTATTTTTGGCTGGAAAGGAGTACGTGATCTTAGGTATCTAAGATCTAAATAGACTTTGAAAAGGAGGAAGTCTTCTCCAGAGGGCAAACCTCAAATGAAAGGAAGGGAAAGAGGTAATAAGATGTCGAATTTCTTAAAGTTTAGTTTAATTTTTTAGAATTTTTTATTTTGGAAGAAATGTATAAAGGAGTCTTGGCCTGGCAGACACTGGGATTTCTCATGACCAATCCAAACAGCGATTCTACCGCTGAGTATCCAATTATCCTCATCCATTTAAGTCTGTCCAAAACCAGGATTCAAACATATTTAAAAAATATTACTGATAGACGTGGCTCTGTGGAAGTCAGATTACAAGAAAAGAGAAAGTTGGCCCCTCGAGAGAATAGCTCGTTAAAAAAGAGTGTGGCCAGGTGCAGTAACTGGGTCCGCATGCTGGAAAGCAATGACAAGCCTAGTTTCTCCATTGGTGGTAATCTTGTATTTTGTCTTGACCCGCCATTCTGGCTGTTTGTGAGTGTCCTAAGGGAAAAGGGATTGCGTGTGTGAATCAAAAGAACCATTCTGCTGTAACACTTCTGTGTCTAAGCAATCTTGCCGCAAGTTCTCTGAGAGACCAGGAATAATAATACAATAAATAACAGGAATAATAAAACACAGAAACGTGTTATTTGTAAGCAAGCACAGGTTTCTAGGCTGACCCTGTAGGGAAGGCATCCAGTTCCATTGTTGACAGTGAGGGGGCAGAGTTTGAGGTTAGAGTAGAGTGTTGGTAGAAATGGTCTGGAACTGCTATGGAAACATCCCAGAGCAAGGACCGCAGCACATAGTCCCAGGAATTTTCTGGGAAAACTGGATTTCCTGCAGTTGTGCAGGTGACAGATTGGAACAACCGAGGCCCAGCTATCAGTAGAAGGAACTACATTTACTCTTCCTGTCTGGCATAATTCCCATTCAGAGAAGTAGACAGCTTTAAACATAATGAGCCCACCATTATAGGTAGTATTTAAGGAGAGACTGGATGTCTCTCTATGTCTGGGTTCATACACCAGAGAGAGTGCATTTGTATATATTTTGTAAATTGTAAAACATATTCTGCAGTGGAAAGATGCTATTATTGCTGCATATATTCTGAGGGAAGTAGCACTGCTGGAATGAATGATGACTTTCATAGTCTCCTTTTCAACTCCATGAATCTGTGAATCCATCAAAATAAAGTAGGGAGTTTTAACAAGCAAAAAATTATGTCATGCATGCAGATTCAGCAACTGGTCATAGCTTAAGAATAAGCAGATTGATTGCTCTGTTTTAAGCAGGAGGTTTTGTAGATCTGTTATGTCTGGGAGTGGTTTATAAATGATCTCAAAGAGTCCATAGCAAATTACCTTTTGATATAATCTTGGGCTGCAAAGATAAGGCAACTGGGGAAAGAGGAATCAGATGAAGGAGAGAAATTAATCTACCTGCTTATGAGCAGATACACCTTAGTCAAACCCTGCTGCCCCACCTGATATCTTGACCCCAGGGAGTAATGAAGTGGGTCTCAAGCATTCTTGAGAAAACCTGCTATGTATGTGACTTTTTTTTTTTTTAAAGATTTTATTTATTTATTTGTCAGAGAGAGAGGGAGAGAGAGCGAGCACAGGCAGACAGAATGGCAGGCAGAGGCAGAGGGAGAAGCAGGCTCCCCGCCGAGCAAGGAGCTAGATGTGGGACTCGATCCCAGGATGCCGGGATCATGACCTGAGCTGAAGGCAGTCGCTTAACCAACTGAGCCACCCAGGCGTCCCTGTATGTGACTTTTTATTACTCAGTGCACAGAAGCTTATATTTAAATGTTAACATTCACATGAAGACTTACAAAAGAAATTAAGTATTCAAATAGACTTTTAAAAAATTTATTTATTTATTTTTAAAATTTCTTTTCAGTGTTCCAGAATTCATTGTTTATGCACCACACCCAGTGCTCCATGCAGTACAGACCCTCCATAATACCCACCAGCAGGCTCACCCAACCTCCCACCTCCCTCCCCTCCAAAGCCCTGTTTATTTCTCAGAGTCCACAGTGTCTCATGTTTTGTCTCCCCAATTTCCCCCAACTCCCTTCTCCTCTCCATCTCCCCATGTCCTCCATGTTATTTCTTATGCTCCACAAATAAGTGAAACTGTATGATAATTGACTCTCTCTGCTTGACTTATTTCACTCAGTGTAATCTCTTCCAGTCCCATCCCTGTTGATACAAAAGGATAGACCACATGGGGCACCTGGGTGGCTCAGTGGGTTAAGCCTCTGCCTTCAGCTCGGGTCATGATCCCAGGGTCCTGGGATAGAACCCTGCATCAGGCTCCCTGCTCAGCAGGGAGCCTACTTCTTCCTCTCCCTCTGCTGCTTTGCTTGCTTGTGCTCTCTCATTCATTCTGTCAAATGAATAAATAAAATATTAAAAAAAAAAAAAAAGAATAGACCATATACTGGGTCACAAACCAGAGCTCAACTGACACCAAAAAAAGACCATATACTGGATCACAAATCAGGGCTCAACTGATACCAAAAGATTGAGATTATTCCCTGCATATTCTCACATCACAGAGCCTTAAAACTGGAGCTCAACCACAAGAAAAAGTTTGGAAGGAATTCAAACACCTGGAAGCTAAAGACCACCTTGCTTAAAAATGTTTGGCTCAACCAGGAAATCAAAGAACTTAAACAATTCATGGAAACCAATGAGAATGAAGACACTTTGTTCCAAAACCTATGGGATACAGCAAAGGCGGTTCTAAGAGGGAAATACATAACCATCTAAGCCTCCCTCAAAAAAACTGAAAAATCCAGAACACACCAGTTGCCTTTAAACCTTAAAGAACTGGAGAATCAACAACAAATTAAGCCAAATCCACACACAAGAAGGGAAATAATCAAGATTAGAGCAAAGATCAATGAGATAGACACTAGAGATACAGTAGAATGCATAAATGAAACTAGAAGCTGGTTTTTTGAAAGAATCAGTAAGATCGATAAACACTGGCCAAACTAATCCAAAAGAAAAGAGAGAGGACCCAAATTAATAAAATTAAATAGACTTTAAAAACTTTCTTTAGTTGATGGACAGCAGTTGAATCAGAGTTAAACTTTTACAGGGTAAGGAGGTGAGGGAAATATGTATCTTTGTGGTTTGGCGAAGGTAGCAATTTTATCTTTAATTGCTATGAAACTTGCTGTTAGAGATTGTTCTGGTTTTCATGTTTTTGGCTCAGGATTTTTGGTGCCATCCTGTCTGATAACAGTCAGAGTTGTAATTCCTCAGAGCTGTGTTTTTGTAAGCCTTGTGGTCTGTTGGTTAGTTAAGGTTCAGGGGTAGGTGATGTAATGCAAAAAGTAAAAGAAAAAAAAGTGTGGGTGGGAGAGGAAAATGGGAGATAAAGCCACAATTGAAAGCAAAGGGGAAATTGAGAATCCTCTGGCATGTCTGCTTTAGGTTTTTGTTTTTTTTTTTTTCAAGACACATTGTGATTTATATTTTCTGTGAATGTTGAATAAGGAAGACACATACACAAGCTTCTGTGCAGTTTTCATAGAGATGGAGTAAAACTCAGAGTGATATTACTATACATTTGATTTAGATTTCTTACTGTTCCACTGAAAATGCTCTTCTGAATCAAATTTCTTAAGGCCAGTAGAAAGAACCACATCAAACAAATTGCTTTTCTTTTCCTCCTACTTAGTTTCAATGAAAACAAAAATGTTTTATATTGAATAAAATCCTTACTACATGGCTTTCCTCTTTAAATTTTTTTTAAATCCACATTTATTGATTGCTCAAATACCACCATTTTCATGCATTCTCTTGAATTAAGATAAAAATGGTTTTTCCCCACTGCAAAGACACTCTCCCACTGCAGAGACATTTGAGAGGGGTAACACATGAAGTTCTTAGCAGTCATAACACCTTGCTAAAAATATGCTCACCAAACTGCTCTCTTAAAATAGGAAATGTTTAGTATCATCTGGTTGCTGGCTGTGTGGCTCTGGCTTATTTAGGCGAAGGCCGAGGAATGGGGAGGAGGAGGGCTGTAGCGAAATAGGAGAATAGGGGGTCAGTGCTGGGAAAGGATGATAAAAAGGCACAGAAAGAGAAAGGAGGTCATATGTAAAACTGTCTGCTTACCTCACAGGTTGGCCTACAATTTGAACTTTGTTACAAACTGTGCTGAAAAAAACCCTCACAAATGCTTTTCCTACATCTCTGTAACCTTAACTACCCTTCCTGACCATATATCTCTGGAGCTTAAAGACTTAACCTGCTTTGATAGCTGGGAAAGATCACAACTCCATCTCTCAGAGGACATCTGATTTATTACCACCCGGCAGCGGTTGGCGCTTCAGTCATGACGAAGATCATAAACATTTGTTGTTGTTGTGTTTCAGACGTGCTCATACTCTTTGAGTGTGGCCTCAGTCCGATTCTACAACTATATGAAGTGCCTTCTTAAGCTCTGGAGCATGATGTCCGGTTCCAGAGGAACAAATGTGAGTAATCTAGGAAATGTCACCACCTTTTGGAGTAAGATCTGGGCATAGAAGAGTGTTGCATGCTGATTTCAGACTGTTGAAAGATCCTTCCCGCTCTGGGAGCTGGGTTCACGGTCACCTCTGTCCCACTGTAGCTGCTAATCATGGAGGTCTTGGATGATGCAGATGTTCTTTGCAGGGCAGCCTCACGGTCCAAGGAACGAGGCCAAGGAACTTTGTAGTTCGCACCAAGAAAATTGATTCGTAGGATGTGACAAGTGGTACCAAGATTTGGCATCTCTCAAAAATTCAAATGCAGAGAATTTAGATCAAAGATCTTCCTTGAACTCTCTAGGTGACTGAGTCCCCAAACCCTCCCCTTCTATGAAGATGTTTTAAAACAGTTTGAATTCACTATAACTATCTAAAACTCGTGTTTTCTTTTACCTTCTGCCTATATTAGCCAAAAAGTTCGATTAGCATTTCTCTGTTCTTATATACTATCATTTGAAACATGTTAAATATATGGGGACAGAGAGACATAAACACCTGGGTTTTACCTCCCAGGCACACTTTTGAAAAGTAAGTCCTTGTCTACATGTCTGCTCTCCCTCCCTGCACACATCCTGCATCGCTTCTCATTTTTATCTTATTGCTGGCATCAGCTTGTTGCTGTAGCTCTTGAGATACTATGCTCAAATTAAACTGGGTGATTGGTAGATAATGGAATCGTTATTTAAAAACTATTCGTAGCCACTTTCGCCTTCTAGGTGGAGGGCTTTGGAATCATTCATAACAGAAGTTAAATTTATACTGTTTCTTTTCTCTTAGGGTGATGGGTGGGGGGAGAAAAAAATGTAACACAGATGTTCACTGGGGTCACCCTGCTCCTCAGCCTCAGGATGGGATAGGGTCAGGTCAAACTCTGCAACTATGTTTTATGGCAAGTCCAATGCCCTCAGGATTTCGGCAAATATATTTGTGCTAGTCACTTCTGACTCCAGTTTCCTGCTTTTGTTGAATTCCCATTACTCTGAGTCTTGAGACTGCTTTATCTCTGCCCTGGCTTCAAGTCAGATGTGGGAGCATTTCCTTCTCTATTTTATGCCCTGCTTGTCCTCCTCCTGCTCACCAGAGACAGCTGTGAATACAAAAAATTCACTGAGATTTGGGGTTACATAGTGTAGGGAAGGGGCATATACAACACAGATAACTTGAAATTGGGTATTAAATTTTTCTGGCTTCATAAAGTTCCTTGGCCATTGTTTCCGAATCAAGCTCCGACCTCTGACTTCTCTCTGCGTAACCCTCTCTTGACCTCACTTTGTGTCGTAGCAGCACAAATAATCATACTACATACACATGCAGAAAAATGCAACTCTCCTCAAACTAGAATATATTTCCTCTAGGTACATGTTCTGTGTACACTTGAAAAGAGTGCATATTCTGTTGATGTTGACTGGAGTGCTTTATAAATGTCAGTTAGATCAAGTGTGACAGTGCTGTTCAAATCTTCTATGTCTTTACTGTTTTTCAGACCACTTGTTCTATCAGTGATTGAAGATGGGTGGTAAGATGTCTAACTAAAATTTTGGATTTCTTTCTTTTTGCAGTTCTATCAGTTTTTGCCTCATGTAGTTTGATGCTTTGCTTTTATGTATACAAATGTTTAACCTTCTTATCTCCTCTTGATTAATTGGCCCCTTTACCATTATGAAATGACTTTTTCTTTAGCCCTGCTAAACTCCTTTGCTTTGAAATCCTATCTTGTCTAATTCTAATATTGTCACTCATCCTTCTTTTGATTAGTGTAAACATGATATTTTTAAAACCAAAACTGTCAACACCCGCATTCTCCAGAGGGGCACATTTCTTATAATCCATAAACCTACACTAACAGATCATTATCACCAAGGTCCATAGTTTATCTTAGAGTTCACTCTTGGTGTTGTACATTCAGTGTGTCTTGACAGATCTATAATGTTAAATATGCACAACTGTAATATACAGAATAGGTTTATTTCCCTAAAGATCTGCCCTGCCGGTTCATCCTTCTCTCCCACATAGCCGCTGGCAACCACTGATCTTTTCATGGTCTCCATGGTTTTGCCTTTTCCAGAATGTCACAGAGTTGGAATCATGCAATATGTAGTTCACTTAGTAATATGCGTTGAAGTTTCCTCTATGTCTTTTCATGGCTTGAAAACTTTTAGTTTTAGTGTTGGATAATATTCCATTGCCTAGGTGTGTCACAATTTACTCATTTACCTACTGAAGAATAGTTCAGTTGCTTTCAAGTGTCAGCAATTATGAGTAAACCCCTCTAAATCTGTGTGCAGGTTTTTATGCAGACATGATTTTTCAGTTCATCTGCATGAAGACCAAGGAGTATAATTGCCGGATCACATGGTGGGAATATGCTTAGTTCTGTAAGAAATTGCCAAACGGTCTGTACCATTTTGCATTTCTACCTGCAGTGAATGAGAATTCCTTTTGTAACAGCACTCTAACTGGTCTTATGGGTTAACTTGCTTCAAGTTAACACACTCCTTGCTTGCTGACTTAAGACCCTTGATCTGTAACAGAACTAATTTACTTTCTTTGAGATTTGTAGACAGCTGGCCTTGGGGAATGAAGGACCAGAACATTCCAAGGCCACAGAGGCCAGCAGGTTTGTTTGAAGCTACTTTAGCTTTCTGATTAGCCCAGAAATCTCTTCCAAAATGTTTTTCTTTTTTAAAGTCACACAGGTGACTTCACTGACCTTCCTTTGCACGTCTATAGAACTTGCCCTCCTTTGCAGAAAGAACAGAGTACTCTTGCACAGCCCTTGGGTACCAAGGCACTAGAACTTCTTACACAACCTCTGAGCACTGTGATAAATCTGGACCTGGCATCATCAAGTCAGAATGTAATCAAGAAATGTCACAGACCACTGCACTCCTTAACTGATTAAGCCTCTTTAAAAATCTCTGCGCCAGGCAGAAAACTCGGAGTTGGCCTTTGGAGAAGAGTCTGTCTCTGCAGGTGGCTAGCCTCCTGAATAAAGCTCCTATTCCTTTCCAGGCAAAACCTGTCTCTTGAGGATTGGCCTTTCAAGTGACAGGCAGCTGACTTGCATTTGGGGAAGGCTATTGCTCCACATCCTTGCTAGCATTTGGTGTTGTCACTGTTTTGTATTGCAGCCATTTTAATAGGTATGCGGTGGTAGTTCAGTGTTGTTGAAATTTGCGTTTTCCTAATGCCATATTATGTTGAGCATCTTTTCATATGTTTCTTATTTGCCATTGGCATATTTCTTTGGTGAGGTATCTGTTCAGTTTTTTTGCTCATTTTTTAATCAGGTTGTTCATTTTCTTATTGTTGAGTTTCAAGAATTCTTTGTATATTTTAGATAATAACCCTTTATTAGATGTGTGTTTTGCAAATATTTTCTCCAAGTCTGTGGCTTGTTTTCTCATTCTCTTGACCTTATCTTCTGCAGAGCAGAAACTTTGAATTTTAATAAAGTCCAGCTTTCAACTATTTTTTTCCCCATGGATGACAGTACAGTTTGTAAGGGAAAGAATGTCATATTCGTATTTCTACTTCTGGCACAGACGACTGGCACATTTTAGGCACTGAATATTGAATGAGTGAGTGAATGCCCTGTTCAAATAATTATCTTTTAAAACAGGATCACCTATATTGTTACATTAATAAAAGAGCTTATTGGATTTAACAAGCAAAAAAAGTAATAACAAGTGATTGGCTATTTGCTTATCAAACTGATTCAGCTCTGACATTTGTACATCTTGCTATCTACTTTCCTCCATGAATTACACTAGAATGTTTATTATGTTTACCAGTTGTCCCTCCTTCATATATGAAAAAAAACTTCCTATTATACACAGGAAACCTCTAATCTTCCAGTGTGATTGAATCCTGAGGATTTGTCTGTTCAGAAATCATCTCCTTTCCTATAACCCCAAAACTACACCGAGATATCAAAGTTGCACACTACAGTCAGATGGCATTCTCTTGTTAACTAAAATCTAATCTCTCTCTCTTTATAGCATTTTACTACAAGCATCAAAAAATGCTTGATAATTTATCAGAAATGTTATCTTTATGAAATTTAGGATGTTCAACTTTTAATTTATTTCTGAATAAATCCTGTTATGTCAAATGTATTGTGATTGAGCCTTAAACCTGACCATGAATATAATATAGTGAAAATGAAAATATTCTTCAAAAAGAAGTGTTATAAGATAGGAGTTAGGACATATTTATATATATGTCTCTCAAAAGTTTAAATATTCTGCTTAATAATTTCTTGAATATAAAATAAACTAAATAGAAATTGCCTTAGAGAATGAAGACTCATGGCTTTATGATATATATAGGGCAAAATAATTTATTTTGGACCCCATTAATTAGGGATTTAAAAATATTTAGCAAGGGAGCATAGTACCATAAAACTACTTTGTTTTAAAGCATTTTCTCAACATGAAATGCAAATTGCAATCTACTTGAGACCATAAAATTATTATGACATATGATATTAACAAAAAATGTCAATCTGTACATTTTGAAAATTTATTAATAAGTGGCAATAGCTCTGTCTACACTACAATTCCTTAAGGATATTCAGTAATTTATACTTTTCTTCATTCGCCTGTTTGAACTGATTTTCTCTCAGTAAACTTGAATTTGAGATTAAATATATTAATTTCTTTAAGTGATTTTACTTTTTACAGTGTTATCGAAATGTAGCTTTTGACACTATTTATTGTGACTAAAAGGATAAGGGACGTAAGTGTCTCTTTTTCTTTATTGAGCACTTTCTGCATCGTAGGTGCTATAGAATGTGTTGGAGGGCTCATGATACAAAGATGAATTACAGGGTCTGATTTCTTTTTTAGAGATTTTATTTATTTGTCAGAGAGAGAGAGCGCGCGAGCACAAGCAGGGGGAGGGGCGGAGGGAAAAGCAGGCTCCCTGCTGAGCAAGGAGCCCGATGTGGAACTCCATCCCAGGATCATGACCTGAGCCAAAAGCGGATGCTTAACTGACTGAGCCACCCAGGCGCCTGGAGGGTCTGATTTTTTAAAAAAGATTTATTTATTTGAGAGAGAGCGTGTGAGCTGGGGGGAGGAGCAGAGAGAGAGAGAGAGAGGGAGAGAATATCATGTAGGCTCGCACCAAGTGCAGAGCTCCATGCAGGACTGGACCCCTGAGATCATGACCAGAGCCGAATTCAAAAGTTGGTTGGTTAACTGACAGAGTCACACAGGCGCATTTAGAGGGTCTGATTTTTTATTCTCTATCTTCAAGTAGCTAATAATCTAACAAGCTAAAACAATTCTACACAAATAACTGTGATGTTAGGTAGAAGTTAAGGAGTTCTGAATAATACAAAGAGATCATCTGAGGGTCAATGAACAAGTACTTTATTTGAAATCATGAAGTCTTTGAAGAGATACATTATTACTTATGAATAAGTTTTATTTTTGTGGGAGAACATTCATTATTAGAAAACAAACAGCATAAAGAAGATTTGTAAAGAATGGATCGTAACTATTAACCAATTTTAACTCTATTAAAATATTTTAAAAATTAATTTCATATACTGTTACTATATTTAACTGTTTGGTGATGATATAATCATCAGAGGTTAGTGCCTCCATCAGAGAGGCTAGTGAACTAAAGAAGGTTGCTTACTTCACACTAAATGGCTACAGACTGGTCTGCTTTTGGAGCTCTGATTTCTGCTTTCTAAAGCATTTTTTCTCTCACGTTCTTTTTTATCTGTCATCACAGCTTGCTGCCGTTAATGTGCGTGTCTCAAAATGAGGTCCTGTCTGCAGCCAGCTTATTACTTCTAATTTGCTTTTAGGCAGTAAACTAGTTAACCAAGTTTGTTAGAAATTTCTAAAATAAGAGTTAATTAAATCTGATTAGGACTTTGCTAGGAATGAAATGTATGAGCTTTAACGGATGTATTTCTTGGTAGTTAATATATAATGGGTTACTAATCATTTATTTGCGCTTTTACTTCGAATTTCATATTTAGCTTTAAACCTAAGCCCCAAATTATAGCTTTTCTATTCAATATTTTCAATATCCATGGAAATATCTTTCATGGAAGCATAATAGCACAGTTATATATTTGTCACTTGATTAATTTTTTTTCTATTTCAGCAAATATGAACAATAGTAAGTTATTATATTGGGTCTAGTCAAAGCTGGTATTAATAACTCCAAGTGTGCTGCTTAAATGTTGCCTGGACTGTTATACCAGGTGTGAGCAGGTTAAATATTAACAGCAATATGGTTGAAAATTCTCTCATTTCAAATTTATGAGGCTAAAAATGCTGTGTGGAATTCTGCTAATTTTTCTTCTTAATCACATGATTGTTAACAGCCATAATTAGTGAAAAGTCTAAATGAGAGCCATTTATTGAGAATTATTCTAAGTGCAGATGTTATTTTGTGTATGTTGGGGGGGGTTGAATTGCACGCATGACCAAATGTCCATCATAGAGTTTTCCCAAGTAATAACTAAAAACTATTGCTTCTCACAACTAATAGTGGAATGCGTTATTCTGTTGGTAATGTCTACCAATTCATAGCGAGCACTGTAGACTGATTTTTTGGATTTGAAAGTTCTCTGACTTTGATGAAGTTTGATGTCTAAGTACATGTTTTGAAAGTTGAATTATCAAAATAAATTCCTATTGACAGAGTGAAATCCTCTGCTCTGCCCAGCTAGCTATACACATAGTACTCAGGGTTTGGTCCTCAGCATTTAAATAACATCTCAACTTTTCTTAGGTGATCTCACCAAGTAATACTTCAGTTATCAACTGTCTGGTGAGGATTTAAAGTCCTAGCTCAACCTTTGGAACTTCAGACCCATTACACTGCTACCTTTTGGGCATTTCTATACGTGTGTATTTTAAATTCAGCGTAATGAAAATTAAACTCCTAATGTTTTCATGCTAATTCTTGCTCCTGTACTTGTGTCCCAGGCAATTAGAATTCCCAGGTCCCAAATGTGAAATCATTCTTTACTGATCTTTTCACACTACTAACCCACCTAGGAAATACCAAGTCCTGATTACTAAAGTTCAATAAATATTTGAAAATTTGTCTACTGCTCACCATTGCATTTGCTAAATCCTTTGTACAAGACATTACCTTTAATTTGAATATTGTCACAGCTTCCTGTTCTTTTCATTTTGAGACTTCTCTTTTTCTAATAAAAACTTTTTCACTCAATTTTCTTTTTCTACTTTTAAGGTCTTTAAAAATTTTTAAAGATAATTAAATTGACATAAGATATAATGCACAGGTTTGGAATATACAGCTTGATCCATTTTGACATATTTATATGCCTGTGGAACCATCACTACAATCAAGAAAGTAAATATATCCATTATCCACAAACATTTTCTTGCGTTCCTTCTTAATCCCTCCCTTTTGTCCCATCTACCTCATCAGTACCCAGGCCACCACTGAACTGCCCAGATCAGTATAGGTTAGTTTACATGTTCTAGAATTTTATATACATGAAATCATACACTATATATGCTCTGGGTTCTTTTTCACTTGTAATCACTTTGACATTCATCTATGTTTTTGGGTCAGTAATTCGTTCTTTTTTGTTTCTGAGCAATATTCTATTGTAGGGAAAAACTACACTTTAGGTATTCACATATTGATGAACATTTTGGTTGTTTCTAGTTTTACACCATTACCTAAAAAAGCCGCTATGAACATTCATGTGCAAGTCTTGGGGTATTTGGTTTCATTTCTCTTGGGTAAATACCTAGGAATAGAATTACTGGGTTATAAGGTAAGTGTATATTTAATTTCTTATGAAACTTCCAAATTGTTTCTTAGCAGTCAATTCATATTCCCACCAACACTTGGTATGGGAAGTTCTTTTAATTTTAGATATTAGTGTTATCGCATTGTGGTTTTATTTTTTAAATTATCTTTTTTTAAGATTTTATTTATTTATTTGACACAGAGAGAGAGACAGAGAGCACAAACAGAGGGAGCAGAGGCAGAGGGAGAAGCAGACTCCCACTGAGCAGGGAGCCCAAGGCAGGGCTTCATCCCAGAACCCTGGGATCATGACCTGAGCCAAAGCAGATGCTGAGCCACCCAGGTGCCCTGCATTGTGGTTTTAGATTGAATTTTCCGTAATGACTATTGTTGCTGAATACTTTTTTTTTTTTTTTTGATTCTATAAGGTTTATTTATATTAACAATTCTGTGAGTTTTCACAAATGTGTACTGTCATGTAACCACCATTACAGTCATGATATAGAACAAAACATTACCTCAAGTTCCTTTATTGTCATTCTTCCAACTAGTTTTTTTTTTATTTTTTTAAATTTTTTTTAATTTTTTATTTTTTATAAACATATATTTTTATCCCCAGGGGTACAGGTCTGTGAATCACCAGGTTTACACACTTCACAGCACTCACCAAATCACATACCCTCCCCAATGTCCATAATCCCACCCCCTTCTCCCAAACCCCCTCCCCCCAGCAACCCTCAGTTTGTTTTGTGAGATTAAGAGTCACTTATGGTTTTTCTCCCTCCCAATCCCATCTTGTTTCATTGATTCTTCTCCTACCCACTTAAGCCCCCATGTTGCATCACCACTTCCTCATATCAGGGAGATCATATGATAGTTGTCTTTCTCTGCTTGACTTATTTCGCTAAGCATGATACGCTCTAGTTCCATCCATGTTGTTGCAAATGGCAAGATTTCATTTCTTTTGATGGCTGCATAGTATTCCATTGTGTATATATACCACTTCTTCTTTATCTGTTCATCTGTTGATGGACATCTAGGTTCTTTCCATAGTTTGGCTATTGTGGACATTGCTGCTATAAACATTCGGGTGCACGTGCCCCTTTGGATCACTACGTTTGTATCTTTAGGGTAAATACCCAATAGTGCAATTGTTGGGTCATAGGGCAGTTCTATTTTCAACATTTTGAGGAACCTCCATGCTGTTTTCCAGAGTGGCTGCACCAGCTTGCATTCCCACCAACAGTGTAGGAGGGTTCCCCTTTCTCCGCATCCTCGCCAGCATCTGTCATTTCCTGAGTTGTTGATTTTAGCCATTCGGACTGGTGTGAGGTGATATCTCATTGTGGTTTTGATTTGTATTTCCCTGATGCCGAGTGATATGGAGCACTTTTTCATGTGTCTGTTCGCCATCTGGATGTCTTCTTTGCAGAAATGTCTGTTCATGTCCTCTGCCCATTTCTAGATTGGATTATTTGTTCTTTGGGTGTTGAGTTTGCTAAGTTCTTTATAGATTCTGGACACTATTCCTTTATCTGATATGTCGTTTGCAAATATCTTCTCCCATTCTGTCAGTTGTCTTTTGATTTTGTTAACTGTTTCCTTTGCTGTGCAATAGCTTTTGATCTTGATGAAATCCCAATAGTTCATTTTTTCCCTTGCTTCCCTTGCCTTTTGCGTTGTTCCTAGGAAGATGTTGCTGCGGCAGAGGTCGAAGAGGTTGCTGCCCGTGTTCTCCTCAAGGATTTTGATGGATTCCTTTCGTACATTGAGGTCCTTCATCCATTTTGAGTCTATTTTTGTGTGTGGTGTAAGGAAATGGTCCAATTTCATTTTTCTGCATGTGGCTGTCCAATTTTCCCAGCACCATTTATTGAAGACGCTGTCTTTTTTCCATTGGACATTCTTTCCTGCTTTGTCGAAGATTAGTTGACCGTAGATTTGAGGGTCTATTTCTGGGCTCTCTATTCTGTTCCATTGATCTATGTGTCTGTTTTTGTGCCAGTACCATGCTGTCTTGATGATGACAGCTTTGTAATAGAGCTTGAAGTCCGGAATTGTGATGCCACCAACGTTGGCTTTCTTTTTCAATATCCCTTTGGCTATTCGAGGTCTTTTCTGGTTCCATATAAATTTTAGCATTATTTGTTCCATTTCTTTGAAAAAGATGGATGGTACTTTGATAGGAATTGCATTAAATGTGTAGATTGCTTTAGGTAGCATAGACATTTTCACAATATTTATTCTTCCAATCCAGGAGCATGGAACATTTTTCCATTTCTTTGTGTCTTCCTCAATTTCTTTCATGAGTACTTTATAGTTTTCTGAGTATAGATTCTGTGTCTCTTTGGTTAGGTTTATTCCTAGGTATCTTATGGTTTTGGGTGCAATTGTAAATGGGATTGACTCCTTAGTATCTCTTTCTTCTGTCTTGCTGTTGGTGTAGAGAAATGCAACTGATTTCTGTGCATTGATTTTATATCCTGACACTTTACTGAATTCCTGTACAAGTTCTAGCAGTTTTGGAGTGGAGTCTTTTGGGTTTTCCACATATAGTATCATATCATCTGCGAAGAGTGATAATTTGACTTCTTCTTTGCCGATTTGGATGCCTTTAATTTCCTTTTGTTGTCTGATTGCTGAGGCTAGGACCTCTAGTACTATGTTGAATAGCAGTGGTGATAATGGACATTCCTGCCGTGTTCCTGACCTTAGCGGAAAAGCTTTCAGTTTTTCTCCATTGAGAATGATATTTGCGGTGGGTTTTTCATAGATGGCTTTGATGATATTGAGGTATGTGCCCTCTATCCCTTGAAGAGTTTTGATCAGGAAGGGATGCTGTACTTTGTCAAATGCTTTTTCAGCATCTATTGAGAGTATCATATGGTTCTTGTTCTTTTTTTTATTGATGTGTTGTATCACATTGACTGATTTGCGGATGTTGAACCACCCTTGCAGCCCTGGAATAAATCCCACTTGGTCGTGGTGAATAATCTTTTTAATGTACTGTTGAATCCTATTGGCTAGTATTTTGTTGAGTATTTTCGCATCTGTGTTCATCAAGGATATCGGTCTATAGCTCTCTTTTTTGGTGGGATCCTTGTCTGGTTTTGGGATCAAGGTGATGCTGGCCTCATAAAATGAGTTTGGAAGTTTTCCTTCCATTTCTATTTTTTGGAACAGTTTCAGGAGAATAGGAATTAGTTCTTCTTTAAATGTTTGGTAGAATTCCCCCAGGAAGCCGTCTGGCCCTGGGCTTTTGTTTGTTTGGAGATTTTTAATGACTGTTTCAATCTCCTTACTGGTTATGGGTCTGTTCAGGCTTTCTATTTCTTCCTGGTTCAGTTGTGGTAGTTTATATGTTTCTAGGAATGCATCCATTTCTTCCAGATTGTCAAATTTATTGCCGTAGAGTTGCTCATAGTATGTTCTTATAATAGTTTGTATTTCTTTGGTGTTAGTTGTGATCTCTCCTCTTTCATTCATGATTTTATTTATTTGGGTCCTTTCTCTTTTCTTTTTGATAAGTTGGGCCAGGGGTTTATCAATTTTATTAATTCTTTCAAAGAACCAGCTCCTAGTTTCATTGATTTGTTCTATTGGTTTTTTGGTTTCTATTTCATTGATTTCTGCTCTGATCTTTATGATTTCTCTTCTCCTGCTGGGCTTAGGGTTTCTTTCTTGTTCTTTCTCCAGCTCCTTTAGGTGTAGGGTTAGGTTGTGTACCTGAGACCTTTCTTGTTTCTTGAGAAAGGCTTGTACCGCTATATATTTTCCTCTCAGGACTTCCTTTGTTGTGTCCCACAGATTTTGAACCGTTGTATTTTCATTATCATTTGTTTCCATGATTTTTTTCAATTCTTCTTTAATTTCCCGGTTGACCCATTCATTCTTTAGAAGGATACTGTTTAGTCTCCATGTATTTGGGTTCTTTCCAAACTTCCTCTTGTGGTTGAGTTCTAGCTTTAGAGCATTGTGGTCTGAAAATATGCAGGGAATGATCCCAATCTTTTGATACCGGTTGAGTCCTGCTTTAGGACCGAGGATGTGATCTGTTCTGGAGAATGTTCCATGTGCACTAGAGAAGAATGTGTATTCTGTTGCTTTGGGATGAAATATTCTGAATATATCTGTGATGTACATCTGGTCCAGTGTGTCGTTTAAGGCCTTTATTTCCTTGCTGATCTTTTGCTTGGATGACCTGTCCATTTCAGTGAGGGGAGTGTTAAAGTCCCCTACTATTATTGTATTATTGTTGATGTGTTTCTTTGATTTTGTTATTAATTGGTTTATATAGTTGGCTGCTCCCACATTGGGGGCATAGATATTTAAAATTGTTAAATCTTCTTGTTGGACAGACCCTTTGAGTATGATATAGTGTCCTTCCTCGTCTCTTATTATAGTCTTTGGCTTAAAATCTAATTGATCTGTATAAGGATTGCCACTCCTGCTTTCTTCTGATGTCCATTAGCATGGTAAATTCTTTTCCACCCCCTCACTTTAAATCTGGAAGTTTCTTCGGGCTTAAAATGAGTTTCTTGGAGGCAACATATAGATGGGTTTTGTTTTTTTATCCATTCTGATACCCTGTGTCTTTTGACAGGGGCATTTAGCCCATTCACATTCAGGGTAACTATTGAGAGATATGAATTTAGTGCCATTGTATTGCCTGTAAGGTGACTGTTACTGTATATGGTCTCTGTTCCTTTCTGATCTACCACTTGTAGGCTCTCTCTTTGCTTAGAGGACCCCTTTCAATATTTCCTGTAGAGCTGGTTTGGTATTTGCAAATTCTTTCAGTTGTTGTTTGTCCTGGAAGCTTTTAATCTCTCCTTCTATTTTCAATGATAGCCTAGCTGGATATAGTATTCTTGGCTGCATGTTTTTCTCGTTTAGTGCTCTGAAAATATCATGCCAGCTCTTTCTGGCCTGCCAGGTCTCTGTGGATAAGTCAGCTGCCAATCTAATATTTTTACCATTGTATGTTACAGACTTCTTTTCCCGGGCTGCTTTCAGGATTTTCTCTTTGTCACTGAGACTTGTAAATTTTACTATTAGGTGACGGGGTGTGGGCCTATTCTTATTGATTTTGAGGGGCGTTCTCTGAACCTCCTGAATTTTGATGCTCGTTCCCTTTGCCATATTGGGGAAATTCTCCCCAATAATTCTCTCCAGTATACCTTCTGCTCCCCTCTCTCTTTCTTCTTCTTCTGGAATCCCAATTATTCTAATGTTGTTTCGTCTTATGGTGTCACTTATCTCTTGAATTCTCCCCTCGTGGTCCAGTAGCTGTTTGTCCCTCTTTTGCTCAGCTTCTTTATTCTCTGTCATTTGGTCTTCTATATCACTAATTCTTTCTTCTGCCTCATTTATCCTAGCAGTGAGAGCCTCCATTTTTTATTGCACCTCATTAATAGCTTTTTTGATTTCAACTTCGTTCGATTTTATTTCTTTTATTTCTCCAGAAAGGGCTTTTATATCTCTCGAGAGGGTTTCTCTAATATCTTCCATGCCTTTTTCGAGCCCAGCTAGAACCTTGAGAATTGTCATTCTGAACTCTAGATCTGACATATTACCGATGTCTGTATTGATTAGGTCCCTAGCCTTCGGTACTGCCTCTTGTTCTTTTTTTCGTGTTGAATTTTTATGTCTTGTCATTTTGTCCAGATAAGAGTAAATGAAGGGGCAAGTAAAATACTAAAAGGGTGGCAACAACCCCAGGAAAATATGCTTTAACCAAATTAGAAGAGATCCAAAATCGTGAGTGGGGAGAAAGGGGATAAAAAGAGGTTCAAAAAGGAAGAAAGAAAAAAAAAAGCAAAAAGAAAAGAAAAAAATAAAGAAAAGAAAAGAATTTTTAAAAAAAGAAAACACCTAAGAAAAATGTAAAAAAGAAAAAATATATATATTAGATTAACTAGTAAAAAATCGTTAAAAAAGAAAAAGGTAACAGTTAAAAAAAAAAAAAATTTACCCGAAGGCGAGAAAATAAAAAAAAAATGAAAAAGAAAAAATTAAATTAACTGCAAGACTAAAAAAAATCACAGGAAAAAAGCCATGAGTTCCGTGCTTGGCTTTCTCCTTCTCTGGAATTCTGCTGCTCTCCTTGGTATTGAAACCGCACTCCTTGGTAGGTGAACTTGGTCTCGGCTGGATTTCTTGTTGATCTTCTGGGGGAGGGGCCTGTTGTAGTGATTCTGAAGTGTCTTTGCCCCAGGCGGAATTACACCGCCCTTACCCGGGCCCGGGGTGAGTAATCCGCTCGGGTTTGCTTTCAGGAGCTTTTGTTCCCTGAGCGCTTTCCGTAGAGTCCGGAGGACGGGAATACAAATGGCGTCCTCCTGGTATCCGGCCCGGAGGAGCCGAGAGCCCAGGGCCCCACTCCTCAGTGCGTCCTCAGAGAACAGCGCCCAGTTACTCCCGTCTGCCTGACCTCCGGCCGCGCTCTGAGCTCACCGAGCCTGCGATCGGTTCAAGGTCACCCCGAGCTGCGAGCTTACTGTCAGCTCTGTCTCTGCAGCCGGCTTTCCCGTTCCAATACCCGCAAGCTCTGCGACACTCAGACACACCCGATCCTTCTGTGACCCTGCGGGACCTGAGGCCACGCTGACCCCGCGTGGGCTTCGCCCCAGTTTAGCCTCTGGAGCGATGTCCCTCAGCGGAACAGACTTTTAAAAGTCCTGATTTTGTGCGCGGTTGCTCCGCCGCTTCCTGGGAGCCGGCCCCTCCCCCCAGGGTCTATCTTCCCGTCGCTTTGGATTCACTTCTCCGCTGGTCCTACCTTTCAGAAAGTGGTTGTTTTTCTGTTTCCAGAATTGCTGTTCTTCTTCTCTTCGATCTGCCGATGGATTTGCAGGTGTTTGCAATCTTTAGATAAGCTATCTAGCTGATCTCCGGCTAGCTGAAGCAGTCTCAGCTTGCTACTTCTCCGCCATCTTGACTCCTCCCCCCCTGTTGCTGAATACTTTTTCATGTGCTTGTCATTGGTACATTTTTTGGTGAAGTGTCTCTAGATTTTTTGCCCACTTTCTATTAGTTTTTTTTGTTGTTGTTTGTTTGTTTGTTTTCTTATTGAGTGATGAAAGTAATTTATATATTCTGGATACAAATACTTCAGCAGATATTTGATTTTCAAATATTTTTTCTAATTCGGTACTTTAGGTTACCTTTTCACTAACAATTTCTCTGGAAGAACAGAAGTCTGTTTTGATGAGGCATGTGTGTGTGTGTGTGTGTGTGTACTTTTAAAAAAGATTTTATTTATTTATTTTTTATTTTATTTATTTATTTGAGAGAGGGGGATTGAGGGGTGGGGTGGGAAGGTCAGAGGAGAAGCTGACTCCCCTCTGAGCAGGGAGCCTGATACCGGACACAATCCTAGGACTTCAGGATCATGACCTAAGCCGAAGGCCGTCGCTTAACCAACTGAGCCACCCAAGCTTCCGTGTGTGTGTGTGTGTATTTTAATGAATGATGTTTTGTGTAGTATATAAGCATGCAAACCTTTTCTATGTCTTCTAGAAGGCTTATAACACTAGTTTTAGTGTTATATTGAAATCTATAGTCCACTTCGACTTTATTTTTAAATATGGTGCAAGCTATGGACTAATTTTATTTTTTATTTGCATATGAATATCTAATTTTCCAACCCTATTTATTGAAAATACTGTCCTTTCTTCATTTCTCCTTTATTCTTTGAACATTGTCAAAAATCAGTTTTCTCCAGCATCATTTCTTGGAAAGACTATTCTTTCTCCACTGGATTTCCTTTGAACCTTTGTTTTGTATCAGTTGTCAATATCTGTGATTATATTTCTGAACTCTGTTCTGTCCTATATTTATGCCAAGCCCAAACTGTTATTTTTTTTTTAAGATTTTATTTATTTATTTGACAGACAGAGATCACAAGTAGGCAGAGAAGCAAGCAGAGAGAGAGAGAGAGGGACGCAGGCTCCCTGCTGAGCAGAGAGCCCAATGCGGGGCTCGATCCCAGGACCCTGAGACCATGACCTGAGCTGAAGGCAGCGACTTAACCCACTGAGCCACCCAGGTACCCCCCAAACTGTTATTAATACTGTAGTTTTACAGTGAGTCTTGAAGTCAGGTAATATAGGTCCTAAGAATTTGTTCATTCTTTTAGAATTGTATTTCCATATAAATTTTTGAATAAACTTTTCATTTCTACCAAAAAAAATTTACACTTTGGGATTTTTATGGAATTGTATTGGTTATGTAGATCAATTTTCAGAGATTGCCAACTTAACAATGAGTCTTCTGATCCATGAATACAATTTACTTCTCCATTTATTTAAGTTTTCCTTAATATCTCTTAGCATTGTTTTATGCTTTTCAGTGTAAAGGTCTTGCACATATTTTAATATATTTACTGAAGTATTTCATATTTTTGATATTTTATAAATAGTATTTTTTAAAAGTTTCCACTTCTGAGCTTTTTAGTGTATAGAAATACAGCTCATTTTTTGAAGTCTTGATTTCATATCATGCAAACCTGCTAAACTAATTTATTCATTCTAGTGGCTTCTATGTAAATTCACATATGACCATGCCATTTCTAAATAAACACATCTTTTATTACTCTTTTCTAATTTGGATACCCTTTATTTCTGTTACTTATTTTACTGCTACAACCTCTAGTACAAAGTTGGATAAAATAAGGAGAGCAGACTTCCTTGCCTTGTTTGTAATCTTAAAGAGGAAGATTTTAGCCTTTCATTACTACTTATGATATTAGCTGTAGATTTTTCATAGATGCTCTTTATTAGATCAAGGAAGTTCTCTTTTATTTCTAATTTCCTGAAAATTTATATCAGAAAAGTGTTGGATTTTTTCTATTGTTCTTGTTGCATCGATTGACATGACCATGTTTTTTTTTTTCTTTTTTGCTTATTAATGTAGTAAATTTCATTGATAATTTTAAATGTTAAATCAGCTTTACATTCCAGGGATAAACCTCACTCAGTTGTGATGTGTTATACCTTTTATACTTTGCTTTCAGTTCACTAAAATTTTTATTAAAATTTTTCATATTTATGTTCATGAGAGATACTGGTAGATAGTTTTCTTGTCTTGAAATGTCTTGATGTGGTTTTGATATCAGAATACTACTGGCTTCACAGAATGAATTGAAAAGCTGTTTCTTCTTCAGTTGTCTGGTAGAGTTTCTGCAGAACTGATATTATTTCTTTCTTAAATATTTGGTAGAATTCCCCAGTATTGCCATCTGGGCCTGGAGTTTTGTTTGTAAGAAGATATTTAATATGTGGTGTTCTTCAGGTTATCTATTTCTTCTTGAGTGAGCTTTGGAATTTGTATCTCTCAAGGAATTTGTCCATGTCAACTTCGTTGTTGAATTTATTAGGGTAAAGGTGTTCATAATATTCCCTCTTCTTTCAACATCTGTATTATCTGTAGTGATGTCACTCCTAATTTGAATCTTCTCTGTTTTCCTTGACTAATATAGATAGAGGTTTATTAGTTTGTGACTTATTTTTCTTCTTCTGAAAGATATATATTTTTTCTATATCCCTTGCACTTGAAATTTTACAATAGTGTAACTTGGTATAGGTCTTTTTCAGCTATTTTCCTGAGTATTCCTATAAGTCTTTTAGTTGAGAAATGCATGTTCTTCAGTTCTGGGAAATGCTATTGTATCTCTAATATAAATCTCTCTGTATTCCACAGTACTCTTTCTCTCTCTCTCTCTCTCTCTTTTTCCATCTACAGTCTTGGTTTTTATTTGGGACAGTTTTCTAGGTTTATCTTTAAGTAATTTTATTCTACCTAATTCTCAGAATTTTTAATCTGATGTTCTCATACTGTTCCATTTTTATAAGCTCTTTTCTTATTTCATAGGTGTAATACCTTTTATCTTAGGATATAAATTATAGAATTTCATTGTGAAGTATTCTCTCATATTTCCTCCATTTATTCTGTTTTCTCTTGCTCATTATCCTCTTTCTTTCTTTCTTTCTTTCTTTCTTTCTTTCTTTCTTTCTTTCTTTCTTTCTTTCTCCTCTGCCTTCCTGCCTTTTTTTGCAGGAGCCTTCTGTCATATGTTTGGATGTGTAGTTTTCTTGCTTTTCTGTTCATACATAAGATTGAGGCAGTAAAAGTCATATGAAAACTCTGCGTCATGTGTGTGTGTGTCTGTGTGTGTGTGTGTGTGTGTGTGTGTGTGTGTGTGTGTTGTGGAGAGAGATTATTATCACTGATTTGGCTTTGTGGTAGATTTGAGCAGTTTATTGGAAAGTCCTAACCATCAATATCTGCATTTGTTTTTTCTAGGCTAGCTAGTTTCTCCAGAAAGAAGTCAGTATTCTGTGAATCAGAGAGTTCTCATCTCTTTAGGATGTAGAATTTCACTGATTTTTTTTTTTTCTTTCTGTTCTCTAAATGGATCTCATGTCCACTCTTTACTAAATCTTGTGGTGCTGTTATTAGAGCTTTTCCACTTCTGTTTCTCTACAGAATAAACAGTTGCTCTTCCTTCAGGTTGGGAGCAGAGTTCCCTAGTTGTGTGAGCTGGAGTGGAGACTTGAGATCTAGTTACTCCTCATAAAATCTTGAAATCAACTTTCCTATTTTAAGCCATGTCATTCTCCAACCCCCTCCATCTCAAACTCCTTGGGTCTATTTGCTAAGTCTAGCCTTCTCCTGCGAATCATTCTGACGCTCATTACCGTCTCTCCCTGTAGGCATTTAGACTTCAGGTTTTTCTGCACTACATAAATACTTCCACTGACTTGGTATCATGCAAAAATCTATTTCCTTCCCCCCTTTTGTTTGTTTTCCTGGCTTCACACCATTGTTACTACATGTTTCCTTTTTGTGAGTTTTAGGGAGGCGTCAATAAAAACCCATATGTTTGGATCTTTCGTGTTCAAGGGACAGTCTCTCACATAGCTCTTTCATATTGTCTCCAGAGCGATCTTTCTAAAGGACAACTCTAACAAGATTTGATCACTTCACTGCTTAGATATTATCATGGCCTGCCATTATCTGCAGTAAAAATTACTTCTCACATTATTCAGGGCTCCCTGTGCTCTGTTCTGTGCTTTCTTCTGCAGCTCTGTGCATGTGAGCTGTTACACTCATGCTCTAAGTGTACTAAAACACTCGTTCTTTCACAAACACGTGGCATTGCAGACCTTTTTTCCCTGCCTTTCCCTTTCTTATTCCTGTGCCCTTTCTAATTGTGGCTTGGATAAATCGGCAAAGGTAAGCCTGTAGATGTGTACTTCTTCTACATGGTGTTAAAATTATTCACATGTTTGTCTTTCACTCTGGCTAAACCGTAAGGACTTGTGATAAAATGCCATCTTTTCATTGATTTATTCCCAGAACCTACTATAGAACCTGGAACAGAGTAGCCAAATTCATAATTAAAGTTTAAATGACAGGTAAATTTACTATTATTTCTAAATAATAGTAAATGGATAATGATGACATTTTAAAGGGATTTAAGATAATTTTCAGAGTTCCTCAAACTTAATTTCCAAGGTTACATACTGTGGTGTGGGGATAGTTATGATTTCTAGTTTGTTCTATCCTAAAACATCTTCAGTTAGTAATATCTAAAGGTTTTATATAAAGTAGTTATTCAAATAATACTTTTTGAAAAGTTTTCTTTTTTCTTCATTGTTTTCCCTTTTCCCCTAGACTTGTTATATCTATTACTGTTAAATTTTGAACTGGACACCAGATAACCCATTCTGGTTCAAAGATTAAGCTAATAACTTTGCGGTACACTTTTGATCTATAACCTAACCTTTTATTTATTTATTTATTTTCTTTTTTTTTTTTTTTTTAAGATTTTATTTATTTATTCGACAGAGAGAGATCACAAGTAGACAGAGAGGCAGGCAGCGAGAAAGGAAGGAAAGCAGGCTGCTTGCTGAGCAGAGAGCCCGATGCGGGGCTCGATCCCAAGACCCTGAGACCATGACCTGAGCCGAAGGCAGAGGCTTTAACCCACTGAGCCACCCAGGCACCCCTAACCTAACCTTTTAAAACACAAGACTCTAGGAACTCTCCAAAAGTCAGAGAAGGTGAAGTATGTTTGCGGATCACAGGAGAACTACTCTTCACAAGCACTTGAGGGGAGAGAAAGCAATACAGTCCCCAGGTAACATAAGGGATTACATCCAGTGAGATAGTTTCATAATGTATTTACTTTAGAATAAAGCTAGCTCTTTAGTATCCCCTGTGTGTGCATGTGTGTGTAATCATTAAAACACAAAAAAGACGTTGAAGTCAATCTTCAAGTTTTCTTCTTTTCAATTGTCCAGAATTAGATGCCAATGCTATGTAAAAATGCATCCATATTAATCTGTTTCATGGGATTAGTAGAGAATAGCAGAGGGTTTTTTTTTTTAAAACTTATAAAACATGACCAGAAAATATTAAGAGGAAGAAGAGATGCAAGGTATCTGTTGGGGTTTTGGATGGATGGGGAAAATGTGGAAGGAGGGACATCAAATTTTACGACAACTAACTTCTTAGCTTTTAGAAGACAATATAAAATCATAAAAGATAGTGACAATCTTACAGAACAAGAGTATTTAAGAGAAAGAGACAAGAGGGGCGCCTGGGTGGCTCAGTGGGTTAAGCCTCTGCCTTTGGCTCAGGTCATGATTCAGGGTCCTAGGATAGAGCCCTGCATTGGGCTCTCTGCTCAGCAGGGAGCCTGCTTCCCTCTCCCTCTGCCTGCCTTTCTCCCTACTTCTGATCTCTGTCAAATAAATAAATAAATAAAATCTTTTAAAAAGAGAGAAAGAGAAAGAGACAAGAATGAAAGAGGGACTGAAGAAGAAATGAGAGTGGAATGAGAGGGATACTTTTCTTTAAAAACATACAATGTGTGGTCAGCGTTGTGGCATGGGAGATCTTTCCCAGGGGCAGATCTGTCTTGGTCATTCTGACAAATAATTTCACAGGTAATTGCTAACAATCATGAAATACCCTTTTCACCTTTTGTGTGTAGAGCTCGGGTTGTTAAAAATGTCCAAGTTAATTAACACGAACTCTGCTTTTTAGGTGGGGGACGGTGGATGGTCCTAATTAGCCTTGCCCAGCTGATAAGTCCATTTGGTCACAGAGGTTGGGACACTTGCTTGAGGATATTCGGTAGCTCAGCTGTACAAACTGAATTAAACACGGCTTTTTGGCACCCTGGAGCCTAGTTCTCCCACCCTATCTCCTGCTTCTCTTTCTCTTTCTGTCTCACTTAGCTATATACAAAAGTAAGTCTGTGAATGCTGGCGGAGTCGTTCATCTTCAATTGAGGAATCCATTTCATTTTCAACATTCACCAGTATTTGTCACAAAGACAGACAATTTCTTATTCTCGTCTCTTTTGTCCTATTAGCTTCACTCAAAAAGTTTCCCTTGAAGATGCTCAACTTCTCTTATACAGTTGGGGGAGGATGGGTGAATAACGAATACTTTTTAAAATCATTTTCTGAATCTGTTTGCTTTTAGTTCTGGGATTTTTTTTTTTTTTTAAATCTGCTTTGGATCAATTTGCCATTGAATCTCAAATCTGAATCTCCAATCGGGCTCACTAACTGATGATCAGTGGTCAGCTTGTCTGGTTTTTGTCACTGGGTATATCCCCAGTGGTTGGTTTGCTCTAACATTTGTCCACAGGTAAAAAGTAGCCATATGGTTCTGAGGAATGGTTTCCTTTACACATTGAGTTGATACACGGATGGGGATTTCTCCCTCTGTCTAGGTTTTCTCCATTTCTTGGAGTTATGCTAAGCTCTGCCCTGGTTAGAATACTGCAGAGATTCTTAGGTGAACTATTACATTGTTGAGCTTGTGTTCTGTGGTTTATAAAATGTTTGGGGCCACATCAAAGAAAGGGAAGCCATATGGAGTGTAACAGCTTAAACGAAAGGCAACAGAAATTGTCAGAAGAAGTTAACCCAAAGGCAGCACTGAAAGACAGGGGTCAGGCGAAGGGGCAGGAGATACAAGCACGGCTGAAGCAGGCAACAGTGGGACATGCGTTGGGTCATAGGATAATATTCTCTGGAGGAGAAAGATACTTTTAAGCCATTAGAAAGAAATGCAATAAATATTTCACAAGCCTGCCAAGAAAAGCAAGAGGAGGAGATGTTATTTATCTTTCAGAGACCTCCATATAGTTGATTTCCTCCTACACCAGGAAAGGAAAAAATCTTTTCGCTTATCTTTATAATATGATTTTTTTTTTTTTGCTTGCTGAAATTAAATTGGACTGAAATAAGGAGGAACCATGGACTCTCAAAAGGCTCAAATAAATAATGGATGCATATTTCATTACAGCTTCACCCCTATGCATTTGTAAAATAGATAAATAGTGTAAACATTATTTGATAGTGACTGAAAAAAATCAAAGGTATTTAGCCACAGTTAGGTGAATGTAGCTTTCTTTTTGTCCATATAAGACCATGGTAGTTCTGGATATCTGTGTTTTCTTTCTCACTCTAGGTTGCCAATTTGATTCCATTGTTTCCTTTTTATTGCACACAAGGGATCATGTATGTTAAGCTGGAGAAAGGATGCCTTAGCATGCCATCAGCAGAAGACTGGGACAGGAGTGGTTGGCATAGTAGCAACCTTCCCAAGGTGACACTTAAGCTGAATCTTAGGCAAAAATGAGTTGGAAGAGAGGCCCCTGGGTGGGGCAGTCACTTAGGAGTCCAACTTTTCGTTTTGGCTCAGGCCATGATCTCTTCGGGTTTGTGGGATGGAGCCTCACCTTGGTCTCATGCTCAGCATGGAGTCTGCTTGAGATTCTTTCTCTTCCTCTCCCTTTGTCCCTCCCCTTCACTCACTCGTGCTCTCTCTCTAAAACAAACAAACAAACAAACAAATAAATAAATAAATAAATCTTACAAAAAGAAAATGAGTTGGCAGAGGTAGATAGCCCAGGCAGGGAGAACTTGCAGGGGGAAAGGTGCCGAGGTGAGAAGGTGTCGACCATGCTGTGGGAACTGTGTACCGTTCAGTGTGGCCAGCGTGTGCTGTTACAACTCTAAGTCACTAAGGGCTGACAAAACACAACTAACTAAAAATATGTAAGGTCCAGAATGCAGGATCATGATTTGGCTCTGCTGCTTCCAGGCTTTATAAACCTGCACAATTTAATTGGCTTCTCTAAGCCTCAGTTTTTCCAATCTGGAAGATGAGATGGTAATTGTACCCCCCCACTGTGTGTTATTTTGGAATAATTCATTTGGAATAATTCACTTAGAATGTTCAGAACAGTGCCTGTCAGATCATAAGGAACGTGTGTTAACTCTTGATTGTAAGTAATAAGTCCCAATTTTTGTATTAGTTTACCTCCCTAATTAGGCATGCATGTTTTGCCATTAATGAGGATGGATGCGAAATCACCATTACGCTGTTTGATGGCACTCCCAGTTCTCTTCTGTTGGCTCTAGAGATCTCTTTACTATTCCGATGAGATTGATGTCTTCATTACATTTGTTATTTGTGTACTAATAAAAGAACATTATAGGCCTCACTTTGAAAAGGATTCACTGGTTTGAGTCTATAAAGTCCTGTGTTAGTGTTTCTGTTATATAGTCTGATTAATGTAGCTGACGAAGGGAATCCTATTTTATGATTTGCTGCCCTCATAGATTGGTGTATTATTGAGCCTTCTTGGTGGAGATAAGCTTTCTTTTGTAGTGTTCAGCCCTAATGCTGGGTTGGAATGAGAAACATACCCTCACAGATAGAAAACTTCACAGCTAGAAAGACTCAGGAGCATCACCTTAAAAATATGCCTGCCTCAGTTAAGAATAAAATGGTTAAAAATTGGGATGCCTGGGTGGCTCAGTTGGTTAAGCATCTGCGGTCACACACCTTTTTTTTTTTTTTTTTTTTTTTTTTTTTTTTTATGAATTGATAAATAGTTCACCGGGTGAACCGAAGACTTTATTTTTTCCAAAAGCAGAGAACACCAAAGTACTACGTAGTATCCATACTCATTGCAAAAATAATGACTGGAACTTTCCAAACATCGAAGGGATAAGCAGGATCACTGATTACCACTATGATTTTTTGCCAATATACAGATTTTTTCGTTCCACATCTAGGCTTGATTTCTACATAATATTATTCATGTGCCTTCCCTGTGTCTGTTTATTATCAATACGGGGACTCAGGTCTGATCCCAGGGTCCTGGGATCAAGCCCCACATCAGGTTCTCTGCCCAGTGGGGAACCTGCTTCTCCCTCTGCCTGCAGCTCCCCCTGCTTGTGCACTCTCTCTTCTCTCTCTGATAAATAAATAAGTAAAATCTTAAAAAAAAAAAAAAAAAACCCACAAAGGGTTAAGGGGTTTTTTTAGATGCAAAAATTAGAGGTTACATTAAAAAAGTGGAAATGAAATGTACCTGGCAATTCTCTTGTTGTAGCCGTTGTGCGGGTCTACTAAAGAAAACAGTGATCTGAGCTGCCAGTGGCTGCTCATGCCTTGCAAAATTGAACAAAACCTAAGCTGTTTCTAGCAATGAGCGTATGGGAGAAACTTTCTGCAAAATCAAACCATCATCCATTTTAAATCATGGTTATAATATGCAAGAAGTGCAAGGTGTGTGACCGCGGGCAGTCAGAGGCAGGCAGGTTTCTGTCTGGGTGGCAGGTGATCCTGAGTTCCCCTCCCCCCCATACCTTTCTGTAGTGTTTAAAATTTTTTTTAGTAATAAGCAGGTATTACTTATATAACCAAGAAAAAAAGAAACCAATAGAGTTCTTTTCAACGTGGAAGAAAAAAAAATCATGGTTATAATAATAGTTCCTCCATCTTACGATTGTTGGAAAGATGAGGTGATAGAAAACCTGCAGCAGGCTTTCTGTAGTGCATGGCAAAGTGGGAGGGCTCAGTAAATGTCACCGATTACCACCCCCAGCAGTAGGGTACAGGTAGCTTAGTGTGGTGAGTAAATCAAGGATAGCCTGGGTTTGAACCCCAGCTTGTTACTGAGAACCATCTACCCTTGGGCAATGGCTTATCCTTCTGTGCTTCTGTTTCTTTGCTGTAACTAGACATGCACTGTTAGCCTGCTCAGAGGGACTCGTGAGGGGTGCGGGAATCAGCATCCAGAAAGCACACGCAATAGTGTCTGGCCCATAGGAAGCACCAAACTAAGTATGAGCTCTTAACAGCAGTGATTCTACTGCAAAAAATGTAGATCTGCCCCCAAATCACGGAATTATTGTACTTTTCCATGAAATTGACATGTTTAGATAAAACAATTCTATTGATAGTTTACAGATGTCTAAGTTGTGAAACTAAGTTCATTTGTATCTTTTGAAGAGTCAGATTTTATATTCCTCTGTATTGTTACTATTCTAATATTAGCTGTTCTGCATTTATTGACCTACTTTTTGACCTTCTGTATTCCATTTTTTCTTCCCAAGAAAACAGTTTAGTAACTCTTCATCATCTCCACTCTTTGGGGATCTTGGTGAGTTGAGGAGGTGGCATCAATTATTTATTTTTTTACATTTTGTTTTATCTGTGGAGAAACAGATGGGTTGTATGTGGGTGACACCTGTCCTAGTACCTAAGGACACACATTTTTTGTTTGTTTTTGGCATTTAAGTGGTAGAGAATGCAGGGCTTCAAGAAATATTTTTTGAGAAAAATTTGGCCACTCATTCTCTTCCCTTTAGATAACCCCTCTCAAAAAGAACAAAAATGTATAGCTAAATTCTACACTCAATCACCACAACAGTATATCAAAAAGGATTGAAACAATAGTATCAAAACAGAAATTTATGTCTTTCCAGTAAACCTGGCATTCTTATTGGGACCTGAAGAGAGTATATCTAATCTGCTTATGGCTGGGAAATCTTCAAAGAGAGAGGTCAGGAGAGATAATGTTACCAAAGAGAAGCATTCCAGAAAGGAGGTTCTGGGCTCTAGTAGCAGAGATAATGGCAAGGACTACCCCACATTAGAACAGGAGCTGGAACACACATCTCTTACTATGATGGTAACAGGGAAGTGATGAAGTGGTCGGACAGAGCCTGAGATGCTAGCTTTGCAAAAGGCAGTGAGCATCCACCCCTCCACCTGGAAATGAAGTCTCCAACTTGGATCCCTCCGTACATGCAGGAGGATAGCCAGAGATGAGCCTACCTGGTATAACAAAGAAGACTGGCAGTGTGGGCCTCTGATACTGAATCACAAGTAATTTGAATTCCAATCATTCATTTATTGATGGATATTTATTGAAGTGCTATGATGTAGCTACCAAACTTGACCAAACTCTCTCCATATTCAGTGGAGAGAACGGAAGAGACAAGATGCTGCCCTCATGGAGCTTCTCATCTAGTGGGATAAAACCGGTAATAGGAGAACAAATTAATGGACAAGATGCTTTAGAGTGTGAAAGGTACCATGAAGGAGTATCAGATAGGAGGGAGAGTGCCTGAGGAGTTGAAAGTTCTCCTTGAGGAGTTTGGAAGAGACTTAAGTGAGAAGCAGTCACCCATGCATGTGTAGGTCTGGAAGTAGAATATTCTAGACAGAAGGGTCAGCATATGCAGGAAGCATGAAGCAGGAGTGACCTGGAAGAATGCCACTACGCTGCAGAAAATGAGAGGAGACGTGATCTGAATGGTGGCCAGGAGCAGATCACTCGAAGCTTTGCAGGCCATGGCCCAAGGTGTAGATTTTATTTGAAGTGTGATGAGAAGCCGCAGGGCTTGGAGCAGAAGAGAGACATGATGTGATGCATGTCTTGTACAGTTCAGCTTAGCTGCCTTGGGTGGAGATCCAGGAGGGGATCTTGGCCCCTCTGGTGAGAGGTGGTGCACATTAAGATGAGGTTGTCTTGGGCAAGGGTGGTCTCCATGGAGGCAGAGAGCCACTGATGGGCTCAGGTTGCACCTTGCAGATAGAGCTATGGGACTTGACCAACTGCATGAGGGCAGAAGAGAAGAAGGGAGTTGAAGAAAGTGTCTTGGATTTTATGCAGTACATGGTGATGGCATGAACTAAGACCGGAGGAGTGGGGATGAGGGGAAAAAGGCTTTGGGGGAAGAAAAGGCTCTGAATTAGCCATATTATGTTTGAGTTGACAGTGGACAGGCAAGTGTAAATGTCAGATTTGCAATTGGATATTTGAATTTGAAGCTCAGTGGGGAGGTCAGAGATAAAAATAGAAATTTGGGAGGCATAGTTGTGTGGTAGGCTTTTAAAATCAGGACCCGTGGTAAGGTCCCGTGGAGATTGTCTTTCTTTCTTTCTTTCTTTTCTTTTTTTTACAGGCAATATCTAAATCAAAACAAAACAAAACACCTGCAACATTTCATTTCAGTCATTGTTTTACTTTCAGACTTTCAAATACCATTGTCTTTCAAGGCCGTTGCTGTTAAATACATATTTCATTGGATGTTTCACATCCCTGCTACTTACTATCAGGAACGTCCTTCACTTCAATTCTTGATCGGTTTCTCTATCTCTAGTTTTGTTTCTGTACCTTCAGACCCTTAGACAAAGGCAGCTGATGCTCCATAATTCCCCGAGGCCATGAGTGTCTTAATGAGGACCCAGAAGAAGCATCTGAAGAGCTCGACAATAATTTATTTGAGCATAAGCAGGAAGATCCATATTTAGATAATTCTTTTCCCATAGCGTCATTATCTCAATGCTTCTGCTGACAGCCTTAGAGATAATAGCATTCAAAATGTAAATAATGAAACAATACACATGGTAATGAGAGAGACTCAGAAAATACAGTAGTAATGAAAAAATAACAAGACAGCGATTCTAATATTGTAAATACACAAGTTTGCATTAGTGACAGATTATCTCTGTAATGCCAGGCTGAAATAATTTCAAAGCCAGTGTAGCAGCTGCTGAACAACATACAAGGTGTCAATCCAGTGCCAGCTGATACATTTAGAGAATTAGGCAGGCTCTGAATAATTAGGAGTATAGGCGGATCTGGAATGGGCAGTTTGCTGCAAAGTATGGGAGTGGTGGACCTCATAGCAGCTGAGATGAAAAGTGCTTCTAGGCAGGTGCACATAGGAAATCAGAGGCAGAAAGACATAAAAAATATATATATATCAAAAGCCTCAGACTTGGCTCCATATGCGAAAAACCCATTGGAACCACTCTGTTGGATGAAATCTGTTTTCTACAAATAGGAAAGGGCCTAATTATTTTCCAACCTTACTCTTCCAACAGACTCTGTTGGATTTCTATTTCCCTATCCCTTGGCTGTCTTGCTGGCAGAATTCATGCTTTTCCAGTATTAGCAGAGTCACACCTTATTAAAAGAGACTCCCATTGGGGTAGTAAAAGTTTCAGTGTTGTCTAAATTGATCTCACATGTAGTTCATAGCCTCTCACTTCCTGTTGTCTTAGGACTGACCAGAGGGCCGGGCTCGTTATGTTCTCTCACTTCTCGTCGTCCTTCACCTCAACCCCAAATATCACCCCTGGGACATCCAAGGGGAAGGAGAAATCTGACTAAAGGAACCCTTGACTTGTTAGGATTCAACGTTGTCTCTGTAGGGCAGAGGTTCAGTTGTTGGATCCCTCATGGGACATATTTATGTGGTACTTTGGAAGTCCTCTGAGAGCTCTGACTTGGGCCATGTTGTCCTCAATCATTTGAGATGCACCCACCCCAGTATTATAACTCCAAGTTTCTTAATGCGGGGTCCCTATGACCCAACAAGCTGCCTCCTTGGATGGGATAGATCTGCTTCCTAATCCCTGGAATCTGAATGTTAATGGTAAATGGGGCTTTGTAGATGTGAGTAAGTTAAGGATCTTGAGATGGGGGACATTAGCCTGGATTATCCAGGTGGATCCAAAGTAATTATAAGGGTCCTTGTAAGAGGAGGGTGGAAGGTTGGAGTCATATTGAGAACAGATAAGGACAGAAGGAGAGGTCAGAGAAGATAGAAGGTGCTACACTGCTGGCTTTGAAGATGTAGGAAAGGAACATGAGCCAAGGAATGTAAGCAGTTTGTAGAAGCCAGAAAGGACAAGGACACAGATTCTCCCCTAGAGCTCTAGAATGAAGGTGGCCCTACAGACCCATTTTAGCCTTCTGACCTGCAGAACACTTAAGAGAATAAATTTGTGGTGTTTTATGCCATGAAGTTGGTGGAATTTATTACAGTAGTAATAGGAAACCAATACAGGGACTTTCCAGATGGCTTGGGTTTTGAGTGATGTCCTTTTGAGCTGGCCTTGCTTAATGATCAGAGCACACACTACTCCCTCAACTGCTCCCCCTTCTCACCCTGGCACAATGGCTCTGGCCAATCTCCATCTTCAGAATCCCAAAGGCAGAGGCATTCTCCAATTTCAAGATGCCCTGTTGCCTCCAAAACCAAGGGACACATGTCAAGTCTCCCCAAAATGTTTCCACAGTGGCATTTGAACTGCAGCTTACTCACATCAAAGGGAAAGAGGCATCTTTTTCTGGCCCTTCTAATTATCATGAGTAGTCTGCAGAACCTTCCCTACTTTCTTTAAAAGTGGAGAGTCCTCTCTAACTTCACCCCATTGAGAGAAGAAAAGTCAAAATATGTCCAAGACCTGGTAACTACTTAGTTTGAATTGTTCCCCCAGGAATTGCTAGTCAGTTATTTATATAGGCTCAGTCGGAGGTGAAGACTGATTTCTGTCAACCCTTAATTCAAATAGATATATTTGGCAGCTTTTGGGGGCAAGATTTTACTTATTTATTGATTTGTTTATTGATTGATTTAGAGAATGTGCACAAGTGGGGGAGGGGCAGAGGGAGAGAGAGAGAATCTCAAGGAGACTCCACATTGAACATGGAGCCAACATGGGGCTCGATCCCGCAACCTTGAGATCATAGCCTGAACTGAAATCAAGAGATAATCGCTTAAGTGACGGAGACACCCAGGTGCCCTTATTTGGCAGCTTTTTATAATATATGGCAATTTATTGCTTTTTGTCCTATTTAGGACTTAATCTCAAATTCCAGGGTAACAGGGGCACCTGGGTGGCTCAGTGAGTTAGGCAACTGTCTTCAGCTCAGGTCATGGTCCTGGATCAAGTCCGGCATTGGGCTCCCTGCTCAGTGGGGAGTCTGCTTCTCTCCCTGCTTATGTGCTCTCTCTCTCTCTCACTCTCTCAAGTAAATAAATTAAAAATCTTAAAAAACCTTCTGCGGTAATGGGACAAGTTCCATTTAACATGCTGTTGAACAATTTGTATGTGAAGTTCAAGGCCGATTTTCTACATGGAGAGAATAGGTATGTACCCTTGGATTTGAGAATTCTAGGAGAGTCATTTTTATTTAAAATATGTATATTTCTGCTTAAAATTCTTTAGTCAGTGTCTACTACATCTTTGGGTTAACAATCTACAAAGTACATCTTTAAAAATGCAACAAAGTGGGATTGTGGATAACTGAGTAAGGGTCGATCTTTCTTACTATGGTGTTCACTAAGTTGGTGATGGTAATATTTTTATAGCATGGTGCCTGGTGCTAAAGAGACACTCAGCACATGTTTGTTGAATAACTGGATGAGTAAATGATTCGTTACATCTATTTGTATATGAATAAATAACCTATCAGCTCCTCTAATATTGTGTCATACAACAGCTTGATCTGGGAATCACTACTTAAGTGGGAGGCTGAAATAAGATATCTTTATAAAACTGGCAGGAAACCAAAGGACTCCGGAATGCAGGAGCTTGGGGAGGATAGGCAGGTGGGACGTGTGAGCCTAATGATGACCTCACCTGCTTTAGACTTCCTTCTTGTTTTCAACTATGGTTGTTAAAAATTCACAGATATTACCTGGCGATTCACAGACCTGTACCCCTGGGGATAAAAATATATGTTTATAAAAAATAAAAAATTAAAAAAAAAATCACAGATATTGATCACATTTATTAGCCATGGGTAGAACAGTAATGAGAAGGCCTTGGGTAAAAGAAAACACTTTAAAAATAATTGTGCTGGGGCGCCTGGGTGGCTCAGCGGGTTAAGCCGCTGCCTTCGGCTCAGGTCATGATCTCAGGGTCCTGGGATCGAGCCCCGCATCGGGCTCTCTGCTCAGCAGGGAGCCTGCTTCCTCCTCTCTCTCTGCCTACCTCTCTGCCTACTTGTGATCTCTCTCTGTCAAATAAATAAATAAAATCTTTAAAAAAAAAAATAATAATTGTGCTATTTCTCCCGCCAAGTGAAAGACTAAATTTGGGTTCTGTCTTGATGTGGAGTATTTGTATCTGGGTGTCCAGCCATTTGGAGGTCATTTCAGTAGAAACTCTGCATCATCATAGATGATGGAGCTAGAAATCTTGGCTGAGCTTCTGGGGACCATATGGGGTCATTTGGAAGCTTTTATTTGGTTTAGTAATGAGACTCCTTGCTTTATACTAAACATGAAGCACCATAGATGTGTTACCCATGTTTCTGTCTTATCTGCATTCTGTTCTTCCATGCTATCTTACAAGTTTTTGACCCCGAGGGTTTTTAGATGATTGGACTAAGTCAAAACTGCAATACTATAAAGGTTTCCAATAACCAAATATTTTAACTAGGATATTCAGAGTATTCTAACCAGTCAGCACTCAGACCAATTTTAAGTTAGAATCATAATTATTAAATCAGTGTGTAGGACACAGGCACAGATATATAAGATTATTTTACTTTTGAGACATTTACTTAAGCTATGCCCTGAGGATAGCATTTCATTATGTTTAATACTTAATGTAAACCTTTTTTTTCCCCTCACTGAAGTGTTTAGCTTTATCATGGAGAAGTTGTTAATATCTGATTATATTGATAATTTAGTGATTTAAAAAACTGAGCTCAATTTGTTTGTGTCGCAAAAACATTGATTTAATTCTCTATTTCATGTCATGCTTCGTAAAGTTAGTGAGTGGTATATTGGTATAACTTCATATTTTGGTTAGATAGATTTACTTTAGTCCATGTATGCATTACCAATTTTAAATTATTCAAATATAATAAAATAAACTTATGCTTAGAGTGAAATTGAATATTAAAAAAAAGCTTTCTTTGAAAATGAAAAAAGACCCTTTGCCTTTCTTAAGTGTGAGAATTACTTGCGAATAGTTTTACGGTGGTACTTGCAAGCACAGATATGCTGGTTAATGGACACTGCTGGATGTTATTGCTACAATGAATGAAACATCGAAGGAGTTGAACTGTATCCAGGAAGTGAATTGTGGTGCGTATTGTGATGTACTAAGTTAAGGAATTTTTAAACTTGTCAGTTACCCTTGACACAGCTACATGCACTATTTAAACTAGTTGTTATAGCTCTAAATTAGTAGATGTTTGACCACAGGCACAAAAAGTAAATAATTGAAGGGGTATTAAATTTGTGTAGCTGTGGGTCAATGAATGATTCCTGAATAATAGATTTTTTTTTTTTTTTTTTTGGAGGAAGGAAGAGAAGGGGAAGGAGATTAAAATTTCAGTGGGAGAGAGCTTGGGCTTTAGACATGGCAGTTGGTTTTCACCTTTGCTTGCCTCTTAGTAGTTGTGCGTACTTGACAATTTATTACTCTCTTGTGCCTTAATTTCTTCACTATTAGAGAAAATAATTCCTGCCTCAGGGCCTTTTAAAACTAAATAATGTATATAAAGTAAATTGCTCAGTGCCTGGCACTAAACTTTCAGCACAACAAATGGTAACTCCTTTCTCCCCTCTAAAGAAGCCTATTCAGACATGAGACTCTAAATGGAATCATAAAATTATAGAATTTTAGAGATGTTTGGCTCATTTAGAAATTACCTCTTGCAATTCCTTTTATGTGGAGATGCAAAATAGGGCTTTGGGGGGCCAGAAGCAGTCCATGAAGAGAGAAAGAGGAGGAATTATCTGCCTCATCTTGTTTCATATCTCACTTCTCAGTGGTGAAAGTTACTCCACTGGAAGCTCAGGTTCTCACACTTCCAGGTAGGATTATCCAGCAGCGTGGTGTCCATTCAGCAAGCCAGAACCCGAGGGTGTGGGTTTCACCCAACCACAAAGAGATTGTGCAGCTTGGTGAGGAGCCGATCAAGAGAAAGACAAATGGAGGCAGTCGAGGGAATCTGAAAAGAAGATTTGTACCCAATATATGTGCATTATCAAATTGATTCCTTACAACAGTCTTAGGAGATCAGTATTATTATTTTCTTCATTGTAGTATCCCAGTAATGGTACCCTGTGGGCAGTCTGGGTACGCTGGACAGGCAGCAGCAGCTGGTGAACATTCGTACCATGAGGACTGGGAAGGAAGGGGGTGGGTCTGAACCGTGCTATGACCCCGGCGCATTCCCAAAGGTATGGAGGTACCAGGTGCTGCTGTCACTGATGCGCTCCAGCCAAACCAAAGACCAGGTGACAGTAGGCGCCATGCAGTGGCTGTTTGCTCAGGGCCTGACAGTGGACGGCATCCTGCAGGCAGATGACAGCATGGTAGGCATGCTCATCTACCGCGTAGGCTTCTGTTAATGATAAAGCTTAGGACTTGTTTGCAAAAAAAAAGTGGGGGGGGGAGGCATACATATTGATCATCTGTATTACTGAATGATTAAATGAGTAGGTGAATGAAACTCTACTTCCTATCTCCCAAATCAAGACACTTCCCATTATGCTGTACTCTCCCATGTCAAAAAGATCCTGCACCTGTCTTTTTTTAGTCTGACATAAACAAGTGGGCAAAAGATCCAGAGTCCTGTTCACTTGCCTGGTCTGTCTCTGAAGAAAACATTTGGTCTCTCAAGTAGATCTGCATTTAGAACTGGAGCATCAAGCTCCATTGGCTTCAGGGACCAGTCAGAAAATGTAAATGAATAAATCCCGTGTAAAAGCAATAGGCCAGGGGCACCTGGGTGACTCAGCCAATTAAGTGTCTGCCTTCAGCTCCCGTCATGATCCCAGGGTCCTGGGATTGAGCCCTGCATTGGGCTCCCTGCTCAGCGGGAGGCCGGCTTCTCCCTCTCCTCCCCCTTGTGCTCTCTCTCTCGATATCTCTGTCGTTACCTGTTTCTCTCTCTCAAATAAATAAATAAAATCTTAAAAAAAAAAAAAAAAGAAAAGCAAAGAAAGCAATAAGCCACAGGCAGTGCAAGTGCCACCTAATGTCATTCAGGTTTAAATTTTAGCCAAATAAAATAGGTCTGAAGCCAAAGTAGGCCCTCATCAATTAGCTCTTCCCTTAACATTAATTGTCCTTATATTCCTACAAATAACTTAGAAATCAACATCCAAAACAGCAAAGTTTTTTTTTTTTAAATGAAAATTAAGATTACCCGATGTTAATACTGAATTAGCAGTATGTACAATCACCAAAAGAATCTTTCCCAAAATGTTGCAAAGCCTTATTAGGACATTTACTGGCATTCCTGGCTCGACCTCTTTCCATTCTCACTGGAGTTTGTCCGCACAGACTTGGAGCTTGGGATCTAACATATTACCACTAAGAAGCATTGGTATGCATATTAGGAATATGTAATGAATCTTAATAGCATTAACTTATTATTCCAGAATGCTCAGTCATACTAATGCAGGTTCACACTGGCATACACATGCTCATAATTACGGAAGGGATATTTCTTTACCCTTCTATCTGGGCTTCTCTGATAAGTTGTTATGCAGCTGGCATTCAATGCAAATTGGAGTTTGCTGGCTTCTGATATGCATACTCTTACTAATCAGCAGATTACTTGTGTGGAGGCTGCCCACCTCTAAAGCTATGCTGTCACATTTGGAATAAATAATAGAGTCTTGCTTTGAATTTATAAAATACTGAATGGCCTAGTTTAGACTCATGAGGTAAAGCTTGGTGAGTGTGGTTTTCATGTGTAAAAAGGACATTTGCTGGACATTGTAAAGCCTGGAAAATGAATACTACCATATCATTGGAACAGTGATTACCATTAAACAGAATTTGGCAGAAAGTGGCTACATAACTGATTTACAGAAGAAGTTATTAATATAATATGGTCCCTCTGGTCTGGACCAATAAAACCTTCAGTCCAAATGCTAAATATCCCCGTTACAACTAGAGGATTAAGTTTAAAATATCTTTTCAAATTTACTTTAAGGTAGGAGGTCATTATCATTAGAGATAGTGTCCTTAACTCATACTGGCGACTTTAGTATTCATTCTTTGATAATGAATAAAAGGAACTATTGACAAAAGCAACAGGTTCTGAATAAATAACAGCAAGAGAAAATAGTTTGTAAGTGCAATTGAAGAATTTTTTGGTGAAACTTGGAATGAGCTAGTGAGATCAAAACAATTTGATTTCAGAAAAAATACTAATAAACACAGGTACAATGAATTAGATTAATCCTCATCTTGGTTCTAAAGGGAATTCCTTCTTAAATGAGAAAACTGAGATGCAGAGGTGTTATATATTCAGCTGATAATTGGTAAAGTTGGCATTTATACTTACATCTTGTAGACTCCAAAATCTTTGCTCTTGTCCCCATCCCTAACCATCCGGCTGCTTTAGTGACAGGTTGAGAACATTTAGGTAAGCAATTTTGTGAACAAGGCTCTGAGGAGGCATTTGTTTTTTTCAGACCACTGTTTACAGCTACAACTTGATGTTAAAAAGGAAACGTACTTTCCAAATGTTTAAAAAAAAAAAAATGACTCTGTGTTCCTGGGTTTTCAATAAGGAACTTCCTCTAAAACAATTTAGCTAAAAGCAGAATGTTGTTCAATACAAGTGAAGGCAGATGTTGAATTTATAACACTCTGACACTTATGCAAAATACATATGTACTCGCAGATGTCAACTTGATCCATAAGAACCGGATTCTTTTAATCTTTAGAAAAGAGATTCAGTTTCTGTGAGTGAACTTCTAATAAGTTCCCATCATGTACCAGCAAGTTTACTTTTTGCATCCTCTGCTACTGAGGGGTAATTCCCATTGCTCTAGCTTCAGTACCCCTTAGACAGCGAGTGTCACTCTAGATTCCTGACAATTTATGCCGCTGATTATAAATTTATGTGTAATGCGTGAGAATGAAAAAAGATACGTAGTGATTTGTGAGAAGCATTTTTTAGACAGCATGTGGTCAAGATAATTTTTGGATCATCCCATCGGGTGACTTTTGAATAGTAAACCAGAGAGATTAGTAGTTTTTGAAATGTGGAATTTTTCGTGCCATCTGTATTCAGATCAACAGGTGGCCATTACCCAAACCACCTTTATCCTTGGTAGTGTAGTTCATTTTTATGTCTTGGCTATATTAGTTTTCTGTTGCTGTATAACAAATTGTCACACCCTTAATGGCTTAAAACAACATACATTCATTAGCTCACAGTCTTTCATGTGAAAGCCCCAGGACAGCAAGGCTGAATTCTCTGGCCAGGGTCTCATAAGGTCAAAATCAAGATGCTGGCAGAGCTGAGCTCTTGTTCTGAGGCTACAGGGGAGAATCTGCTTCCAAGCTTATTCTTGTTGGCAGAGTTACATTTCCTGCAGCTATTGGACTGAAGTCCTCATGTCCTTGCTGGTTGTCAGCTGGGAACTATTCAGAGCATCTAGAGGCTTCTCTCAGGTCCTTTCCATGAGGCCCCTTCTATCTTCAAGCCAAGAACCTTGTTCCAACTCCTTCTCATGCCAGAAATCTGACTTTCTCCTCCACCGCTCACTAGAGAAAACTCTGCTTTTAAAGGGCTTGTGTAATTAGGTCAGGCTCACCTAAATGGATTTCCCTTTTTTTAAAAAAACTTTTTATTTTTTATAAACATATATTTTTATCCCCAGGGGTACAGGTCTGTGAATCGCCAGGTTTACACACTTCACAGCACTCACCAAAGCACATACCCTCCCCAATGTCCATAACCCCACCCCCTTTTCCCAACCCCCCTCCCCCCAGCAACCCTCAGTTTGTTTTGTGAGATTAAGAGTCACTTATGGTTTGTCTCCCTCCCAATCCCATCTTGTTTCATTGATTCTTCTCCTACCCACTTAAGTCCCCATGTTGCATCACCACTTCCTCATATCAGGGAGATCATATGATAGTTGTCTTTCTCTGCTTGACTTATTTCGCTAAGCATGATACGCTCTAGTTCCATCCATGTTGTCGCAAATGGCAAGATTTCATTTCTTTTGATGGCTGCATAGTATTCCATTGTGTATATATACCACATCTTCTTGATCCATTCATCTGTTGATGGACATCTAGGTTCTTTCCATGGTTTGGCTATTGTGGACATTGCTGCTATAAACATTCGGGTGCACGTGCCCCTTTGGATCACTACGTTTGTATCTTTAGGGTAAATACCCAATAGTGCAATTGCTGGGTCATAGGGCAGTTCTATTTTCAACATTTTGAGGAACCTCCATGCTGTTTTCCAGAGTGGCTGCACCAGCTTGCATTCCCACCAACAGTGTAGGAGGGTTCCCCTTTCTCCACATCCTCGCCAGCATCTGTCATTTCCTGACTTGTTTATTTTAGCCATTCTGACTTGTGTTGAGTTGATACCTCATTGTGGTTTTGATTTGTATTTCCCTGATGCTGAGTGATATGGAGCACTTTTTCATGTGTCTGTTGGCCATCTGGATGTCTTCTTTGCAGAAATGTCTGTTCATGTCCTCTGCCCATTTCTTTTTTTTCTTTTTTTTTTTAAAAGATTTTATTTATTTATTTGACAGAGAGAGATCACAAGTAGGCAGAGAGAGAGAGGAGGAAGCAGACTCCCTGCTGAGCAGAGAGCCCGATGCGGGACTCGATCCCAGGACCCTGAGATCATGACCTGAGCCTAAGGCAGTGGCTTAACCCACTGAGCCACCCAGGCGCCCCTCTGCCCATTTCTTGATTGGATTATTTGTTCTTTGGGTGTTGACTTTGCTAAGTTCTTTATAGATTCTGGATACTAGTCCTTTATCTGATATGTTGTTTGCAAATATCTTCTCTTATTCTGTCAGTTGTCTTTTGATTTTCTTAACTGTTTCCTTTGCTGTGCAAAAGCGTTTGATCTTGATGAAATCCCAATAGGCATTTTTGCCTTTGCTTCCCTTGCCTTTGGCGATGTTTCTAGGAAGATGTTGCTGCAGCTGAGATCAAAGAGGTTGCAGCCTGTGTTCTCCTCAAGGATTTTGATGGATTCCTTTCTCACATTGAGGTCCTTCATCCATTTTGAGTCTATTTTTGTGTGTGGTGTAAGGAAATGGTCCAATTTCATTTTTCTGCATGTGGCTGTCCAATTTTCCCAGCACCATTTATTGAAGAGGCTGTCTTTTTTCCATTGGACATTCTTTCCTGCTTTGTCGAAGATTAGTTGACCATAGAGTTGAGGGTCTATTTCTGGCTCTCTATTCTGTTCCATTGATCTATGTGTCTGTTTTTGTGCCAGTACCATGCTGTCTTGATGATGACAGCTTTGTAATAGAGCTTGAAGTCCAGAATTGTGATGCCACCAACGTTGGCTTTCTTTTTCAATATCCCTTTGGCTATTCGAGGTCTTTTCTGGTTCCAGATAAATTTTAGAATTATTTATTCCATTTCTTTGAAGAAGATGGATGGTACTTTGATAGGAATTGCATTAAATGTGTAGATTGCTTTAGGTAGCATAGACATTTTCACAATATTTGCTCTTCCAATCCAGGAGCATGGAACATTTTTCCATTTCTTTGTGTCTTCCTCAATTTCTTTCATGAGTACTTTATAGTTTTCTGAGTATAGATTCTTAGCCTCTTTGGTTAGGTATATTCCTAGGTATCTTATGGTTTTGGGTGCAATTGTAAATGGGATTGACTCCTTTATTTCTCTTTCTTCTGTCTTGTTGTTGGTGTAGAGAAATGCAACTGATTTCTGTGCATTGATTTTATATCCTGACACTTTACTGAATTCCTGTACAAGTTCTAGCAGTTTTGGAGTGGAGTCTTTTGGGTTTTCCACATATAGTATCATATCATCTGCGAAGAGTGATAATTTGACTTCTTCTTTGCCGATTTGGATGCCTTTAATTTTCTTTTGTTGTCTGATTGCTGAGGCTAGGACTTCTAGTACTATGTTGAATAGCAATGGTGATAATGGACATCCCTGCCGTGTTCCTGACCTTAGCGGAAAAGCTTTCAGTTTTTCTCCATTGAGAATGATATTTGCGGTGGATTTTTCATAGATGGCTTTGATGATATTGAGGTATGTGCCCTCTATCCCTTGAAGAGTTTTGATCAGGAAGGGATGCTCTAGTTTGTCAAGTGCTTTTTCAGCATCTATTGAGAGTATCAAATGGTTCTTGTTCTTTCTTTTATTGATGTGTTGTATCACATTGACTGATTTTCAGATGTTGAACCAACCTTGCAGCCCTGGAATAAATCCCACTTGGTCGTGGTGAATAATCCTTTTAATGTACTGTTGAATCCTATTGGCTAGTATTTTGGTGAGAATTTTTGCATCTGTGTTCAGCAAGGATATTGGTCTATAGCTCTCTTTTTTGATGGTATCCTTGTCTGGTTTTGGGATCAAGATGATGCTGGCCTCATAAAATGAGTTTGGAAGTTTTCCTTCCATTTCTATTTTTTGGAATAGTTTCAGGAGAATAGGAATTAGTTCTTCTTTAAATGTTTGGTAGAATTCCCCCAGGAAGCCGTCTGGCCCTGGGCTTTTGTTTGTTTGGACATTTTTAATGACTGTTTCAATCTCCTTACTGGTTATGGGTCTGTTCAGGCTTTCTATTTCTTCCTGGTTCAGTTGTGGTAGTTTATATGTTTTTAAGAATATATCCATTTCTTCCAGATTGTCAAATTTGTTGGTGTAGAGTTGCTCATAGTATGTTCTTATAATAGTTTGTATTTCTTTGGTGTTAGTTGTGATCTCTCCTCTTTTATTCATGATTTTATTTATTTGGGTCCTTTCTCTTTTCTTTTTGATAAGTCTGGCCAGAGGTTTATCAATTTTATTAATTCTTTCAAAGAACCAGCTCCTAGTTTTGTTGATTTGCTCTATTGTTTTTTTGGTTTCTATTTCATTGATTTCTGCTCTGATCTTTATGATTTCTCTTCTTCTGCTGGGCTTAGAGTTTCTTTCTTGTTCTTTCTCCAGCTCCTTTAGGTGTTGGGTTAGGTTGTGTACCTGAGACCTTTCTTATTTCTTAAGAAAGGCTTGTACCGCTATATATTTTCCTCTCAGGACTGCCTTTGTTGTGTCCCATAGTTTTTGAACCGTTGTATTTTAATTATCATTTGTTTCCATGATTTTTTTCAATTCTTCTTAATTTCTCGGTTGACCCATTCATTCTTTAGAAAGATGCTGTTTAGTCTCCATGTATTTGGGTTCTTTCCGAACTTCCTAAAAATATTCCAAATTTTTAAAACTTTATTTGTTTATATTTTATAAAGATGGGGGCATGGTCAGAGGGAGAGGGAGAGAGAGAATCTCGGGTAGACTCCCCTCTGAGTGTGGATGATACAGTGCTTGATCCTACAACCCTGACATCATAATCAGAGCTATGATCAAGTCAGACAGTCGATCAGCTGAGCCATCCAGGTGCCTCCAGATTTTTAAAATTTAATTAAAATAATGAACCCATAGTTCTCAGAAGTTCACTGAATGTTTCTCATTGAATGAACTCCCATGCCACATATCACACACACACACACACACACACACACACACACACACACACAATTATCAATCTGTTAAAATCCAAAACAAAGAGAAAAATATTAAAATCGGCAAAAGAATAAGAACGCATTAATACAGGGGAGCTAGTATACAAATTATGTCTGATTGCTCATCAGAAACAAAATGAACGCCAGAAGAAAACGGAGTCACATTTCTAAGGCATTTGAGAAAAAATTAAGTTGTTCTGATGATAATTATGTGCATAGCCGAAGTTTGAAGGCATGTTTTCAGAGAAGCAAAAGTTCATACTCATCAGCAAAAGACCATTACAGACATATTATTATTATTTTTTTTTGATAGGAAAGGAATTTTTTTTAATATAATTTTTTATTTTTTACAAACATATATTTTTATCCCCAGGGGTACAGGTCTGTGAATCACCAGGTTTACACCCTTCACAGCACTCACTATAGCACATACCCTCCCCAATGTCCATAACCCCACCACCCTCTCGCTACCCCCCTTCCCCCGGCCACCCTCAGTTTGTTTTGTGACATTAAGAGTTCCTTATGGTTTGTCTCCCTCCTGATCCCATCTTGTTTCATTTATTCTTTTCCTACCCCCCAAACCCCCTACATTGCATCTCCACTTCCTCATATCAGGGAAATCATATGATAGTTGTCTTTCTCTGACTGACTTATTTCGCTAAGCATAATACCCTCTAGTTCCATCCATGTCGTCACAAATGGCAAGATTTCATTTCTTTTGATGGTTGCATAGTATTCCATTGTATATATATACCACATCTTCTTTATCCATTCATCTGTTGATGGACATCTAGGTTCTTTCCATAGTTTGGCTATTGTGGACATTTGGGTGCACGTGCCCCTTCAGATCACTATGTTTGTATCTTTAGGGTAAATACCCAGTAGTGCAATTGCTGGGTCATAGGGTAGCTCTATTTTCAACTTTTTGAGGAACGTCCATGCTGTTTTCCAGAGTGGTTGCACCAGCTTGCATTCCCACCATGTGTTGGTTATTCTTGATTTTTTGTCCCTCCATATAAACTTTAGAATGAATTTCTTAATGTCCACAAAATAAGTCTGGGATTTTGATTCCACTGAATATATAGATCAAGTTGACAAAAACTGACATCTGGACAATATGGGGTATTTCTATCCATAAACATTTATTTAATCCTTTATTGATTTTATTTATCAGATTTTTTTCTTTTTTTCTTTTATTTAAATTCAATTAGCCAACATATAGTACATAATTAGTTTCAGATGTAGTGTTTAATAATTCATTAGTTGTGTATGACACCCAATGCTCATCACATCATGTGCCCTCCCTAATGCCCATCACCAAATTACCCCATCTCTGCACCCACTACTCCTTCAGCAACCCAGCAATTTTGTTTCCAGAGTTAAGAGCCTCTCATGGTTTTTCTCCCTCTCTGAATTCTTCCTATGCAGTTTTCCTTCCCTTCCCTTATTATCTTCTGCACTGTTTCTTGTATTCCACATATGACTAAAAACATATGATTATTGTCTTTCTCTGATTGACTTATTTCACTTGGCATAATATCTTCCAGTTCCATTCACATTGATGTAAATGATAGGTATTCATTATTTCTGATGGCTAAGTAATATATATATGTGTGTGTGTGTGTGTGTGTGTGTGTATATCTATATCTATCTATATCTATATCTATATCTATATCTATATCTATATCTATATATCTATCTCTATATATCTATCTCACATCTTCTTTGCCCATTCTTTTGTTGAAGGACCTCTTAGCTCCTTCCACAGTTTAGCCATTGGAAACTGCTGCTATGAACATTATTTCACTACATCTGTATCTTTGGGGTAAACACCCAGTAGTGCAATTGCTGGGTTGTAGGGTAGCTCTATTTTTAACTTCTTGAGGAACCTCCATACTGTTTTCCAGAATGGCTGCACCAGCTTGCATTCTCTTCCACAGTGTAAGAGGGTTCCCCTTTTTCGACATCCTTGCGAACATTTGTTGTTTCCTGTCTTGTTTATTTTAGCCATTTCTAACTGGTGTAAGGTGGTATCATATTGTGATTTTGATTTGTATTCCCCTGATGACAAGTTGATGTTGAGCATTTCTCACGTGTCTGTTGGCCATTTGTAGGTCTTTTTTGGAGAAATGTCTGTTCATATCTTATGCTTATTCCTTGACTGGTTTATTTGTTTTTTTGGGTGTCGAGTTCGGTAAGTTCTTTATAGATCTTGGAGACTAGCTTTTTATCTAGTATGTCATTTGAAAATATCTTCTTTCATTCTGTAGGTTGCCTTTTAGTTTTTTGACTGTTTCCTTTGCTGTACAGAAGCTTTTTATCTTGATAAAGTCTCAATAGTTCATTTTTGCTTTTGTTTCTCTTACCTTTAGAGACATGTTTTGCAAGAAGTTGCTGCAGCCGAGGTCACAGAGGTTGCTGCCTGTGTCTGTGTTCTCCTCTAGGATTTTGATGGATTCCTATCTCATATTGAGATCTTTCATCCATTTTGAGTTTATCTTTGTGTATGGTGAAAGAGAATGATCCAGTTTCATTCTCCTGCATGTGGCTGTCCAAATTTCCAAGCATCATTATTGAAGATACTGTTCTTTTTTCAGTGGATATTCTTTCCTGCTTTGTTGAAGATTGGTGACCATAGAGTTGAGGGTCCATTTCTGGGCTCTCTATTTTATTCTATTGAAGTATGTGTCTCGTTTTGTGCCAGTACCATGCTGTCTTGTTGATCACTGCTTTGTAATCTATCTTGAAGTCAGGCATAGTGATGCCCCTAGCTTTGGTTTTCTTTTTAAACATTCCTCTAGATATTCAGGGTCTTTTATGGTTTTATATAAATTTTACAATTATTTGTTCCAGCTTTGTGAGAAGTGCAATTGTATCTTGACAGACGTTGCACTGAATGTGTAGATTGCTCTGGGTAACATAGACAATTTAACAATATTTATTTTTCCATTCCTTGAGCATGGAATGGTTTTCCATCTCTTTGTGTCTTCCTCAAATTCTTTCATAAATGTTCTGTAGTTTTTATAGTACAGATTCTTTACCTCTTTGGTTAGGTTTGCTCCTAGGTATCTTACAGTTTTTGGTGCAATTAAAAATGGGATCGTTTCCTTAATTTCTCTTTCTTCAATCTCATTTTTAGTGCATAGAAATACAACTGATTTCTGTGCATTGATTTTGTATTCTGCCATGTTGCTGAATTGCTGTATGAGTTCTACCAATTTTCAGGTGGAGTCTTGGGTTTTCCACACAGAGTATCATGTCATTTGTGAAGAGTGAGAGTTTGACTTCTTACTTGCCAATCTGAATTCTTTTTGTTGTTGTTGTTGTTGTTGTCTGATTGCTGAGGCCAGGACTTCTAGTACTATGTTGAACAACAGTGGTGAGAGTGGGAATCTATGTCATGTTCATGATCTTAGGGGAAAAGCTCTCAGTTCTGTTCTTCCCCATTGAGAATGATACTCACTGTGGGTTTTTGTAGATGGCTTTTATGACATTGAGGTGTGTTTCTTCTCTTACACTATGAAGAGTTTTAATCAAGAAAGGATGCTGTACTTTGTCAAATGCTTTTTCTGCATCAATTGAGAGGATCATTTAGTTCTTGCCTTTTCTTTTATTAATGGATCTATCACATGTATTGATTTGTGAATCTTGAACCACACTTGCAGCCAAGAATAAGTTCCACTTGGTCTGGTGAACATTCTTTTAATGTACTGTTGGATTCTATTGGCTAGTTATTTGGTGAGTATTTTGACATCCAGGTTCATCAGGAATATTGGTCTGTATTTCTACTTTTTTGATGGGGTCTTTGTCTGGTTTTGGGATCAAGGTTATGCAGACCTCATAGAAAGAGTTTGGAAGTTTTCCTCCCATTTCTATTTTTGAAACAGCTTCAGTAGAACATATATTACTTTTTCTTCTTTAAATGTTTGGTATAATTCCCCTGGGAAGCCATCTGGCCCTGGACTCTTGTTTTTTGGGAGGTTTTTGGTTTTTACTTCAATTACCTTCCTGGTTATTGATCCACTCACATTTTCTACCTCTTCCTGTTTCAGTCTTGGTAGTTTTTAAGTTTCTAGGGAATGCATCCATTTCTTCCAGATTGCCTAATTTGTTGTTATATAGATGCTCATAATATGTTCTTAAAATTGTCTGTATTTCCTTGGTGTTGTTTGTGATCTGTCCCCTTTCATTCATCATTTTATTAATTTGGGTCTTTTTTCTTTTCTTTTGGATAAGTCTTGCCAGAGGTTTATCACTCTTATTGATTCTTTCAGAGAACCAGCTTCTAGTTTCATTGATCTGTTCTACTTTTCTTCTGGTTTCTGTTTCATTGATTGCTGCTCTAACCTTTATTATTTCTCTTCTCCTGCATGGTTCAGGGTTTATTTGCTGTCCTTTCTCCAGCTCCTTTAGGTGAAAGTTTAGCTTGTGTATTTGAGCTTTTTTTTGAGAGAGGCTTGTATTTCAATGTACTTCCTTTTTAGGAGTAACTTTGATGTAGCGCAAAAATTTTGAACAGTTGTGTTTTCATTTTTATTAGTTTCCATGAAATTTTTAAAATTCTTCTTTAATTTCCTGATTGACCCATTCATTCTTTAGTAGGATGCACTTTAACCTCCAAGTGTTTGAGTTCCTTTCAAATTTCCTCTTGTGATTGAGTTCAAATTTCAAAGCTTTGTGATATGAAAATATGCAGGGAATAACCCCAGTGTTTTGGTATCAGTTGGGACCTGATTTGTGACCCAGTATGTGATCTATTCTGTGAAGGTTCCAGTTTGTGAAAGTTCCATGTGCACTTAAGAAGAATGTGTATTCTGTTGCTTTAGGATGCCAGTGCTCTGTATATATCTGTAAAGTCCATCTGGCCCAGTGTATCATTCAAAGCCCTGATTCCTTATTGATTTACTTAGATGATCTGCCCATTTCTGTGAGTGGACTATTGAAGTTCACTACTGTTAATGTATTATTTCTTTAGTTTGGTTATTAATTTGTTAGTGTAATTGGCTGCTTCCAAATTACTGGCATAAATGTCTATAATTGTTAGATCTTCTTGATGGGTAGACTCTTTAAGTATGATATAGTTCTCTCTTCATCTCTTACTACAGTCTTTGGCTTAGAATCTAATTGATCTCATATGAAGTTTTTTACCTCAGCTTCCATTTGAGTTCCTTTAGCATGGTAAATTTTTCTCCACTCCCTCACTTTCAGTCTGGAGGTGACTTTAGGTCTAAAATGAGTCTCTTATAGTCAGTATATGGATGGGTCTTCTTTTCCATCCAATCTGAAACCCTTTGTCTTTTGATTGGAGCAAAGAGCTCATTTACATTCAGAGTAACTATTAAAAGATATGAATTTAGTGTTATTGTATTACCTGTAAAATCCTTGTTTCTGTAGATTGTTTCTGTTTCCTTCTGGTCTGTGTCACTCTTGCGCTCTCTCCTTGCTTACAGGATCCGCCTTAATATTTCTTGCAGGGCTGGCTTGGTAGTCACATATTATTTCAGTTTCTGTCTGTCCCGTAAGCTCTTTGTCTCTCCTTCTGTTCTGAATGATAGCCTTGCTGGATAAAGTATTCTTGGATGCATGGTTTTCTCATTTAGTACCCTAAATATATCCTGCCATCCTTTTCTGGTTTGCCAGGTCTCTGTGGATAGGTCTGTTGCCAGTCTAATGTTCCTACCCCTGTGGGTAAGGGACCTCTTGTCTCAAGCTGCTTTCAGGATTTTCTCTTTATCTTTGAAATTTGCAAGCTTCGCTATTATATGATGGTGTATTGATCTATTTTTCTTGATTTTGTGAGGGTCCTCTCTACCTCTGGGACATTAATGGCTGTTTCCTTCCCAAGATTAAGAAAGTTTGCAGCTGTGACTTGCTCAAACATACCTTCTGGCCTTCTCTCTTAGGAACCCCCATAATTCTGATCTCCCTCAGGAACCCCCATAATTCTGATATTGTTTAATTTTGTGGTATTGCTTATTTCTTGAAGTCTCTCCTCATTAGTTGTTTTTCTCTGTTTTCCTCAGCTTCCTTCCTTTCCATTATCTTGTCTTCTATGTCACTTCTCCTCTGCCTCATTTACCCTAATTGTTAGACATCTAATTTAGACTGCACCTCAGAGCATTTTTAACTTCAACCTGATTAGATCTCATTTCTGCACAAAGGTATTCTCTAATGCCTTTTATGTTTTTTCAGGCCCAGCTAGTAACTCTAATTGTTATCCTGAATTCCATCTCTGACATTTTACTTATATCCATGTTGATTAGATCTGTGGAAGCATGTATTACCTCTGGGTGTTACTTTTGTTCTGAATTCCTCCTTCTAGTCATTTTGCCCAGAGAGGACTGGATGAATGAGTGAAAAGAATAAAAAATATCAATCATGACCCAAGCAAAGTGCACACTAGATAAATCCAAAGAGGTCAGAAACCAAAAAATAAAAGCAAAAGAAAAAGCAAAAGAAGATAGGGAGGTGGGGGAGAGAGAATATAATCTCACAGGGCAGACAAAACAGGGTGATCCACTTGTTCCTGAGTATATTTTGGTCTGTGTGTTAGAAGACACTAAATCCCAAAACTGTAAAGAAATGTAAATTATATATATATGTATACATATGTGTATATATATGTATATGTATATATATATATTTATTTACTTACTTGAATAGAGTGAAAGGAATTAAAAAATGAAGAATATATCTATAAAATGTAAATATAAAAATTAAAGTTAAAAACACACAAACAAAGAATTGATAAAATATGAAACTAGTTGAAAGGGGAAAATATGGGGAAAAAATGGAAAATTTTAAACTGAAAGATAAACATATCATGAGAAAAAAACTTGAGTTCTATGAATTATGTATACTATTTTCCCTACTATTGGGGTTTTACAGTCCTATGTGGTCCATAAACTTGCTGTGCACCTGTTCTTCCAGTTGGTTTTCTGGAGAAGGGGCCTGCTCTGCTGCTTCTCAGTTGCCTTTGCCTGGGATGAGTTGTACCACCCCTTGCCAGAGGGCTGGGCTCAGTGTAAGTTGGTCCTCTGTGTGGCTTTTTTTCCCTGAAGGTTTTCTGTGCCTCTTTAGAGGATCAAGATTAAAATGGCAGCACCCCAGTCTTTACCCCAGAGCTGAAAGATTGCAGTCTCCTCTCTTCACTAAACCCTCAGGGATAAACAGTGTTCATGATTGTGTGTGTCAAACTCTGCAGACTCCTGCCGTGTGCACCATCACAGATCATCCCCATGGAAGGTGGAGGTCTTGAGTTTCTACTGCAGTTTGTAGAGACCTGGCAAAGAGAATGGTCCCTGAACTGTGCATGCACCCACTCTGTCTCTCCTGGGGGAAGACAGAGGATCACCATTACTGTCCTTTATAGGGCCCCTGCCCTGAGAGCTATTACCTGGTCCTGTGCAAACCTGATCCACTCCTCCCAGGGGAAAGCAGGGGGCCTTGTGTTCCTGTTCTTTGCATGGTTCCCACTCAGAAATTTGTACCTAATTGAGGTGTGGCTTGCAGTTTATGGAGAGCCAGGCTCAAAACCCCCTCCTGTGCTCTCTGACTGTAACCAGTTTCCTTACTGCAGTCCTTGGGAACTTTACTGGCTCAAGTACCTCCTTATTTCTGTGACTCCTGGGATCCTGAGACCACAGTGTCCTACCTAGAGTTCTGCCCCTTTTCACCACCTGAGCATCTTTCAGGCAGGGATGTCTCTCACTAGAGCAGATTTCTAAGTGTTCTGATTTTGTGCTTCAGGGCTGTATCACTTTCTGGCAACTGGCTTACTTATGTGCCCTCCCTCCATATCCCCTCAGATTGACTTCTTTGGTCCTCCTGTCTTGCAAAAAGTGTTGTTTCTCTATTTGTAGAGTTCCAGATATTCTTTTCATACATCTCAGGTTGAATTCATGGGTGTTCAAAATGATTTGATAGTTGTCTTGCTAAATTCAAGGGGTCAGATGAAATCAGGTCCCCTCCTTTTCTGCAATCTTTCCTCCTCCCCTCTCTCATTTATCGGAGTTTTGTAGTTTTCCTCATATAGATCTTATATTTTGTTAGACTTATACCTAAGTATTTTCTTTTTTTAAAATTTTTTTAAAGATTTTATTTATTTATTTGACAGAGAGAAATCACAAGTAGATGGAGAGGCAGGCAGAGAGAGAGAGAGGGAAGCAGGCTCCCTGCTGAGCAGAGAGCCTGATGCGGGACTTGATCCCAGGACCCTGAGATCATGATCTGAGCCCAAGGCAGCAGCTTAATCCACTGAGCCACTCAGGCGCCCCACCTAAGTATTTTCTTTTGGGGGTGCTAATGCAAATGGAATTGTTTTAAATTTTAAAATGTCACTTGTTCATTGCTGGTATATAGGAAAGCAATTGATTTTTATGTATTAACTTTGTATTCTGCAACCTTGCAACTAATTTCTTATTAGTTCCAGGAGTCTTCTTTATTAATTCTTTTGGACTTTTTACTTAAACAATCATGTCATTTGTGAACAAAGACATTTTTATTTCTTCTTTCCTGGTCGATATACATTTTATTTCATTTTCTTGTCTTATTTCATTAGCTAGGATTTCCACCAAAATGTTGGAAAGAGAGAACATACTTGCCTTCTTCTTCCTGTCTTAGAGGGAAAACTAGGTTCTCACCAATAAGTATAATGTTAGCTGTAGATTTTTTGTAGATGTACTTTATCAACCTGAGGAAGTTTCTATTCTAGTTTGCCAAGTGAATGGGTATTGTATTTTGTTAAATGCTGTTTCTGCATCTGTTGATACAATAATGTTATTTTTCTTATTTAGCCTGTTGAGATAATGGAATATGTTAGTTGATTTTTGAACATTGTACTTAGCTGCATCCCTGGGACAAATCCTAATACGTCATGCTCTATAACTCTTTTCATACCCTCTTGTATTTAGTTTTCAAATATTTTATTGAGGATTTTTGCATCTATTTTCATGAGAGACATTGGTATGTAGTTTTCTTGTAATTTCTTTGTCTGGTTTGATATTAAGGTAATCTGCCCTCATATAAAAAGTTAGGAAGAGGTGTGTGGGTGACTCAGTCATTAAGTGTCTGCCTTCAGCTCAGGTCATGATCCCAGGGTCCTGGGATCGAGCCCCACATCAGGCTCCTTGCTCAGAAGGTAGCCTGTTTCTCCCTCTCCCACTCTCCTTGGTTGTGTTCCCTCTCTCACTCTGTCTGCCTCTGTCAAATAAATAAATAAAATCTTTTTTAAAAAGTGCTAAAAAAAAGAACAAGTTAGGAAATATTCCTGTTTGCATCTTTTCAGAGAGAATGTAGGGAATAGATATAATTTCTTCCTTAAATATTTTGGAGAATTCACCTTTGAAACCATTTAGGTCTGATGATTTCTAATGTTTAGGAAAGTTACTAATTATTGATTAAATCTCTTTAATCAATGTAGGCCTGTTTAGATATTCTATTTCTTCTTGTATAAGAAAGAAAGACACCTTCATTATAGGGCATTTAGAGATATTTTTATGTTAATCAATGCTGATTACCCTGACTAATAAAAGATCTTGGGCAAATTCTTTAACCTCTTCAAGCTTCACTTTCCCTATCTTTAAAATGGAGATAAAATTAACACTTATTTCATACAGTCACCACAAATATTAAAAGGGGTAAAACAGCAATTGTTTTAATTTCAATGATTCTGTAAAATGGTAACTTTCATGTTCAATTTTACAAACTAGGAAATCAAGGCATAGAAATACTAGGCAGGTTGTATGAGTCAAGATTCTCTTGTTGCTTGCTTAAGCAAATGAGTATTTTGATCTTTTTTTTTTTTAATTTTTTTTTTATTTTTTATTTTTTATTTATTTATTTTTTTAAAGATTTTATTTATTTATTTGACAGAGAGAAATCACAAGTAGATGGAGAGACAGGCAGAGAGAGAGAGAGAGGGAAGCAGGCTCCCTGCCGAGTAGAGAGCCTGATGCGGGACTCGATCCCAGGACCCTGAGATCATGACCTGAGCCGAAGGCAGCGGCTTAACCCACTGAGCCACCCAGGTGCCCGAGTATTTTGATCTTTTTACTAGGAATTTTGATGGGTCATTCTAGCTTTTTGGCACACATAGGTTTGAAATTGAAGCAATGTTATTAGAGCTCTCTCTGTTTCTCTCTACATATAGAGCCTGAGTTCTGCTTTTGTTTGGTGGCTTAACTCTCACGTGTATGCTGGCTCAGTAGCAAAATGACCACCATTGACTTAGCAATTATATTAACCATGGAGGGTACTCTTTTTGTTTTTGCCTGGCTCACATTCTCATCTTTAGACATGTTACTACTTTGCAAGGAATGATGTATAGGTATCAACCATCTTGGCCTTGAACTCAGTCTGTAACAAGCAAGTTTGAAATACAAATTCTATAGTCCTACCCAGACTGTATGTTAACAGAGTAGGAGGACTCTCCAAAGGAAAATGAAAGCACTATGACCCAAAGACATGGTATGCAGGCAAAGCAAAAATACTTACTGTAAAAGTTGCCAAAAGTCTACATCTCATAGCACAGACTTCAAACTAGGCCTATGTGATTCTGAGACTAAGCTGCCATACACAAACATTTTGGTTGGTGACCAGACTAGCTTTATGATTTGCAAGTATCCTGAATTTGTCTCTAATACATATCTAAAAGTTAGATTGAAAAGATATGAGTGACACGGAGTCAGATAGTTGATTGGGTTTTAGGTATTCAAACTGATGCTCTTTCTAAAAGGATAGTTACTTCATCCTTACTGTGCTCTAAAACTATAATCATAATTAATATTGATTTATTCATTGCCTTCTACTATTTATGAAATGAGGAATACAGCTTATACATATTAGTTTCCTAAGATTCAGCTATCATCTTTAAGTACAGAAGATTAGTTTAACACCTTTGGCATGTATTCCAAGCAACAGAATATACTCTAATTAGATCTGTAAAAGCTGTTACCTTGATTACCTGATATACTAATTATCTTGTCAGTCATTGATCTTACAATTATGAGGGAGGATGCTGTTATTTCAAATGATCTGGACTAAATTCTGTCCTTGAGTTCAGAGGCTTTAGTTGAGTCCCAGCCCAGTGGATGTTTACCCTGCCCTTATAAACACAGTAATTAGCTGCATTTCTTTATCCTATAGGCTTTAAAGTTAAAATACTTTACTTAATACCCAAAAGGCTCAAACCACCTAATCCTACCACCCTTACATAATGATTTAAAATGAAATCCATAAATAGTGAGAAAAAGCTTTATGTTCCACCTCTGGTTAATTAAATTAGCTTAATTTTAATCAGTACACATTATCTGTAGATTTTTCCCAATGTCTATCACAATTTGCACAATTGTTTTATATTGTTGATGGAGATGGTAGTAATATTTACTTTTCCTTATATGGGCTATATAAAGGAGTATATTTAAGTATATTTAGTATATACTTATAAGTATATTTAACTCTATTATGCTGTGTATTTGCTTTTAGGACATCACCTGTGCAATCACTTTCTGCAGTGATATATATATATATACACATATATATATGTGTATATATATATATATCATTATATTATATGCAACTTCAAGGTAGCAGTTATGTCTTTTTCATATATATATATCATATATATATATATATATATATATATATATATATATATCATTATATTATATGCAACTTCAAGGTAGCAGTTATGTCTTTTTCATCTTTGCAACATTCACAGACCTTAGGGCTATACTTCACATTATCAGGGTGGATACATGTCTTTTACCTCTTTATAAAGCAGGAGTGATGACTGGACAATTAGAGACAAGCTGCTGCCACTGTGAGTATATTCAAGCTCCTCAATCTCCTCCCCTGCCCTACTTTCTCTGGCCTGTTGGCTTTTACCTGGTCACTATCAATAAGTAACCTGTTTCAGGAAGGCCTCATTGTTCAAGTAGGTTTTTATGTTGATCTAAAAGTCGATTTGCTACAACTTTTACCTGTTGTTCTAATGAACATAATATGACTCCAGTGGAAGGACACATTTCAAGTCTAAATCCTCTTTTTATTACAGTATTGATGAAGAAAGGTCATAAATATGCTATTGGATTAAAACATATAATATCATGAACAGCTTCAGACGAGAGTTCAGTGATCTGGACTGAAGCACCGCCTCTGCCATTTCCCCCCAGCGTGGTGTTTAACAGACCATTTAGATTTTTTTTTTTAGCCTCAATTTACTTATCTAGATATTAAAGTAGTAGCTCTTTTTATCTTACAGAGATTTGTCTTAACTCATGTTTATGGTTGTAGAACTTTCATATGGAAAATTTTCACCCTCCAAAAGTATAGTTTTTCAACTTTTGAGAACTTTAGAGCTACCACCATAATTAAGATATAATCTTATAAAGTTCTCTTGTGTCCTTTAAAATCAATTCCCTCTACCAAGCTCCAGCTATTCTGGTTTTCACATCTGGGAGGTGAGGTATGCTGCTGGCATCCACTGAAGAGCTAGGGGTGATGCTAAATCTCCCACAATGGAGAGGACGGTGCTGTTCCCCCCACTTCTCCCAGCAAAGAATTATCTGATCCAAAATGTCAGAATCGTGAGGATGAGAAATGCCGAGATAAAAAGGTAGATAAATAGTTGTGGATGTCTGCATGCATGTGTTTTAAGTATTCTTCTTAGCTCTGTCTACTGAGAGTGCCTAAAAGTGATGACCTACCTACAGGCCAAATCTTGCTTTCTAAATACTCCTCTAATAGTAACTAGGGCTCCTTAAAGAAATGGCTAGTTCTAAGGAAGGGACATTTTTTGTGTGTGCCATAAAATAAAGTTCTCAGAGAAATAAGGATATGTCAAAAGGACACAGGAACCAACACGAAATGGCTCACTAAGGCCAAATCTGGGACCATTTGATCATCTAAATAATGAGAGGTAAGCATTATAACCCACTGAATAAAATCAGAATTCATGACTCCCACAAAGAAACACACACACAGACACGTTTCTACATGCATGGAGAACAAGGAAAAGCTCTTCTAACAGTAGAAAGCCAGCCAATGAGTGGGATGGAATTTCAAAAGTCTCCATTTGTCAGTCTTCATAATTATATTTGATTCAGTCAAAGAGCAGTGCGTACTGGGTGCCTGGTGGTTCAGTTACTGTGTGGCCAACTCTTGGTTTCAGCTCAGGTCATGATCTCGGGGTCGTGAGATCGAGCCCTGTGTGGAGTTCTGTGCTCAGTGCAGTCTGCTTGAGATTCTCTCCCTCTGCCTCTGCCCCTCCCCCTGCTCATGGGAGCTCTCTCTCTCAAATAAATAAAATCTTAAAAAAATAATATAAAGCAATATGAAGCAGTGGTTCAAAGTGTGAAAAGTACCAGGCTATTTACAGAGCCTCAACCTGTGTTCCCACAAGATACTTATTTTTTTTTTTTTCTGTTTTTCATAGAGAGCCAGGACGCATGCAGGCATGTGTGTGAGTAGGAGGGAAGGGGACAGAGGGAGAGAGAGTATCTCAGGCAGGCTCCATGCTCAGTGGGGCTCAATCTCAGACCCCAAGATCATGATCTGAGCGAAATCAAGAATTGGACACTTAACCAACTAAGCCGTCCAGGCACCCCACCTGCCCAAGATACTTACTAATTAAAAGGCCCAAATTGTACCATTACAGAGAGGACTTCAACAGATACTACCTGAAGCAAATGAGCAAAATTAAGATCACCAGCAGTGGGACAAGCTGACATCATGTGCCTCTTTATATGTTGTACTTAGAAGAAAAGAACATCACTTCTATGATGTTCTGGCCCCAAAATGCATGTGTTGGATCTAATCATAGGGAACCATTAGGCAAACCCAATTTGAGGGCATTTTACAAAATGATGAGATGTACTTTTTCAAAATATCCATGAAATGAAAGAAATATTACAACTAAATATAATGCATACCCTGAGATTCTCTTTTGTTGAGATAGTTGGTGAAATTGAATGAGTTCTATAGATTATTTGATAGTATTTTATTGATATTAATTTCCTGACATTGACAATTGTACTGTGACTATGGATACACACATTGAAATATTTCAGGGTGTATACAATATCTTGTCTTCAATTTACCCTGAAGCAGTTCTAATATATATATATATTAAGAGTTGAGGTGATCAAACAGATATGATGAATGTTAACATTTAGATAATCTGGTTGAAGGATACATAGGAATTCTAATTCTGGGTACTATTCTTAACAACCTTTCTGTTAGCCTGAATTTATGTAAAAAATGAACAAAGAGAGAAATCTTGTTTTCTGTCTCAAAGAATCTGGGAAGTGCCTCTGTTCTCTGCATGTGAAAATAAGATAACAACAAAGAAAATGCTTTCTATTCATGCTTATAAAATAAAACACATATATTATCAATATCCAATTAATGCAAAGTGGGATTTTAAAAAATACTCTCATTATGAAAGAATATTCATGTTATGTCTTTGCCACTTTTAATAGCATCATTAAGGAAAGATTTTATTTATTGCTTAATATATTTTCTATTTTCTTGACTCAACACATTTATTGTTTCATTTTATTCATACCTTTCAGTGATAGATATTGACATTGGGTAAAAAATCTATGGATTTTTCTCTGAAAACTCTAGACTGTATTTTGAAAAATATATCAATTTTAGCACCAAGGAGGCAAATGGATTGCTTAGTTGTTAAATAATCTTAATGAGATGTCAACAGCAGAAAAATATTCTCAATCTGCAGCAAGGTCTTCAGGTAATGAAACATTGATTTTTTTTTTTTTTAAACCTCTACAGCCATTTTGCTTACTGTATGGGAAGCAAATGAAAAATAGTTACTTGTTTCCAAGAGCATAATCCATTTTAGATACTTAATATTTAAAATTATTTATAATATTTCTACCTTCATTAGCTATTTGTTCAGTCTGCACCATTGCCTTTTGGAGTAAACATCCTGAGTTCATTCTCAAAGCAAGTCTCAGACTAAGAATCTGTCATAAATCATTAGGGAGGCTGTGCTTGTGGGAAAGCATCTATATTTTAGTTAGAAAGTGCTTTAGGAAACCAACAAACATGATGTACGAATGTATTGTCCTAATCCATTTATTTTTCTTTCAATCATTTAAATATTACTACAATTGAAATTACTTTGATATTCGAGTCAAAAGTTTACAGTATTCATGAGAGCTATTCAGCATCCAAGGTCTCTGTTTCCCCAACTTGTATTTGCTAGCTTCTGTTCTAAACATTAAAACAAAACAAAATAAAAAATATCCATTATTTAGTAAGCTGAAAGTATAGAAGTTATCCATTGACTGCCTTGTCCATCTTGTTAAATAAGAATCAAACATCTTATTTTTGGGAACTAGCACTGTGATTCTAAGTGAGAGATGCAGATTACCAAAATTACCAAAATTTCCAGAGCAGGAAAGAACCACTGGTCTCTAGAGAAACATTTCCAAAGTATCTAAACTTTGGAAATTACTACTTTAGCAGAGATGGGAAGCCATGTTTTTCTCAGCAAACTCAACAAATGTGGACCATTTTCATCTATTCTCATTTCCAATAGAAGTATTTTCCTCTGCATTTGAGGATGCTAAACATAATACATTAAGATGGGGGGATTTTTGGGGGCCTTGTTTTGGACTTTAAGAGATGCCCACATTTATATTTTTAGCTAGTCTTGTTCTTGGTTTTCATAATGAAAGGCCAATGAATCAACTAACTTTTGAGTAAGAACCTGCTTCAAAATTCAGAGGCTTTAAACAAAATCGTTATCACCCATGTGTCTCTAGGACTTTGGGAGTTTGGCTAACCTTGGTTGGGCTCGGCTGGGCAGCTCAGCTTCAGATTGCAGAAGCAGAGCCTGGGGCCACACTGCTTTTCAGTGTTTCTCTGTGGGTCACTTAGGAGGTTCTATTCTTCTCAGCTGTCACTCATCTTCCTCACATGGGCTAGCCAGAGCAAGCTCTTCTCATGGCAATGGAAAAAGTGGGAAGGAACAACTGGAAAACTGTCTCTGCTCATATTGCATTGGCCAAAATAAGTTGCATGGTCAAGTCCAAGGTCAAGGGACAGAATCGCAAAATCACACGACAAAGAGTATGGATACAGGAGGTGTGAAGAATTGGAACAATAATACAGCCTATACTAACATGAGGAAATATCTGATATATGGCTTTAAAAACTATTCCTGTTTTACATATTATCTTATAGCAGTGCTTTTTGAAAGTCGTTTTGGCTCACCAAGTTTCAATTATGTCATCTTAAGAGAAGGACTAGCCTTTATAAAAAAATCACAAATGTCTTTTTTAGAACTAGAAGGTATCAGATTACTTGGTATCTGATGTTGATTTGATGGCCAAATTTTGTGAGAGATTCAGTTTTAATATTTTTCAGAAGAAAGAATCTTACAGTCTTTTTGAGACAAAAAATATCAGAAAGTCATGAATTGGCAGGAAAACCATTAGCTCTGTATTATTGAGGTGGTGCACAGCACGAGCTTCTAAGGAAACTTTACTTTGTTACATTTAGAACTCACAGAGCCTGGCTCTGGTGATAAGAAATGTCCTCCTCTGTTACCATGGGAGAGAGGTATATTCACTCCAATTGACAAAGAAAGACAGTGACAAAGTGAAATCACTTTGGAGAGCAATAATTCTGACAGGTTGTTGTATATATAGAAAGAATAAAATGTTTCTTTTGGGTTTTAGTGATGATTTTCAAATTTAAATACATTGCAAAATCATTTAAGACAGTAAACATTCCCTTTCTTGTTTGATAAAATATTTTAAGTGCCTGAGATCGTTTTGAACTATTAGCAAATATTTCTGTATTCTTTTTATTGCTGATAGTTTTTAATGCTTCAGATATCTGGATATGAACGGAATGCTTATGAGCTTGTTATAAACACCCGAAGAGAGAGGGTTTTCAGTGACAACACATAAGGAATCTTAACAAAGGTGCTAATATACTGCAGTGACAAACAGCATCCATTCCCAGCAGTGGTGCCGTAGCGATAGTACGAGTTCACAGGATCTGACTAGGGTAACTGCTAACATGTCATCTATCAAATCTGAGTCACAGTTGCCATTATTCACAAGACATTGATTTTTCTCTTGTTGACAGAAGCATTTATCATGTTTCTTTCAAGATGGGTCTGATTTAAGCATATGCATTATAATCTGATTATACTGGAAATCAAGATCCCTGGGATTTGGGGTGTAGTCTTTACTCTTCCAATATCTACCTATAGGACCTGTGGCAAGCCCAGTTTTCAGTTCCTTATCTATCTAAGGAGAGGATGGGAAAAGATCATTTCTTAGATCACTTTCAGCTCTATTGTTTCTCTAAATATGTGCTGGCTCAGTGTTCATGGGGCACTCCGTCTAAGTGACACAAGAAATCTCCCATAGACCCTAGTGTTTCCTCAAGTAATATGTAAATCATGACAGAACTACCATCTATAAATGGGTGACCGTGTCATGGGAATCCTCTAAAATTTATGTTTCAAACTTTTGGGAAAAACATGATCTGTATTTCTGTTTATGAGAGAAATACAAGGAATTTTCTTATGGTTTTTCAACTATAGTTTCATAAATGCAAAACACTCTCTGTAGCTCTGTAGTGACTAATCACAAGGGGAAGGACTGAAGAGTCACTGAATTTAAAGATCAACTGAATCCTTCCTCATTGTGGGGGGACGACAAAGTAATAGTTATGTATTATGACTTTCCTTGCTAAAATAGAGAAGAGTAGAGTTTGTGTAACTAGCGTTGAGGGTTGGCACATTAGAATATGCAGGTGGCATGCCACACAATTCCAGAGAATGCCTCTGACGTGAATGCCCTTTCGTTGTGCCGTGCAGAACGTGTTTTACCGAATGGGGAGGCCCTGTCAGGTAATAGCTGGAAATGGCATAGCGGTGACTTGACCTCACCAGAAGCAGTTGGGGTAGGGTGGAAACTGAGGTGGCTTCATAACCAGGTAACATGTAGTTGTTTAGAAGGGCCTCATACTTGGTTTGATGCTCTTTGGTCATTATCTTGAAATTCTTAGTAAGTTTTAAACAAGGAACCCCGAACCCCATATTTTCATTTTGTACTTAATACCAAAAATTATGTAGCTAGTACTGGATGGTTGTGGGAGTGGTTCAAGACTATAATAACAGGAATATAATTTAAGACTGTAAAGAGGAAGAAATAATTACTTTCCAACTTCTGACATCCAGGTAGGATTTTTATAGTAAGGTAGCTGGCTTAAAAGCCAGGCTTCTTTGAGACAGTAAAGTATTTTTTTACTTTCGTTTTATATCAAAGACCAAACCTGCAAGATTCAGATGATACATTCTTTCCATAAATATAGAGGAAATGCCCTTTTCACATATGAGCCATGTCACAAATGTTGTCAATGTTTACAACTATTTTATTTTATTTTTTTAGTATAAGTAGAAACTTATCTGGACCAGAGAATACCTTGTTTTTGCCTTTGGCACAAATTTACATGGACTTTGGTTCTTGCCATTTGGCCTAGTTGAATCAATCCACAGAGTCCAACCAAATAAAAAATTTTCCTAAATGATTCTTCACATTCAAAAAATATAAGTAATTGTATCTTTTACATGTGTACAAAGAAACTAGAATCCATTTTTATGGTTGGCTTGAACACTTTCCTTGATTTTTTTGTTTTGTTTTGTTTTAACCTGAGATAACTTTAAACTGAGGGTACTTAAGTTAATCACATTGAGTTGCAAAATAATATATTAACATGGCCAGCTCAAATAGTTATGGTCCAAAGTGAATTTTTAAGCTGGAATTATTCACCTAACTTAATCATTCAACTCAAAAAAAAATCCAAATACTAAGACATTTCAAAAATGGCCAACTAGTTGTATTTCTAAAGAGGAGGTAGCTGTGATTTCAGTATTTGAATCATTCCAGTTGGTAACTGAGTACTCTGTCTCCCATATTTGGAGGGAAGGAGGAAGGGTCAATAGGAAGGAGGGAAGGAGGAAGGGAGACCGTGATGATCAAGTTAAATATATGTTGGCCCTAAACCTATCAGTGACATTCTAACTCTTGTGGGCTAGGTGAGTGTTCCTCAACCTCTTCACTCTTGACATACTGACAGACTGGACAATTCTTTGTTGAGAGGGAGTGTCCTCTGCATTATAGTATGTTTAGCAGCATCCCTGGCTTCTACCCACTAGATGCCAATGGTATACCTTCTCTTCGCTTGTGATAACCAAGTATGACTCTGGGTATTGCCGAATCACCCTCAGTGATTGGATCTTGAAGACCACTGATCCAATCACCCTCAGTTAGGAACCAAAAGGCTCGATTTAACTAAGGATATCCTGAGAGGCCTGTCTCCTTAACCATAGTCCAAAAGCAGGACAAGACTTGGAAGAGCTGATGAGCATCGAATAATAATGTATAGAATTTTTGAATCACTATATTGTACACCTGAAACTAATATGACACCATATGTTAACTATATGGGAATTAAAATTAAGAAACGTAATTAAAAAAAAATACAGCTAAACTAAACTGACTATCCCAGGGCTTTCCCAGAATTCATGTTTTTGTGTGTGTGAGAGGGGTGCTTGTTGAAGGAAGGGTAAAAAATGATTCTGAGCTCTAGGTAGCCCTGGTCTACCTATTCTTACTTCATGGGAACAAGTGACATAGTAAATGACCATGATCTTGAAGATCACTGATCCAATATACTGAGCTAATACCATATAAACGTTAAGTTTTCAGTTTGTTAGTGATTAAATAAAGAGATCTATTTCTTAGGGTTTGGGTTCTGGCTAAATTGCTATCCTCTCTTTGCAGAGTGCTTGATTCAGAACATTTGGAAAGATCTGAGTACTCTCTAGACACGGGTTCCTGAGAACTTGAAGATAAGGACTAAAGAAAAGTGAATCTTTTTTTTCTTTCTAAGTCTTAGAACAGCCACGGTCAACACTAACTGTGCTTAGTTACCTGAAAATTTTTAATTATTTCCTCCACCTTAATTCATTCAAAGCCTTCAACAACTAGTTTGCCTTTTGATTAGTAGCATTATTATTAATTTTTAGGGCCTGCCATTACTTACTATTGGTTCTATGCTTCTCTGACATTGGGAAAATTTACTAACCAGGTCACATTAAACAAACAAACAAACAAACAAAAAAACCAAACAAACCCTTCTGGCCAATACAGAGAAGAAAGGATGTATAATATAGGTCCCTTTATGTTTTAACTAAGGAGTTCTATAAAAATAAAAATTTTCAGTGGTTTAATCTGTGAGTCGGGACTGGTTATGTACCACTTTATGGGGGAAGAGCACATGTTTTAAATTGCCTAGCCATTTGCTATGAAGTATTTGACTAGCTTCTTCCATCCTATGGAAAAAAATACTGTCAAAATAAATAATGCAGGATAATGCAACATAATTACTCAAATATTGCAGGATCAGACTAAGACATGCTATGTAATAGGACTTGTTTCCAAGTGTTTGTTTTTTTTCTCGTTTTGTAGGATAGATTTTTTTTTCAAGATTTTATTTATTTATTCAAGAGAGTGAGCAGTGCTTGGTGCTGGGGGCAGCAGGGAGTGACAGAGGGAGAGTGAAAAGCAAGTTCTCCACTGAGGCCTATGGAGAGCTTGATCTCAGGTTTCTGGGATCATGACAGGAGTTGAAGGCAGTTGCTTAACTAACTGGGCCACCCACATACCCCATAGGATAGATACTTTTTAAATAAGGTTTTACTATCTAGAGCCTTGGCCACAATTTGTTTCAAGACCAACAGCATGCTTCCTTGCATGTGAAAGTTTCATTTTACATGTAAGGAAAATGCAAACAGGTAAGTGGAGAGATTTGCCTACATTTGTAATGTGAGCTTGGAAGCTCTGTTCCAAGCAGATGGTACATTTAATGATCATTCTCCATATTAATATAATCATTTTGCACCCGCCCCCCCCTGCCCCTCGCTTCTGGAAGCAGCATGAGAGGAGGGCATGTTGGACTTCTACCCCTTTCACTTGATGCAACACTCAAGTATCACTTGTATTTTACACTCTGTATATGACCATACTGCCTATCATTAGGGCCATAGAACTAAAATATCAGGAAGCTAAGAGATGAAAAGAACTGAATTTGGCTGAAATATAACATTTTTATTTTGATAAAAAATGCAAACAATCAGCATAAGTGTCACTTAGTGTCTTCAGGCTGGGTTCAAACAAAGGAAGTAAATGTTGCAAATTAGAAATCCATAGTTCCTTTACCTGTTCCTGCTTTGATAAACTGTGTGGTCCTAGTAAACCATTTATTCTGGAGTTACCTTCATTCTTCAGTCTTGTTTCTTCTGGAAGAAAATCCTAAAACATCCCATGATCACCATCAGAATGCCCAGAAGTGGTAATTTCTAGTGCTGGTGAGACTGTGGGGAAAGAGATTCTTATTCACTCTTGGTTGGGCTATAAACAACCTTCTTAGCAAGTTATCTGACAGAGCTAATTAAAATTTAAAATATATATGCCCATCTGAACAGCAACTCCACTTCTAACTACTTATTTACTAGATATAAAAATACCAGTGTTTAAAGATACATGCGTAAGAAATTTATCACATGGCTTTTGGCAACCAAGAACTGGAGACAGGCTCAATTATTGTCAATAACTGTATAACTGAACAAATTAGATAGTCCATATTTTGAATACTGTACATCTTTTTGAAAGTGATAGATATAGATCTATATAAAGTGACTTGGAAAGATATCCATGATGCATTTATAAAATGAAAAAACAGTTTACAAAATACAATATAGTATCATCCTATTTGATATTAAATCTTTATGTTTATGAGTGTTTTATATTTGTGATTAAATAAGGAAAACTATAAATGAATACATCCTAAATGAGCAGTAGATAAATCAAAGACAAAATTATTACTTTTTCTTAGGATGTATTAATCCTCTTTGTATATTTGCAAGAAGCATATTACTTTTTTAAAAGAAGCATATTACTTTTAATGAACAATATTTTTTCCAACATTTTATTATGAAAAGTATCAAACATACAGCAAAGCTGAAATAATTTGACATTATACATCCACATATATACCTCTTGGATTCTACCCTGTTAACATTTACTATTCTTGTTTTACCATGTATCTATCCATTTACCTATTCTTCTATCCATTCCTCATTCCATTTTTTTTTTTGATGGATTTAAAAGTAAAATGCACACATCAGTCTATTTTCTCCTAAATTCTTCACCTTGTATAAAAATGACATTTTGGGGGCACCTGGGTGACACAGTTGGTTGTGTCTGCCTTCAGCTCAGGTCATGTTCTCTGGGTCCTGGAATCCAACTCCACATCAGGCTCCCTGCTCTGTGGGGAGCCTGCTTCTCCCTCTCCTTCTGCCTGCTGTCTCCCCCGACTCCTCTTGTGTTCTCTCTCTCTTTGTCTCTCTGTCAAATAAATGAATAAAATCTTTTAAAAAATGACATTTTTGGGGCACCTGGGTGGCTCAGTGGGTTAAAGCCTCTGCCTTCGGCTCGGGTCATGATCCCAGGGTCCTGGGATCGAGCCCTGCATCAGGCTCTCTGCTCAGCGGGGAGCCTGCTTCCTCCTTTCTCTCTGCCTGCCTCTCTGCCTCCTTGTGATTTCTGTCAAATAAATAAATAAATCTTTAAAAAAATAAAAAATAAATAAAAAATGACATTTTTATTAAAATTTAAATACATGTAAAAGAACTTTGCTGTGGAGCTCTGGCTGTGGCTCCACTCACTAGGCACCTTGGATCCTTCCTGCCCCTGACATAACAGATCTTCCTGGGGGTCTACAAAATAAATTGCAATTCGGTATTGATGTTTGATAGTGGGATCTTAGAAATATTAGAAAAATGAATACTTTTTTCCTATTCCCTTTGGGGATCCGTATACTGTCATATCTCTTAGTAAATGTGCTTTGGAACTCAATGTAAATTATATGTGCATCATGAAAATGTAAGCCAGAGATGTCCAAGGAGATTTCAGGTTTTTGGAAACAGAAAGCGTATTGTTAGTGAAATAAACCAGACAGAGAAAGACAAATACTGCACGGTATCACTTATTATATTTAGAATCTTAAAAAAAAAAAAAAAAGGTCAAACTTCTAGAAACAAAGAGTATAAATGTGATTTTCAAATGGGGTGGGGAAGTAGGGAGAAGTTGATAAAGGGGTACAAATTTTGAGCTATAAAATGAATAAGGTCTGAAGTTCTAATGTAAACACATAGTGACACATAGTTGATAACACTATATTGGATAATTGAAATTTGCTAAGAGAGTAGAACTTAAATGTTCTCTCTCTCTCTCACACACACATTATACATATATAGTGATAGATGTGTTAATTAACTAGATGGGCAGAATTTTCACCATGTATATGTATGTCAGGTCACCACAATATGTACTTTAAACATCTTACAAGTTTAAATTCTGATTATAACTCAATAAAGCTAAAAGTAAAAAAGAAGAGAGTGTTTTGCTTAGAGTTCACTTGCCAGAAGTAGAATCCATTCTATCTGAGCCGACAAAGAGTTATTATGTGATCCCTATGCTGAGATTCCAGGAAGCATTCCCAAATCCATGTGACAGAACTGGGCCAGGGAAGGTGTTGCCTCTGCCGTGATCAGAAACTTCGTGATACAGTCAGAAATATTTCCTCATGGCTGTTGGTTCCAGAGTGATACCTCAGCCTTTGCTAGAAATCTGCCCAAGGAGGAAACTACCTGTGGAATCAGGAAATCCCTGCCTGTTCCAGAACCAGGCTGCCTTTGCCATACTCTATATGAGCAACATAGGAAGTTCTTTTCCTGAAATGAATCAGTATCCAGACTAAGATGATAATCTGAAATCTCGTTATGAGAGACTGTAGGAAATGCTTTTTGAAAAATGCTGTTGTTGACTAAAATAACCCATTTTCTTCTGGAGTACATGACTAGACTATGTTTTTCAGTCTTCTCTGTAGTTGTATGTAGGTGTGTGTCTGTGTTCTTGCCTTGAGAATGTAAGTGAAAACAATATACACCTTAAGACAATGGTCAGATTTTGTCCACATTTTTTCTAATTCATTATTGGCTGGAACCTGACCCAGCTTCAACTATGCAGATGACAATGCCAAAGGATATAGAGGTACATCCTGGGTTCCTGGATGACTGTGTGGAGCCAAGTCCATTTAACCACTTTGGATGATTACATAACTGAGGAAAACAAAAACACCTCAAATCTTCCTTAAGTTTCTGGATTATTGTTTGGTCTTTTTATTATAATAGTTCAGTCTTATCCTACATGATGCCTGCAGATTTTATCCCATTAGCTTTAGTCTGTACCTGGAAGTGTTGATTGGGTTTAATGTTGAGCCAGCCAATTCACAGTGCTCTCTGAAAGAGGACTCCTCCCTCTCCCTTCAAATCACACCCTACTCTCTCTCCTATCTCTCCGTGCATATAACCAAATGCGTGTGTGCATGCTTATACACGTGCGCGTGTGCACATGCACACACACACACACAATCTGACTTGTTCATTGTTGAATGATTAGTGCCTAACAAAGAATCTGGTATATCCTAGATGTTCAACAAATATTTGGTAGATGAATAACTAAAAACATCCTCACAATTAGAGAATTTGTATGGGGTCAGTTTAAAATACTGTCTTTGACGTACTTCAGTGGGAAGTGTGGTTTGACGTTTGGAAAGGATTTCAACATACCGAGATGAGGTAAAGGGCATTCTGAGTGGCAGAGAAGAATGCCTGAAGTATGGCAGCATGGTAGGAGTGAGGGGAGCTGTGAGCTTGCCATTGTTTTTGGTGGGAAAGCTGAAGGGAAGGTGTTTGGAATCGAGGTTAGATTCTGGCTGGGTAAATTCTTGAATGCTATACTAAGGTAATAGTAATTCTGTAAGCCAAGAAAACATCCAAGGCTTATTTTTCTCACTTCAAGTTTTGCTTTAGCATTGTACTGATCTGCTTGGCTCTGTCTTTTAGAAAACAACGTGCTGGCAGTGTGGAAGAGAAGATAGGAGGTAAGGGAGACAGAGAGGATTTTAATGGCCCAGGAAGGAACCATGGATGTTTAAATTAGGCAGAGGTGAAGGATAGATTTAAGAAATACTTTGGAGATAAAATTAAAAGGACTGGATGACTTTCTAGATGAAGAAGGGAGCAAATATCTTATCTCTGGTTTGAGATGACAAACCTATCTTGACTTACCACAGGAAAAAAAAAAACAAGGAAATAAAATGGGGGGATGAATTAAAATTTATCTTTCTTACTATTACATTACATTTTAAGTCTATTAAGTAGCTAGATGGAAATATCCATTTAGAAGTCAAGAGGCAGATCAGGATACCTGTGGTTTGGACTTGGAAGCCATGAGTGCAGGACAGGTTAGTATATCTCAAGATGTGATGTGAGAACTTGTGCATCAGAGTTACTCATCTTGGGGTGTTTGTAAAAATGAAGATTCCTGGGCCTTATCACAGAATACTCAGTCAGAGTCTCTGGAGGATGGGGTCTAGGAATCTGTTTTCTAAAAATATTCTTAGGTTATTTTAATGTTTTAGAATTTCTGAGAGCCATGGGTAAAAGTGACAACTAAATTATTGGGGAGAAAATGAAGAGTGAGGAAGGAGTATTGAACAGGATATGGATGAGAACAATACTGGATTGAGACACTGCAGAGTTAAAAAAAAAAAAAAAAATCTGTTCCAAAAGAAGAAAAGAGAAGAGATTCCTGAGAACATGGAGAAACAGCAGTGGGAAAAGAAATGTTTTAGGGAAGTGAGGTTGGTGGGAGACTCCAAGGAGAGCAACATCTGTAAAGAGGCCACCTGGAATGAGACAGAGAGAGGGATGCTGGTCCCATCAATGAGCTGGCCGTCATTGACCCCCGAAGCAACAGTTTCAGTAAACTGATGCGAGTGGAATAATATGACACTGAAGTAAACCACTGAAGGGACCGAGAGTCGAGAGACAGATGATATTGATATTGTTTATAACTCAATGTAATTTCTATTTCAAATTCTCATGGAAGAGAAAATGTCATATTAGTTGGGCATTTATCCCTGTACCTCTTTCTCCCTGGATGTGTGACCTCCACTTTGTGCTCAGGTGGGCCCAGGTGGGTCATTGTTTAGAGGTCTCTAGGTCCATCTTCACGCATCTTCTGACCTAGCAGCTTTCTCCCACTTCCTGGTCATGCTCAAGTTGGGGCCTCTGTGGGGCAAACATAGCCTGGAGTACACAGGTGCACCAAACAGCTATTTTGTCTTGGAGTAAAGCCTCATTTGGGGGTTTACTCTTGAGCATCACACACCCATCCTGGAGTTCTGTTGTATACCAGGGCTATGGTGAGACACTTTTCAAACACCAGTCCTGAGTGCCTGCTTCTTCCTTGGGAACCCTCTACATTTTGCTTATCTGGGGTGTAGTGAACAAAATAGATTAAATTGAGGAGAAAACTGCAGTTCAGAGGATTAAGCTCACTTGTACAAAATTCTGTATGTGGCTAATGAGTTGTGGGGTGATCTGACCACTCGGGCTGCCATCTTCTTATTTGGGGCAAAGCAGAATATGCCAGCGGAGAAAAACAGATGGCTGTTATCTGACAATAATCGATGGCAGGGTCTTGGATAAATTAGGAGAGGATAGGATTAAGAGTATAGCTGGAGGAATTAATTAAAGACATTTAGTAAATGGGATGTAAGAAACTCAAGTAGAAGTATTTCAAGCAAAAGATTATAAACATATGGAATCAGATAATAAAGCTAACTGAATCAGCATGCAGACAAAGTAATTAGTTAAAGAAAGACATCTGGAAGAGGAGAGAAATAAGAGAAGCAGAGGAAATAAAAGGTAGGGTTGAGATCAACTAGACTATGTTGGTAAAGTCAGATGATTTTTTTTTCTCCTTTGCTTTACCTATATTGTGTCTTTCTTAGCCACAATCCCAAATATTACACAATTCAACATGTTATATTTGTTTCTGGAAATATCTAGGATCTATATAAATACATCTGCCAAGGCAAACGGTTCAAAAAAGATCAATGTTTTTCATGGCTAACTTAGCATGTGTCTGGCTTCCCACAAAACTCTAGATCTTACATTTGTGATTACATATTTTGGGCCACAAAAAATAACAAAAGTGGCTATTTAACATCGTTTTCTGTAGCAACAAGAAACAATACCCAGTAAAGGCCACTACAAATATCTTTCATCATGCACTTCTCATCACGTTCAGACATAGAATAAGGCAATTTTGTTGATGAGAGACTGAGGTGCATTATCCTTTTGCTTTTTGTTGCTCTGGGAAGTAATCTCATCTGTATGAATGATGAGAATATCTCATTTTCCATGGATTCTTCTCATCTGAGTTTGACATGTAATTTCAGTCTGTGGAATGTCTTTGGTCATAGCCTACACTGCATGGTGGCCTAGATGGTTGTTGATGTGACGTGCCTTGGAGGAGGCACTGAAGAAAGGCCTGCAGCCCCCAAACATTCTGCCCTCTAGCTGGCTGGGTTTCAGAGTCCCTGGGGGCTGTCATTTTCCAAAAGGACAAAAGACTCAGCAAGTGAATAGATTTTATGATAAATATATCCTCTCTGCCTTGTTTAAGAATCTGTTGTTGACTCACAGGGAAGTTGGGATACCAAGTCCTTGGATGGAAACATTGTACAGCTAAATTTTCTTTGGTACAAAAGAGCAACAGTACAGAATCATTCTGATCAGAGAAACAAGGTTGGAGCAAAGGGATCTGTGATTGTGAACTCTGTCATTTCCAAGGTTTTTGATAAAGTATGTGTGGTACAAAAGGCAATGACTCTGAGCATGCCGTTGTCCTCAGACTGGTTTCTGAGGAAAATGATCTGCCTATAGTATCCTTTAATGTGGATCAATAACAGATTGTTTGCTCTTTAACTTCTCGAAGACTGGATAGCTTAGGAGTACCAAGAGGACTTCAAAATTACATTATTATAGTCATATATATGTATATATTTTTCAATAGGTATTTATTGAACAATTACAAAGTGCCATACTTTGTGCTTGGTAGTGGAAACATAAAAACAAAAAAGCTGACATTTTAGTCTTTGAAAATTTCAGCGTTTAGTGGAAAAAGAAGGACATGGAAACCCTGACAATAATTTTAAAAATAAAATAATAAAGTCTTGTAAGCAATAACATAGACTATCTATACAAAGTATTATAGGAGCACAGAACAATGGGTAACTTTTCCTAGGAGAAATTCAGAACAATTCAGAGAAATTAACTTGAGTTGGATGAGTTTAATTTTTCAAAGGAGCAGAGAATGAAGAATATTCTAGGAAGGGAGAGAAAAAGCTCATTAAGAGAGTCGTATTGCAGTGGACTGAGCTTTTGTCTTGCCCTGAAATTCATATTAATTCCCAATGTAATGGTATTTGAAAGGGAGGCCTTTAGGAGGCAATGAGGTCATGAATATAGAGGCCCTGTAATGGCCTTGGGCCCTTACAAAAAGAGAGACAATTGCTTCCCCTCTTTCTCTGCTCTTTGCCATGTAAAGATACGGCAGGAAGATGACCATTTCAAACTAGGAAGTGCCCTCACCATATACCAGATCTATGCTTTCCTTGACCTTGGACTTCCTAGCCTCCAGAACCATAAGAAATAAATGTTTAAGCACCAAGCCTATGGTATCTTGTTATTTAACAGCCTGAGCTGATTAAGACAAGTACTCACTAACCAATCAGAATGGATGGCATAGATCATAGTGGTTAGTTGTCACTAAGCAAGGGCTGAGAGATGGTTACACTCAATGGATAAATTTGACAAGGCTATAACATGAGCTATTTTCCAGGGAGGATGGCCCAGTATTAATGGGGGCCCTAAACATCATGAAGGCATTGAGAAACCTGGTGTGTGAGCAGCTGGCATGGGAGAAAAGATGCTGATAAAAAGATGGGAAAGGCCAATAAAAATAAATTTTGCCTTCTCAATAATTTTTCTTAACATCAGTCCTAATCAATTTCAGGACACAAGAGCCCATGTATCCAAATCAAGATGACATTAAAAATATGGAAAGATCAAAATCAATACCTATGGCTCTAATAAAGAGCTGAACTCAGCATGTACCATAGAGGGTGTCAAGATCTAACTCCAGGCCTTTTAAATTCTGCAAAGTGATGAGCTTTGAAAGCATGCTGTGTCTGCTCCAGAATTTCAAGTAACTGTTGTAAAAAGTCAGAGCATACTCCTGGCACTCCAGTTGTGCCTAATTTCTTACAGATAGTGTTAGTTATGAAGCTCTCTGTGTGTGTGTGTGTGTGTGTGTGTGTGTGTGTTGTGTATTTGCTTACTTTGAGCATTTTGGATTGTATCTGCCTTATAGACATGAAAGGTCACATTGAGGTCACAGAGATTTTTGTTTTAGAAAAGCAGTCACTGACTATGGACTGGTTCTCAGAGAACATCTCAACAGTAACACACTGTTTGGGGTCGTGAGGAATCATGAAAATATGTCTTGAAATCTCTATTTCAAGAGTGCTATTTAGATGCCAGAAGTAATACTGCATTTCTCAGAATTAACAGAATTGCTAGATCTTCTCTAAGATAATAGGTAGGCATGAATTTTTTTTAATTAAAAAAATCTTAACATGAGAATTTGGCCACATATATGGAAAGCAAATGCGGTTTAAATAGTAGTTTCATGAGAGGCAAAGGAATTTTTCAGGTGAATAGCAAGAAATAGGCTTCTTGGTCAGAGAGATAGAGAATGAGTCTATATCACAGAGTGTCCTGCTTTCTGATAAAGAGAACGTTAGACCACATTATCATGGGATCAATCTTAGTTTCTAATAAAGGGATGTCTTGTTTTATTAAGCACTTTTAGGAGGAGAAGGCTCTCCCTGAGCCCTAGAAGTTATACCATAAGGGCTGGCCTCATTCTCAACTCTTTACAACAATCTTTTTTTTTTTTTTTTAAAGATTTTATTTATTTATTTAACAGAGAGACAGAGATCACAAGCAGGCAGAGAGACAGGCAGAGATATAGGAGGAAGCAGGCTCCCCGCTGAGCAGAGAGCCTGATGCGGGGCTGGACCCCAGGACCCTGAGATCATGACCTGAGCCAAAGGCAGAGGCTTAACCCACTGAACTACGCAGGTGCCCCAACAATCTCATTCTATATGTGAGAACGCTGAGGTTCTGAGAGTTGGAACAACCTGGCACATGCAGATTTGAACCCACCTCTAGTGCTTCGATTTTCTCCCCCATCTTGCAACTTCCTTTGATGACTTAGTCTTCTGCTTGGAAGCTGACCTTGCCGTATGTCTTCTGTGCAAAACCCCAATGATGGCCAAGGCCCAGTTTTGGGGACCGGGGAGAAAACACCTGAGATGTGAAAGTAAACTTCTCCCAGGTGATGGAGGACTGTGACAGGTTCTTGAGGTACATGTCACTGTGTGATGTTTCAAAGCTTTACATTTATCAACTTCTTTCATCTTTACCCAATATTGTGAGGTAGGTGCTATTAGTATCATTCTCGTTTTGAGGATAATTTTTCCAAGGTCACACAAGCACTGGTGGTGGTGGCATTGAAACCAAGTAGTCTGACTCTAAAGCACATGATTTTTGCCATCATGTGATACCTACATGCATATAGGCAGTATGTTTCTATTCCTTCACCTAGAGTAAGAAAAGGGCTGTAAAAATGGTCTACCCAAACTGAAGGATCATATCTACTGTGAGTTTAATATAAGGGCTTCTAGAAAACTCTAGGGTATCAGAAGAATTTTGACAACAAGGAGGGCCTTGAATGCCAGAGTGAAGTGGCTATGTTAAGTTGGGTGGGCTCTTTGGTAAAAGACCAGCCACGGAGCTATAGGAACATTAACTGACAGCTCAGCAGGGGGCAGTGTAGAGTGCATTAACACGGACACTCAATATGGCTCCTAGAGGGATCTCTATTCAAAAACATAGTCCTTTCTCTACTACATCTATATGGGACAGGCTTCTCCAGAGAAACAGAATCAGTAGAAGATTTGTAAAATTATAATTTTACTTTAATATATTTATATTACATGAAGTGTAAATGTATTTTGTTTACATAAAGGAAATTTGTTAGGATGAATTGACTCCCATGATTATGGAAGTGTAGAAGTCCCATAATCAGCCATCTGCAAGCCAGAGACCCAGGAAGCCTGGTGGTGTAATTCAGTCCCAGTTTCAAAGACCTGAGAACCAGGGGGGCCAATGGTTTAAATCCTCAGTGCCAGAGAAAATGAGAGAGATCCCAACTCAGGCAGAGAGACAGGCAGCAAAAAACAGGCTAATTCCTCTTTTTTCCACCATTTGTTCTAGTCACATCCTTAACAGATTGCATAATGCCCATCCACACTGGGGAAGGCATACTACTTCACTGAGTCCAATTCAAATGCTTATCTCATCCAGAAACACTCTTACGCACACATCCAGAGATAATGTTTAATGTGCATTCCCTGTGGCCAGTCACGTTGATACATAAAATGAACCATCATTCCATTTTAAGCTGCCAAAAGATGAGGGCCATGTCAGTGTCAGAATATTCCCCATTCCCTCCTCTTCGGGCCATGTGGGTTGATTTCCCTTCAGGATAAATTTGCCAAAGACAAAAGCTAGTAATCCCAACCACATGTCACTTAGGAAGTGATTTATTTTTTATAACTAAGGAGCCCTTGTTACGACAGGACACCTGGTATACCAAGGGGCGATCAGGGGCCAGTCATGACCTCAGCAGACTGTGCAGGTTGCTCTGAGCATCCACTCCTTCCCATCACTGTTGCCCTATTGCTGCTGTGACATCTAAATTGCAGCCAGGAAAGAGGCGTCATTGACAGGAGCTCTGTTGGTGAGAACCCAAACTGCAGGGACTCCAGTTAAATTCTTCACTTCTTGGTTCCAGTTTCTTTGGCATTAACTCAAAATGACTTCTGTCTACTTATTCATTGGTCAGTTTAAGAATGGGATAATATGCATTATTATAATACTAACAAGCAAGAATGGAGGCCAAGTCTGCTCTCTTCTGAACTGAAGTCAGAATGGAAACCCAGAGGCTGCCTGCTGCTTGTTGTTTTATCAGTTGCTGTCACAAGCAGTCATGGGAGGGAGCAGGAAGTAAAGTTTACATGAATGATTCAAGGGCTGAAGGACTTTGGAGAACGTTACAACCATCCGCTTTATCATTTTCATTGATAATTTCTCCAGTATCATGAGTCTGAGAATTAGGGTTGATTTTTTTGTTTATAAAGACTATTTGCTAGGGTAAGGGTTACAGAATGAAAGTACCCCTGTAGGACTGAAAATGGCAAATTGCAAAATGGTGAGGCTGTGAACATGCTAGGAATTTAAAACATTCCTTATAGATTATTACTAAAAAGTGAGGAATTGAACACATAGAGACAAATCAAGAGTTCGTGCCAGTAAATAACGGCTCATACAGGGATGACAACTGTGAGCATGGAAAGCAAGAGGCAAGCGTGAAGGCGCTTGTTGAGGCAGAGTGGGCGAGATTCACCGAATGGTATAACATGGCAAATGAAGGGATTAAAGAATGCAAAGATAATGCTAACAAGGTGAGCCAGGGGGAGGTGATAACTTTGATAGGAAGCAAAGACCAAAGAAGGAGCAAATTGAGATGAGAGGGTGCTGTAACCAGAATGAGACAGATTAAGTTCAAGGTCATAAAGAGAAATTCCAGGACAAATGCCTAAAGTGGGTGGTTGGCAGTGTGATTCTGGACTTGAGAAAGTAGAGAGCTTTGGAGAAGCCCTGAGAAGATACTGGAAGTGACCTAGCAGTTTAATCTAGATCATTTGATGCCACAAAATTAAAGATGAAAGGACAATTGAAGCAAGAGGCCAATAACCACAAATTCTGCAGACAAAGAAGGGGATTTGAGGGATAGAAAATTTTGCTGGATTGATCACAAAAACAAACAAACAAACAAACAAACACCCCAGGTGTCTGGGTGGAGCAGAAACCAGAATGTAAGGGGCTCAGAAATAAAACCAAGGCCTAGGGGCCACAAGTTTAGACTAATTTTCAGCATTTTGACAGTGAAGGAAAAGAGAGTGCTATGGTAATTGCCTGGAGGGCCAGCCCTACAGAGGGAAAGATATTAGGCAAAGACCTAAACATAAGAGGATGGGATTATAGAGATGAGAAAATAAGAACCTTCAAAATGTACTTGAAGAGAGAATTATTCATAAAAATTGCTTTAGAATTGGCATTAAAGCAGTGAGATGAAGACCAATATTCACAATTAGGGTAGAGATGATTCTTCCTCTGAGTCAGGACACATGAGATAAAAATGATGGAAGATACAAAAGAGTTGGCAGGTCAGAAAGATAATATGAAGAAGTTTGCGCTGAACTGTCTCAGTCATATCAGTAATAATAGGAATCAAACCATTTTTCATAGTAAAAAAATGTATTTTACAGTTTGCAGTAAAGATGGGTGAATACTTATCTTAGCCACATCTTTTATTTTCTGTATTCTGATGCTTTGACATCAGAGCCTTGCTGAAACTAGGGCTATAGGGCTAGCTGATTCCTAATAAAGATATTCCTGGACATAGATAGGGAAAAGCCAGTGAGGGTGATTTTCAAATACGAACCAATCAATCCAGAGCCCACACCCCAGCTGTCTTCTTTATCATCCACCTCCCCTAATTACCCCATGGGCAGATACCAGAAAACTAGGAATAGCCCCTGTGCCTCAGAGCCACTGAAATTATTCAGCCTAACTCATTCCAAGTCTTTTCACCCTGCCTCACCTGTACTTTCCTGCAGAAACCTCCCAAAAGATTCCTGCTCACAATTTCTCCCTCTCCTTCTGCCTCCTGACTAGTTTCTCCTCCTTTTCCATGAGATCCCCTGTGGTGTTAGGTGCCCCCTCTGCTGTGATCAACAAACTAGCTTTCCATGGAAATTGTCACTTACCATACCTAAATCATAAAACCAGTTAAAAAAAAAAAAAAAAACACTGAAGAGGCATCTGGGTAGCTCAGTCGGTTAAGCATCTGACTCTTGACTTTGACTCAGGTCATGATCGCAGGCTCTGCTCTGGGTGTGGAACCACTTAAGATTCTCACTTTTCTTCTTCCTCTGCCTCTCTCCCAGTGCCACCTTGGGTATGCTCTCTCTGAAATCAAAACCAAACCAAACCTTGTAATTATGTACATTATGCTAATATTTGACACACTTAAGTTATGAAGCAGGTAGGTTTAAATAGTGGCTTGCAAAATGAGAAGGAATAATTGTTCTCCAATTTAATTTTTAAGAATTATTTTGTATCATCGTGGACATCTTCTTGGTGGTTTGTACAATTGTAAATAATACAATAATAATAAATAATACAATTTGAGATAAATATGTATTTTTAAATGCAGGAGTTAGAGTGTGTGCCAAATCAGAAAATAAGCATGTAATCCATACGTCATAGTTTCAAGGTTTGCAAAGGCAGTACTTGGACTAATGGTAAGAAGGAAGCTAGATATGACTTTCTACATAAAATAGGACATCATCTCCACCAAACCCTCTGTGTACAGAGTCAACAGTTGAGTGAGGAGGTCATCAGTGGGCCTCTCAAATTACAGCAGCATCTTTCTGTCCACTTCCATTCGCTCTTAATTCATGGCACCAGCCCCATTTTGAAAGCAATTTTCTTTTTGATGGATTGAAACACAAACTTGTTTCACACTGATTTTGAGTAAGGGTCTAGGGATGTCACTTTTCTATTGCATCTGACATCATCAACTGGTTGTCTTAGACTGACCTGAACTAGCAGTGTAAGATCTAAGTGAGGAGCTTTAGACTGAGCTAAACCATTACTTACTGTTCTGCAAATGGTAACAGCGGTGGTGTAGCCAAGCCATTTATACAATCAGCCTATTATATTACATTACATGAGTTCCCTGCCTCCTCTGAGTAGCTTTGATCAAATGAATGGAGATTTTTATAAATTATATAATTACTGGTTACTTTAAGATATTGTACCGGTTACACAAAAGGTTACCTCCAAATTTCTAACTGGAAGATTCGTGGTTAATGGGGGTGACTCAGCTTCTAGTAGTATTGTATTTTGAGACTATCTGGGTGAGACACAGCATCAGACTTTCCACTTTAGCTTCACTCATGATTTTTATAATTCTGATTATTTTAATATTGCTTAGTGGATTTGCTATTTTACTTACCTAAATGTTCTAAGGGACGGATGCCATGGAGCAATCAGTTTAGAAAACAAACAAATGCATTGAGGGAAAAAATATCTTTGGCTTTCATTTCCCAGTATCAACATCATGCTTCAATTTCCATTGTTTATAAAAACAATGGTCTCATCTACATAAAACCCAATAAATGTGAATATAGAAAAGAAAGCTTTATAAAGGCCGCTGACAAAGTATTTGATGCTATAGTTGTGTTGAATCTTTACCATTTCAAAAAGAGAAAAAATATTACTTACATATTTTTCTAGTTGAACTTAACATACTGAGTTAATAAGATTTCTTGTGTAACTCATTAAGCTAATTTTAGTGAAGTATTCACTTAGGCTTTGGAAAAGACTGTCATTGTAAATGTCCATTATTTCTGAGATTTCTGAAATCTTCTCTCTACACTTGTAACTACATGAAAATCACACAGTTAAGCAACATTTTTTCCAAGTTATTTATATTCTGTTGTGGAAATTTTACAGAAATTTTCTGGGTTGAAACTGAAGCTGATTTATGGCCATGCCTCCTGCTTTGAGCTAAAACATGATGCTCTCAAGGTCCTTGTGAAAGCTGTCACATATTTTCATTTGGCATAATATTTGCTCAATATCTAGAAAAGACTTTATTCATTCAAGAAAATATAAAACAGGAGCTGAATAATTAAGACTTAATTTTATTCCTGCCTAGGGTGTTGGTGTAGAGAAATGCAACTGATTTCTGTGCATTGATTTTATATCCTGACACTTTACTGAATTACTGTACAAGTTCTAGTAGTTTTGGAGTGGAGTCTTTTGGGTTTTCCCCATATAGTATCATATCATCTGCAAAAAGTGATAGTTTGACTTCTTCTTTGCCAATTTAGATGCCTTTAATTTCCTTTTGTTGTCTGATTGCTGAGCCTAGGACTTCTAGTACTATGTTGAATATCAATGGTGATAATGGACATCCCTGCCGTGTTCCTGAACTTAATGGGAAAGCTTTCAGTTTTTCTCCATTGAGAATGATATTTGCAGTGGGTTTTTCATAGATGGCTTTGATAATATTGAGGTATGTGCCCTCTATCCCTACACTTTGAAGAGTTTTGATCAGGAAGGGATGCTGTACTTTGTCAAATGCTTTTTCAGCATCTATTGAGAGTATCATATGGTTCTTGTTCTTTCTTTTATTAATGTGTTGTATCACATTGATTGATTTGCAGATGCTGAACCAACCTTGCAGCCCTGGAATAAATCCTACTTGGTCATGGTGAATGATCCTTTTAATGTACTGTTGAATCTGGGCGCCTGGGTGGCTCAGTGGGTTAAGCCGCTGCCTTCGGCTCAGGTCATGATCTCAGGGTCCTGGGATCGAGTCCCGCATCGGGCTCTTTGCTCAGCAGGGAGCCTGCTTCCCTCTCTCTCTCTCTCTCTCTCTCTGCCTGCCTCTCTGTCTACTTGTGATTTCTCTCTGTCAAATAAATAAATAAAATCTTAAAAAAAAAAAAAGAATGTACTGTTGAATCCTATTGGCTAGTATTTTGGTGAGAATTTTTGCATCTGTGTTCATGAAGGATATTGGTCTGTAATTCTCTTTTTTGATGGGATCCTTGTCTGGTTTTGGGATCAAGGTGATGCTGGCCTCATGAGTTTGGAAGTTTTCCTTCCATTTCTATTTTTTGGAACAGTTTCAGGATAATAGGAATTAGTTCTTCTTTAAATGTTTGGTAGAATTCTCCTGGGAAGCTATCTGGCCCTGGGCTTTTGTTTGTTTGGAGATTTTTGATGACTGTTTCAATCTCCTTACTGGTTATGGGTCTGTTCAGGTTTTCTATTTCTTCCTGGTTCAGTTGTGGTAGTTTGTATGTCTCTAGGAATATAACCATTTCTTCCAGATTGTCAAATTTGTTGGCGTAGAGTTGCTCATAGTATGTTCTTGTAAGTCTTTGTATTTCTTTGGTGTTAGTTGTGGTCTCTCCTCTTTCATTCATGATTTTATTTATTTGGGTCCTTTCTCTTTTCTTTTTGATAAGTCTGGCCAGGGGTTTATCAATCTTATTAATTCTTTCAAAGAATTACCTCCTACTTTCATTGATTTGTTCTATTGTTTTTTTGGTTTCTATTTCATTGATTTCTGCTCGATCTTTATGATTTCTCTTCTCCTGCTGGGTTTAAGTTTTCTTTGTTGTTCTTTCTTCAACTCCTTTAGGTGTAGGGTTAGGTTGTGTATTTGAGACCTTTCTTGTTTCTTGAGAAAGGTTTGTACCGCTATATATTTTCCTCTCAGGACTGCCTTTGCTGTGTCCCACAGATTTTGAGCCATTGTGTTTTCATTATCATTTGTTTCCACGAATTTTTTCAGTTCTTCTTTAATTTCCTGGTTGACCCATTCATTCTTTAGAAGGATGCTGTTTAGTCTCCATGTATTTGGGTTGTTTCCAAATTTCCTCTTGTGATTGAGTTCCAGCTTCAGAGCATTGTGGTCTGAAAATATGCAGGGAATGATCCCAATCTTTTGATACCGGCTGAGACCTGATTTACGACCGAGGATGTGATCTATTCTGGAGAATGTTCCATGTGCACTAGAGAAGAATGTGTATTTTGTTGCTTTGGGATGAAATGTTCTGAATATATCTGTGATGTTCGTTTGGTCCAGTGTATCATTTAAGGCCTTTACTTCCTTGTTGATATTTTGCTTGGTTGATCTGTCCATTTCAGTGAGGGTAGTGTTAAAGTCCCCTATGATTATTGTATTATTGTTGATGTGTTTCTTTGATTTTCTTATTATTTGGTTTATATAGTTGGCTACTCCCACATTAGGGGTATAGATATTTAAAATTGTTAGATATTCTTGTTGGACAGACCCTTTGACTATGATATAGTGTCCTTACTCATCTCTTATTATAGTCTTTGGCTTAAAATCTAATTGATCTGATAGAAGGATTGCCAAGCCTGCTTTCTTCTGATGTCCATTAGCATGGTAAATTGTTTTCCACCCCCTTACTTTAAATCTGGAGGTGTCTTCGAGTCTGAAATGAGTTTCTTGTAGGCAACATATAGATGGGTTTTGTTTTTTTATCCATTCTGATACCCTGTGTCTTTTGATTGGGACCTTTAGCCCATTAACATTCAGGGTAATTACTGAGAGATATGAATTTAGTGCCATTGTATTGCCTGTAAGGTGACTGTTACTGTATATTGTCTCTGTTCCTTTCTGATCTACTACTTTTAGGCTCTCTCTTTGCTTAGAGGACCCCTTTCAATATTTCTTGTAGAGCTGGTTTGGTGTTTGCAAATTCGTTCAGTTTTTCTTTGTCCTGGAAGCTTTTTATCTCTCCTTCTATTTTCAATGATAGCCTAGCTGGATATAGTATTCTTGGCTGCCTTTTTTTCTTGTTTAGTGCTCTGAGTATATCATGCCAGTTCTTTCTGGCCTGCCAGGCTTCTGTGGATAAGTCTACTGCCAATCCAATATTTTTACCATTGTATGTTACAGGCTTCTTTTCCTGGGCTGCTTTCAGGATTTTCTTTGTCACTAAGACTTGTAAATTTTACTATTAGGTGATGGGGTGTGGACCTATTCTTGTTGATTTTGAGGGGGGTTCTCTGCACCTCCTGGATTGTGATGCTTGTTCCCTTTGCCATATTAGGGAAATTCTCTCCAATAAACCTTCTGCTCCCCTCTCTCTTTCTTCTTCTTCTGGAATACCAATTATTCTAATGTTGTTTTATCTTATGGTGTCACTTATCTCTCAAATTCTCCCTTCGTGGTCCAGTAGCTGTTTGTCCCTCTTATGTTCAGCATCTTTATTCTCTGTCATTTGGTCTTCTATATCACTAATTCTTTCTTCTGCCTCATTTATCCTAGCAGTGAGAGCCTCCATTTTTGATTGCACCTCATTAATAGCTTTTTTGATTTCAACTTGGTTAGATTTTAGTTCTTTTATTTCTCCAGAAAGGGCTTTTATATCTCCCAAGAGTGTTTCTCTAATATCTTCCATGCCTTTTTCGAGTCCAGCTAGAACCTTGAGAATCGTCATTCTGAACTCTAGATCTGACATATTACCAATGTCTGTATTGATTAGGGCCCTAGCCTTTGGTACTGTCTCTTGTTCTTTTTTTTTTTTTGTGGTGAATTTTTCTGCCTTGTCATTTTGTCCATATAAGAGTATATGAAGGAGCAAGTAAAATACTAAAAGGGTGGCAAAGACCCCAGGAAAATATGCTTTAACCAAATCAGAAGAGACCCCAAATCGTGGTGGGGGGGAGAAAGGGGATAAAAAGATGTTCAGGGAAAAAAAAGAGAAACAATTAAAAAAAAGAAAATGAATAAAGAAAAAATATAAATATATATATATTAGATAAACTAGTTAAAAATGTTAAAAAAAGAAAAGGGTAAAAGTTTAAAAATAAAACAGCAGCAGAAGAAAAAAATAATTGAAAAAAAAAAACAAATTAAATTAACTGCAAGACTAATGAATCATGGGGAGAAAGCCATGGGTTCCATGCTTTGTTTTCTCCTCCTCTGGAATTCTGCTGCTCTCCTTGGTATTGAACCTGCACTCCTTGGTAGGTGAACTTGGTCCTGGCTGGATTTCTTGTTGATCTTCTGGGGGAGGGGCCTGTTGTAGTGATTCTCAAGTGTCTTTGCCCCAGGCAGAATTGCACCACCCTTACCAGGGGCCAGGCTGAGTAATCGACTTGGGTTTGCTTTCGGGAGCTTTTGTTCCCTGAATGCTTTCCATAGAGTTCTGGAGGACGGGAATGAAAATGGCGGCCTCCCAGTCTCTGGCCCAGAAGAGCCGAGAGCTCAGGGCCCCACTCCTCAGTGTGCCCTCAGAGAATAGCGCCCAATAATTCCTGTCTGCCTGACCTCCCGCAGCACTCCGAGCTCACCGAGCCTGCTACTGGTTCAAGGTAACCCCAAGCTGAGAGCTCACTTCTTGGCTCTGTCTCTGTAGCCGGCTTCCCTGTTCTAATACCTGCAAGCTCTGTGACACTCAGACACCCCTGATCCTTCTGTGACCCTGTGGGACCTGGGGCCACGCTGACCCCACGTGGGCTTCACCCCGGTCTAGCCTCTGGAGCGATGTCCCTCAGTAGAACAGACTTTTAAAAGTCCCGATTTTATGCTCCATTGCTCCGCCACTTGCCTGGAGCCGGCCCCTCCCCCCGCGGCCTATCTTCCCATTGCTTTGGATTCACTTCTCCACCAGTTCTACCTTTTAGAAAGTGGTTGATTTTCTGTTTCTAGAATTGCTGTTCTTCTTCTCTTCGGTCTCCTGTTGGATTTATAGGTGTTTGCAATGTTTAGATAAGCTATCTAGCTGATCTCCTGCTACCTGATGTCATCTCAGCCTGCTACTTCTCCGACATCTTGACTCCTCCTCCCCTGCCTAGGATGTTTATCTGAAAAAGGTGGGTTTTCCCATCTTGGTTTGGTGATGTGTCAGTCCTCAGATATATAAGTGTCAACATGAAAATCAAAAATAGAATATATTTGGCACTTACGCTCATTTATTATTCACTCACTCATTTACCATTTTTTAAAAATCAAATAGAGACAATAACACCAGGGTTATAGTCTGGGTGCTGTTGTTTATGGGTCAAAAAAAATCTTTTAGAAATAAAGTCAGACTAATACACCTATGGGCTACTTTTTCTGGAACAGCACTATAACTGGGAAAAGAAAGTAGGGAATCTAAGGGGACGCATGGTAAGAGTGACATCCTGGCCCTTTGGAAGTACCTTATTTCTTTTGGGCCATAAGAATCATAAGGAAAAAGCACTTTATCTTGGTAAACAATTCATTAAGTCAGGGGTTGGCAAACTTCCTGCAATGGGCCAGATGGTGAATATGTTGCGTTCAGTGGGCCGTAGAGTCTCTCCTACTACTGCCAACTCTGCCATTGCAGAGTGAAAGCAGCCATAGATAATAGAGAGTGGTGTGACTGTCTTCCAATAAAACTTCATTTTTAGACCCTGAAATGTAGATTTCATGTGCCACAAATATTACTTTTTAAAATTTTTCTTTCAATCATTTAAACAAGTATAAGCTATTGTTTATATAAAAAAAGATGGGGGAAATACTGGATTTGACCCCTTGGCTGTAGTTGTCTGTAGTTGTCTGATCCCTGTCCTCAATTATCATCTTAGTTTTAAAACCTCCAAATACAGATACACACATATGCATATATATATATATATATATATATATATATATATATACACACATATATATATATATTTACACATGCTAAGATTATGTTTTTGTCAAGAGATTCATTCCTAATGAAAGGTCTGTTTTTATTAAACACATGCTTATGAACATGTCCAACTTTCAGCCCAAATAATAATTGAAACGCAAATGAGCAGCCATAGATTAAACTAGCATTCAGGAATGCCTCAAGCCCTGCCAGAGTTTCTGTGTGTCGCGTAAGATTTCTTTGTAGTTTCACACAAATTTCTGATTCACTAGAGGCATGTGCTACAGCTTCACAACCTTTTTACCTCTCCCCTTGCTCTTCCCAAAGCTGCTTTCTTGTCCTATTTATGTCTTATTTAGGCTTCACAAGACAAAAGGGATTTTTTAAAAAAGACTTTATTTATTTGAGAGAGAGACAATGAAAGAGAGCAGGAGAGAGGAGAAGGTCAGGGAGAAGAAGACTCCCCACTGAGCTGGGGGCCCAATGTGGGACTCGATCCTGGTACTCCAGGATCATGACCTGAGCTGAAAGAAGTTGCTCAACCAACTGCCGCACCCAGGCACCCGACAAAAGGGATTTTGATATGCAACAAAGCAAGAGAGAAAATGGCAGAGAGAAGGAATGCCAGAAAAGTGAGAGATGAATTAGGTGAAAGAGACAAGCTCAGGAAGAAGGTGGTTTTCATTCTGTCAGGAGAGGATGTGTGATCAGAGAGGTGGATCACTCTGTTCCTCCTACTTTTCTTCTGGCTTCTCCTCTTGTTTCCATCTTTTCTGTCTCACCCCCAAAGGCTCGGTTGCCCATTTCTTGCCCGAACCTTATTTCCTTCTTTTGTCTGAACTTCTTACCAGACTCTCTCTTTCATGTCTACTTCTTCCTTTTGTATGTTTTCCAGCACAACCCTCAGGTTCACCACCTGGAAAGTGTCACTACAGTTTGCCTTTTACCTTGCTTTGCTTCTGGCATGACAAGTAGCCACTGAAGGCAGCAACGCCCCCATCCCCAGCCTCCGGGGGTGTCTGACCACACTCTGCAGAGCAGCATGGGCACTCTTGATTCCTGCCCACCTCCCACTCAGGCAGAATCATCTCCGGAGTGTTCACAGAAAGAAATAGTATCCCTGGGCTGACGCATTTATAAGACAGAGTACTATTCTGGCTCCCCTACTTTGCTTTTTAAATGCAGAATTTAGTTTTTATCACCTTTTCCCACACACTTTACTGACGTATCTGAGTACTGGGGAACTTGCATGCATTTGTGGTACCACTTTTGAATTCAAATTCATGGGTTCAGTTACACTACTTTTTTAATGAGGAGGATTAAAAATTATTTTATTGTAAAAATTATTTGGCCTCAACTATACATACATTGTTTACTGTTAAAAATTTAGAGCATGAATATGCGTAAACAGAAGTCAAAACTCATAGCAAACTCTGCTTCTCAGACATAGCCATTTCACATGTTGGCATATAATCTCCCAGAGTTCTCTATAACCCGAAACACAGATAGGTTTATGCATATGTATCAGTCACAATTTCATCAGAGAAGGAAAGCTATTTGGAGATGTAGGTAAAATAAGGGATTTGACCTTTCTTAGTCATGACGGCTAGTTAAATACTCAGTCTGTGCTGTTGCTTTTGTGTCTGGTGCTGGAGTCTGAAGACCTTTCTCAAGCTAGTTACAATCTCTGAACCTCAGTTTTTTCATTTGTAAAATGGAAATAATACTTACCTAAAGGAGCTATTCAATATCACTATCATTATTAAATGAAATGATAGTATAATGTGTTTCATCATACTTCCTTGTTTGCAGAAAACTCAGTAAATTTTATCAATGATTACTATTAATAATTATGTTTATTACATTTTCCATCACTGACACTAGCTATGGACCAGTAATTGTGGCTTTTCTGATGCTCAGTTTCATCATCTGTAAAATGGAGCCGTTAATACTTACTTCAAAGTTGTATTGTGAGACCCAAATGAGAAAATAAATCTAAAAATACCAGAGACAAAGTCTTGCATGAAGAGAGTACTTGGTGAACGTCTTTGATTCTCCTAATGCTAAGATTGTGTTAGCATTTGTAGTAACACTGCCATGTCATTATCTCATGGGGAGCTTGTTGTCATTTATATCCTTGGGGTTTCACCTGCACGGTGAAATAGCTCTGCTATGCTGTATTTGAAAAAATGTTGTTTATCCTCCTCAGTATAGTATTTTATATTTATCCTCATTCTCTTACATTGCAATAACTTTCTACCCCAAACCTCAGAATGCCCAGATTTCTTTCAAATTTGATTCCGGGTCCAACATGTTTTTCTACCTTTATTTTTCATGCTTCCTACCAGTTGATCTAAGATATTGGGCTGAGTCTTACACTATTGCTATTTTTGTAGGTTAAAAATGGTTATACATTGGCAGTTGTATATAGCTCAAGTGAATATTTATTACTAAGCTGAATTATTTTATTCAACCTAGGATGTGAGTGTGAATTAATTCTTTATTAGTAGTTTTGACCTTTTCTGGGTCATGAATCTCTGAGAACCTTACGAAAGTTATTTCTTTTCTGGAAACACACACACACACACACACACACACGCACACAACTTCACACTGTCTCTTTATTGCATTGGATATTCATTTCCTTCAAGGAGACAGAATACAAAACAACCCCTCTCTTCTTCTCAACTTTAATGTGAAAAATGCTACTTGTTTTAAAAATTATAGCAATATAAATTGTGTATAAAACTAAAATGTAAACTTAAATCATGTTGAACTTTGAATTTCATTGAGAGCATAGGTAGTTTTTTGCTTTGGATAAGAAGTAAACATTGTAGAATGAACTAACATGACTGTGAAAATCATCTTTTGACAATAATTTTTGAGTTTTCATTTCTTTGTCAACAAATGCTGGAAACTCTGACAAATGTCTGGCATAGCAGAACAATGGAATCAGAACTCCCATCACAGGTTTAGCTAGATGAGAGTAGATTTGTTTCAATGAGAATTTCCAAGGTCTTCAGGTGGGATTTATATCATCTCATGTCCTTGCTCTCGAGTCAAGGATATGAACTTTCATAAGGCCTGCAGATCAGCAAAATAGGGATTATGAATCCACATTTCATTTTTAGGTTATCTGAGGGGAAGTAAGTTTCTAAAAAAATTCTGTGGTATTTCCAAATGTCTGTAGGTTTTGGTTTGCTTAAAAATTTAGAAGGCTTTGTTACTTTTGATTCTAGCCTACAGAATCACTTCCATCAGCAAAGGACGTTTTCAGAATTGTCTCTCTCCAATCTTTTGTTCAGAATGTCCCTTTAGCCAAAATGTCTCCATTATAAATACAGAGTATTTATAATGCTGACCATAGGGCCTTAATGGAAAGTTTTACATTATTTTTGTGGCTGAAAATATTTGTCAAGTGACCCAATTCAGAAAGACATTCTCTGTGCCAAATGGTTTTATGAATGGATTTCTTCTATTAGATAAAAAGAGTGATGGGTGCTTTGGGGTTGGGGGATCTGTCCCAAGTTAATCGAGCTCATATTAAAAACCCCTTCTTCTGTATCATATGAAAGAATCCATATTCTGCTCCTAAATCTTGGCAAAACTTTTTGGCAAAGTGATTCGCTTTCCTGCCAGTAGCCAAATATTTTAGGCTGTTGACCAAGTCTATTACATTAATGCACCTTGATGTGCAACACTAGGTTCATAATTATGGTGGAATTTATTTCCTTGTTCCTTTATTTTTATCAACTCACTTGATAAATGTTGCCTAAAGACTCTCAAGGACAACTATCAATCAGAAGTGACATTTATTTTCCCTTATTTGTTACTTTCATAGAGGGAGATGAGCATGACTCGCCTTCTTAGGACACAAGATAGCATAATCACTATGTATTTTATTATAGTACTTGAAAGATGAACAGCAATGTGCATGTTCCAAATAAAAATCTTTAATTGACAAAACATATTATATTCCCTTATTAATAACAAGTTAGTTTGAAAATGATGCATTAAGTGTCTTATCATTATTATAAATTATTATGATTATTAAAATATAACTATAGAAACTTTGTTCAGGATTTATCCTTTAAATTCCCACAATAAATGGCACTTAGCCAGTCCCGCAGTTGGCTTAGCCTTCACCAAGATAGTTCTTCCATTCTATATTCAATTTTATTTATGGTCCCAACTTACACTGTGGTTATATGTCTTGTTCCAAATTCTTTCCCATAGGCCAACCTAATCTTAATATGGTTATTATTTCCATCTGGTTTTTACCTTTATTGAACATCTCCCATTGTAGAATTTATCCTCTTCCCAGGCTTCTTCCTCGTACTCATTTTAATGTATTATTACCTTATTTCTAACCACCCCAAAAAGGGCATTGATCAAGGCTTCCATCTGACCAGCTGCCAGTAGTACACTTTTACAAGGTTCTCTGTACATGAATCTCCATTTTCAAGTTCAGAGATTTTTCTTGAGTATAACATGTGGTGTATAATACTATTAATTATTCCCCTATTAGTAGACCTGTTTCTGTCTAAAAATGATTTTCTCTCATTCTGCATTCTTCTTCATGAATGTCTATTACAAAATGTGAGCATTACATAAGACCATATTTACTTGTTAGAATCTAAAATTTAAACTGTTTAAAACATTTGTTCAGTGGGTAGCTTATAAAAATTAGACAAAATGAACATTTATTATTTTCTGTTACTATGAATATCTAGTATAATCATTTTTGTTTATATGTCATTCTTATTGCCCACCATATTTTCTTTTCCTATCTGTCCTGAAAATATTACTTTGAAGCTTTCTTAATCAAGTTAGTGCACTTTCTGGAATCACAGTTTCCTTGGAATTTTTAAAATGTTCTTTGTCCCTTTTCAGGGGACCAAATTTAATTATTGTAAGCATATCATTTTCAAAAATTATAAATCATGAAATCCTCTTTCCTTTAAAGGAAATCTCACACAGAGCCCTTATATATAAAATATATAAAAGTGAAGTTCTAGTTGAAGGGCATGTATATGTGTAGGGAAGTGTGGGGAAGGAGGCCTTGTCTAGGTGATACTCTGTGGTTCCAAATCCCTTGCAGAGCACAGTTTTGCAAGCCATGGTCACATCAAGCAAAATCTTTTATTATGGCCATTCCTTTCTTCTTTGAATATTTACTGAGCACCCACTATTGGCAAAGCACTGTACTATGCATTACATAAATCCTACTCTCATTTCCAAAGTCATACCTTTCCACCAAGCATAAGTGAAAACACAGTCTTACATCCTCAAGTATCCAAAAATCACCAGGAATCTGTTCTGGGCAGTTTCTGGTGATTACATTCTTTCTAATACAAATAAGCATACATGAAAACCAGGTTTTCTTTTTTAAAAGATTTTGATCTGAACCATCAACTTCAAATTCCATTGAGCTGGGGACATGGCACAAAATGTAATGAACGTAACTGTCACAGAGGAAAGCTTGAGTTCTCTAGTTGTATTTCCTTCAGTGACCCTGATCCCCTATGAGAGAACCTAGTGTGCCCTGTAAACACTGCATGTCCTACCTCTGTTCCTTCTAGTCCACTCTCAGTGGGCTGCTGATCCACTTTTCTTTGTTTAGTGCTTTTCTGTCGTTCAAATCTTGAGCCCCATCAGCCATAAATCATTGTTTCCTCTACTGTGCCACAAATCGCATATCTATTTTAAAATCACATGTCAGTCCTTTTACTACAGTTATTTTTGTATGTTTTGCACCTGTATTCCTACAGGATGATAAATGCCCCAGGGACAGAAGGCACTCCCTCTAGGGCCTAACTGCAAGAATCCAGTTAAATAGCGACCTTGGTTATTTATTTTAACTGAAGAAATTGAGGGAAATGCTAAACGGGTGCACTGGAAGAAGAGAAATAAGGCTAATGTAGGTATTGTGTTTAGGATTTCTGGATGAAATAGGGTGTCTCAATAATAGGGAGAACCATTTCCTTTCTACCAAAATGCCAACATACTCTTAAGCTCCTCGAGGATGGCAAAGTTTGGCACCGTTGGCAGCAGACCCTCAGCATAGCACTGGGAATCTCCTGGCAGGCCACACAAACCATTGCAGAGGTTAGGCATGCCAGAATCCCAGGAGGAAAGGACATTGACCAAGATGAGTTAGACCAGGGCAGGAGGAATGTAGAAAACACCACATAGTCCAGTGGTGACTGTGGCTGATGAACCAGTACGCGAACACATAGAAAAACCTGCTAGAGCTGATGGGGCAGATGGAGAAGAATTTGCAGGAGATCACAGATCCTTGTTAGCAGATGAGGACAAGATATATTTAATCTGTGATCGTGATTAAATTGCCCTACATCCAAAAACTGGTGAGGTCCAGAAATGTTTGGATTTTACAGAAAATGCAAAGCCTTTTAATTTGCAATCGTTAAAAGACTATTCAATGAAAACATCCATTAAGACTAAGGTATAAATGACTAACATCATTGTATATACACATTATGTGTGTATTATATGTGTATGTGTCTGTATGCCTGTCCTCAAGAAAAGATTTTGCTAAGAGAGCAAAACTGGCTAGCCAAAATTAAAAGAAGACATAGAAAAGATAACCAATGAATTTTCTGGAGACTCTGAAGAATGCAAATGAATCCTGTTTTTCAGTTTTGACTATGATTGTCTATCTTAGTGAGCAATTTATTTAATATAAACTTAGCATTTTGCCCAACTCTCTCAAAATACAGATTGGCCGGAAGGAAGAAAACATGCTTCAGTCCCCAAATTGAAAGTAGTTGTTCTAAAACTATAAAAATAATGAGTATATAAGGATGACTATAAGCAGATGTCTCTGAAAAAAAGTGTAAAACCCACAAAAATTCTAATTTCCTTCTATCACTGGAGCACTCCCTTTTGGTTTGTAGGCTGTCAGCTTTAGACAGCCAGGTGGGCTTGGAGAAACAGCATACGTAGATTTTCCATTTTTCTAAGTGTAAGTATTTGGAAGCTAGTAACATCTGAATCATCCCTAAACCATCTTTTACCCAATAATTTTTTGGATCAAGTTAAGCCATTGTCTGCAATCCACTACCACTTCAGTTATTTCTGGCCCTGAAGTTTTATTGAACTATGCAGATCATCTTGCATTTCATAATGAAACATCAACTTACTATTGCTGTATTATTCTCTTTGAGTCAATCATTTTTGGACACATTTGGAAGGGACTGACTTAAATCAGTGTTATCTATGCTCTTAGGTGACTTTTCTGACAAAATATGATCATGGAAAGATGTCAGAGCCAATAAAACCATCTGGGGCTTTCATGTTTTTAAGACTCAAAATCTTTTAGATTTGTGGATTGTGCCAATAAATTTCAAACCATTTGGATTGAACCAGGTAAAAAATGGTCTGTATCTGGGTCATTTTTTTTTTTTTAAGATTTTATCTATTCATTTGACACAGAGAGATCACAAGCAGGCAGAGAGGAGGAAGCAGGCTCCGTGCTGGGCAGAGATCCCGATGTGGGGCTTGATCCCAGGACCCTGAAATCATGACCTGAACTAAAGGCAGAGGCTTAACCCACTGAGCCACCCAGGCGCCCCCCCACTTTTTTCTTTTTTAAATATATATTTTCTTCTTTAAATATATATTTTATGCTTCAAATACTTGGATTGGGATATTCTTCCCTGAATTAACTCTTAATTATAGCTGCACAGCATATGATATTTGCACAATTAAAGCTGGTGTTATTTAAACCCCAAGGGAATAAATGACAATATAAATACATACTAGTAATTTTTAGTGGTATTCTCATTCTAATGGGCAGCAGTTCTTGGAGATCCTTGTTGCTGGGTCCTCAGAAGGGTAACACACTGTTTCCTCATTACCAAGTATTCACTTGAGTTTAGGGCAGTACATGGAGGTATAGATGAGTGGGTATGAGCATGCGTCTTCAAGGAACTGATTAATTTTGTGTGCTTAATGCTCAGGTAATGGGATACGTACAGCAAGTGTTCTTGGATGATGACCAAATAGTCTCTCCTCATTTCTTTTCTTTCTTTTTTTTTTTTTTCCTCTCCTCATTTCTTGCTGATAGTCTCGGTTCTGTTTGTGCTCTATCATTTACTCAGAAATTAGACCACAGACTAAGAATTTTTAATTAGACCTTATTGTTTCCTAAGAATTCACTGTGAGAAGGATGAAGAATGAAGGAAGCTACCAGCCAGTAGCTAGGGATTCATCAAGTTCCACTTCTTTAAGACATCAAAATTATAGACTTTCTTTTGTACACTGGTACAAGCTAAGACCTCCTCTAAGAATTGTCTTATGGCCAGGGGTGCCTGGGTGGCTCAGGTGGTCCAATATCCAACTCCTGATTTCAGCTCAGGTCATGATCTCAGGGTCCTGAGATCAAGACCTGCATCGGGCTCCATCTGTGTTCAACGAGGAGTCTACCTGTCCCTCTTTCTCCTGCTTCTTCTCCTGCTCATTCTCTCTCCCTCTCTTTCTCAGGTAAATAAATTAAAACAAAAAGAAAAGGAATTGCCTCTTGGCCAATGACAGGGAAGAGCTTTGTGGTACTCAAGTAGAAGAAAGGAGAAATCCATGGCAGGAGAGGAGATCAGACCCTATATTGATAATTAAGGAAACATGATTAAAGGAATGTGAAAGGGGGCACCTGGATGGTTCAGTGGGTTAAAGCTTCTGCATTTGGCTCAGATCATGGTCCCGGGTGCTGGGCTCAAGCCCCATATCTGGCTCTCTGCTGGACGGGGAGTCTGCTTTCCCCTCTCTCTCTGCCTGCCTCTCTGCCTGCTTGTGATCTCTCTATCAATTAAATAAATAAAATCTTTAAAAAAAATGTGAAAGGAGTTGGCTTACCTTCGGCCCAGTAAGATACTAAGAATCAGTTATTTTTTGAGATTTGAACTTTGCTTCTTCAATTATCAACCTGCAGTGATGGCTGATTATGGAGGGTCTGATTTTTTTCCTGATAGGGGTTGATAGAAAAACAATGACTTCTGCTATTAAAAAGAGACCTTTCTTTTCTTTCGCTCTGCGTTGTCATATCTGCATGGTGTACGTGTGACCCTGGGAACAGCTGGCCTTTGACACGGTGGTAATGCTGAGGTTGGGAGAACAACAATGCAGAGAGTCCCGACTGTAGATGACGTCACAGAGCTGATGAATCCATCAGGATTAGAGGCGCTCTGGCTTAGGACTGCTTGCCTTAGCTGGAACAAAAATTCCTGAATTTCTTAGGCCATTGTGAGTTGAGAGTTTTTTCACTTACAGTCCGAAACTCTCTCCCCAATATACTGTTTCATCCAAATGTCTCTGTTTAGTGGAAATAATACCTGGGATATGTAATGTCTGGTATGTAGAAAATATGGATCCAATGAGACTAAACATTTCAGGTAGAGAAATTATTTTCTGAAGGAGTGGCTCAGGTATATGGGATCATAAGGAAGGAAACATTTACAGCAAGACAGCGCTGCCTTTATAGTAGACAAATGTTTCCAGGCCCGTATGGCTGAGGATGTTAAGATACCCTGACAGCCTAGATTCCAGAGATTCCAGCGTCAGCTCAACAGACTTAGTAAATAATGGTTTAAATAAAGTTACATTGCTTTGTGGCAGAACTGCTTGGAACCTAGACTTTGCTTATATATCCTTTGACTTTCCAAGAAGTATAATATGCTCCATTTCCCCATTTAAAAAATCAGAATCTTTTATTTTCAAAATATGTAGGAAGATAAAACTATTAGTTTCCTTTAGTGAAGAGAATGGAAATTATCTAAAAGCACAGCGTCTGTACTCACTGAGAATACCGATATGTGCATTAAAAGGAGCACCCTGTTTCCTGCTCCATTTTCTTCTTTGGTCCTATGTATGGAGAAAGGAGGCTTCTGGGAGAAGGAGTAGGTATGCCTTATTCAAAATGCAGAAAATGGGAAAAATCAGGATGGCCTTTGAGAAACTCCATTCTTGGGATACAAAAGAAAAACTAGAATCTAACTAACTTCAACTTAATTGGAAACAGGACTTGGGAGAACTTTGTAAGGTTTGGGAATTTAAGACTTCCTGACCATCCTCTTAGTTTTCTTCAAAGCAAAGTTAGTGGTGACGACGTGGGGATGCTGAAATACTGTGGCAGAGTTTTAAGAAAGGCAGAAACCAAGGGACAGGGAATGTAGGGGCAGCTTTGAGGAAGGCAGAAGAACAGGAAAAAAGTAGGAAAACAGATGGATTCCATCTGAGTGGCCAGGGTGCCTCAGGAGAAAAGGCTATGTGTTTTCTGGAAGAGAAGGCATGATGTGATTTCTGGGCTTATCAGCCTTAATACAGAAGAAAATGAGAGAGAAAAAAACTAGATGTCTGGGAGGACAATAGAGACCTAGATGTTCTATGCCCAGAACGTTCATCAAGAGTGATCAGGGAAGGCTATAGAAAGCTGCATCAGCAAAAGAAGGGCCAATTTGTGACATAGTCAAATGAAACAGCCAGGGTCTGTCTGGATGGAAGAGTGGACTCCCTAAGACCTTGGCATCTCAAAGCAGTTCTGTTGCTAATAATTGTGTGACTATGTTGAATGTAAATCTTTATCCTTCCTGGGTCTTAGACTCTTAGACAAAAAGTCTCCAAGACTCTTTCCAACACCTAATGGTCTATGATGCCTCCACTTTCCTTAAAATAGATGTTGGCAAGAGGATTATGAGGAAAAAGTAAAAAACAAAGACAAATGGCTATGGGAACACAATTACAAAAATTATTCTAGAGACAGAAAGATTTCTTACGTCTTTATGCAGACTAAGACTGCACTTTAATAATAGAAGTAAGAAATCATTTTGAGGCTGCTGTATGCTCGATGAAACAACTGGGCCTGCACAAAAGCACTTCACTTCCAGGTAGATCAGAAGTTCCCACATACCTGTGTGTGTGTGTGTGTGTGTGTGTGTGTGTGTGTGTGTGTGTTTGTGTGTGTTTGGACAAGGCAACCTTGGAATTTAAAGATGTCATCTCATTTACCTTCCTGTTCTTATCATGGAGGTAAAAAACGGAGAGATTGTTCAAGGCCTGGGAAAGGAAAGAAAATCAGCTAATGTGCATTCCTATCTTTGACCTACGACACAGCTTTAGATGTTTAGATGTCTGTGACTGAACCAGGAATTGAAAGGGTGGATGGAAGAAAGTCAAACCACTCCATTTTGTCTGAAAAAAGGAGGAAAATGTGAGTGCAGAGCAGAGGTCCCTGCTGTCGCCTTCCTTGTAACCTCTTCTGAAGCTTTCGTTGAGTTTTCAATAGAGATTTCATTTTTTTTTTATTGTGGTAAGAACATTTATCATGAGATCTATCCTCAGCACATTATTAAGTGTACACTATGGTACTGTTAATGGTAGGCATGATGTTGTACAGCAGACCTCTGGACTTATTCGTCTTATGTAACTGAAACTTTACACCCCTTGATTAACAATTCCCAGTATCTCCTTCCACCCATCTCCTGGCAACCACCATTCCACTCTGCTTCTATATGGTGTTTAGTTTTGGGGGGCAGTGGTAGTGGTGATGTTAAACTTTTAATTTGCTTCAGTTTTCTCTTCCCTTGACATTTTTAGTTACAAGAGCCAATACATTCATTTGAGCTAGGCCATTTGCTGCTGGAAGATTCCTTACTGGACAGGCCCTTTAAAGCCTCTCCAGTGGTCCTTTAGGACCATTTAAAATCTCATCAGCAGCTCCCAGAGTCGGTCATTCAACCTCCTGGCCTGGACTCCTGTCTCACATTCCACGTGGACACCAGAAAGTTCCTTGGAGATCTTCGCCATCAGGCAGTTATCACTTCTGTGCTTTTTCTTACCTTTTCGTCAGGACAACTGTGCCCTTTACCTCTCACCATCACCCTACTTCTTCTTCATCTTCAAGTTCCAACTAGTATACTGTCTGGCAGGACACTGAGGGCCAGACTGGCTGCTGTTCACTGTGTTCAAAATGGGCTCTGTGAACCCTCATGGGACCTCATGTGCTCTATTGATCTGCCCTGGGAGGTACCTTCACAGAGAACAGGATCCTTGCCTTTCCACAAAGCCCTGTATAGGTAGGACCAGGTGCTGGGCAGGTGTCCAGTAGGGAATACTCAGTCAAAGGCTGAGTGCTTCCTGTTGCCCTATTTCTATGTCATTTACCATTCTGGTTTGAACACCATATCCCACCCATAGCCTGATTGTAAGTAGCCAACACTTGATTCATAGCTTTCATAATGCATGGTTAAGGAATATGTCTCTTTGAAAATCACTCCTCCCACTATCTTCTTCTTTATTTTTTCTGTTTTTTTTTGTTTGTTTTGTTTTTTTAAGCCTTATTGAAGTATTATGACAAAACTGTAAGATATTTAAAGTGGAGTATGTAAAGATTTGGTATATGCAAACATTGTGAAAGGGTTTCCCCCACCATGTTAACTAACATCCATCACCTCACTTATTAACCCCTTTTTTCCCCTTGGTGAGAAAATTTAAGTTCTTGTTTCCCTGCAAATTTCAATTAGACAATATAATGTTACTATAGTCACCATATTATATATTAGATCCTCAGACCTTATTCATTTTATAACTGAAAGTTTGTGGACTTTTACCAACCTTTCCTTATTTCCCCACCCCCACCACTGGCAATCACTTCTCTACTCTTTTTCTATGAATTCAACTTTTTTTTTTTTTTTTTTTAAGATTTTACATACAAGTGGTACCATGCAGTATTTACCTTTCTCTGTATGGCTTATTTCACATAGAACAATGCCCTCCAGTTTCATGGATTTCTTTCTTTTTTAAGGCTGAATAATATCCTATTGTATGTAGATGGCACATTTTCTTTACCCATTTAAGACTTGACAGACACTTAGGTTGTTTCCATACCTTGGCCATTGTAAGTACTACTGCTATGAACTTGGCAGTAAATATGTACCTCCTTGACATAATTGTTCTGTTTCCTTTGGATATATACCCAGAAGTGGGATTGCTGAATCCTATAGTACTGTGTTTAGTTTCTTAGGAACCTCCATACTGTTTTCCATACTGTTTGCTACAGTTTGCATTCCCACCAACACTGTATAAAGGTTTCCTTTTCTCCACATCTTCACCAGCATTTGTTATTATTTGCTTTTTGATGTTATAACAGGTGTGAGATGATAAGTCACTGTGGTTTTGATTTGTATTCCCCTGATGATGAGTGACATTTGGCACCTTTTTGTGTATTTCTTGGCCATTTGTGTATCTCTTCGGAAAAATGTCTGTCAGGTCCTTTGCCCATTTTTATACTGGGTTTTTCATTTATTTATTTATTTTGATGTATGAGTTCCTTGTACATTTTGGATATTAACCCCTTATAAGCTTTGTGGTTTACAAATATTTTCTGTCTGTAGGTTGCTTTTTCATTTTGTTGATGGTCTCCATCGCTACATAGAAACATTTTAGTTTGCTATCCTCCTACATATTTCTGTTTGCTTTTGTGGCCTTTATCTTTTTTGTGTTTAACTATTTTATATACTTCATTTAAATGGAATCCATGTTGTTGCATACTACAGGATCTCCTTCTTTTTTAAGGTGCAATAAATCTATTGTATGTATATACCCATTTTATTTATTCATTTTCCTATTGATGGATGTTTAATTGTTTCCAAATCATGGCTATTGTGAATAATGCTGCAATAAACGTGGGTATTCTGGAAGACAGGGATGAACCAGGAAGCGTACCTTCACTCTCCTGCCTGTTCCACTATTGCTGGAAGTCATTAACACAGAGGCTGTCCACTTTTCACGGGGCTGCCCGTATAATTTGAATAGAGACCCTGAACTTGCTCCCTGTGTAATGTTTTGTTCTAAGATCTTAATGTAATTGAGAATAAAACAAATGACTTATTTTATGCTTCATACTCTAAGCAACAACCTTCAACCCCAATTAAACAATTTTCTGAAGGAAGTGTGTAATCATCCAACCCCAACCTCAACTCAATCTGGTTAATAAAATCCAGACTATTTTGGACACCAAAAGAAGAATGAGGTCTGAGGATCGACTAGCCAGAAGCTTTAGAGCAGACTCCGAAGCCTAGTTTTGAAGGGAATATGACAGTTTGGACTATCCTGGGAATACTTTGGCTTCCATGGCATTGAAGCCTTGCTATAGTCAAGGCACAGGAAAACACTCCACCTAATGTGTTACTGAACCCATGAGCACTTCATCTCTCCTAGTATGTTCTTAATTTCAGGGAAAGATTTTAGTTCTGTTGGCCAACTGAATTAAGTCAAGAACGGTTCAAGTTTATATTGCTTCAGGAGCAAACAGGGTTATATTTAGATGGATGCAAATCTCAGTTTACTTTAAGGAAGTGTATTCTAACATTAAATCTTCTTGGAGGTAGAATGGTCCCTGCTGTCACCTTCTCAAAGTCCAAAGATTAAAGCAGGCTTCCCTTTGTATGTATGCAAAAGAGACTGAATGAAAGAGTGAATATGAACATGTTCGTGCTGAGGATGTAACAGCCATTTCTCCTCCGTGTGTGGAGAATATTTGTGTAATCAGTGAAAGGACAGGAAGTGACACTTATTCTGGACTTCAGGTTGGCCAGGTGATTTCATATATTATGCATTTAATCCCCACGGAAATCCAGTCATGCTAATATTATCTTCACTTTACTGAGAAGAGCTTGGGCTCACCTGTCTAAGGACACAAATATAGAATTAGGTAGGCCTTTCCAACTCCTGAAACCATGTTCTTAATAAAAATGAACATTTATGGAGCACTTACTCTATGTAGCACCATGTCGAAGCACTCCTCCCACGTTATGTCCTTTAATCTCCGACAGCCTGATAAAGTGCAGTCTCATTCCTATTTATAGATGAGGGTATTTAAGTGTAAAAAATTAATCGTATTGTCCACTGAAAAACATTTTACTACTAGCAAAACCAGGATTTGACCCAAGGCAACTTAACTGCACACTTTTAATCATTAGTATATACTGCCTTACTTCCATGCCAGGCTGCTTGCTGGGATCTACTACAGTAATGATTTCTGGCATATTTTTCCAGCAAGCAGTATACCTTCTTATAGGCCTATTTAGAAATAAAACCACATTTATTCACAGATAAGTTTTTTTAAAATCCGAAGTAATTATAAAACCAGAACTCATAAGCTCTAAGTCATTTCTAATTGCCACAACTATCATCAGTACCGTAGCAGGAGCCTGTGAGGGTGAATTGCAGCAGAAATGAGGCAGTCCTGAGTTCCCTGCCATTCTCAGTTCTAGCTGTACCTCCAACTCTTTCTCTCCCAATAAAGGAAGCACGTGGGATTGCTAAGTAAGAGTGATATTATGATAGGGAAAACCTTACATTCTAAACAAGTTAGTTAAAAACATTTACAAGTGTTTATATTTTATTAGTAGTAACATTGTGCATGTGTGTGCACATGTGCGTGTGTGCACACATACACGTGTGTGCACATGCATGTGTGTGTTTATGCATGTCTGTGTATGCATGTATGTGCATGTTCATGGGTGTGCGCGCGCGTGTGTGTACATGTGACACAGCTTACAGCTAATCAAGGTATACCATGGTCCGGCATTCTCCAAGTACTCTTCCACAATAATGTTGGGTAAATGTGTGTAGCAGATAATGTTGATTGTCTGTCCAGATCCTCTTGGACCTCATTTTTACAACTTTTGTTTCCCCATGAGAGGACTGCTTATGGGCTCCTGGAGCCCTCTTTTGCAGGGCAGTATCCAGAAGTTCTGGGTATTTACACCCCCCTTGAGGAGTGGCCCTTAACTGGTGACTCCCAGCTGTAGGAGGAGGACAGTCCCAGCCCACTTGACTAGGATGGGGATGATCAGAGGCAGAATCCACAGGCCCTAGTTTTCTGCAGGATCAGGTTCCTGCAAAGCCATGCCTGACATCACTCTTGCTCCTCTCTTCTGGCCTGATTTCCCCATTCCTTTTCCCACTCCCTGACTAGCTTCCCTGGAAGCACTTTGTTGATAAATCACTTAAATGTGAATCATCCCCTCTGATTTGCTTCTGGGGAACCAGTCTGGGACAATGTCTTCTGGTTCCTCTAACAGACTTCAGGCCCTAGCAGTGACAACCAGATTTCATGAAAAGCCTTGTAGTTGAATGTTTATGGACACATTTGTCAAAAGATAAGAAAAATAATAAGAAGAAAGACAGAAAGGAGAGAAGGAAGGAAGGAAAGAAGGAAGAGAAGGAGAAAAAACCTGTCTGGTTCTACATAGTAAGTTACAGCTATGAAACACTTTATTCCCTAATCATTGTTTTCAGTTTTACTCAGTCAAGTCCCTTTTCTTTTCCCCTAACATCTTGGACATTATCAATAGTCAGTCTAGTTGAAAATGCATCTCTTCCCCACCTCCAGAACAGGCTTCAGCTGGGATAGTCACTGCTTGGAATGTGTGTGTGAGAGTGTGTGTGGGTGTGTGGGTGAATGTTTCTGGGACACAACTTCAACCTTTTGCTGCAAAGTGTTGTTCTTCTGTGTTGATACCGTTGAGGAGGAGAGTGAAAGAAAATAGTGAATATTCCCAAACTTACCCAACTCTTGTCATGGTCCTCATTTTGTCAATAGTCACCTCTTCTCTGACCAGCCATGACCAGGTGTCAGGACTATGGCACCAGCCGTGTTGTGCTGGCTCTCATGGACACAAGGGTGAGCTCCTTGGAAGCCATTGCAAGGCCACCCAACTGCATAGCTCTCCAGAGAAAAGCTGGCTTTAGTGTTACCTATTTTTCTACTTTATATCCTTCTTCCAGAAGTCTACTCCCCAAATTTTTACTCTTAGGCCCTAGATGGAGTGTCAACATGCTGGCTCAAACCCAACTACATTTCATGGGATCCCATGGATACATCATCCTTCCTCCTTCTCCTCCTAATTCTCCTCTCCTCCTCATACAGACTTAGGCTAGTCTACCAACTAGGCAGGTATCCAAATGGGAAATAAAATGCAGAGTCCCTTTTTGATGGCATCTTTCAATCTCTGTAAGAGATTCTCTTGGAGTCCCATATCCACACACCTCTCACACTTTAGAGAAAGAATGAGATAATCTTTGAAGACTAATAGAGCATTGCCCATGAGGCCAAGGCCAAAGAAACTAAAGACTTCCTCTTCTCTCTCCATGTCTGAGTCTTTAGATAGAAATAGACAGATGGATAGATGAGAAATAATAGATAATTGATTTTTTTTCAAATACAGATGATCAGTGAGGGGCAGATAAATGATACATAGATGATTAGTTGTTAGATGATAGACAAAGAGAGTTGGTTCAGTAGATTTTGTTTTCTTTAATTAAGCCCTGAAGAAATGAGTCTGGTCCCGTTGTTGAGGAAAATTTTTATTAATCCATGCTCTAGAACCAATTTCGAGGCAATAGAGAGAGTTCCTGTCAACATCCCAATACAGCATTTTTTTTTCACTATTCCAAATAAGAAGAGTGAGGATTTATTATTTCTCCCAAGCCCCCCCAAAAGATGAAATTTTAATTGTTATTTACTTAGCATATACTGTGAAATTAGGAGTGTGCGTAGTGACAAAGTGGTACAAAAAATAGAAGTTTATAGAAACTGACCTCAAGGAACTTGCAATCTTAGGAACGCTAAATTGACATATATAAATTGTTAAGTGATAACAGGAAGCAGTCTCTGATTACGTGTCTCAAAGAAATGGTTCTAGGAGTAATGGTTATAGGATAAAGACAATTACAAAGTCTGTGCAGGTTGAAATAACCAGTGAAGAATAAGCCTTGATTTAGACTTTCAGGCATGTTTAGAAAGGTATAAATTCCAAAGAATGGGGGAGCCAGGATTCAAGTGCCTGTGATTTCCTGGCACTAGGGAATATCAGAATCCACTTATTGAATAAACAATATTCAAATATTGTTTATATTTTTTTATTGTTTATTTGTATCCTTTATTTAGGAGGCCCAACTCCAGAACACCTAAACAGTGAAAATTGTTCTTAAAGGATTTTAGGAATGATTACTAACAATACTGCTTTTAAACATGATTTGCTATATATATAGCTCGTGGTGTGGTAATCTGAACTATATGTACCTTTTGATGATATTACAGGAAGCCAATCCCAAGGCTGCAGACAGGATTCTGAGGATCAAAAAGTATGACCACAAAGCTGTTAAGCTTTCATACAATTTGGGGAGTAGTAACTGCTTTACAATGTTGAATATTGGCAAAACTGTTAATCCACATAATGAGAAAAAATGCATTGATAACGGTGAACCCACAAGATGTCAGGGCCATCATGAGTCTATTTTTAATCAGATGCTGGATGAAGTCAGGTCCTCGATATGCTCAACAGAAGAGCTTTCTTCTTAATTGGTGACCAGCTTCAGTAGCTATTTATATCAAAATTTTCAGAGATAAATGCCTTCCATTGCTCATTTATATAGTGAGGTGCAGGGAATGACCAGTACTTGCCATCTGCCAAACATGGGAACGCGTAGATTAATTTCTGAAGTGTTGGGTGGAAAATGATTGTCATATACCTCCCTGTATAATTCTATCACTGTATTTGTCAACAAAGGAGTTGGCATACGGGCAATATTTGATGCACTTATCCACCTCACTGAGGTTCTAGGATCCTTACTGCAGGACCCTTTCATCCTAAACATGATCTAGAAGTCATTTTTATGGACCCTTACAGAATCACCAACAAACACATGAAAAAATGCTCTACATTCCTTTTCATCAGGGAAATACAAATCAAAACAAATCAATGAGATACCACTTTACACCAGTTAGAATGGCTAAAATGAAAAAGACAGGAAAAAACAAATGTTGGCAAGTACGTGGGGAAGGGGGAACCCTCTTATACCATTGGTGGGAATGCCAAGCTGGTGCGGCCATTCTGGAAAACAGTATGGAGGTTCCTCAAGAAGTTAAAAATAGGGACATCTAGGTGGCTCAGTCAGTTAAGTGTCTGCTTTTGACTCAGGTCATGATCCCAGGATCCTGGGATTGAGTCCCACATCAGGCTTCTTGCTCAGCGGGGAGCCTGCTTCTTCCTCTGCCTTGCTCCTACTGTTCTGTCTGCAGCTTTCCCTGCTTCTGCTCTCTCTCTCTCTCTAACAAATAAATTAAATCACTATTAAAAAATGAAGTTAAGGGGCACCTGGGTGGCTCAGTGGATTAAAACCTCTGCTTTCGGCTCAGGTCATGATCCCAGGGTCCTGGGATGAAGCCCCACATCAGGCTCTCTGCTCAACAGAGAGCCTGCTTCCCCCCTTCTCTCTGCCTGCCTCTCTACTTGTGATCACTCTCTGTTAAATAAAAAAATAAAATCTTTTAAAAAAATGAAGTTAAAAATAGAGCTACCCTATGACCCAGCAATTGCAGTACAGTGTATTTACCCCAAAGATACAGATGCAGCGGAAAAAAAAAAAAAAAAAAAAAAAGCGACACCTGCACTCCAGTGTTCATAGCAGTAATGTCCACAATAGCCAGACTGTGGAAGGAGGCAAGATACCCTTCAAGAGATGAATGCATTAAGAAGATGTGGCTCATCTATACAGTGGATTATTCCTCAGCCATCAGAAAGGATGAATACCTACCATTTATACTGATGTGGGTGGAACTGGAAGGTATTATGCTAAGTGAAATAAGCCAGGGAAAGACAATTATATGGTTTCACTCATATGCAGACTATAAGAAATAACACAGAGGATCATAGGGGAAGGGAGGGAAAACTGAATGAGAAGAAATCAGAGAGTTAGACAAACCATGAGAGACTCGTAACTCTGGGAAACAAACTGGGGGTTGCTAAAGGGGAGGTGGGAGGGGAGATAGGGTAACTTGGTGGTAGGCATTAAGGAGGACACATGATGTAATGAGCACTGGAGGTTACATGCAATGGTTGAATCATTGAGCACTACATCTGAAACTGATGATGGCTACTTGAGTTTAAATTAAGAAAAACAAAATAAAATACAAAAAAAAGAAAGAATCCCCCTTTATCATCGTAAAGCAGGTGCCTCCCTTGGCTAGTTTAAATATGCCAATACTATCGTCTTTGAAAGTAAGAGGTAAGTTCCAAATTATTGGGCCCATTTGTGTGTGTGTGTGTGAGTGATATCTGTTTCTAACTCTAGCTCTGCATTAGTATCTATATCTCTACCTCTACCTGTATCTGTATCTATAACCATATAGATATAATTTTAAACTGCTCCAGTAGTTTTTAAAGAATTTTTAAATGGTGCTGTAGCAACTAACCACTTAAGATAACTTGGGTGAAATTTTTCTTTTCGCCAAGTACACATTGTCTCTGGAGGGAAGTAGAGCATTACATACAACCAGAACCAGGCTCTGGGAAATATGGCCACATCTGTATTTCATAATCATTTTCAGCCTAGATTCCAGTTGTAAGGATTTTGTCTCTTCTGCCAGGGGTATTACCATACTAACTCCTTGTGTTGTTGGTTTTTTTTTAAAAAAAAAAAAAAAAAAGAAGAACACCTGGCAAAGCTAAGCAGACTGGCTTTCCTTATTTGCTTGGCTTTTAATGTATTCCGAAACCCTGAATTAACCACTGTCTTACTTGTTTGTAATCAGACACAAATGGTCGAGCCATGTTCTGCTGGCACAACTTCTAAAAAGCAAAACAAACAAACAAACAAAAACCAGTGAAGGGGATCCGAACATGCCACCCAAAAATACGGTGCCTCGGCATAGTGCCGATTTCTAGCTGAAGGTACTTGAGAAACTGCAGATGCAGAAGGACTCTTCCCTTTCTATCTAAAAGCAGGTCGATCGTAAGATTTCCCATGAGAAAAGTGCCCTCCCTCTACCAGAAAGACAACATCGTGTCACCCCAGTCAACACTGCTGATAGACCTGTGCCACCAGACCTACTAAAATCACCCTTGATCTGTTTCCCTCATGCATTTCCTGTTCTCTGTCCCACAATTTACTGCCCCGAGCTCAAGCCACTTTGTCCCATCACATCCCCACAATTTATTGTTCCTTGTGTAGAAAGGTACAGAAGCTTTTAAGCCAGCAGCCTTTTCAGGTCTTCATTTGTCTTCTGAGGACTCTCAAATACATATAAAAAATAGTAAGTAAGTGTGTATGCTTGTTTTTGCTCTTAATGTGTGATATGTCCGTTGAAATCTGAGGTCCTGCCACCGAACTCAAGAGGATAGAAGGAAGTTTTTAGTCCCTTCCACTGGGAACACTTCCAGAACATTCACTTGGGAAACTGTTGCTTAAAGCAGCAAATGAGATAGGCGCCTGATTTTTACTGGCTATTCAACAAATCATAACACTTAAGAAGAAAACAACTCAGCATGATGTACTTTCCAAAATATTGACATGATGCATGTGAAAAGGGGTTCAGAAATCCATCTTACATTTCTGAACAAAGAATTTGATTTCTTAATTAAGAGCAGGTTTTCAATAGATTTCAGTCAAAGAAGGCTGATACGCTGAAACATGGATGGGTTTTGAAATAAGATAGATCTGAAATTGAATCTTGTTTCTGCCATGGATTTGCTGTTTGCCCTTGGGCAAGTTATTTGACTGCCCTGATCTTATTTCCTCATTTATAAAATTAGGGTAATGGTCCTACCAAGTGGAACTGTTCTGCACATTAAAGGAAGTAGATAAAATTTTAGGGCACTGCAGATACTCAGTACGAATTAGTTCTTTTTCCTCTCAAATTAGTTGCCATGAATAGTAACTTAATCTGGAAGCAGTGCTCAGAATATGGCCTAGATTTTATTCAATGAATTAAAAATCCCCATAGGAAAACACATATTTCAAAACAATTTATACATAGAATCTTGCCATCCCAGTGCAAATGAACTTCTCTCTAAACTAATGTGAGTAACATTAAACTGGCAGATCATCTGGCTTTTGTTATAAAGAAACTTTTCTTTGTTTACTGAATTTCAGTGTTTGAAGCAGGCTAGATACGACGCAAAGACCATGAGTTAGGAGCTCACTTTGTTGAGATTCTTTTGCCCTTATGTCTTCTGTCTATTGGGATTAAGTTGTTTTAGGAATATTACCTGTGTTCCCGCAGAGAAACACAACCTTTTACAGATGCCATCAGAATTTGCTTCTTTCACCTAGAAACAGAAAGTTAGGAAACTCTCAAAATTATTAAAGCAACCCGATTTCTCCTCCCCTAATGTGGGAACCCTCTGATGTTTGGTGTGAATGTGGATTATACCACTCGAGAGCAAGTTTGTGGGTAAACACAGATCTGAAAATCTAATACTATGGAGTTTCTTCTCATCTTCACATTTCTGTGAATCCAGATGTGAGAATACAAAAAATAGAAGATCAGAGAGGCTCTTCTATCTTCTACCCAGAAAGATATTTACTAGTAACACCCCTAGATTCTTGGGGTTCCTGGGGGAAAGGGGGAAAAAGGAGGAAAGTAAGTGATAATCTCTATGTTTACAAACACAATACTGAAAAAGGAGGTCTATTTTTAAATATTGATTTTAAAATAATTTTAATTATGTATGTAATATGACTCCATAATGGAAAATTTAGAGAAAAGAAAACAGTGAACATTAATCCCACTACCTTAAAACAACTATGGTAATATTAATGAGCTAATGCTTTATATAGTTCATGTTGGCTGTAATCATATTGTAAATATCCTACTTCTTTTTTTAAGTTATATTTTTTAAAAGATTTTACTTATTTATTTGTCAGAGACAGAGATCACAAGTAGGCAGAGAGGCAGGCAGAGAGAGGGGGAAGCAGGCTTCCTGCTGAGCAGAAAGCCCGTTGTGGGGCTTGATCCCAGGACCCTGAGATCATGACCTGAGCAGAAGGCAGAGGCTTACCCCAATGAGCCACCCAGGCACCCCTGTAAATATCCTACTTCTTAACTTTGAACACTTTGAACACTTTTCATCTTCAATCTAGGTTTTATAACTATTGATTTTAATACCAGTATGATATTCCATTTGATGTATGTAACATACTTTACTTAACTACTTTCCTACTTTTAGACATTTAGGTTGTTTCCAAAGAAGCTGTTGATGGCTTCTCAGCAAGAATTCTAAATACACAAGCATATTTAAAAAGTAGAAGTATTTTTTTTTAATTTTTTATTTTTTATAAACATATATTTTTATCCCCAGGGGTACAGGTCTGTGAATCACCAGGTTTACACACTTCACAGCACTCACCAAAGCACATACCCTCCCCAATGTCCATAATCCTACCCCCTTCTCCCAACCCCCCCCCCCCCCAGCAACCCTCAGTTTGTTTTGTGAGATTAAGAGTCACTTATGGTTTGTCTCCCTCCCAATCCCATCTTGTTTCATTGATTCTTCTCCTACCCACTTAAGCCCCCATGTTGCATCACCACTTCCTCATATCAGGGAGATCATATGATAGTTGTCTTTCTCTGCTTGACTTATTTCGCTAAGCATGATACGCTCTAGTTCCATCCATGTTGTCGCAAATGGCAAAAAGTAGAAGTATTTAAAAGCAAAAAATAAAAGCAACAACAGAAAAGAGAGGCTCTTTAATGATAGAAGTGAAAGGGTCATCTAGGGCAGCTACTTACCAAGATGGCCCTCTGGTCTAGGGCCATCCCACTTCTGATTAAACACTGGCAGTGGGTGACAAGCATCAAGCCCAAGATGCAGAGGGTCTGGTGGGCTTCCTGGAGTGACTGTCTTTTGAATGGCATCTGAAGTCCTCTTCCACACGTGTTCTTTTAAGGAACTGTTGAATTCTGCCTGCTGTTTTACGAGGACCAAGTATTTTGATGAGATTTTTTTTCCTATTTTTTTTTTTTTTTTAATCCTAAGGAGAATTGTTTTCTCTTTATCAGCAGTTTCCATAGTGTACAGAGCAGAAGTTTCCAACTGGCAGCCCAGGGGCTAATTATGGTTGCAGAAATGTTTGGTTTAGCCCAAGCAGGGGAGTTAAAATTATCTGTTAAATCAGTTGCCAACCTTTGAAATTAAGAGATTTAATATACAGATCTGCATATTTTGTATCTTTGAACAGTTGGAGGATCTGGTAACACAGAACCTATATTTTTACTTTCCAAAACCAACTTGGACCTGACTAGTGCCTGCCTAAAAGAAGGGACATAAATTCTTCATTTTTTTTCTCTTTACCTCTGGCCTGCATCATTTATTTAACTTATTTGCCTGGCCTCTGTGACATCTGAATTTGCAATTCTCTTGTGCTGGATATCTTTGTCTCCGTGCCTTTGTATCTGCACAAAGACAGAAATACAAATGAGGAACAAGCTACGGGGGCCAGATTGATTTTCATTTAGGATGGAAAGCTATTAAACATTCATAACCAGACTCTTAGTAAATGCAACAGTCATGTGTGATCTTTACAAGCACAAAGCATAAAAGAAATATGCTGAGGGCGATAGAAGAAGGTACGGAGCCCCAACTAAGACACTGACTCAGCCCTAAGCTAGGGTAGGTCTGTCATTCTTTCTGTACTTTGGTTTTTTAAACTCAGCTTTTGAGATTCAACCATATTAATACATGGAGTTCTAGGTCATTCATTGAAAAGAATTTGGCAAAATCTAGAAAATACTTAAGTATTTATTATATATAATATATATATATAATATAATATGTAATATACATAATTATATATATATTATATATAATAAATACTTAAGTATTTTCTACTTTTTTACTAAGTACAAATATTTCTACATTGAATATTTGCGTCCTTATTTTTTTCTGCACTCCATGAATCTATGCTGGGCCATAGGATATGAATCTATTCTGCATTGCTAGATTTTGCCAAATTCTTTTCAATGAAGTTGATCAGTTAACACTCCTACTATTATAAGAGAGTTGTTTTGGCTATAACCTTGGCAGTACTTAAAAAAATATTACTTAGCAAAGATGATGTTTTTAAAGTGATATTTTAGTATTGATTTAATTTGTATTAAATTAGTGAAATTTAGCATCATTTTGTATATTTTGGGTTTTATGTTTGAGCTATGCCTCAAACCTTCTGTCCAATTATTTTTCCTGCTGGATTGTTAGTTTGTAAAAGAGATTAGCTGACTTTTCCTAGTGATATATTTTATACCAACAAACTGGTTATGTGCACTGAGATAGTCTCAACTTCCTAGGTCATACTTTTTGAGAATTATTTCAAATAGCAAAATTTAGAAATATATTGTTGGGGGTGCCCGGGTGGCTCATCAATTAAAGTATCTGACTTCAGCTCAGGTCATGATCTTAGGGTCCTGGGATTGAGCCCTGCATTGGTGAGGAGTCTGTTCCTCTACACTCCCCCCACCCCAACTCATGCACTGCCTTACTCTCCTTCTCTCTCAAATAAATAAATCTTAAAAAAAAAAAAAGAAAAGAAATACATCCTTGATGCCATGAACACATACAAAAGCTGCCAATTATATTTCTTTAAAATCATCACTGAATTCTCTTCATATATCGTAATACCACCCTGAGTTTTTAAACTGGTTTCAGTGATCTTAAAAGAGGTTTTAGTCAGTTTGCCATTGGGAATTTCTGAAGGAAAATTACAGTTTAGACTGATCTATGTAACTATGTTAAATGTAACAAAAAGTTACTTGGATTTGTCTTTGGTGGTTTATAAATTTTTCCACATTATGCTTGTATAAATTAATACCTTATTGGATTATAGATAGAGCTAGATCTCTTTAAGGATTTGACATTTGCTTTGTGCATCAACTGTTATTTTTAAAGAGCATTTCCTATTTCCTAAATTGTTTATTTTTGTTATAGGTGAAAATTTCTTTCTTGTTTTTTCTTTTTTTCCCTTGTTTTTAAATTGAGGAAGGCAGTGCTTGCCATGACTGATAAAGTCATGTTTCTCAATTGTATGCTGCATTTCAGCAAAGCCTTCAGCTTCAAGAAATCATAAATCACCTCAAATTCTTCCCTTGATATAATTTTGAATGGCAAAGATGCAGTTCCCATTCATTGCTGCTGTGTGTGTAGAGAGATAGCCAGAGGTAGTTTGGATAAGTACACAGGTATGGCATGTAAGGTGTTTTATTTGTTTATAGATACACTTTGAGGCAGAGTATATCAATCAAGGTCTTCTTGATAGCAGGAATTCAGTAAACGTCAAGTGCTAACATTTCCTTGATTTTTATAAATAACAAGGACAACTGGAAGTCAAATTCGGAGTAAACATGATCAAACACAGTCAGAGGGCAAATTGAAAAGATTTTGAAGCAGATGTGAAGGTGTGAGTCTATTTTCAAGACAAATCCAAAATGTAAAATGCACAGAAATCAGTAGTTAGAAAGAGAGGGAGCTGTCCAAAGCCACTTTCTGGAGCAAGACAAAAGATGCATAAATTCAACTCACACGATCGAAGTGTGTCCTCGAGATGCTTGAGGGTCAGTGATTAAGAATCATAATCATATTGCTGCAGCATAAACAAAGTCCCTCTGATCTAGTAGAACCTTGTTTAAAATCACTGTAGCAGACAATGAAGATGAAGTGTGAATGACAGTAAGCTGCCAGTCAGTCTGAGAGCTTTGGAAAACAAAGAAAGAATTCCACAGTGAATTTCTAAAATGAGCCAAGCTATCTGGTCAAAGAAAGAAACACACCTAGGTTATGACTTTACATATGGTTATACATAGGTTATGTCAGCAGAATAATTTTTGATTAGGAATTTGCCACAATACATTGAAGCAGCCGAACAAAGGAGGAATGTGCAGAAGGTAATGGAGGATGGATGTGGGAATATGTCTATTAGCATTAGCAGGAGTACTTAACCATGGAAACAGAATTTAGGGCAAGTCATTGAGATATTATTCCTGAATCTGGACAGAAGTATATATTGTTAAAACATCAGTGCAGGGTCAGGAGAGCTGACCCAGGAGACCTCAGGAGCCCCTACCATCTGCAACTAATTTTGTGAAACATTAAGGAGCTCTTTACCTAATCTCATTTTATAAATTAAAAGCCTTTGCATTTTGCATTTTATAGTCTTGGCAAAGCTGTGCTTACAAGGTTCCTATACATTGTCTAATTCTCTTTGTTTGGATTTTAAAAGAAAGCAGTAGGAATAATTTCTATATGACCTCATAATTGCCCTTGAGCTTGGACATACATTTCTTTACATGGGTCTGTGAATAAATGTTAAGTATCTTCTATATTTTCTCTCTGGCAGCTGGTATTACCTAGTAGAGCAGGGATGACCCATATTTAACAGAGATCCTTGGGGAGAGTAAGGAACCATGGTGTCTGAAGAAACACCCTTCACTTTAACGTTTAAGTAAATTTTGCTTGCACAAGAAAATGAACCAAAGTTCGTTTTGACATCACAGCGTGTTTTAAGTGACTTATAATAAGGAAAATGTGTGCTTTAGTGAGAAGCATGTGCGTTTCTCATGTTTTCTTGTCAGCTCAAGCATCTGTGAGAACCCTCAGAGGGTTGCTGCACCAGTGTGAGAAGCCTAGGAGTAAAAGACCTGACTCTGCTTCATCAGACCATTCCCTTCCTAAATCCAAAATGAGGACTTGCTCTTTGCCTGCCCCTGGGTGAGGGCAGAGATGCAGGGGTTCACAAGACACAAAATTAGAGCCGAGTAGTTAATAGTACCTCAAACATCTCTTCCCTGAGTAGTAACACCAATGCAAACAGGTCAAGGAAGTCCTGACTCCCAGAAGGGATTATACTGGTTTGGGTGGTGGAGGAGATCTGCAAGTAGATAGACACTTAATGACACATGAACTGAAAAGCTTCATGTGAGTCTTAATTAACAAGTGGGGTTGACCCTGCAGAGCAATTCTTTTTAGGGCTTTCAATTTCTCCAAGCACTGGCCTCTCCTGGTGGACAACAGTATGGACTAAATTGAGTTCCCTCCAAATTTATATTGAAGGCCCAACCCTTAATGTGATTGTATTGGGAGAAGATAGGGCCTTAAGGGAGTAATTAAGGTTAAATGAAGTCATAAATGTGAGACACTAATCCCATAGGATTGGTGTCCTTATCAGAAGAAGAAGAAACACTAGAGATCTTTTTCTTTTCACATAAGCATAGAGGAAAGGCCTAATGAGGAATCTGTGGGAAGGCAGCCAAGGATGCAAGGGTAGAGAAGAAAAAGCTACAAGGATTGAGTTCTGACATTCCAGTAATAAGAAACTGGGGAGATGAGCAGGCATGAGCAAAGAAGACAGCACATGCCGTCAGGAGACCAAGGGACATATATCAAACACAAGGGGTGAGGTCCTATGAAAAGGAATTGGAATCATTGGATTGGAGGTCCCAGAGGGTTGAAGGATTACTGCAGTCAGGGCACAAAGATAAGGCAGAAGGAAATTAGGTGAATGCATTAGGAAATTGGGGTGCTTACACATGCAGAAAAATGAAACTGGACCATTTCCTTACACCACACATGAAAATAGACTAAAAATGGATGAAGGACCTCAATGTGAGAAAGGAATCCATCAAAATTCTTGAGGAGAACACAGGCAGCAAGCTCTTTGACCTCAACCACAGCAACTTTTTCCTAGGAACATCACCAAAGGCAAGGGAAGTAAGGGCAAAAATGAACTACTGGGACTTCATCAAGATCAAAAGCTTTTGCACAGCAAAGGAAACAGTTAACAAAACCAAAAGACAATGGACAGAATGGAAGAAGATATTTGCAAACGACATATCAGATAAAGGGCTAGTATCCAAAATCTATAAAAAGCTTAGCAAACTCAACATCCCAAGAACAAATAATCCAATCAAGAAATGGGCAGAGGACATGAACAGACATTTCTGCAAAGAAGACATCCAGAAGGCCAACAGACTCATGAAAAAGTGTTCCACATCACTCAGCATCAGGAAAATACAAATCAAAACCACAGTGAGATACCACCTCCCACCAGGCAGAATGGCTAAAATTAACAAGTCAGGAAATGACAGATGCTGGCAAGGATGCAGAGAAAGGGGAACCCTCCTACACTGTTGGTGGGAATGCAAGCTGGTGCAACCACTCTGGAAAACAGCATGGAGGTTCCTCAAAATGTTGAAAATAGAGCTACCCTATGACCCAGCAATTGCACTACTGGGTATTTACCCTAAAGATACAAACATAGTGGTCCGAAGGGGGACGTGCACCCAAATGTTTATAGCAGTAATATCCACAATAGCCAAACTATGGAAAGAAACTAGATGTCCATCAACAGATGAACAGATAAAGAAGAAGTGGTATATATACACAATGTAATACTATGCAGCCATCAAAAGAAATAAAATCCTGCCATTTGTGATGACATGGATGGAACAATAGGGTATTATGCTTAGTCAAGTAAGTCAATCGGAGAAAGACAACTATCATGATCTCCATATGAGGAAGTAGAGATGCAACGTGGGGGGTTTGGGGAGTAGGAAAAGAATAAATGAAACAAGATAGGATTGGGAGGGAGATAAACCACAAGAGACTCTTAATCTCACAAAACAAACTGAGGGTGGCTGGGGGTTGGGGGCGTTGGGAGAGGGTGGTGGGGTTATGGACATTGGGGAGGGTATGTGCTATAGTGAGTGCTGTGAAGTGTGGAAACCTGGTGATTCACAGACCTGTACCCCTGGGGCTAATAATACATTATATGTTTATAAAAAATAAAAATATAATTAAAAAAAAGAAATTGGGGTGCTTAAAACTGAGTCAATAGAGGGATTGCAGTTAATTCTTGGTTATGACAGAGCATAGATACGAGCGTGGGAGTGAGCAGCTGAAGCTGTGTAGGGACAAAGTATACCTTCCCGGACATTGCAGACAAGAGGTAAATGGTCTGAAAGCCTAGTATGTTGGAATGCAGGTACTGAAAGTACTGAAAAGTATGTAGTATTTGAAGTCTGATAGGCAGCCAGCAGCTGAAGTCATCAGAAATAAGAGGGATAATCTGTGAGGTGATGAGTGGTTGAGTTTGATGACATTGGGTGCATTGCTGGGGTTTTAAAGGAAGGTTGGAAGAAAAAATGGTCTGGAAGCAGAATAAGGAGCAAAAATAACATTCTGTCCACTTCTAGGGCCCATGGTTCAAGCAAGTGGGAGAGAAAATAGCTGTCACTTTAGGGGGTCAAAGAGGGAGTCCTCAATGGAAACCCGATCTCAGAGCAAGAAGGTGAAGAGGACTTTTGGAAGAATTTGAGGATGAGGGTTTTATTGATCACTAAAGTGAAAATTCTCCAGAAAGCACTGGAAGGGATTCAAGTGTTGGAAACTTGAGGAGGAAGGTATACAGAGCCTGGTGTGGATTTGCTTCTGGGAGCTGAGGGGTGAGTTGGGAGTGCAAGGTTTCCTCAGGTGACTAACATTACAGAACGGGGAACATAAAAGGTTATCCAGTTATCTCAAAGCAGATGGTGGAGTTTGGTAGCCTGGGGAAGAAAAGGTGGGAGGAGGCAGTGTTTTTACCCAAAGCCCCCTGACTTCTCTTCAAGAACACTTCTGATGGCATTTGGGGTTCACCTAGAGAATCTAGGGTAAGCTTCTCCTCTAAGGACCATTAACTGCATCACTTTTTTTTTTTTTTTTTTTTTTTTTTTTTTTTGCTGTAAAATACAGTGTTCACTGTATTGCCATGTAAGGTACCATTCATAGGTTTAGGGACCAGGAAGTCAACAATTTTCAGGGGGTCATTTTTCAGCTTACTACCGTTCTGGCCCCTAAAGATTTGCATTTATCCCACATGCAAAATATAGGCACTCTATTCCAGTATCAAAGTCACAACCCATTTCACGATCCACTCAAGTCCCAAATCCTCATCTAAATCTCGGTCTCACCATTTAAATCACCTAGACCAGATTTAGGTGAGAATCTGGATATTATCCATCCTGGGCCAAAATTTCTCTTCCTGTAGGTATGAAACTAGAAAATAGTTTGTTTCCAAACTGCAGTAGTGGGACAGGTATAACAATTGTGCACATGTTCATGCTCAAAGGGAGAAAACGGAAGGAATAAAGTTCTAGTAAGTTTGAAGTCTTCAAGGGCAAATTTTACTCGGTTTCAAGGCCTCAGAATAATTCTTGGGGACACAACTTGGTAGCCGTCTGCACCTATGGCTCCATCCTTCTGGTGGTTCTTCCTTGTTCTTGAACGGTGGCACACGTTTGCACCTGGCTAGTTTTATCAGCCCGTTTTCTGCTTGTAGAATTTTGGCAGTCCTTCTTTCATGTTGTTATATCTCTGTTTCTTTCAGGCCAACCTGACAATTTCTTCTGATACAATCTTCTCAAAAGCTTTGTTGGATCTTTAGCGTATGTTACAGTTTTATTCATACTATTAAACATGAGGGCCTTCTGCGCATCCTTCCTGGATAATCCCATCTCGATACCTGGCTTCCTTGAGATGACTGATTGGATCCACGAGTCACATATGTAATCTTTTCATCTAAAGGTTGTCCAGCTACATCTCTAGTCTTCTCTCCAGAGCATGTTTTTCTAATAACAAATCTTCCCATTTTGGCATCATTTGTAATCAGGAGAGACTGAGAATTTCTCAAATCATCAAGTGATGGTTCCTTTCTGCTTAATAGTGTTTCCCCTTATTTTATCTATTTCCTCTCTCATTTTACTATAAGTAGCAAAAAGAAATCAGACCACATCTTCAAGATTTTGTTTGGATATCCAAATGTATCACTTATAAATTCTGCTTTCCATGCAACTGTAGGATGCTGTTCAGCCAAGTTTTCTGGAACTGTATAATAGTGATCATTTGTACCCCTCTTTTCTTTTTTTTTTTTTTTTAAAGATTTTATTTATTTATTTGACAGACAGAGATCACAAGTAGACAGAGAGGCAGGGAGAGAGAGAGGAGGAAGCAGGCTCGCCGCTGAGCAGAGAGCCTGATGTGGGGCTCTATCCCAGGACCCTGGGATTATGACCTGAGCCGAAGGCAGAGGCTTTAACTCACTGAGCCACCCAGGCGCCCCCCCCCCGCCTTTTCAATAGAGCACTCCCCATTTCCTTCTGAATCCTTGCCAGCAGTGCCGTTAATGTCCATATTTCTACCAAATTCTGTTCACGACAATATGGCAACTTTCTCTCTTGTGCCTCTTACTTCCTTCTGAGCCCTCACCAGCAGTATCTTTAATGTCCATATTTCTACCAACAGCCTGTTCAAGTCAACTTAGAATATTTCCATCGTGCACTCACCATTTTCCATAATCTATGCTAGCTTCCTGGAGTTGCTACAAGCCACAAACTGGGTGGCTTTAAATTATAGGAATCTATTCTCTCAGTGTTCTGGAGGCTAGCAATCTAAACTCAAGGAACAGCGAGAGCACCTTCCCTATAGAGGCTCCAGGGGAGAATCCATCACATTTCTTTCAGCTTCTGATGGCTGTTGACATTCTTTGACATCTCTGCCTCTGTGTTCATACCCTCTGCTCCTCTTCTGTGTGTTTGTGTCTGATTTTTGTGTTTCTCTCTTATGAGGACATAGGGATGGCATTAGGGCCCTCCTAGATATAATAAGATAAGCTCCACCTTTGAATATTCTTAACTTAATCCCATCTCTTTCATAAAGTAAAAGATTTTTTTGTCATATAAGGTAATATTCATAGATTAGGAATTAGGAAATGGACGGGTCTTGGGACAGCATATTTCCAGCCTACTGTTCGCCATGCAACATTATCACCCTTCAGGGAAAAAGGCTTTCTTGTAAGCCTCTGCCACCAGAGGTAGATTCAGTCCACCTGATCATTAGCTCTTGTTTAGGAAAAAAGGCTTTGATTTTGAAACTGAAAGATATTCTACACAGATTTCAATAGAATAGGAGAGAAAGAAAAGCATGGTTTTTATTTCATAATGAGGTCTGTGCTTATTTATACAGGGAACATATAAGGATTTGAACGTCAAGGGTTAGTGTAAGGAAGAGGCAGAATTAGGCGCACTGTTGCTATGGTGATACAATTAGTATTTCCTTTGACTTCCCTAAGAGACCCTGCAGCCAACTTTTCTACATACAGATATTTAGCACAGTTTGAATCCTCTTCAGTTTCCTTTGTTCAAACAAAACTTATTCCCCTTCTCAGCAGAGAAGCATGTATTGAAGTTATTCTGCTTAGCAAAGGTCTTTCTGCTGCTCTGTTCCTCTCAACACATAGGCACATACCCATGCACCTGGATGTCTGATAACAATCCACTTGCCTTTAGCTTTCCATCCTCGTAATCCAGCAATTTCAAATTATGGATGCACATTATAATCCCCCACTGAGTTCTTTAAGAATCTAAGTGTCCAGGTTAGCCATGAAGCAGCCACATCAGAACCACTGGTGGTGAGGTCCAGGCATGGGGGTGTGAACAGGTTGCTCAGGGGACTGTGATGTCCATCATCATATGGGAATGTTTTGTCCTCCATACCTTGGGTCAGTTTTAAGTCATTACTTAATACTCTTCTTCTCCTTTTGCTCTTGAACCTAGTTTTCAACCCCATCATTGGAGTTCTCAAATCAGCTGTCTTCTCCTGAATTACTTTGAAGCCAGCTTCTTGCTTATACCTAATACCAGCTAACAGGTTGTCCTGGTGGCCAAAGACAATCAGCTCCTGGGGCATGGCTGTATTGCCTGGTCTATATCCTGCAGGATGCTCCATGCTCGAATCCCTCCTATTGTGTAATAGTACACCTCCCTCTGATCATCTGCGGAACTTTGGGAACTGGCTATTATTCTGACTCATGGTGATACCTGAAACTGTTGGTAAGTCCTGTCTTGTATTCAGGAAACACTGGATGGAAAGTAGACGATGTTATAGCTCCAACCATTATAGCTCCAACAAGAGCCACCAAACCTAGAACTCTGAGCCCATTGTGGTCGGTCATCTATATTCTCCTCTCTGCAAAGGAGATAGGTACTGGGATATATGTCCTATGAAGCACATATCACACTATTGTAATTGTCTATTTACTTAGTGCTGTGTTTTCAGTGTTTATCTCTCAGGAGTTAGAAATATTTCCCCTACACCCTTCATGGTCTTCCCCTCAACTCTTTTTGGCTGGAAGTAGGACATATGCCCAGTTCTAAATAGATCAGTAGTGAGAGTAATGGGACTATCTTTGGCTTTGATAAATCAGATTTTATCAAATTATTAGTGTAAGTAATTAGCCCTTATTACTCTGGTTTCCACTAGGTTGTATATCCTAAGGAAAACCCATCTTGTTTACTATTATATTGCCTACATCTTGCATAGTGCTTAGCATATAATAAGCAAAAAAAAGCAAAAAAAATCTTTTTTGATAAATAAATGAAAGAATGATTAGCTGCGGTTGTAGTAAGACTCTTCCTGATCCTACCTCCCTACGTGCTACTTAACTTCCCTCCCCAGTGACTACATTAAGTGAATTCAGGGAATAAATTTCATGGTCTATGGTTGCTACATGTAACATAGTTCTCGGAACCAGGAGTTTTCATCTAATTAGTCCCATCATACCCAAACATAGATTATCTGTGTCCCATGGAACCTTCCATATTCCATCACATTAGGCTCTGTTCTCTCCAGTGGCTAAGCTACCAGAGTCTAGAACATGAGTAATGTCATTCAAGGAGTGTGGAATTTCTCCCTGCGAGGTTGCCTCTGGATCCTGTAGATCTGTATTTATGGAGTAGGGCTGCCCTAAGAAAATACCACAGGCTGAGTGGCTTAAAGAACACATTTATTTCTGGATGGTAGAAGTCTGAGGTCAAGGTGTCCACAGAGTTCATTTCTTCCGAGGCTTCTTCCCTGGGCTTGAATTTTGTTTTCTTTCCCTTGTGTCTTCACCTGGTCTTGCATCTGCTCACGTCTGTGTCCTAACCTCTGTTCTGAGGGCAGTGCTTGTATTTCAGTAGGATCTGCCCTATGTGCCTCATTTTAACTTAAATACCTCTTTTTTTAAAAAAAAAATTTATTGATTTATTTGACACAGAGAGAGATCACAAGTAGGCAGAGAGGCAGGCAGAGGGAGAGGGGGAAGCAGGCTCCCAGCTGAGCAGAGAGCCCGACTCGGGGCTCGATCCCAGGACGCTGAGATCATGACCTGAGCTGAAGGCAGAGGCTTAACCCACTGAGCCACCCAGGCACCCTGATTTTAACTTAAGTACCTCTTTAATCACCCCATCTCCAAACACAGTCAAATTCACAGTTAGAAGCTGAGACTTTAGTTTGGGGTGGGGTGGGCACAATTCAGACCTTAACGTCTCTAAATGCCACACTAGCAGCCTCATTCATTAATTGGCACACAACAGTTGCTGGGTCTACCCTTTTCCCTGCCCTAGAATAAGGATCTAGTTTACCAGATGAAATAGAACACAAAGTAAGTTTTTAGCTCAGTCAGCGGAAGCTCTGTTGATGGGGCACTTACTTTTAAGATAATTCGGAAGAGGTCAGAATCAGTGGGCGCTCCCAGTGCTTTTTGCTAATTATTGGTGGCAATAATTGCTAGACTCTAGTCTTTGAAGATTCTCTAAAGATTCCAGGGAAATCATTAAACTTTAGTTTATTTGAATTCCATAAATAATTAAATACTGTTTTGCAAATCCTCAAGAACTTTTTAAAAAAATTTCTGTTGGTGCCCTGAATCTGGAGAATTCTCCCACCAGGGCTTCACCTGTGTTGACTCCACTTAATTTAAAATTCTAAATATTCCCATCATTGCCAGTCATTAGGGCACAAATGGAGAACAAATTTCAAGTTTCTTTGACCCATCCCTACCACTATTCCTCCTTCTGTGGAGCAGTTGGCCATTCATCTACCAGGGGCAAAGTCTGATTTATCAAAGCCAAAGATAGTCCCATTACTCTCACTACTGATCTATTTAGAGCTGGGCATATGTCCTACTTCCAGCCAAAGAGAATTGAGGGGAAGACCATGAAGGGTGTAGGGGAAATATTTCTAACTCCTGAAAGATAAACATTGAAGACACAGAACTTTTTCTGCCTCTGGACATTGTCACCTCTGAAATATAGTAGGTATATTACTACCAGCCTCAAGCTAAGGCTGACAAATTATGGAAGAAAGAGCTAGATAATAGGGAAGCAGCATGGGAGTCCTAACATGACATGTCTGAGACTCCCCTATGTCCTGCCTTCTTAGAATATTAAATTATACACTGGGTTTAGCTGATTTCCTTCATACATTCTGGGTTTTATTTGTTTGTTTTGTGTGGTTTTTGTTTGTTTGTGTTTGTAGCTGGTGACATTTTAAGTGGTTCATTAATTCAATTAAAAGAAGGAACTACTGTGGGAAGAGAAAGTCTCCTGGGTTGAGGAAATACTGTGAAGACAAGATAAGCTCCCTCTCAGAAAGACTGACATTAAACACATCAATTTTATTCCTTAAATTTCACTGATTCTTCTTGAGAAACACCACAAGATAAAAATACAGAATAAAATAAGAATATAAAAAAGAGAAGCTTACCTTCGGTTGAACTGAGATTTGGTGTCAATGAAAGCTTCCTCCAGAAAGTGATTAACCTTAGATAAAAATACAGAGTGTTTTCAGGATTCCTTTTCAGTAGTGATTCTTCTCCTTCCCAGAAACTGTGGTATTTTTCTCTTTAACAAAGTGAATTCACCGAGAGTTCTTAGTGTCCTTCTATTGTCAAATTCTGCACAAAAATAAGAAGAAGCCAGAGGCATATTTTGAGGGAGTGTTCAGGAGCCAGTAATTGGTATTAAGAAGATCTGGGTTGATGTCCTGGCTCTCCCACTTAACTTGCTGGCACCATAGACCAATTTTAACACGGCTACAAGCCTTAGTTCTTTATTCCATAAAGGGGGATGAAAATCCTTAGCTTAGAGTGTTGTTGTACCAAGTAAATGAGAAACCACTTAACGTAACAGCCAATACGTAGAAAATGCTCTCTAAATGGTTAAAATTGTTTTTTTCTGCTTTCTGATTGCCTGTTATTCTAGGCGCATGATACAGTATGTATGTCTCTGAATATGGAACATTTTGGTACAGAAATCCTAATTTGAGGTACAAAAAGTTGAATGAAAATTGCAGTTTCCTCTAACTGCCTCTACTGATCTTACCATATTATCTTTTAGCACGTACCTGGTACCGCTATCATTCAAAGATGATTAACAGTCAGGGGAAAAAAAAACTTATATATACAAACTTGAGGGGAAAAAAAAATGAAGAGAAATGAAACAGAAAAGTAGATTGAGATTATGTAAGTAATTATCATAGGAAAGAGAGGAAATATTTTGACCAACAGTTTTCTGTGGTTTCAGAACATCCTCATACTCCAGTGGGCGCCAACCTGGAGAAGTCTGCCACACTCAGACTCTCTCATGGGCCACAACTAAAAACTGGACAAAAAGCAGGAAGCAACCACCTCAATAACGAGGAATTCACTAGCAGAGAGACGGAGAAGAGGCCAAATTGGAAGAACAACATTTAGGAGGTGAGCATCTAGCAGTGAGTAAGGGGGGTAGGATTAATCAAATGTGAAAAAATTAAATGAAAACCGGTTGAAAAAGTGATTAGGAGACTGGAAAGCAGGTGATGGTTATCTAACAGAATGAAGCCTATATAATCTACAGATATTTGTAAGATATGTAAACTATTTTGAATATATTTTAAGATAAAAGTAGAAGAAAACTTTCCTGAAATGAAGGAAGTTCAGGAGTGAGGGTTAAAGAATATTATAGGAACAGGAAAATTCACACAAAATGATAAAAACCAAGATACCGTTGTGGCAAAAATTTCTGAACTGCAAATATTAGGAGAGACTCAGGGCATCAGGGCAGAAATAAAAGGTGTCACTTAAAGGGGAGGAAAGCTCTGATTTGACTTCATACTTGCTAAAAGATAGAATTATTTATAATACTGTGAGGGAAAAATATCTGATAGAAATATGTTATATTCTGGCTAAGCTGTCCTTCAGAGAAACATATCTTAATCTAAGTCCTGAGGAAATGTGGGATCTCTGCACCCTTATGAAAACACTACTCGATAAATAAAAGACAACGGAGGATATAGCAAATGTAGTTACTCAGAAATGAATATAAGAGGAAAGTGCTACATCTACTTATATATTACACAAGGACAATATAACTGTTGGAAATAAGTTTGAAGACTAATAATGTCCTAAATCTGGACGTGCAAAATGGTAAGATGTTTGAAAAAAAATCTGGAAGATGCATGTGAGAAAGACTAAGTATGCCAAAATTCTTATTTTAACATCAAAGTCAATAAATGGTAATATCCAAAGTTGTAAAATGCAGTTTGAAAAAAAAAATAAGTGGCAATGCCTTAAGTATTCTTTATCATTTTACCTTTTCTTGTACTTTAGATAGTATTTTAGGAAATAATACAGGTTTTAGGAAAAATTTATTTAAAGTTCCGTAATTCTTTTACTCTTTTATTTGATTGACTATAGATTGAAAAAGATAAAAGGAATAAAATTATATTTTAATTTAAATCAGCAAGAGTATGATCCCATTTGGTAAAGCTTTTTTCACTGGTGTGAGTTACCTATTTATGCATCCATCCTTTCACTCACCCAAGTACTTACCTACCTACCTGTTCTCCTATTCTTATTATTAATAAATACACTTGAGTTGATGACATCATAATTACATAAGTAAAGAAGAGTTTTACTTTAGGAGAGTTAAGGAGACCTCCAAATTTTGAGACTTTGGCATTGTTTTATTCCAACAGCACAAAGTACTTAATAAATCAACCAATATTTAATAGCTATTTAATAGAATCTCTTAAATATCCACGAAACCTTATGGGGGGGTGTCTATAAATATAAGAATAGAAAAAGAAGCGTTCATATCCTTACTTTGTGTTCTAAAAATTGTTTTATGGCCCAAAGTTTGCAAACCACAGAAGTGATTTTATATGTATAAATTTTAAATACAAGTGATTTGTGATTTTGGAATTGTGGAAGACTGACTTATATGGAAACGTTTGCTTCAGGAATGTTACATTAAACCACTTTTGTTCCTAATTGCTTTAGCTTACTATGAGTTCAGTCACTGACTTGAACGGGGTTTTCTCTGGCCCTCCCTTGCTAACTGTGCCTACGCTGGTGGGGATGGTGCTTTGTTGTTCTCTGGAAGGATAATCAGGCTCAGTGAGGTAACTGTGGAATGTACCTTACCTCTTCTGTAATTTAAGACCCCCAATGAGGACTAATCTTCTATCTTTTCAATTTGAGTGATGGAAATTGAATTTGCTTTTTATGAAGTTATTTATTTTGTTAAAAGGTAAGACATGTACTAAAAACGTGTTCAGAGAACACAGAAACAAATGCATTGATAAACAAGTATTCTTTTACACTTCGGACTCTGAGTTTTTTTTTTTTTTTTTAAGATTTTATTTATTTATTTGACAGACAGAGATCACAAGTAGGCAGAGAGGCAGGCAGAGACAGAGGGAGAAGCAGGCTCCCTGCTGAGCAGAGAGCCAGATGTGGGGCTCAATCCCAGACCCTGAGATCATGATCTGAGCTGAAGGCAGAAGCTTTAACCCACTGAGCCACCCAGGTGCCCTGGACTCTGAGTTTCTTAATGGCAACCATGGTTAGTAAATTCCTTTTGCTTTTTTCCTGAAAAAGTTCTTGCTTTTTAAATGTTTATATTTAAACATATAAGACTCACATGTTCCAAAAATACAAATCAGAGCATATATTTGCACTGCTCTGAATTTTGATTTTTTTTTTCATTAAAAAAATACCGGAGGCTATCTCCCCTCAGTCAGCTTGTACAGAGACATATGACATCATTCTTCTAATTGCTGCATCTTACTATATTCAGTGTTTGTACCATAAGGAATTGAAACGAATTCCTGGTCAGAGGACATATTTTTTCCTCAGGTTCTTGGTTATTTCCAAATTTTGAAGCAGTGAATGTGCTTGGGTGTGTCCTTGCACACACATGTATGTTTGGGAAGCTATCCAAATCAGGGGTCACTTATTTACCTAATTCTTGTGGATGTGGCAGTGTGTAGACTGAAAGACTGTCCTCAGTTAAGATAGTCTCCTAAAGATGAAGTGTTTTCTAAGTTCTAAAGTTGGAGCATTTAAGATGCTGATATATATATTTGTGATGTTATTAATAGTGTTGGAGGTGGCCTGTTTTCTCTGTGGCTTTCATAATGTGCAATCTACAATGTTGTGTGAATGGTTGCTCCTAAGGGTGTGCAACCTGGAAAACATGGCGGCTCTGATTTCTAAAAACTCTGTCATCAGACTGAGTTAGGAGACTATTAAGTAAAAAGTAGTATCCTTTTTTTCATTTTAATTTGCATTCAACTAATTGTAAGGGTGCCTCAGCATGTTTTTATGTTAGTGATCCCCTTCTTGATGTGTGTGTGTGTGTGTGTGTGTGTGTGTGTGTATAGTTTTATTCATGCTGTTTGCCTGTTTATTTTCCTATGGCTTATAGGTCAAAACTCTTTATATGTTAAAGACTTAAAAGTTAAAAATAATCATTATTTTAAATGTGCTGCATTTAAAGTTGCATATCACTCTATTGATTATGTAAAATTTAATACAGTTTGGGTTGAGTGTCTTTAATCTAAAGACCTTTTCCATTCAATGGTAATAAAAAATCATCCATAGTTTCTTTTTCATCCTTTTTAATTTTTGAAGTAATTTAAGGAAAGGAGTCGATATCCAACTTTTTCTTTTTACTCCAAATGGTTTGTTATTTTGATACCATTTATTGAATAACATATATTTTCTTACTAACTAGAAGTGCACTTTTCTTGTATGCTAGATTCCCATGTGTGTTGAGTTGGAAACATCTTTATAACTGAGCTAGACGAGCAAGCTAGGTACAAAATACATACAAAATAGGGGGGAGGAAGAATAAAGGATTCTTTGGGGGCTATGTTCCTTTGAATTATGTTTAAAACAAACATAAAGAGATTCATAAGGTGTTTGGGATTTCTGTGTTCAGACTCATTTTAAGTCAGATTCTCACAGGAATTTAGCCGCCATTGCTTGTTTGGTCAAACTGGATTGCCTTCAGATATTTTAACTTCTGTGTCACCATATGGAAGGGACTTCAGTCTTGGCTCTAATAGGTTAGGAAAGTAAGATGATTCTAACTCCAAATGAGTGGTCAAATAATTCATCCATGACCTTTTATATTTTGATTTTAGGTAAAGAGGTGTATAGAAAATGCCTTTTATGAGTAGGCAGTTCTAGTAGCTTTGTTTTTAATAGGTTGGCTCTATTTAATGATATTTAATGATAAAATGGCTGAATTTTTTTTGATGTCTTCAATTGTTCCATGTAAATAACTTGTTCAGGAGGTAGCTTTTCATGGAGAATCTATGTAAACAGTTTTCTTTTTATAAAATTCTATTAATTTTCAGAATTTGAAGACTTGGTCTCCACAAATTTATTTGTATAAAATTAACAATGACACTTGCCTTAGGAAAAAACATTAGGAACTTTAGCCAAGAACCCTCTTGGAAAAAATATTCCCTGAAGAAACCAAAAAGGTTATTGACTATTTACTCCAATTTAATTTGGACTAAGTCAGAACACTGGATGACTGTAATCTTCTGAAGCTTTTTCATTTTTAGTTAACGTTTAGCTGAATCTTTCTTCTGTGTTTCCCCCTGTCTGTTATGAGGTACAATCTAATATCAAGCCGATTCATTTCTAAATTTTAATTAGATTACCACCTGGCCTTATCACATTTACATGAGTCATTTTGGAATGGATGTGTACATACTGAGCCAATTTGTATGAGAGATTATAGTATGCAACAATCAAGATGTAGAGTATTGCTAGGTTATAATTCTCACTTCTACTCAAATTTTCCAGGCATCTAAATTTTATGACTGGATTTTAGATTCATCCAGGATGGATCCCAATACTTGGAAATTATTTGAACCTAAGCATATGATAGAATGAAGTGGAAAGAATTATGGACAGAATTCTCATCTAATGTCCAGAAAGTTGGCCCTTTGGCAAAACATTAGAAGATTATGAATAAACTCGGAATGAAATATGTTTAGGTCATTATTTTCAAGGCACTAACAAAAGAAAACATTTTAACAGGAGAATGGCTTTAGAAGCTCAGACACAAAATTCTAAAAATAGTATAAAATATTAAATGTGAAACTGGTATGCATATTCTGTGACATGATGGAATTTATAGATTTGTAACTTAAATTGGGTCTTCTTTCCTGGATATATTTATATTGTCCCCCTGCATCAGCCTTGGCATTGGCACATCAGTCCAGGAGGGCCTAAATGAAGATCTTCAAGAACAATATGAAATTATGCAGCCTGGACTTGTAATGCTCGACCTAGTAGCAGTAGCCAATGGAGCAACTGGACCTGGTCCAAGAGTGTACCTTTAAAGTAGTTTCCAATCAAGTTTTAGTTTAGATTTTCAAGTTTTAGATTTCCTTTTTTTTTTTTTTAAGATTTTATTTATTTATTTGACAGAGAGATCACAAGTAGGCAGAGAGGCAGGTGGAAGCAGGCTCCCTGCTGAGCAGAGAGTCTGATGTGGGGCTTGATCCTAGGACTCTGAGATCATGACTTGAGCTGAAGGCAGAGGATTTAACCCACTGAGGTTTTAGCACCTCAGTCTGAACAGACTCCTCATAGGCCAGATGTGCGAAACTCCAAACTTCCAAACAATAGCGGTGTCTGAAAATTGTGTTGTCTGAAATTCAGTACACTCAAATTCTTGATGAGACCTACCACTGTGGTAGGTTCATGGGGAAGGTTCCCAGAGGAGACGATGCGATGTACACTCTCACTGTAGTTACCAGACCTGATCCTTGGTAAGCTGGGCTTGGACACACGAATTCCTTTTGAGCACCTGGCTGAAGGTGTAGCTGCCATGGAACTGGTACCATTTAAAAAATTTGCCACCTTGGAACTTTCTCCTAGGCCCATATTCTCAAGCTTCTTACCACTCCCATAATGAGGAAAAGCTCAGAAAATCTCACCTGGAAGAACTACAAAAGAAACAGCCATTTGTACCCAATATTGATAGTGTTTAAAGAAACTTGTCCATCTCTAGGCCTCTGTGGAGGGTTTTTATTTTTTTTATTTTTTATTTTTTTTTCCCTAAGTGAATGCCAACTCTGAAGTTGGTTGGGATGATAAGTCACACTAGGGCATCTGCAAGAGGCCACGCCTCACTCTATTTGCGAGTCAGTTGCTACCTGCAATCCTCCCCGGTTCCTCAGGTCCTTGGTGGGTGAGGACGTGGTGACCATGCTGGGACTCTTCTGGCTGAGGTCTGAGTGACCACTGTTGAGCATTCTCCCTGAGGTACCATGGGTTTGAAGAGCCAGAGGGAAAGCCACAGCAGAGTTTGTGAACCAAGTTTTAGATTTATTTTCTTTTCTTTTAAGATTTTGTTTATTTATTTGACAGAGATCAAAAGTAGGCAGAGAGGCAGGCAGAGAGAGAGGAGGAAGCAAGCTCCCTGCTGAGCAGAGAGCCGGATGCGGGACTCGATCCCAGGACTCTGGGATCATGACCTGAGCTGAAGGCAGAGGCTTTAACCCACTGAGCCACCCAGGTGCCCCCAAGTTTTAGATTTCTTTCTTTCTTTCTTTCTTTCTTTCTTTCTTTCTTTCTTTCTTTCTTTCTTTCTTTCAAGTTTTAGGTTTCTAAGACACAACACAAGTTATTAGTCCCAGAGGGCCAGTAGCCAGATCCAGTTCTAGCTGAAGGTCCAAGACTTTGAGGCCAGACTTGAGGCCAGATCAAAGTAGCAGCTTGTTGACACCCAGAGTTTTGTTGTTGTTCCCAGGTTAAAAACTTTCTTTTTGGAAGAAAACAAAACCAAGAACCACTTAAAAAAAAAAAAAAAGTCAGGGGAAGAACACTGTAGAAGGTCAAGCTGCTGACCTCTGGCAGATCACAAAGAGCCAGCAGTGAAGCTGGCCCAGGAGATCCCCATTTGGTGCTGCCACTTGTCTTCCTCACCCAGATCTCATTGGCCCCGATAGAGCTGGTCCCACAGCTCAGCTTCTGGCTGTCCTTTGAGTGCAGATAGATGGCTCTTGTGGTATCATCTTTCATCCTAATACAGTTTCCTATCTTCTCTCCAAGCTTCAAGTTTCTGGGCTAGAGACTCTGGCAGTGTGGCAGGCAAGAGTTCAAGAGAGGATGGGGATGCTGGTCCTTTGGGTGACTTAAGCTTCTCTAACATTCTCAGATACCCCATGATCTGTTTGTCTGTTGACAAATAGGTCCGCTGGACAGGAGCTGGTTTTCTCCTTTCATCACAAGCGATTGTTGCATTTAGCTTTGGGTATCTATGGCTGATATTTATTTGTTACTTTCAGCGTTGGGGGAGGCTGGGCTCATTTGAGGTCTCCATGACAATGCCAAGCAGGGCTGCTATTGCCTGATTGTATAAAGGTCAGGATGAATAGGGTAGGTTTAAAAAAATAATAATATCAATAACCACACTGTAATATGTTATTACTTGACAAACATTATTCCAAGCAATTATTACATAAACACAATTTATTTAGTCTTCACAACAATGCTCTGAGGCTGGTACTATTAGCATCTCTCATTTACAGATTCATATGGAGGCTTAAAAAGCATGTGGCAGAGTCCAGATTCCATCAAAATGCCTAGAGTCTGCACTTCTAACCACTGCGCTATACTGCCTCCTGTTCATCACTGAGGTAATGGACAGTGGTGATCTCAGAGAGAATGGGACGTACTGGTGGGTTTTGGTGGTCTGTTGGAAGTAACTTTATCAGATGCCTCTGGACAGACTGGATGTTATCCCTAAAAACTTTCATTGCAAAGAAATGGCTGTGGAGTGCTTAGCAAGGGGCTGTTTGTCATTTATAAAATGATCTTTCTGGAGAGTTAGGTTACTAGGGAGAGCACAAGAAACCGACCCAAGTAGACCCTTGGAAGCATTGCCTCGTGTATCCAAATCAAGTCCTTAAAAAAGTTGGAAATGCTTCTGTTTACTGAACTGTTCTTTTGTTCCCTTGGGGAGAGACCTATGTCACGTTCATTCATTCAGCCATGTGCATTGAGTCTCACTCTGCGCCTGCAGTATTCAAGATGCTGGGGATGAAAAATAGAAGGATGTTGTCCCTGCCCTCATGTAACTTCAACACAAGTGAAGGAGAGATAGCATCAAACAATAGGATGCTTCCTTTAAAAAAGTAAGTGCAGGGGTGCCTGGGTAGCTCAGTGAGTTGAGCGGCAGACTCTGGATTTCGGCTCAGGTCATGATCTCAGGGTTGTGGGGTCAAGCATTCAGCACAGAGTCTGTATGAGTTCCTCCCTCCTGGTGCCCCTCCTGTCCCTGATCTTTTTCTCTCTCTTCTTCATATAAATAAAGAAATCTTTAAAAAAGATAGATAAAAATGTAAGCATAGGACACCTGGGTGGCTCAGTGGGTTAAGCCTCTGCCTTCAGCTCAGGTCATGATCTCAGGGTCCTGGGATCGAGTCCCGCATTGGGTTCTCTGCTCAGAAAGCCTGCTTCCTCCTCTCTCTCTCTATCTCTCTCTGCCTGCCTCTCTGTCTACTTGTGATCTCTCTCTGTCAAATAAATAAATAAATAAAATCTTAAAAAATTTTTTTTTAAAAATGTAAGCATAAACCAGAAAAGTGGCACAGCAGGCTTTTTGGGGGGAGTCAAGGAAGCCTTCTCAGCAGAGGCAGCATTTTAATGGAGGTTTCCCGATGGAATGACTGTCAGGCACACAGGCAGGGAGGCTGTTCCAGGGCGAGCATGTGTAAAGGCAGGATGCCAGCCCAGAGCCTGGTGCGTTCAGAGAACTCTAAGTAGTTCAATATTGCTGGCTTGCAAAGAGCAAGGCAGGAAATGACAGATGAGACTTGACATTTAGGCAGTGGCCAGATCTTAAAATTCTTTGTATGCCAAGGAAAAGAGTTCACAGTTTACTCTGTAGACACTAGGGAAGCATTTTAAGGGTTTTAAGCCAAGGTTTCACGGCTAGATTTTTCATATTGGAACCATCACTCTGGCAGCAAGTATAGAAGATGGATTGGAGGGAGCTGATAGTAGAGGCAGGGGGCCAGGAGGAGTGTTAGGCTGCCCTACTTTGGGGCATTTCCTGGCATTGGAAAGAGCAATAGCCTTAAGCTTTCTCAGCGAGTTGGGTCAGACCTCATGGAATTGCCGAGATCAACGTCAGGTAGGATCTGAGAGGTACGAGAAAACAGTGGTCATTCAGTCTGAGCCAAGGTGCGCAGTGTAATAGGTCGAGTTTGGAAATCGAACCAAATGTATTTGCAAGGTGGAAAGTCTTCTCAGTCATCCCCGCACATTCAGCTGACTGTAGTGTCATCCTCAAGTGTGCAATTTCACTTTAGAAGCAGTCGTTTTTATCGTGGGACATAGATTGCCTATGGAAGCCAACCCTATTTAATGCAGGGTTGTTGGTTTTTTTGTTTTTGTTTTTGTTTTTAACTTCAGCAAGTCAGCTCTCTTGGATAGTGTCCAAGTTGAATTTCTAAACAAGTTCTGCATTGCAGGGAGTGTGTTTGCGTTGTGCATTTTAGTGTGAAATGTACTGTTTCTTATTTCGGAAAAATTATTGATCAGATTATCTGAAGTTTCGTAATGTTTATGCTGTAGTTTCCCTGAGTTGGTTGACAGGAATTCATTCCTCTCTTCTCTTAGAGGATTTTTGTTTGTTTGTTTGTTTTGGATGCACCTACACACAATATACCCACACACAGCTTAAAAATACAGCCGGAGCTAGAGAGCATAATGTTAAGTGAAATAAGTCAGAGAAAGACAAATATCATGTGATTTTACTCATATGGGGAATTTAAGAAACAAAACAAATGAACAAAGGAGAAAAGACAAGACAAAGAGACCAATCAAGAAACAGACTCTCAACTACAGAGAACAAACTGATGGTTCCCAGAGGGGAAGGGGGATGAGAGTGAAGCGTACACTTACCATGATACGCCCTGAGTAATGGACAGAATTGTTGAATCGCTCGCTGTATGATACACCTGAAACTAATATAACACTTCATTTTAACTATATTAGAGTTAAAAAACTTAATAAAAACTTTCTTAAAATTATATCTACACATGTAAAAGATAAAATGTCATGTCTGGGGTTTTCTATAGTCTCTGGAAGGCAAAGCCTTGATTTGCTGATCTGAAGTCATCACTTAAAATTCTTCCTCTCTAAAGAAAATAATCCTTCTAAGATACTTAGAATATAAGGCTTATTTTCATGTCAATCTCATTCCATTTACATTTGTGCTGTATTTCCTACTTGTCATCCTAAAATAATACTTCTACCAGAGGTGTCAGTATTAAAATAAACACCATCAATAAATGTACTCGAGAGGTGCTGGGACCCTGGCTGAGTTTCTTACATGAGTCATTCCATTAGCGTCTGACCTGATGCAGCTAAATCTCCATTGGCACCCAACTCCCTGGCATTTTATTTATTTATTTTTTAAGATCTTATTTATTTGTCAGAGAGAGAGCACAAACAGGGGGGAGCAGCAAGGCAGAGGGAGAAGCAGGCTCCCTGCTAAGCAAGGAACCCGATGTGGGGCTCGATCCCAAGACCCTGGGATTATGACCCACTGAGGGCAGACACTTAACTGACTGAGCCACCCAGGTGTCCTTCCCTGGCACTTTAGAGGGGGTACTATTAATTGGCAAATTTCTCCTGAGCAATATGCATTGTCTTGATGCTTTTATGCTTGGGTTCTGTGTATCTGTGGACACATGCATGGGCCATGTAAGAACTTCTGTAATCTAGACAGCTGCCACATTCTGTTTTCATGTTACTGATTACACACTCGAGCATCTCCCCTAATAAAATGAGCCCATCTGCAATGAGGTGAGCAAAACAGAAAACATACAGGATGGCTGAGGGCCAGGAAGCTTATATGTACATTCCAGTAAGCTAATGCCTCACATACGGTATTGTGTAGGCTGTCACAACTCATGAGCCTCAATTGACATCACCTGGTACTATTTTTTCCTGAATCTTCTATGTCATTCATTGTCTTCAAAGCTAATCTGAACTTGTGGTACTTTTGTCATGTAATCATTTTAGAAGACTGAGACGTGCATGTGACCAGTGTAGGGTGGGGGGAATTTATTGGATACAGGAAGTAATGTGATTCTGATGCATACTGACAGAGAACTGTAAGTAGAGATTTTAGGGTTAGACCCTAGAGGATTCAGATTTCCCCCACTTATTAACTATGTGACCTTGAGCAAGTTGTGTAACCTTTCTGTGCCTCAGTTTGCTTGTTCATAAAAATAGAGGTGTAAGAGATCCTTTCTAGGAGGTTATTATAAAGACTAGGAAAATACATGTAAAGTGCTTGTCACAGAGTTTAAGTGTTTAATAGATATTTTCTCTCTTAGCACTCAAGTATCAGTGTTTGATTATCCTTTGGCCCACTGTGAACACTAATTTCACTTAGTTTATGCAGGCAAATTAATATTCTGGGTTATCACAGATCATAAAGGTAGAAAAGCTGTCTTCCAGAGAGGGTTACTTGAGTGAACCTGACTGAAATAGTTTCTTCCCCACCCCATACAAGCCCCCAAACCTTACCCAAAATGTTTCTACTCATTTGTGCTTTTAACAGCTAGTGGATGTTACTAGAAAGCACGTAAAATATAAGTTCTGTGCAAAAAACAGCTTTTCCTACAGCTACCAGAAGTCGATGGTATTGTAACGGAGAAGCGTAGAGCTGGGAATTCTCCTGAAGCACCTTGTAAATATGCAATTAACTGTTCTGTATCTCATAAAGTCATCAGAAAGTACATCCTGCAAATGTGAGAAAAAGAACATATAAATATTAAATAATTATGCCCAGGACAGAGTAATTTTTTTTTCAGAGCTACAAATGCCAGCAGATCATAAGGAATTTATCTATTCACTAAAGAATGTTTTTACAAATGAACTAATTCCAGACAGGCATAACTCAATTCAGATGATTGAAACAAAGTCAAAGTTTTCCTGCCACATCTAAGCAGAGGATTTAATTTTGTTTTCAAATGTTGTGAACTGTGTTGTGATTATTTTTCCATTCCTCATTTCACATAGTGCTTTGCTGAATTTTAGTAGCAGTCCTAGAAGAAAGGACTTCAGCTAAAATTTAGCCGAGACTATATTTTACAGAACAGGGTTGCCCAAACTCTTTGAATGTGTTTTAGAAATAAACACTGGCATCTGAATGTATGCCCCTGATTAGAAGGCTTAAGCGTGAGCCGCTAATGCATACAAAGTACAAGGTCATAGACCTCAGTCTCCTTTGCCCCCTCAGAGGTAACAGTTGTTACAAATGTGGTCCTTTTATTTGGCATTTCTTTTCCACTTCCTCTATAACCTGAATTTGTTAATTTGTATCTAGCTGTGAAGTAATCTCCTTCGGGTTCATTCATGGATTATGACTGAGCAGCCCTCAGTTCAAGCTTCTTATTATCTTTGCCATCCTGTGATTTTACAAGTTTTTCACTCTTAATGTTTTTGTAATTTTCCCTGTAATCTGGCTTGGTCAAACATGTCTGAAATTTGTTAACATTATTATCCTTTCCAGAGAACATGATGTGGGTATGATCACTCTGTTGGCATTTTCTATTACTAATAATAATGAAAGTGCCATTACAGACATAGCTGAAGATTAAATGAGATGATGTATATAATGACTTGCACGAAATGAGCACTTAATGAAGGTTAGCTGCTTTTGTTAGTACTGTACATCTGACTTTATTCATGCCTTATAGTATCAACACTTTCAGTTGATGCGGTGCTTTAAAGTTTCTAAAGCCCTTTCACAGATTTATCGTGCAGTAGCCTTCTACTGCGTACTGAATAGTTGTGCCTGCTTCCATTCTTATGTTAAAATTTGAATCCCCAATGTGGTGGCTTTGAAGGTGGTGCCTTTGGGAAATGATTGCATCATGAAGGTGGAGCTCGTGATGGGATTAATGTCCTTCCAAGAGGAGACCCCAGAGAGCTTACTTTCTCCCAGTCTCTCTGTCTCTATCTCTCTCTGCCACTTAATGGTACGGGAAGACAGCGATCTGCAGGCCAGGTAGAGGGCTCTCACCAGGAACCGCATTGCCTGGCACCCTGATCTTCCATTTCCCTATCTCTACAACCACGAAAATACATTTCTGATGTTCACACCACATAGTCTACCTATGGCATTCTGTTATAGAAGCCTGAACTGACACCTTCAGAACAGGCAGTATTAGTTCTATTTTTCAATTAGAGAAATTAACAAAAGTTACTAGGACAATAGGATTTTTGTGAAAGAGAATTTTTATTACTGAAGTATATTGGAGTAGGTGGTGATCTTTTTAGGACCATTAACACCCTGACAGACTAGTCATCATGCTGTTTAATGAACAATAGTAATGTTGCCCCTTAAAAAATAAAAATAAAAAAAAAACAGTATTTGAGGACGGAGGTAATAAAAACTTAGGAGGCATAAACAGAATAATGCTTAAATAATAAAATCACCCATCTGTTTGTACAGTCTATCCGTTTTATTTCATTTAGCATAGAGATAAGAAAAGGAAATTTCGAAGGAAAGTGCTTTAGTCATTGAAAATGCCATCCTTTTTGTACACCGTTGAATGATAAGGTGGTTATCTGGTCCTTCCAAGGACTTACATTGCTTAAGCGACCTTTCTCTGGAATAAAGACTTTCAATAAAAGGAGTGAAATTCTTGGAAAATGTTTGTGGAAGAGAATGAAATTTCCTTGGTTTCTGAACTTTGTTTTGAGTTCAGTTATTCCTAACATGTTTGGGTTTTTAAGATTTTTGAGACTCTGACAGATGCTGTGATCCCTTTTTCCAGAAAAGTGAAGAGACACACAAAAAGTATACTATCTCACAGGGATCAGGAAACCTAGCCTTGGGCTCCAAGATTAAGAAACACAGTTTAGGGGTGCCTGGGTGGCTCAGTGGGTTAAAGCCTCTACCTTCAGCTCAGGTCATGATCCCAGGGTCCTGGGATCCAGCCCCACATCCGGCTCTCTGCTCAACAGGGAGCCTGCTTCCTCCTCTCTCTCTGCCTGCCTCTCTGCCTGCTTGTGATCTCTGTCTGTCAAATAAATAAATAAAAATCTTAAAAAAAAAGAAACACAGTTAAGATTTTTAAAAATATGTGTTTTTATAAAATAACTTCTTTTTAAAATTCCAAGTCCCATTTCTCTTTTAGGTTTGCTTAGTAAGCCCTCTTATCTGTAAATGGACCATTTTTTTAGTATATGTGCTGTCAAAGCGATCACTAAATGGGCCATATTTTAAATACAAACTCCATCTATACATAAAGGTACATTAGGCTTTAAATGTCTCTATATGTTAGTGATTGCATTATTTTGAAGTATTTCAGCTAAGCATGGGCATGAGGTAATGTTAATACATTGATCACATCAATCACTAGCAAGGTTGCCAGATAAGGTGCAGAAGACCCAAATGCATTTGAATTTTATATTAAACAACAAATAATTTTTTCATATAAGTATTTTATGCATTGAAAATTTCTCTAAAACTCAAATACCTCCAACATATGGGCCCTACCTATACTAAAAATGATGTATTATCTGGAATTCAAATGTAACTGGCTATCTTGAATTTGTTTTATTCTGGCAGCTCTAGACTAACAAAATATTTTTCCAGTTGTTGCAGTAATAGTTTCACATATCTGTTTCTGTCACAATTCCTGTTCCTTCCCAGAGGCAGGGATATATTATCTCATGTTTCATTCCCCATCCACCCCCTCCCACACACACACTATCTATTAAAGGCCCTAGAACATAATATATAGTTGTGAAATTGGCTAAATGAAGAAAATAATTCAATTTCTAAGTAAAAGAGTTGGTATTTGAGTCAAGTATTTCAAGGGGCTTTTTACTATGGACTTGAACTCCAAGCCATCTTAATTTGAATAGCTTATCCAAAGTCCAACTTAGAACTCAGGTATCCTTAACTCCAAAGCCAATGTTTTATTAACTTCTATTAGTGGTTCCCAAAGGAGGAAATACTGTATTTTTTTTTTTTAAGAGAGAGAGCACAAGAACAAGTAGCAGGGGAGGGGCAGAAGGAGTAAGAGAGAGAATCTTAAGAAGAGTCCATGCCCAGCACCCCAGCGAGGATCCCCAGTGGGACTTGATCTCATGACTTGGAGGTCATGACGTGAGCCAAAATGAAAAGTCTGATGTTTAACAGACAGAGATGTCTAGGTGCTCCAGGAAATACTGTATTTTAAAAAGAATTTTAACTAATAGATCCAGTGAGGGTTTGGGGGAAAAAGCTACTGGAATTTAGTGGGTAGGAGCCAGTGATGCTGTGCATCCAGCAATATGTGGGAATAATCCCATACAACAAAGAATTATTCTGGCTCCCATAGGACTTTTGAGATTACTTCCAGGTATTCAAAAAGGGAATAAACTTATTCCCTTTTTCATTCATCTTAAAAATGATCTCAAGCTAGAACCTAACTCGAGTGACATATATGCATAAAGTTTTGCATTGTTTTAATACACACTGGATTTTCCAAGAATGAAACTAACACGTAAATCAAGAGAAGATTTCACTTAAAACTCCACAATAACATGATAAGTGGAGTCTAAAAAGCCAATAGTGTATAAAATGCTGGGTAATATTACTATAAATTAATTAAATGGCCAAGGTAAAACTGTACAGTCATCTGGGAAGTGATGGTTCCATTGGCTTAAATGCAAGATCCACAATCCAAATACGTCCAGGTCTTAGATGGAGTATGGTTCTACCTTCAGGCACTGTCTGCTCCAACTTAGCATTTTGGGAGACAGTTTGGGTTCTGGGGATGGCAGGAACTTCCGGAACAGCAGCAGCAATTCCAGGAATCTCCTGAGTAGTTGGTTATTGGTTCATGACCTCAGTAGAATAACCCAAATTTTCCCCGCTGTTCCCCTAAATAAACTGCCTGTTATATTTATGCCTGGCTTTGCTCTTACATCTGTGTCTTCACGCATCAACAAGATAAGAACATCAATCAGCCCACCTCCAACTGAGAAGGAGGTTGGGCATAAGATGGGAGCAAATTGCCTGTGTTGTTTGACTCGTGTTTGCTAATTAAGGAATGAGTTCTCTTGTGTTTTCTTGCTCTTTGTTTATTTTGGAGCCTTACTAAGAGTTGTTTACTATTTTAGAAATTCCTTCACTGATGATAATCCCCTTATGATATTCGGTTCTTTGTGTAACACATTTGTATCTGTCAAATTCATGGCAATTTTATGGAGAGAAGCAAACATCTGTTTCATTTTGCTTTCCATGGAAATCACATTGAAATAGTAATTATATTATTCTAAATTTTAAAAATTCTTCTTTATAATATAGATGTGACATTGTATTCCTTTTTGAAATTAACTTGTCGGTAAAATTTATATTACTTATAAATATTATTTTAAAATATTTATTGAGTGCTACTGCTCTGAGTTACCTGCTGGAAATATATGTATCAGAACACCAGCCAATCTGAGCAATGTCTAAATTCAGGTAAAGTATACTATGATTAACATGTTGTCAGATTACCCACTATCAAATTTTATCTAAGAAAAGCAATGCAAAAAAATAATAGTAAATAATGTTTCTTTTTAAAAGATTTATTTATTTCCTTTAGAGGTTGAGAGAGAGAGAGAGAGTGGGGGGAGGGGCAGAGGGAGAGGGAGAGTGTTAGGCAGACTCTGCACTGAGTGCTGAGTGTGGAACCCCATGTGGGGCTCACTCTCACCACGGTGAGGTCACGAACTGAACTGAAGCCAAGAGTTGGATGCCCCAACTGACTATACCATCCAGACAGCCCATTAAACCTTTTTAAAACAGATTTCTTAGGGACAATCAGTACACATTTATAGAAATTTAAAATTGGTGATTTATTTTTTATAAAGTTTTTTTTAAAGCATTCTTAAATATGAGAGAAAACTCCTTATCATTTCACTGTTTCCCACGTAGGTAACATTTGGACGGAATACATCAGAAAAGGTAAAGATTTCTTATGGAAGCCTTGAGGTTGCATTGGTAAAATGGCAGCCCTTCAGTTCTTGTTAAGGGCCAACAGACACAACTGGGCTGGATATTCTGGGGAAAGAGAGCACCTTCTTTGAACACTGCAGGACACCTTGGTGCATTTTAGTAAATACAGGATGTGACTAAGACCCCCCGCCGTGTAGTCTGACTAGGCTAAGTTCAAATCCCCCATCTGCTGCTTCATGGGGACTTAAGCATTTTACATAATCTCTCTGAGCTCTGGCTTTCTTTTTTGTAAACAAAGGTAATTAGAGGCCCTTTTATCTCTATGTAGGGTAACATGTGTAGGTGTTGTATTAGCCTGCGCCACCTGCCATAAGAAAATACCAGAGACTGAGTGGTTTCAAGGATAGAAATTTCCTCACAGTTCTGGAGGCTGAGGAGTCCAAAATCAAGGTGCCTGTGGACTTGATTTCTTGGGAGGGCCCTCTTCTTGGCTGCACACGGTTGCCATCTTCTGTGTGCAGTACACAGCAGGGGACTCTCTCCCAGTGAGGACACTAATTCCTTTGGGTCAGGGCTCCATCCTTAAGAACTAACTTAGCATTAATTACCTCTTTAAAGGCTTAATGTCCAAACACACCAGATATAGTCCCTAGCATGGGGCCAGACCCTTAGTAGCCCTGGTGAACATTGGTTATGAGTGGCATCCTATATCAAGTCTGATCTTACACAACCACATTGGGAAGTAAGCGTGATTATCATCATTTTAGACAGAAGAAAACGGAGGCCCAGAAAGTGTGTGTCACTTACTTTGGTACAAGCATACAGGAAGTGGTAATAACAGAATTTAAACTCGGTTCAGGCTGTGTATCAGCAATAAATGGCCTGATTGTATTCAGATTGTATCTGCTGCTCAGAATAATGATGTTTTAATTAATTATTAACAGCTCACATTCTAACAGTACTTTGTAAATTGTAAAGTGCTTCCCCAGCCTTTAATTGTTACCATGGAGAATGTTAGGAGACGAGTTAAAAGGAATTGCAAGGGCGGACTGGGTTTCTCGGAAGCCAGCAGCAACAAAGGTGTTGCAAAAGAAGATAGCTTTCGAAGGCAAAGCAAAACTCAGGGGACTTTTCAAGATCAGAGAGGGAGGCAAAAAGAGCAGGAATGTGAAATCGAAGAAAGGGCAAACCTCAAGAAAAATCGAAGAAAGGGCAAAACCTTAAGCAAAGCCAGGAATGAGAGGGGAGTTGGCATCACTGAAATGAGGGGCTATAGAAGGTACCGTGGCCGGCAGCTGCCTCAGACAATGCCAACAGGATGGGAATGGTTTGGTACAAATTAGCATCACGATAGTCCCCAAATGGAAAGTGAGCAGGCTGGTTTTTTTGCGTGAAAGAGAAGTTCATGGTTGTTAAGAGTACAGTGGTTTAAGGTGCTGGATCTGGAGGTGAAGGGCCTGGGGTCACATTCTGCCTGTGTGAGCTTGGGGAAAATGGAGGCTTCCCCATTGTGATTTGGGGATGATGATGATGCTCCTTGTCTCAGAATATTGATGTTTTGAATAATGTAGTGAATGCCGTGTGCTTAATACTGGACCTGCAACTTAGTAAAACATTAGCGATGATGATGATGATGATGATATGATTATTTTTTATCTCTAGAATACTTACATTTTGGCTAATTATGTACACTGCAAGCATGACTGTCTCTTACACTCCAGATGAGAGGTCAGGAGGTATAATATTCCTACAAAACATCGTTGTCTGTGTACAACCTTTTCTAGGAAATCCTCAGGAAGACGTAGCACCCTGAGGGCCAGACAAAGTGAACCCAGGGTCCATCAGAACCTCAGGTGAATGGAGCAGTCAGGCTCATCCTGGGGGTCTAAGTTCAGTATCAAAGCTCTGGCGATATGTTAGCAGGAAGATCTCCAAAGACACATCTCCTGCTTTCCTGTCTTTGTTCAACTATCTGCACATGCTCACTAGAAGTCCCCCTTCCTAGGCCATGAGGCAGTGGCTGAATGTTTCTGATAAGGAACTTCTTGCTGCCCTCAGAATATAGGTCCCAAGGACGAGAGAACAAGTGAGAGAGCAAAACTGACAATAAGGAGAGGGAAGGAGAAGAGGAAGAGTGAATAAGGCAGAGACGGCTCAGAAAATTCCTCACAGCTAGCACATATGAGAAAGGGGTTATGGTTTTCCTGTTAGAGCTGGAGAAAATGCACAGGGCAGGAAATGGATCTACTAACTCAAAATTTCTTGCCCGTTGTACTAAGTTCTGCTTTTTTCCCCACAAAGTATGAGGATACCTAAAATTCCAAAGAGGCCATGGGTCTCCTTCAACTACCAGCTGCTGTGCAAAGAAAATCCAACGTTGTTTAGATGACCTAAAACTTTACTTAGAAAAAAGAGTTATAGCCTCGTGTGGTATTGTTTTATAAAAGCGGTTCATTGCCAGGGCTAAATATGAAAGACCGTCCATAAAATAAAAAGATGAACTTCATGATTTTTCCTTTTCCCTTTATATATATGTGCATAAAATTTTCTACATTTATCTGTAACATTTTTCTTAATTTCACATCAGGGAAACTGCAAACTCTGATATTTTATTCTGTGTGTAATTGAGGTCAGCCTCTGCAGAAAACTGGGACATCTCAATTATATAACCCCTGTTCCGTCCACATTATCCTTATGATTTACCGCTTCGATCTTATTCTCTATTGCCCATTTCTAAAATAAGAGACATTATATGTACTTGTCTTATATGAACTTTGATGATTTGTTACTTTAATTAGGAGAATTTTTAAAGTGTTGATGCAAGACAACATTGATGATTTCGAACAAAATATAATTCCCAAATAAAGCAAGCAGTAAATCTCACTTGAGACTACCTTTAGAAAACAACACTTTTGATCATATGTCCTCTAGTAAGATGTTCGCTTCCATTCAAGTGGTCAGGGAGTCTGAGTATCTTTTGTTTCCTTGAGGAATGTATATATTTGAAATCTGGCACAATCCACTGAATGGCAGTGCATCTGATCGAGGGGGAGGAATGATGAAGAAAAAGAAAATATATGAAAATAGACAGATGAATTTGGGAACCTTACTTGCCTTGGGGGGAAAGAGCTATGAAATAGCTGCTAGCACCCTTGAAAATACTGTGTACGTGCCTCATTATACCACCTAGATTTCCAGCCTGTCACATTCCATGAGGTCTTTGCAAGCCAACAACTCTAGGTCTGTCAGCATGATATTCTCTACCTCGGGATGGCTCCCACCTCTACCATTTTGTAAAACTTCCTGAAAGGCACTGGAGGGAGCCTTGCCAGATGTTCTTTCTAACTCTGTTTAATAAGAGTATTTTCAGATTTCAACCAGAATGGCTCTACGCTGGTGATATGCTGGGGCATCCACTCCTCAGCGCCACTCATTTTATTTTCACGGAAATTACATTTGATTCCGCTCAGAGCCGCTGTCGTTGGATATAATGCCTGCAAATTCACCACATTACCATAGTTGCAAGTCCCACATTCGGCTTGCTGCATTTTCCCAGTTAGGTTGTCTCTCTGGCAAGATTCTTACTGCCCATATTAATATTAGTAATCAATACTAGTAATACTGATTATTAATATTAACAGCCCTGTTTTTTTTTGAGAGTTGAGAGAGCCTTCTTAGAGAAAGGGTGCATTGTTTAGAAGCAGGGCAGTGGCTGCCTTGGAACATCTTGAGTTCCTCATGAAGGCTGGGAATTCTGCGCAGTCCCAGAGGGAACAGTGGGTTCTTCTTTCTCTTAGTGTCTGCTCAGTGATGCAGAAGTGAGTGGAGCTGCTTTCCCTGAGCCCCTCCCAGATTCTGTCCCTTCCTTGGCTTGAGTGCAACATCACTGATGAGAGGACCCAGAGTGTTCAGTAACATGTCCACTGTAGCTTCCAAAATCCTGCTGGTGAAACAGAGCCATTAGGGGAGTAAAGTGTTGTGACTGAGCTCTTGAAGGAGCTAGCAGCTGACATGGCCAGAACCCCAAACTATGGGAATCGGTGAAGCAGAGATCATTTAGAGGGCTACTGCCCTAAAGAAAAGGGTGAATCACCTTTCTTCCTTCTAACCACCTCCCCAAATTTCTCTCCAACTTGAGAAGACAGCCACCTCCCACTTGCTACTCACATCCCTTCAAGGATAATAGAATGGGACTTTCTATTTTTTAATCAATCAAGAGAAACTATTTTGCTCCTTTTCTCACCTCTGGCCAGTGTGATATATGTTTGGCATGGGGGTAAATTGAGATTGAACTCTTTGAAGTGCTGCTGATGTGATCGCAGCAGAATGACGGCAGAGGAAGGGAAGGGTGGACAAGAGAGTCTGAATAGAGCGCTCCAGTCATGGCTCCAGATTATTTTGGGAACAGCATCTTCCTCTTCCTGCCTGTTCTCTCCCTCAATGTGTGTCCTTGTTTTCTTGCCTCACACAAATATTCAGATGATCTCAGTGCCCTCCATTCATGTATTTTCATAGCTAAACAAGAGTAAGGGTTTCTGTTCACATTTTTCTCTTACTGTTGCTTCTCTCACGCCATGAGGTTATGCTGCTAGAACATTCCAAGGACTGTGCACTTGGTTTAGGTGTATTTTCTGGCAATATTGTTCTTCCTGCTTGATCTAAGAAAAGTCTCTCATTCGCTATCCTGCTTTCTCCCTTTAGTTGAGTACAAAGACTCTGCAATCTGCTTTCAGTCATCACTGTTGACACATCAAAGAAATATGACTTTAATTTTTCAAAGAAAATATGAATCATGTAGTGTTTCCCACACAGACAGTACCCTTCTCTGTTAGCTAGCTGTACAATCCAAAATTCTTAGCTTTATTTTATACACAAGCAATGGTCATATTATTGGGGACTGTACCATGCAGAGTGCCACCCCACCAGGATATGAGCTCATCTTCTCTGAGAAACTAAGTGGGGTTGAGCTGGGTCAGTGTTTGGAGGAACTCATTTCCAATGAAATCTAAGAGAATCTCAGGAAGGGACAATTCCGTATTCTGGACAATGGCCTCCTTATTTGATGAGAACATTCCAGTTGAAAATTAAAAAGCAATGATAGACTCATTATTGTCACAGGGAAACTGCTTAATTGAAAATAAACCCCTATTTTATATGATTACCAAACAACAAGAAACATCAACTAAGTGGCACAGGGAGAAGGTTCATTCATGGTTCACCTTTGTGTGAGTGTCACAAAGTAAATAAATAACAAGATGTTTTCCCCTAGATTAACAATTTCGAAGGTATGTGGTATGGTCAGAACAGTTTCAGTTTGTTTTCTGTACGTATAACGCTTTACACGAAGTGTTGGTTTTCCTAAGGACGCCCCTGTCCTTGCAAGATCTTGAATATCTTTGTGACTCACGCAGGTACGTGTTTCCAGGGACACACGGTAAAATGCACAATATCTGTGAATCCAAATTAACTGTGAAACCATGGTGGCAGTACCCAGGGAAGAGAACTTTTGATGCACCAAAGTGTCGCCTTCTCTAGTTACTCAAATAAAACAGTTTATTGTCTGGTGGTGGCGAGACAAAGGAAAGAGATAAGAAGTGGCAAAAAAATAAATAATCAAGAGCAACACATAAGCCTGACTCCTGTAATTACACTCTGCCACTAAAGGTTTCTATCCCTGGGATTCAACTCTCTCGATCTCTCATTACTTATGACTGTGTCCCCTGAAGCCTTGTTATCTGACCCACGGTGAGGGGGATGTCCTCCGAAGCTGGGGGAATTGTTTCTACTGAGTTATGCAGGTGGGTGGGTGAATTTACAGTTGCAGCATCCAAGTATGTATCCGTGACCGCAAGATTCCTGCAGCTTCATTTCGGCTGCCAAAGAAATGACTCTGCTGAATATTGATTGTGTCCTGCTTTAGGTATTGGAGGCCGTCACCATTGACAAACACATACATAGCCTTGTTCTCATGTGTCCCACACGGTAGCTGCCTGGTGCTCCCCAGTAAAGTCAAGCAGCTACGTCTTCTGGGATTATCTCTGGACAGAGAACTATTCTAGATTGTGTGTGTGTCCTGGTCATGGAGAATAGAGGATGTTATATCAAAAATAGAGAACATGTTTTATTCATCTAAGGTTACTGATGATTTCATGAGAAATGTAAAATAAAAATAAAAACCTATTAGGAGAGGTGCCTGGGTAGCTCAGTGGGTTAAGCCTCTGCCTTCGGCTCAGGTCATGATCTCCGGGTCCTGGGATCAAGTCCTGCATCGGGCTCTCTGCTCAGCAGGGAGCCTGCTTCCTCCTCCTTTCTCTCTCTGCCTGCCTCTCCGCCTACTTGTGATCTCTCTCTGTCAAATAAGTAAATAAAATATTTAAAAAAGAAAACACAAAACCTACTAGGAAACACAATAAAATGGGCCATACATGACTATGTAAATAACTGATCTGGTACAGTGGAGGCATAAGTCCCAAGTGTTTTCATAGGAAGGGAAAGAGGAACAGGGAGACAGGAAAGGGTGGCTAGGAAAAGACAGTAAGTGGGATAACAGGCTTGTAGTTAATACCAAAATAGATTATGGAAGAGCAGATTTTTTTTTTCCTGGTCTTAGAAGAGAGACATGAAGTCCGTGTTTTTAAGACAAGTGGATGCCCTGGGGTAGCTTGTTTAATATTGTCATTCTGAAAATCTGTGCAATGTTCAGGGAGGAGAGGGTTTGAGATGGTGTTAATGAAAGACCCTGAACTCAGCAACATGCAGGGACACACCAAATCTACAGCTACATATAGAACAGTTCTCTCTGAAAAAGACCTGAAAACTAGCTGAACAGCTCCTTCACAACAAAGGATCAAAAAGCCACGTGGAGATAAATGGGAAAGGCAGAGGCAATTGCACCCAAACCCCTACCTGTGGTGTGGCAACCCACAAGCAGAAGGGACCTCACAAATGTGGAGTATATCCCCGAGGGGCAAGTGGTTTGAGCCTCACATCCAGCACCCCAAACCTTGGGATTTGCAAGTCTATTCCTAGTAATTAATTTTATAAAAATGTCCCTAAAACTGTGTTTTAATGTGTATAGAAATACATAGAGATGTACCCTGCAACATTATTTATAATAATGAAAATGCAGCATTATTTGTAATAGTGAAATATTAGAAACAATCTAAATAAAAAATTATAGAATAAATTGTGATTCATTCGTATAGTAAGAAGATCAATAAGCCATTAGAAGCATGAAGATCTGCAGATCTTGATAAGGAAACATGTTTATGACTGGTTAATTGTAAATCACAAGTAACAAAACAGTTCATGTAATATGATTTTATATTTTAGGTAAATACATGTGTATATTTGGGAGTGCCTTGGTGGCACAGTTGGTTGAGCATCTGACTCTTAGTTTTGGATCAGGTCATGATTTCAGGGTCGAGATCAAGTCCAGTGTGGGGCTACATGCTGAGTGTGAAATCTGTGAATTTCCCTCTCCTTCCCTGCCCCTCCCCACCCCTGCCATCTCTTTATTGCCCTCTCTCTCTCTCTCAAATTAATAGATGTTTTAAAAAAGTACATGTGGAGGTATGTATCTAAACTATGTAGTTTTTTTCTTTTCTTTTCTATGCACATTTGTATTTTTAAGCTTTTTAAAAATTAAATGCAAAATAAAATACTCAAACAAAAACACCGCGGATGAAATTGTGCCATTTCACTATACCTATGCCTTTTTTTTTTTAAAAGACTTTTATTTATTTATTTGACAGACAGAGATCACAAGTAGGCAGAGAGGCAGGAAGAGAGAGAGATTGGAGGAAGCAGGCTCCCTGCTGAGCAGAGAGCTCAATGCGGGCTCCATCCCAGAACCCTGGGATCACCACCTGAGCCGAAGGCAGAGACTTTAACCCATTGAGCCATCCAGGAGCCCCTACCTATGCCTTTTTAAAGTAGTTTTCCAAGTCAAGCAGTAGGTAGATTCTAGCAAATTTTTAAGGTAGATAAAGCAAAACATCAGTCATTTTGCAATGGCCATGCTCAGTCACTAGCTTCTCATCCTTCTCCTGGATTACTGCCTTGACCTTCAAACTAGTCTCCCTGCTTCTACTGTTGATCTACAACACCCATTTTCTTTTATTTATTTCTTTTTTTTTTTTTAAGATTTTATTTATTTATTTGACACAGAGAAAGATATCACAGGTAGACAGAGAAAGAGGAGGAAGGAGGCTCCCCACTGAGCAGAGAGCCCGATGGGGGGCTCGATCCCAGGACCCTGGGACCATGCCCTGAGCCGAAGGCAGAGGCTTTAACGCACTGGGCCACCCAGGTGCCCCAACACCCATTTTCAACACAGCAGCCTGAATAGTCTTTACAACATTAAAATAATATTCATATCACCACCTTCAATGGCTTCCTGTCACACTGAAGAGGACACCCAAGTCTCTAATCTCTCCTATAAGGACCTCCCTCATCTTACCCTCTTCTAATTATTTTTTTAAATTTATTTATTTGATAGACAGAGATCACAAGTAGTCGGAGAGGCAGGCAGAGAGAAGGGCAAGCAGGCTCCCCGCTGAGCAGAGAGCCTGACTCGGGGATCGATCCCAGGACCCTGAGATCATTACCTGAGCCGAAGGCAGAGGCTTAACCCACTGAGCCACCCAGGCGCCCATCCATACCACACCCGCCTCACTGTGCGGCAGCCACTCTGGACCCTTTCATTTGTTCAAAGGCACCGAGTTCTTTCTTCCCATAAGACCTTTGTGCATGCATTTCACTTTTTCTGGAGTACCATTTTTTTTCTTCCAAACCCGTCCCATGTTTCCCCTCTTTTTGGCTAAGGCACAGCCAGTCTTCCATACTCATATAAGTCTTTCTCAGAGATTTCCTTGATCATCATCACTAATGGAAATTAGATTCCTTTTTCCCATATTTTCTCCTCATTCAGTTGACACGACACGATCTGTAGTCTTATTTTTATACCATTCTTTGGTGTTTGACTCTCTACCAGGGCAAGATTCATGCAAACAACAACTGCATCCTTAAAACAACCTATAAAATCACTTCTAGCGGGATATCTGACAGCATAATATATATTTTTGAATGCATGGATAAATGAAGGAATACTCTTAGTCCCCTCTTACTGATTTTTTAATTTTTTTTTTAAGATTGTTTATTTATTTATTTATCAGAGAGAGTGAGCACAAGCAGGGAGAGTAGGAGGCAGTGGGAGAAGCAGACTCCCGGCTGAGGAGGGAGCCTGACGCAGGACTTGATCCCAGGACCCCAGGATCATGACCTCAACTGAAAGCAGACATTTAAATGACTGAGCCACTCAGGAGCCCCTTGATGCTTATTTATAAAAGAGCTTTTTTAGTGAGCTTCAGTGAGCACATCAAAATACTCTGAAGCAAACCAGAACATAAAGCCAATCAACCGTAACACAAAAGTATTTTTGTTAATGAACTGAAGTACTGAACTAAGTAGAAATCTCCTTGGGTGCCACTTACAAAAATAGACTGCTCTTTTCATATGCTTTCAACCTGTAGGAGAGTGGGTGTGCAACCCTGCTAAGCATTTGTACTATTAGAATCCCAATTACCAGGGGAAGCCAGCAACACCTTTGGTTAAGCTGTTCTGTCTCAACTCACATGTTATTTCTGGTAATTTAACCTACCCTGTAAGTACTTATGTCGTCTTGTCCTCCCCAGTTTTTCAGTTTCCTATAATGGCACACCGCCCTTCTACCTTTTTAAATAGGACCACAGCTGATCCTCCATGTTTAGAATTTTCCCTTTGAGGAGGGAGGTGATAAGATGGAGAAATGCAAGAAAATCTCCCTACCAAAAATATCAGTTCTCTGGGAGGATAAAGGCAAGCAGAAATCTAATCCTGTGTTCATGAGTCAAGTGTTGCTTGCCTTCCTTAGATGAATTTTGTGAAGAGTTTTATTAATGTGCAAACTTTCTTTCCAAGCTCCCAAGTTACATTTGTCTTGTTCTCTTTTACCATTTCGACTGGAAACATCTGCATCCAGAATTGATACAAGTTCTAAAGTATTTTACTCTAGGAATTGATTAAATTTCTTTGAGTCATATGCAATAGAAACCAGAAGATGATTTTTGGGGCGCCCGGGTGACTCAGTGGGTTAAAGCCTCTGCCTTCAGCTCAGGTCATGATCCCAGGATCCTGGGATCCAGCCCCGCATTGGTCTCTCTGCTCAGCAGGGAGCCTGCTTCCTCCTCTCTCTCAGCCTGCTTCTCTGTCTTCCTGTGATCTCTGTCTGTCAAATAAATAAATAAAATCTTAAAAAAAAAAAAAACAGAAGAAGATTTTTTTGAAAGATAAGAAAATACAAAAGAAATATATTGGGTAGACTCCAAGACATCAAACAAAACTTGGACAATGAAGTATTAGAAAGGATGAAGACAAATCTGGTCAAAATTCATGAGCTTTTTCTCTGAAGTTCCAGAATGAACATGTGTCAGACCCCTTCTCTTTATTGTGTGCTGCTTAAAAGTCTCAAGGCAGGTTTCTGATTGGACCACTTTGAGTTAGGAATCCACTTCAGTATCCAATTAGGTATTACCAGCAAGACCCTCTTCTATGAATGGAGTAGACATAGAAAGGTGCTTGGAAGATATCTTAATGGATGCTCATTGTACACAGTATATTGTTGAAACTATTTGTTGATTGATAAAAAAAGAAAAATGTAAATATATATGGGTATCTCACAGAGAGGTTTTGAAAGAGCCATATTCTTTTATTTACTAAGTTTTTATGTTAATTCCAGTGTAGTTAACATACAGTATTGTATTAGTATCAGGTATTCAATGTGGTCATTCAACAATTCCGTACATCACCCAGTGCTCATCACAAGTACCCTCCTTAATCCCCATCACCATTTCACACATCCTCACCCACCTCCCCTCTCATTACCATCAGTTTGCTGTTCTAGAGTGACATACTTTCACTTTGTCCAAATACAGAGAAAGACACAGAAAACTGAGGCACACAGGAAATCCTTATGTTTGGGTATATAACGCTGACCTTTAAGCAATATGGCTTTACATTTATTCAGTCTCCTATTGGATAGAAGAGTTTCCTAGTGTGCATGGTGTCTTCTTATTTTGGTTGCCTTTCTCCCTTCTCACTTACCCAAATTTTCATCATCAGTTCTTTTTGTCCTCTTTGGTTTGTCATTTCCCACACACCCCACGTTATCTTTGTAACTTAACTATGGCTCTTTTCAGCTTATTCTCAAATATATATTGGCATTGGCTACCAAGTCTTCTTGCCTGGAGTATTTACCTTCTTTATTTCACCTTTCATTTCATGTGTTACAAGAGGAATCTTCCTTAAACACTAGTTTTGTCATGATGCTTATCTCCCCCCAAATATTTAATCCCCTGTTTTCCTACGTAATAAATTCTGATATCCTCTGCTAATCTTTTCAAGGACTTTGATAGTTTGGCCATTCTTTACCACACTTTGGTTTCTATTCTTCCTTAGCCTGAATGCTTGGGTCTATCATTTTCACCTTTTTAATGTCTTCCTCCAACTATAACAATCCACCTACTCACACTCCTGGCTCACTTTTGGTCTTTTACTTCCCTAGAATGTTATCCCTCATCTCTTTGTTCACCTTTTAAAATTCAAATTGTTTTTCTAAACTCAACTCAAGTCTCAACCTCCTGGGAATTATACCTATGCTAACTGTCCATCTCATTTTTAAAAAATTTTCTTTTTGAATATATTATGTGTGACAGTCTTATGAAAGGCTCTCCTATTTTTAATGTCTGCACACATTTTGAAAATTTAACATATCAAAATATAGAAAGGATATAATACATTCCTATTCATTCATTACTTGCAAGAAATATTAATTGGGTACATCCTACATGCCTGACCCTGTTCTAAACATCACAGATACAGAGAGCAAGAAAGGTAAAGACACCACTCTCATTGACCTTAATTCTGGTGGGAGAAGATAGCCTGCAACCTGGACAGGAGAAGTGACCGTGGGTAGTGTAATTATGAGCACTAGGCAGGCCCAGATTGTGTAGGAATTTGAAAACTATGAAGCTAGGGCAATAGCATGATGATTTCTCTCCTCCTCTTCTGTCCCTCCCTCACCCTCCATGACAAGGCTAAATAGTGTGGATTTTTTCTTAAGTGCAATGGATGGTTACTGACTTCTATGCAGAACAAGATTATAGGAGAGAGAAAGAAGGGGAAAAAAGGACATGAGAAAAAAAAAATCTGGGGATGAGATGATGGCATCTTGGGCCAGGGTGATAGTAATGGAATTGGAGGGATTGTTTTGTGTGTTTATGTGTGACCTCTCCTGCCACATTTAAAAAACAAACAAACAAACAAACAAAAACAAACAACAAAAAACCACCAGAGACAAATGCCATATCTTAACCCAGGAGATATTACAATGGTAAAAGCACATAGCAGATGTTCCATATATATGTTTAAATGTTGGCAAAATGGCTGAATTTAATTTTATCTTACTTGAATGATTTCCAAGATAGAAGATAGAAGTATGGTGATATATACTCAGTGAATTGACGATTCCTTTTATTGGATATTTCCTTTCATCATCATGATGGATACTTGACAATTTATTTGTTAGAATTTGCAGGCACAATGATAGTCAGTCAAGGTAGACCCAAACTACTAAACTGAAATTTCCTTAAGTTCTTGAAATTTTAGATGTGTCCCCAATGTGTCACAATAATTTAAGTATTTTTAATAAGAAAATCTCAAGGCAATGTGAGATATTTTGTCATCCCACAAGTATGTTTCTTTTTAGCCCAATGTGTTTGCTTATATATATCTAAATACCATGGTAATGTTACAAATAATTATATAGTCCCCAATGTATGGTTTTTGAGTAGGATGTGCCAATGATTAAAAATCTATGTATGGAAATAAAACTGCTGCTTGTAAAGGCTGCTAAGTCTCAAGACTGTGCTTGGATGTGTAATTCATATTTCTTTATATAACTGCAACTTGGCTATTTGAAAGTGAACTTTTCCCAGGCAACTTTTTAAAAAAATTAAATGCTCACAAGAGAAAGACATTCGTATAAGTAAGTTGACCCAAAGATCTAGGTAATCTGCTCCTCAGAGAGCAATGATATGGCTGATGGAAAACCTGGAATATCAGGTTTCTTGTGCAGAGCTCTTCTAAAAAAGTTACAGTCAAGGCAGAGAAAATTAAATAATAGATACAAAACACCTTGAAGAATTCAAAAAACATCTGGCACTCTTTATCACAACAGCTTCTCAATTCTTCATTCAGACCACCCCTAAGCTCTTCTAACGAGTTTATTTGGAATGTTCAAATTAAATATAAAAATTCATTTCACCAGCCTGAACATCTTGTACTACCTAGCTTTAATTTATAGAAGTAATTTTCAGTGGGAGGAGCTTCCTTCAATGATATCTACAAATACCATTTGAAGAAATACTTTTCTAACCAAGTAGTTCACTCCCAAAATATTTCCCAGGCCTGAATTATGGTCCCGTTGGAGTCACAGTGTCACAGAATTTTAGAGATGTACAGGGCACTGGAGACTATGTAGTTCAATTCCCTCATTTGTCATACGAGTAGCAGAAAGCAGGCTGCCTTCCTTTGAAAGGGGATCCATGAACTCTAGCTTCACAGTAAAAATAAGCCCAAACCTTTTTGCAGCAGTGCTAAGATTCACCCTCATGTCTCCTGAAACTGAGACCCCTTCTACTTACCCACAACAGCTTGTTTACCCTAAATTTATTGTATTATTGAAACCACGTCTCAACTGTAAAAAATCTTTAAAAAATAAAATAGAAATGTTTCTGTGACGTTACTGCATTCCAGGAACTATTCCAAGCCCTCTATTAAATAGTTTAATCATCACCCCACAATCCTATGAGGTACAGATCATTATTATCATTGTGCAGATGAAAAAAAAAACTGAGGCCAAGAGCTGTCTGGTTATTCATCAAAACTACTGAGCATGAATATGAGTCCACACAATATGGAGGTTAAATGCTTGTCTGTTAACTTTATGACTATCCAGAGTAGTCAACTTAAAATTATATAAGACTTAAGAAATCAAACAAACTGTGTTCTTAGAAAAATTGTATATGAAATTCTGATAATGACTACTTCTTGCTTAAGTATAATAATTTATCTTTCAGCATTTAAAGTTTGGATATATCATCAAAGAGGAAGTCTGAAAGATACTTGGTAATGTTAGGAACATATTTCCTAATTCACGTATTCATATGAAGGCTTCATCTCTTCCAATCTTGTTTCTGTCCCTACTTATCAACCCAGTATTTAGAGCATGGTAGGAGCTCCATAATATCTGTTGAATAAGTGAGGATTTTAGTGTTGGATGAATTATTGAGTATAAATAAATTTTATGCCTAAAATTGTTAAAGATTTTTATTAAGGCATATCTGGAACCTGAAATGATTCATGGAGCTTCCCCAAATATTGCCTAATTCCTAAAATGTACTTTACAGAACAAGTTTAAACATTATAGATATTGTTAAATAAGTTTACAAGTAATTTTAATGTCTTCTGTAAGTATTGTAGGAGTTGAATTGTACTTTTTAAATTTGGAGCATCATAAGTACTTAACTGTGAGAAAACAGAATTTTAAAAATTGAATTGTTGGGGCACCTGGGTGGCTCAGTGGATTAGGCCTCTGCCTTCGGCTCAGGTCATGATCTCAGGGTCCTGGGATCGAGTCCCGCATCGGGCTCTCTGCTCAGCGGGGAGCCTGTTTCCCTCTCTCTCTCTCTGCCTGCCTCTCCGACTACTTGTGATTTCTCTCTGTCAAATAAATAAAAATTGAATTGTTACTATCAACAAATTTTTTTCTTAATAAATCAGTTTTTTAACGTTGAAATCCAGCAGATTTAATAATGGAAGATCAGTTTAATCCACAGATTGAGAAATTTTTGCCAAGGATATAAACAAGATCATCCTCTCTCTCCCTCCTCTCTCCACTCCAGCCCCCCACTCAGTCTTTATTGAAATCCAGAACAGTAACATAGGGTATACATAAATATCCTTATCAGGGTTTGTTCTAAGTTTTCCACAGAATATTTAAAGTTTAGTTACTGAAAAAGAACCTTTACCAAAAATAAGGGCAGAACCCTTGCACATGCTCTGGACTGAGGCCCTATTAGCCTCATTTGATCCTTTTGGTCAGAGTTTCCTTCTTCCATTCTTGGAAAATGATTTTCTGGTTTCAAAGACATATGTGGTGTGAAACTTTTTAAAAAGTGATTTTCACAACCATTTTTCTTCTTTTTCCATGGTGTAAGAAGGGCTTCCCATTTCTCAGGGAAGGATCTGCCAGACAGCACCATAAAGGCCAACCTCATCTGTCTGGTCGCCCTTTTGAGGGACCTTGGTTCTGTTGACAAGTACATGCTCCAAAGATGACACCATTTTATCTTCCAGAAACTCCGGACCCTGGTATCACTGGGTTGTGCCCTTACAGAAGTAGAAAAAGTGTGAACATCCTTCCTCTGATGAGCAGTAGGGCTCGCTGCACAGGATCTCAGAGCTCATAAAAGATGTCCGTTGGCCAGTTCATCGCAGCGTCTGTGCGCACTCCATTAGCTATGCTGTAAGGAATTCCACTTGCTCTTTGTGTTCTGTGAAGCAGAACAATAGGTCTCTCTCCTCTGGAATAGCTGCCGATGCCTTCAAAGTTCAGTCAAAGCCCACATTTTTTCCCCTCTGAATAATGTATGAGTGTTGTTCACCCACGTGCTGCTAATCTACTAGGGAGGGACCTTCCAACAGCATCAGCCTTCTTGTCTGATGTCACTGAACAAACTCACTGGTTCAGACAGAAGGGCCTTGGGATCTGTCGTTGTTCGGCAGAGGGTTGTGTTGGAAAGGTAGAAGTGGGAGAAACCCAGATGCGTATGTGTGAGCACCTGGCAGTCTGGACTGCTGACCTGTGAGACAACATCCAATTAAGTAGCATTCACTTCACGGGCTCTTTCTAGATGGAAAGGTGAGCCCTGCTCCCCAATGCTGTTAGTAGATGTTTTATTGAGGAAGTACCTCCTCCATTTCCTTTTCTGAAACTCCTGGCCCAGGCAGTGGTCCCCTCTCAAGCCTTATCATTCTATTTAGTCAGTGGCCCCAGTGAGAGACGAGCTTGCATTGTTTACCTGTGTATTTGTTTCCTAGGGCTGCCATAACAAATTATCACAAACTGGGTGGGGCAAAACAACAGAAATGTATTCTCTCACAGTTCTGCAGGCTATAACTTCAAGACAAAAGTATTGTTAGGGCCATGCTCCCATTGAAGGCCCTAAGGAAGATTTCTTCCTTGTCCTTTCCAGGTTCAGGTGGCTTCTGGTATTCCATGGCTTGTGGCAGTATAACTCCAGTCTATCTCCATCTTCCCTGTGTGTCTTCACATAACTTATTTATAAGGACTCCAATCATTGGACTTAGGGTCTACTGGAATCCAGTATGTTCTCATCTTAACTAAGTACACTTACATCTAATAAGGTCATGTTCTGAATTTCCATGAGAACATCAATTTTAGGGGGATGCTATTCAATACAGTGTAACCTATGAAAGTAGAAAAATGACCCATAATTTGCAGAATCCTGTTCTTATCTCCAGAAACGTCTAAAAAAGCATGCTTAATGCCTAAACATTGAGAAAGGGGGTGAGGAAGCTTCTAAGGGTTATATCCCCCTTCCACAGGCAGAGAGAAGCCATCCATGCCAGCACACCTGCTGATCTCTTAGATAGAGTGGCTTTCCCTTCAGGTATGTTATCAAGCACACATCCCTCAAGATCTGCCTCTCATACCTTTTCGTTGAAGCTGCTTTTTTCAGAGGGTATTGGTTCTTCTTTTAACCCTATAATTCAAGGAAGAGTTTTATGGATTTGGAACTTCTTGAAGTCTCCAAAAATCTGTTGTCCCAGGATTTCTTTGTAGAACGGAATACTCAGAGTAGCCAGTGAAGAATCATTAAAAACTCCAACAAGTCTGAAGGAACTTTAGGGACCAGACAATCAAACCTTTATGTAAGATGTCACCTTGAATTTTTAGTTAACACTGACAGCAGGAATGACCAAGAATAGAATCTAAGAACTTTACCTAGGGAAGAGTTTCTATCATAAAGAGAGTAGGTGAGCCTAAAACAAGTCTCATTTATTTTATAATTTTGCCTCAAACTTTCCTGAAGCTCATAGTAACCTCTTTCCATTATCTCAGTTCTTGCGCACCTAAAAATCAATGTGGGTGTTGTGTTTATCCAATGTCATAGTTTGCCAATATCTGCCCTACTTGAACTTGTTAAGTCCTCTAAGAGAGGAGGAATGTGAGGGGGTGGTGTGTAAGTGAGGGCATTGTCTATGCTTAGGTTCCAGTGAACACACTGGCCCTCTCATGCCCTGCAGAGTGATTGGGGAAAAGCAAAAACTGCATTCTACTAGAGGACTGGCTATAAATTTGAACATCAGATAAAAACTCTCCAGCTTAACACTGTTCTTGTCCCTTTGTACACTTTTTTCATCAATGTGTCATTTTTCCTATCAGAATACTTTCAGTTGTGACGAATGAAAGACACAAGTAAAAGTGGCCTATAAAACAAGGGATTTATTATCTCATATAGTAAGAATTCTTGAGTCTGGGCAGTTTTCAAGGTTGGTTAATTTAGTAGCTTAATAGTGTTAAAGACCTAGGTGCTTTTTGTCTTTCTTCTTTAATTTGGCATCCATGTTCCTCTCATGGTCTCAAGATGGCTGACACAGACTCAGATAACACATGCAGACACAAAGATGAGGGCCAGCTTCATGGGCATGCAGTCAGTATGCTTGGTTGGGGCCCTAGACTCAGAAAAGTGCCATGCCTAGGGGCTAATGCTCTGGGGTCACCATCTTGAAATTCTTCATTTTACTTTGGATTTGTGTTTTGTAAGTGAAGTTAAATGGGACAAAGGAGCATAGGACTGAGGGCTTGGAGCCTTGACTCATGTGCAGTCCTGCCTCACCATTTGAGTTCAACAGGTTTTAGATCATCTGCTGCTTGGCCCCTGCCCAAAATATTGCCACCCTTTGCCTCCAGTGGGGTTCTGAGCATAGATGTGGGTAGGGTCAGGGAAAGGGTAATGTGAGCTCTGCATGCTGAGTTGCAGGGAGAGGCTTCAGATGTCTATGAGGTTGCCCATGCCAAAATAGCAAGTAAAAGACACCATGGCAAGTGGAGAGAGACAGATGAGGAAGGAAACAAGGATCCTCCCATTTTAAGATTTTGCTGAGCTTCGCAATTATCTTTATTTTTATTTAAATTTTAGTGAGTTAACATATAGTGCAATATTGGCTCCAGGAGTAGAATTCAATGATTCATCACTTACATACGACACCCAGTGCTCATCACAACAAATACCCTCTTTAAAGCCTATTACCCATCTAGCTCATTCCCTATCCACCTCCCTCCATCAATCCTCATTTTCTATTGTTAAGAGCCTCTATGTCTTGTTTTCCTCTCTCCTCCCCTCTTCTTCCCAACAGATGTTCATCTGTTATTTCTTAAGTTCCACGTATGAGTGAAATCATACAGTATTTGTCTTTCTCTGATTGACTTATTTTGCTCAGCATAATGCATTCGAGCCCCATCCGTGTCATTGCCAATGGAAGATTTCATTCTTTTTGATGGTTGAGTAATATTCCATTGAATATATATACCACTTCTTCTTTATCCATTCATCAGTGAGCCCCACAAATTATAGAGCTGGCCTTAAATACTGAGTTCCAGCAAAGGAAACAGACTTTACTGTGGGTTTATTTTTTCTAGCAAAGGAAGACTTATGCAATCACTCCCAAGAGATCATACTTGTACAAAGCCCAGAGTAAGAGCATATATTCATAACTAAACCAATGACTATCTAGTGATTAAGACTATGTGATTGGCATAGACCAATCAAGATCATCTCTAGGCCAGGGATGGTCTCTATCCTTGAACCCATGCTTGCTGCAAATCTCAGAACAAATTCAGAGATCTGTGAATAAGGAAAGATAGTAGTGAGGTGGAGTGGGGTGTGGGATCTACAAAAACACCAGTGGTATCTGTCACACTATTATCTTCCTGATTCAACTCTTTTTTCATTCTATCATAACTACAGAGGCCATAAGGATGGTACTATTTTTTCCATGAAATAACACTGAGATCCTCAATATCAGGAGGCATTTAAGAATGATAAAAGGGAGCTACTTTGGTTGAAACAGATGAGTATTTCTTGGATCCTAATAAATTAGGAAATTATTATCCCCAAACAAAAGTCTGTCAAAACAATTCAGTGGTGTCTGCTTAACTGTTACACTCTGAAACATCTTTCTGTGCTACTTAAGTTCATTTTATTAAGGTCTCAAAAATATCTTAAAAATTGGTATTTGGCAAGACACATGTGCATTGCAGCTTATACCATTTTCTAACTGAAGTATAACATTATTTTTCTTTCAGGGCATGTAGAATAAACTAACCCATTAGGAAGCAATAGTACAAGAATTAATGTTTTCCTAGTTTAATTCTAATTTTATGTAGGATTTAGTATCTCACCATGCCTTCTGAGAGTTGGCTCCTATGCTTAATCTCTGGAGCTCCAAAATTACTTTAAAATCATTAAATGTTCAGGTTTGGATGACTTGTTTTACCAGCACAATATTACTGGGCAAGTTGGGAATTGATTTTAGTTTCTTTCCACATCAAACTCAGCTTCTGGGCAGGAGATCTTATATCTTTCTTTCATCATTGTCCGAGAATATTTCTATGCCAACTCTTCAGTATCCAAGCACTCAGGTACACTCCCACAGAAGTACAAATGCAACCAGCTGAGAATGTTGGGAAAGGAAATCCAAGCCTGACTGTACTCTTGGGCTTTACAAAAAATATTTGGCAACTTGGAAAAGACTCAACAGAGTGTATCCTAACCCTTCTACATCCCATCCATCACTTAAATTTGGTACAAATTCATGCACCCCAAGCCTTGCCCCAGAAATACACACTGTAAGCCACAAAACTACATTCCCATGTCTACACAGTCGGAAACAGTGGATTTCTTCAGCACAGAGATTCTGAAAACGAAGACCAGAGTCTGAGGTTTTCACCACAAAGACTCTGCCAGGATTAACACCACAAAGACTCCACCTGGGAAAGAAAAGGCCACACCAAAGTTTAACTGAGCATGGTTAGTGGAAGGGGAGGAAGGATCCTAAGACATGCAGGCAGCAATGTCTTACTGGCTATTTTGTAATTCTCAGAATTTGGCTTTAGTTCAGCAAGGTCTGGAGCACTGAGGCTGGAGATTTTTTTAATGCTGTCTCCCAGGGTTTCTTAGCTTTGCTCTAATATTAGGCCTATAGCATCAACTAACTGAGGCTGGTTACTTGGAAGGACTGTAGAGAGAGGATGGAGTAAGTGGTGGGCACAGGTTAGTACTGGAAAACAAAGACAATCCAAGCCCTAACATACTCTGCTGTTTGAGCAATACCTCTGCTATAAAGAAGGACATGGTGGAAAACAAGAATCACACTTTGACCTGCTCTTTCTAGACCATCGCAAGGTTGCCAAGCTGGTTCCAGCATTTCCAATAGCATTTAAGTATGGAAGAGAGGCAGGATATCTCAAATCATGAAATAACAACATAGGATGACAGTTGTGAAACTGCCTTACTTTATTTTATTTTATTTCTTTTCAGTGTTCCAGAATTCTTTGCTTATGCACCCCACCCAGTGCTCCATGCAATACGTGCCCTCCATAATACCCACCACAAGGCCCACCCAACCCTTTACTCCCCTTTCCTCCAAAACCCTCAGTTTGTTTCTCAGAGTCCACAGTTTCATGGTTCATCTCCCCCTCTGATTTCCCCCAACTCTCTTCTCCTCTCCATTTCCCCATGTCTTCCATGTAATTCCTTATGCTCTACAAGTAAGTGAAACTATATGATAATCGACTCTCTCTGCTTGACTTATATCTTTCTAAACTAGGAAGAGCATTTCCTTGTTCTTTATTCCAAACTCATTTCCAGAGTCAAACTGACAGCCCAAGTAGGCGAGTGACTTGCCCATGACTTCCAGTCTCCTGGCCTTCACTTTAGTCACCACCAAGCAGACAAATCGAGAAACAAACACACAGAGCAGATTTTTCTTTGCTTAGCTAACTCTGTCAGGTACCTTGTTGTGCACATAATATTGGTAATTACAATCTACCTGGAAACCAACAACATTAACTACAGAAGTTTTGGATGGGAGTTCTTAAAGATAGTCATTTTTCTTACATCATTCAGGTGATTTTGGAACTCACCGAATGAAAATGTGATCATTTGCCTTCTATGTCCAGTCAGCATCTGTCTGAATCTTCTTGTAAGACAAAAGAGCAGTAGTAGTCATAGACCGGTGAGGTACCTGTGGCCCAGAGCTTGGGGAAGCTTGTTTGTGTTGCCCTTTAAAGGGCAGGTTTATCATATGTTCTCAGCCTCCCCAGACTCTGGGCTATGCCAGTGTCAGGGTCATCTTGGCCTCTAGCCATCAAGTGTGGGGTGACAAGTCCAGCAAGCAACCACAGCTTGAATAAAGAGGATGAGTCAAAGAGAAACTAAAGTTCTGTGGTATCACATAGTTGGTGTTGTGGAGAATGGTAATGGGTCAACAGGAAACAATTTCTAATCAAGGAAAGGACTACTTTCTGGAGCGGTACTTATTTAACTTTGTAAAAAATAAATGAATGAGGTGGGCATATTTGTTTCCACGTTTTGCTGCTTCTCTAGTATAACCTTGGTATAAGTTGAACTTACGTATCTTTTTGACCTAGTATTTCTTGGCCATAACATGTAATTTAGTCAGTCCTCTAAGCTATGGGATTCTATTACCAAGGGGTCAGCAAACTTTTTTAGTAAAGGGCAAGAGAGTAAATATTTTAGGCTTTGGGTCCCTACTCTCTTCTCTGTACTAACATCCTTACTATTCTAGCATGAAAACAGCCACAGACAATTTGTACAGAAATGAGTATTATTGAGGCACCTGGGTGGCTCAGTCAGCTAATCGTCTGCCTTCAGCTCAGGTCATGATCCAGAAGTCCTGGGATCAAGCCCTACATTGGGCTCCCTGTTTAGGGGAGAGTCTGTTTCTCCCTCTCCCTCTTCCCCTTCCCCTGCTCCTTCTCTCTCTCTCTCCCTTTTTCTTTCAAATAAATAAAATCTTTAAAAAAAAGTATTGCTGTGTTCCAATAAAACTTTATTTATAAGGCAGGCAGCTGGTCAGTTATGGCCCTTGGAGTCATAGTTTGACAAACTGTGATCTAATAGTTCTCAAGTTTCTAGACTTACTATAGTGAATGAGAAGGCAGATCTTGATGGGTTTTAAGATGCTTTCAGCATGGAAGAGAACCATGTAAGGGTGGAAAAATTGGTCAGAGTTCTATGCTTTAGTCACCATTAGGAGTCTGGGAAAGGAGATATTTGGACATTCTAATCACCCTAATGGTCCACCAAGCCCCCCACCCAAAAAAAGGTTCCAAATCCTCTGTGTGAGAGAGAATTGATTGAACTGATCCTTTTACCACATTCTGCAAGTTCTTTTCGCTAAAAATAGTAGAAATTATTTGAAGGAAGTTTCACCTACTATCTCTGCCCTATTGCCAGCTTGAAGACAAACTGAACCTCTTTTGACATGGTAGTAGATGCCAACGAATGTGTACTTTGAGCTTATACCCCAGCGTGTGGTTAAATATAATTCTGGCCAGGGCAACGTAACCTGTGGGCATGGAGACATCTAGTTTGAGGGGCTTGAGCTCCTGCTCTGTGTGCATGTGTGCCTATGCAACAGAAAACAATACCATCTGACTAAATGGTAGGCTTAGCGCCAGATGCCAAGCCGGCTGAGACAGGCACACAAGCTAGCAAGCTAACCTCAGCCTCCACTTCCTCCTCCTCCTCCAAGAATCTATTAAAAGACTCAAAGGACTGTTTAGCATCAGGGAGTGGGACAAGACGCTCAGCAGCTGCAGCCCTGTTTGAATGACAATCCTCACGGCTGCCCTGCCCCAGCACATCCCAGAAGTCAGAGGAGGAAACGGCAGGACTTCCAGGATGTGGCGATGGGGCAGGAAGCGGGACAAAGCACTCTTTATAGAGCTGGAAGACAGCTGTGGGCCGGCGGAAACTTTCCGAGCCGAAGCTCGTCCACGCCTGTCCTTTTTCTACCTCTGAAAATGTGTGGTTTGATGCTCTGAGGTAAAACTTGGGAAAAGTAAGTGAAATGACAAAAGGTTTTGATCATGCCGCAGAAGAGGCCAAAATCCCAGGGACTCCGAAGTTTCCCAGTTCTTCCAAATGTTTGCCTTTATAGACACAAAGTGAATTGTTTATCAAGTGAGCAGCATTTTTACATTAAATATATATTATAGAACTTTTCACACATAAAAGAATGTGCCAGAATATATAACAAAGTCCTGTGTATCCACTATGCAAACCTATTGAATACTAACATCAGCCATACCTGTGTCATTTTTTGGAGGAAAGAAATTATTACAGATATGGTTGAAGCCCCGCTGTGTATTGCTGGCTTCTCGTCTCTCTGCTTTCAGAGGTAACTCCAACCGTCACTGCATTTGGCATGTATCTTCCCTGAGCATATTTTATGCTATTATACATGTACAATATGCATGCATAATCTTTAGACATTTTGTATGTTTTTACTTTTTATAAAAATAGTATTGTAATATCTATGATACACATGTATATTCATATATACATATATATATACACACACAGGTTTTTTGTGATTTTTAAAAATTTTTTATAAACATAATAATGTATTATTAGCCCCAGGGGTACAGGTCTGTGAATCGCTAGTTTTACACACTTCACAGCACTCACCATAGCACATACCTTCCCCAACTTCCCCAGTGACCGTAACCCCACCATCCACTCCCTACCCCCCTACCCCCGACAACACTCAGTTTGTTTTGTGACATTAAGAGTCTCTTATGATTTGTCTCCCTCCCGATCCCATCTTGTTTCATTTATTCTTTTCCTACCCCCAAACCCTCCACGTTGCATCTCTACTTCTTCATATCAGAGAGATCATATGATAGTTGTCTTTCTCTGATTGACTTATTTCACTAAGCATAATACCCTCTAGTTCCATCCATGTAGTCGCAAATGGTAAGATTTCATTTTTTGATGGCTGCATAATATTCCATTTTGTGTGTGTGTGTGTGTGTGTGTGTGTGTGTGTGTGTGTATCACTTCTTCTTTATCCATTCATCTGTTGATGGACATCTAGGTTCTTTCCATGGTTTGACTATAGTAGACATTGCTGCTATATACATTCGGGTGCACGTACCCCTTCAGATCACTATGTTTGTATCTTTAGTGTAAATACCTAGTAGTGCAATTGCTGGGTCATAAGGTAGCGCTATTTTCAACTTTTTGAGGAACCTCCATGCTGTTTTCCAGAGTGGTGGCACCATCTTGCACTCCCACCAACAGTGTAGGAGGGTTCCCCTTTCTCCGCATCCTTGCCAGCATCTGTCATTTCCTGACTTGTTAATTTTAGCCATTCTGACTGGTGTGAGGTGGTTTTGATTTGTATTTCCCTGATGCCGAGTGATGTGGAACATTTTTTTCATGAGTTTGTTGGCCATCTGGATGTCTTCTTTGCAGAAATGTCTGTTCATGTCCTCTGCCCATTTCTTGATTGGATTATTTGTTCTTTGGTTGTTGAGTTTGATAAGTTCTTTATAGATTTTGGACACTAGCCCTTTATCTGATATGTCGTTTGCAAATATCTTCTCCCATTCTGCTGGTTGTCTTTTGGTTTTGTTAACTGTTTCCTTTGCTGTGCAAAAGCTTTTGATCTTGATGAAGTCCCAATAGTTCATTTTGCCCTTGCTTCCCTTGCCTTTGGTGATATTCCTAGGAAGAAGTTGCTGAAGCTGAGGTTGAAGAGGTTAGTGCCTGTAATCTCCTCCAGGATTTTGATGGATTCCTTTCTCACATTGAGATCCTTCATCCATCTTGAGTCTATTTTCATGTGTGGTACAAGGATATGGTCCAATTTCATTTTTCTGCATGTGGCTGTCCAATTTTCTGAACACCATTTGTTGAAGAGGCTGTCTTTTTTCCACTGGACATTCTTTCCTGCTTTGTCGAAGATAAATTGACCATAGAGTTGAAGGTCTATTTCTGGGCTCTCTATTCTGTTCCATTGATCTATGTGCCTGTTTTCGTGCCAGTACCATACTGTCTTGATGACGACAGCTTTGTAATAGAGCTTGAAGTCCGGAATTGTGATGCCACCAACTTTGGCTTTCTTTTTCAATATTCCTTTGGCTATTTGAGGTGTTTTCTTGTCCCATATAAATTTTAGGATTATTTGTTCCATTTCTTTGAAAAAAAAAAAAAGGATGGAATTTTGATAGGGATTGCATTAAATGTGTAGATTGTTTTAGGTAGCATAGACATTTTCACAATATTTGTTCTTCCAATCCATTAGCATGGAATATTTTTCCATTTCTTTGTGTCTTCCTCAATTTCTTTCATGAGTACTTTATAGTTTTCTGAGTATAGATTCTTTGCCTCTTTGGTTAGGTTTATTCCTAGGTATTTTATGGTTTGGGGTACAATTGTAAATGGGATTGACTCCTTAATTTCTCTTTCTACTGTCTTGTTGTTGGTGTAAAGAAATGCAACTGATTTCTGTGCATTTATTTTATTTCCTGACACTTATTTGGATGCCTTTAATTTCTTTTTGTTGTCTGATTGCTGAGGCTAGGACTTCTAGTACTATGTTGAATAGTAGTGGTGGTAACGGACATCCCTCCTGTATACACAATTTTTTGACTGGATTTTTTCCCTCCCCATCTGTTCCCAAACCTCCAGGATCAGAGTCCCTATATATGAATGACCCATGCAGAGCTCATGGCACCATTGGTGAGAAGTCCTGCTCTAGGATGGAATTCCCAGGCAAATGGGTGGGGTCATCTTCAACCACAGGAGATGATGCCAAAGTAGCTTTATTAATTCAGACTGCCCTTCAACAACACATGAGATTTGTCATTTCACCACTGCAACAGAATATGGCAATATGAGCCTTGAAAATTTTTGCCTCATCTGTTTATATTGGCATCTCCCGTATTAGTTGTCACAGTGAACATCTTTTCATGTATTTACTGGTCAGTGTTTCCTCTTCTGGGATTCATATCTTTTTTCCATTTTTCTACTGGGCCATTAGTTTTTTTTTTTTTTTCTTACGAATGTCTGGAACTACTCTCTAGAATCCAGGTACTAATCTTCTGTCACTTATATGCTGATATAATCATTTCCCAGTCTGTGGCTTGTCTTCTAATATTGTTTATTAGTACTTTTTGTTCCATAGACATCTTGAACTTTGATGTAGTAAAATCTGGTAATACTTCCCTTTAGGGTTTCTGCATTTTTTCCTTGTTTAAGACTCCCCTGTCTTGAGGTCATATGGTAGTTTTCCATCTTTTCTTATGAAAATGTTCCTGTTCACATTAAAGTTCATGTGAAATTGAATTTTGTCTGACACTGATTTCTTGAGATCCACATTAGTGAGGTTTACTTTATTTTATAATAATTGTTGGTCCTAGGACCATTTACTGAATGGTCCTTCATTTCTCCATTGACTTAAAGACCAACTTCATAGACATGCACACCTTCTTTTTGCAATGTATACTCCCTTATTTGAGAAAAAGAGCCTAAGAGCAACACTTAGCACCTTGCCACAAGGTTCCTCAATAGCCTGAGAGTTAGTTCTTACGCTGCCCAACACAACAGCTGGGAGAAACTCCAGCACCGGAGGGAGTCTCTCTTTGTGCATTTATGACTTGTGGTAATTAAACTTTGAGAGAACTTTTTGACTCAAGACCTCTTTAAAAATTCCAGTGCCTTAGTCCTGCCAAAGCTCATGTGCTATTATCATGTGCTCCAGCCTTTAGAACTTCAGAATGAGTCATAGCCAAGATATAGTGTGTGTCCCATAGTTCTCTACAGACTAGAGCTACCCATCAAATTTCATATATTCCAGGTTTGAAAAATACAGTTAGTTGACCTACAATAAACACACTTTATCACTTATGGGTGTTTTGCTCTGTTTCCTGCAAACTGTGAGACATGTGCATTATAATCCTCATACATTATTAAAATAGTTTGTTTTCTTTAAAAAAAAAAAAGCTTGGCAAAATAATATTGGAATTAAACCAGAAATGCAACTTTCTGGACTTAAACATGGCACAAATCCAGACCAGGATTCAGAAAAAAAATAAATAAATAACAACCCTCAGCTATTTCAATTAACATACTACCACCACAACAAATCAGCAACTTGAAGAAAACGTCACAAATACCCTATGGTAGAAATTTTTGTTAATGGAAATACCACAGACATGCTAACAGAGGAAAACAGAATGAATCTACCCTTTTTCTGGACACCTATTATTAAGTAGTCACCTCAGAAAGCACTTTTATATATACTGTGCCATTTAAAAATTACCCCAGCCCTCAGATACATTATTTAAATTCCCACTTTAAGGATGAGAGGATCAGATTTACAGATCTTGGTAATCCTGTCACAGGTGCAGAGCCGGTAAGCGGTAGTTCAGGGATCCAGACTCACGTGTTGCCCAGGCGTCTTTGCACATCTGTTTTCCACCATGGCTTCCAGTTCTAGCACTCGGATGTGTTGCTATGAGAGGAATCATTCAAATAGCCTCCTTAGTTTCAGGACCAGGGATCAGGTTGAAGTGTGGGACTAGAAATGTGTGACGTCTGTGAGGCTGTCCTTAGTCTCCTCAGGAGCAAACCCAACCTGTAGTTGACATCAGAATCACCCAGCCTCTGACGTACCAGCAAAATTCACCCAGAATTGTGGGGTCCTGTCATTGGGACGTCTGTAAGCTGGGTCACTGGGGCCCCACTCCATATTACATGCCCCATGATGCCTCCAAAATCTCTAGGGTCATATGTACATTGGAGTACAGGATGTTTGAGTTTTAGAAAGATGATGTGCTGTGTTAGCAATTATCCCAGAACACGTCCTACAGGTGTGAGGCAGCAACTTGTAACCTTATAATTATATTGATATTTCTTCTGTGGAACAAATGAATAGTCATACTGAATAGGGGAAAACAAAATAATAAATAGGCCTGTCAGTTCAGGTAAGACTCTGCTGCTAAATGAGTTAGAAATGCTTTTGGCTGAGAGTTTTGGAGAAGTCAGAATTACAGAGAGAATGGATTCTCTATCTGTTTCTCAAAAACTGAATGCTTCTAGGAAACTATCCTGTTACCATTTGCAGGGAGAAAAAGAGTAAATATGACATGAACCTTGAGTAATAACTTTGCTGTCAACAAAACTGTTTTCCACACATTATTTCACCCACAGAATAACAGTGTGAGAGATTTTTATTCTACTTTATTGGTGAGGTTGTTCAAGTTCAGAGAGCTTGAGAATCTTTTAGAAGGTCACATAGCCAGGAAATAGTGGGCCTGGAATCACTTTTATCCTTGACCTCTCTACCTCTGACCGGGTCTATAGGTTCTAATTCCAATTTCACCTTTTTGTACTGTGGGCTCTCGCAAGCCACTTGAGTAGGGAAGAACCCAGTCCTCTTCCGAGTTTCTTCTTTGGCCTCACATTCCCAACACTTGTGACACCAGCTATGTGGGGGAGGGTGTCCCACACCAAGCCATTATGTGATAGCAGCCGGATGCCCTACAATTTAAGTCCATTCTGGCACTATCTACCTGGAGATAGCATCCAGTCCCCCATGTTAAGGGCTCAGTTAAAGGGGGGTTAAGTGTCCCCCCACTTTAGATACCAATCGCAAGTCTACATTGTTACCCGTGCTCCTGCTTGATCAGCTGTAATTGGCAGTTCCTGCAACCCCCCCTCCTTAGATTTGATTAATTTGCTGGAGTGGCTCTTAGAACTCAAGAAAACAGTTTATATACTATTTATCAGCTTATTATAAAAGGATATGATAAAGGATACATGTGAACATCCAGATAGGCATACAGAGGGCAAGGTGTATAGGAAGGGCCACGGAATTTCCATGCTTTCTCCGAGCATCTCCGTGTGTTCACCAATCCAGCAGCAGAAGTGCTCCCAACCACCCACTTCTGGGATTTTTAACGGAGATTTCATCATGTAAGCATGATTTATCACAAACATCTTTTCCAACCCCTTTTCCCTTTCTGGAGAATGGGAAGATGGGGCGGAAAGTTCCAGGCCTCTAATCGTGGCTTGGTCTTTCTGGTGACCAGCCTCATCCAGGAACCATCCAGGAGTCTTCTCAGAGTCACCGCATTAGAACAAGGTCCACTCCTATCACTGAGGAAAGTCCAAGGGGTTTAAAAGCCCAGTGTCAGGAATCAAAAATTAAAACAAATACTCAAACAAAATATGATCCTGGTGCTCATATCATTTAGAAAATTACAAGGGTTTTAGGAGCTCTGTCAGGAACCAGGGGCAGAGATCAATTATGTGATTTTTATTATCTCATACCCCTAAACCTCACCGAAGTTTGGTTTCCTTGTCTATAACCTAAAGACAAGTAGTTTTCCTCAAAAGACTTCAGTGAGAAGCAGATAATATTGTGCTGTGCAAATGTAAGATCTTATTACTGTTCATCTGCGTCATTTGGCTTCAAATCCAAATGTAACTTGGTCAGGACAGGGAGTATTATCTGTGACTCTCTGGGGAGCTCATCAGAACTTACAGAATGGCCAGAAGGGGACCTATCCTGTCCTGCTGAGCTCAAGCCCAGAGTAGCCACAGCTGCAGAGTTCTCCTTTGTTAAACTTCCAGCTGATCCCTGAGCATATTCCATTCCCATAATGTGCAAATTTTAAAGGACATTGGCCTTCAAGAGTGCTGGAAACAGTAAATTGAAACCTCCTTTTCAGTCTTTGGACCTTGGAATATATAATTCAGGTAATAAAAAATATATCACATGTTTTATTGCACATTTCTATGTAATACAGAAATAGATATTAGAGTGGAAGTTATCTTTCTTTTCTATACAGTCTTTTCAGAACCTCATGAAAAAGCAGCTAAGCCAAAATCTCCTTCGTGGAAAAACTCTTTAAAAAGGTGTCCACAAAAATGCCATAAAGGTCGTTATTATGCCAGGAATTTGGTTGAAATACTGACTAAACCAGTTCCCACCTACATTCTCTGTAGATAACCACTTGTCCTATAACATCACAGCACAGATTGGCTGTGGCCTTGTCTTCTCAACACTGGCATGATGGAAATTTTATACTACACTTGTCATTCTAATTTTACACACACACACACACCCACCCACACACACACACACACAATTTCACACAATTTCTTATGTGCATGTATGTAAATATTGCACATACCTATGTATATATGTATATGCATTGAACACAAATACCTATTGCGTGTTATGTGTGTGTGTGTGTGTGTGTGTGTGTGTGCGTGCGCGTGTAGGTACGCACACATTGTATGAGTGGTCATTTACTCAACAAACATATTAATTACCTCATGTGAATCAGCTACTTACATGAGGCATTGGGTATAGGAAAAAAGGGTATAATCTAATTCCTAACCTCTAGCAGACAGACATTCATGAAATTGAGTAATTTGATTAGCGTAGTAGAAAAGTATTATCGCCGTTTTATTGAGGGTCCCGGGAAATTCTCATTTAGAGAATCTAGGACTACAGTAATACTACTTCATATTTTTCAAACCCTGAATATTGTTTTGTATCTACTATATGCTTAATTTATATTTTGTTGATTAATATCAGTTGGTTTAAAATATCTGGAATGCGTTGTTCTGGAAAAGCAATCAGACTTTGTATTTGCATGTCATCCTTGCGCAGGCGCTGTGTGAATCATGTCTGTCCTGTTACAATTTCAGTGTACCTGCTGTCCCAGCGAGCACTTAGACTTTGTGTTTGAGGGTAATGCTTGCTGGAGTGATTCCTGTATAGGACCAACCCAAATGAATGCTTTTTTTAAAAAAATATTTTATTTAGTTATTTGACGGACAGAGATCACAAGTAGGCAAAGAGGCAGGCAGAGAGAGAAAAGGAAGCAGGCTCCTCGCTGAGCAGAGAGCCCTATGCTGGGCTCGATCCCAGGACCCTGGGATCACTACCCGAGCCAAAGGCAGAGGCTTTAACCTACTGAGCCACCCAGGCGCCCCTCAAATGAATGCTTTTTAAATCCGGACCATGCAGACAATATGTTGTCTTTTGGTTTGTTAATAACTCCTGAAATTCTAAAACATAGCAATTAGAATTAGATCACACATATAAAAGTTTAGATTAAAAAGAAAGAAAAGTTATGAATTAAAAGTGTGTATGGGGTTTCAAAATGCTTCTGTCATTTCTTTGCCAGCATTGTCACATTTCAAACCCATCATTCTATCTTTGGAGCCAGATATACCAAGTCCTATCTCTGTTGCTTTTCGGAAATTTTGGTAAGCGAAGAGATGGGAAGAGAGGTTGAAATTCTTAAGAGAAAAAAAATGTATGTATGTAGACATACATTCATATATATATAAAGTGGGGGATTATCTATGGATTTTAGCAAACCTTGGGGAACTGAAGTTGGCTCTGATGGCTGAGGCAAAAGAGACCAGGAATGTACCCCGACCGAGATATTAGGGAGAGGACTTCTGGAAAGTATTCAGTCATGGCCTTGGCTTTCCTTAGCTTTATGTGTTGGTTAGGGTTGTGTACAGAGACAGGGGTGTCACTGTTAATTTCTGTTTATGAGACATTCCAAAGATATTGTTGAATAAAAATAATAAACCCGCATTGTTATTCTCAGGTATGTGAGCTGTAAAGCTGACACTTTGGCCCTCTGGCCATTTTTCAAGACATTACCTAATCCATAACCTCATAATTATGACTAGAGGGAAACATTTTCAAAAAGCATGGTCATAAAGTGCTCCGATAAAGCCCTCCCTAGGTCTCGTAGCAAAACCTGGACATGAGTGCCTCCTGACAGGAGTTGGAGGCACCAGATGTGTCTGCCATTGAGACAGCGTCATTTATATCCTTTAAGAGTCTCTGTTTCACGTTGGGGCAGAGATCCAGTCCGGGAGACCACAGACACAGATTGTACCTAATCCTGCCCCAGGGAGGAAAGAGCCTATTGAGTGGTTACGGCAGATTATACATTGTTGCCCTCTTTATCTTTATGTTGGGGGCAGGGGTGGATCAGCAGTGAATAAAGTCTCGCTCTTGCATCTATGCCTGTCAGAGGTCCAGACCCCTAGGAAGGGTTAGGGTGGGACACAGGGGTCCGGAGTAGGAAGAGCAGCCAGCCAAGACAGGACATGCTGGGAACCCATAAAAGCTTGTATGGCTGGCAGTTCTTCCAGCTATCTTCCAGTACCAATAGAAACGATAGAGAGCCGGCAAAGGGACTGTAACTGGCAGGGGCTGGGGTACAGCTCATTTTCTACGTGTACTCACAGAGTCCAAACTCTTATCTGTCTCAAACCCACAGCATCTGCAGGAGACATCCCTGTTGACTCAGTTCTCTTCCGTGATGACTAGTCTGTCTTCTCTTTCTTACTCGTTTCTTATCCTACATCCCCACCTCTGCCTGTGCATTTCTGATCCAGAGCTCCTGAAAGGTGATCTCAGATGGTGCCTACGCTAGTTGTACATTTGAATCACCTGAGGCGCCTTAAAAAGAACCCCTATCCCCATGCCTCCTTGCACAGCACTTCTAATTCAGATGGGCCACGCGTCAGCAGAAGTAAGACCTTCACCAGGTGATTCTAGGCGCAGCCAACATTAACAACCACTGACCCAAGCACTTAGGGCTTTTTAAAGTAAGTAATGAGTCAATAGTGATGTTTCTGGATTGGGAAGTGTGTGAGCAAGATAAATCTGGTGACATTTTGCAAGGTATATTAGAGAGGGGAGAAAATGGAGGCGGAAAACATGGGTTTATCTAATGCCATCAACGTTCGAGGAAGGATCATTCGTGGGGGCTGGAATGTCATTGTGGGTGAAATGGCTCCACTCACAAGCCTTTGTGTAGACCCCATTAAATTTTTTGTTTAAATGTCATTTATTTTATTTTTTTCCATTTTATTTCATTTTTGTTTAAATGTCATTTAAAATGTCTTCTGTGATAAAAGATAAAATACTCCCAGAATGTGTTTCTATGCAGGAGGATTTCTAAGTGACAGTGATTTGCACCTGTAGCTAAGGAAAGTACTTTGTCTGTAAATCTTGGGATTAACTTTCTTTCAGACTAAGGAGACATGCAGATACGAACCTGTTCTCCATTTTTATGTTAGACGATGCATTTCTCCCTCAGTCTGGCTGGAGGCCAGCAAGGCTTGTTTCGGTCAGTTTAGAGATGGGGAATATAGAGAAGAATCCCATCCATTCACTCGGGACCAGAGACTGTGGGGTCACAGAAGCCACCACTCTGCAAAGGTAGTCTGGCCAGAAGATAGAGAAATTGGGAGAAGTTAGTTATAGAACATATTCATTCTGCTGATACACACGTACATTGACATGTTCCTGTTGCTCTCTTCTGCAAGATGGAAGCAGAGAGGAAAAGTGATAACAGTTTGCCCACTAAATGCTAGAAAGGTATAATAATTCAATCATTAATTAATTCTTTTTTTAAAAAAGATTCTATTTATTTGATTGACAGTTAGAGATCACAAGTAGGCAGAGAGGCAGGCAGAGAGAGAGAGAGAGAGGAGGAAGCAGGCTCCCTGCTGAGCAGAGAGCCGGATGTGGGGCTTGATCCCAGGACCCTGGGATCATGACCAGAGCTGAAGGCAGAGGCTTTAACCCACTGAGCCACCCAGGCACCCCCATTAATTCATTCTTTTAAAAAGATTTTATTGAGGTGAAATTGCAGCAACATAAAATTAAGCATTTAAAAGGGAAGAGTGACATGTCATTTACTACATTTGCAATACTGTACAATCACTACCTCTACCTAATCCTAGAACATTTTTAGCAGCTGAACATTAATTTATTCTTTAAATATTTATCCATTACCCTATATACAAACCCTGTTGTGCCAAGCATAAGAAACTTTAAAAAGAACAAAAAGAAAAAAACTGAATTTATTTGAAAAGTAAATTTTCAGTAGGGAGATTGGCCATTTTACTGTAAATTGTAAGATAATATATGATGATTTCTATTTAAAAAAATGACATCAAGTAAAGGAGAGCTAATTTCTTATTTGTGGATGCCAGTAGGTTTGGTGTGAAAAACTTGAGGAAGGAGGAAATTTTTGAGAAAGGCTTTGAATGATAGAGAAAGAACAGGTGGAAGGAGGCAGTATATCTCTGGTAACAGAAATATCCTGAGCCAAGGAAAGAAAGAAGAGGCATAAGAAATAGTCAGGGAGTGCGGCATGATTACACGTGGGCAGGATGGGAGGAGCAGAAGTTGAGCCAGTATCATTCATAGAGGTCTTTGAATAATGGACAAAGAATTTCGGATTTCATTTGCTAAGCAGTGAACGGCTACTGAATATTTTTTAAGCAGGAAGAAATATGGACAGTGCACTGTTTTAGGGAGATAAACGGGATGACTGGGTAAGGATGGATTAGAGAGAAGGAAATTGTCCCTTTAGGTAATTCCGGCAACACTCAGGGCACTGGTCTGTCAGTGTGTAAATCAGAAGAGAGAGGCTCCCAAGCCTCCCAAAGCAAGCTAGTGGTGGCCATAAAGGATGGAGTTTTTTGGCTTGCTTGTTTATTTATTTATTTATTTTTAAAGTAGGCTCCCTACCTAACATGGGGCTTGAACTCATGACCCCAAGATCAAGAGGCAATGCTCTACCGACTGAGCCAGCCTAGCACCCCAAGTACGAGGTTTTAAGAAACCCCAACCACTACGTGTTGCTTCTGGTTAAAGAACCAACCGTGGTTGCCTTGTCTTAGGGACTCTGTCTAAAGACTAGGCCAGTCTTACTGGTAAATCACGGGGTCAGCTTTATAGGTAAATCATGGTCACGAAGTTAGGAATTGACGTTCAGTGATAATTCCTCTAGTCCACGGGAACATGGGTCTCTACTGAACGGGACCTATTTGACCGTATGCATGTCATGGCAGTGATGGCTATTCCACTCACAAATCAAAGACAATTTCCTCTTCAACAGAAGCTTGGGGTCAGATGTGCAAAGAATCCTCTCAAACATGAGGTATGTAGATCTGCTCCACTAGTCATGTTATGTTCATTCAACAAAAATGTGCTGAATGCCTACTGTGTGTGCATCCCTCTCTCATCAAGGACTGTCACAGGGCAGAGAGAGAACATCAAGTGCATTTGCACCGTTTCCCTAAACTAGAGATGACAGGTATGTGGCAGGCTTTTCCTCCACTTCCTGCTTCTCACACTAGGTGGTCACAGAGCGCCTTCCCACTGGTCGCAGCTCTCGTTGTCCTCAACACGGAGCTGCAGGCAGCCTCCACATACACCAAGTAGGGGGAGCCTACGGGATGTTGCTTATTGTCACTTATTCACGTGCCTACCTTGAAACGAGTAGTCTCTTCTTGCCTCCAGTGTTAAAATGCTTAAACCGGAGCAATATCGGCTTTATCCTCTTGTACAACTTTTAAGTCTCTGCCTTGTTGGGCCTCCTTCAGACTAGGAGACTTGCCGTCCAAAAAACAAAACAAAAAAAGGTATATTCGGTCTCTTTTTGATATCCTTGCTACATACTCCATGTTTATCTCCTATTTTCTAGATTTCTCCTATTTTCAGTTAAAATATGTAAGGTCGGAAAAGGTCTAATGTGACTGGAAACGTTTCACTGGAGACCTCTGGGTACAGTATTCCAATACGAGTCTCCACTGAGTATTTTTGACTCATCCTTTTACCTGCTGGCAGCCCTCAAATTTGAATAATGCTTCTCTCTCCACTGGTCTCCACACCCTTGCAGAGGCCCTCCCAAGGATGTCCTTCACAAAGGACATCCCAAGGTAGACCACAAGGAAAATTTTTCCTTTTCCTTTCCATTATGGAAGTACCTGGTTCTACCTTGAATCTGTCCCTTCCTTCTGCTACCAAAAAGGAGAAACTCTAGACAGAGCCTTGTTCATTAACATCCTTTTGGGAATGAGTCAAATTCCAGTTGACTAGGTGTTCATAGGACAGATTCTCTCACAGAGTTCCTCCTAAAGCCATCCCTCACTTGGATTGAGATGAAGGGTAGGTGGCCCTCATGCCCTTAATAAGTGGGGGAAGAATGAATGTCCAGCACACCAACAATTCTCCCTTTAAAATCTTACTAATAGGGCATCTGGGTGGCTCAGTCAGTTAAACGTCTGCTTTCGGCTCAGTGATGATCTCAGGGTCCTGGGATGGAGCCCACTTCGGGTTCCCTGGTCAGTAAAGAGCTTGCTTCTCCCTCTCCCTCTGCTTGTGCTCTCTCACTCTCTCTCTTAAATAAATAAAATCTTTCTAAAATGAAATAAAATAAAATAAAATCTTACTATTAAACCCTTTAGCTCTCAAATGAATTTTTGGTCGTATCTTCTATAGCCTAGAGGTGGGTGACAGGCTAATCACAACAGAGTAAGTATCACAGTCTCCAAGTGTGTCCTGCACAAGTGGTTTAGCATCCGCTTTAGGCAACAGCACTTTTCTCTCTGAAAATCTAAGATGAGAGGAAAAGTTAAATTTAACGACCAATTATATTCTATTTTTGCGTGAATTAAAGTTCAGACAAAATTTGCAAACTGCATGTCTGCAGGCCTTTCTCCAAAACTTCTCGGAGCAGGTGAGTTTCAGAACGCATGATTTTTTCAGATTTTATAAAGGCAGTATGATGCACATATCGTGAATTATGCCACACCCCCAGCAGGATCAGGGGCAGCAGGATTCCATAATGAAATTCAACAAAATGTGCACATATTCACCCAAAGTTGGGTGAATTAAGATTACAAATTGTGGTGTGATCATATATGGAGAAAACTACTTAGGGCATCAATTCTGCTCTGTGAACTCTTGAGAAAGAGTTTTTAGGAAGTTTTGGTTTTGTGTTGTGAATGGCAGACCTTCAAGAGACTCCCCCATGTTTTCAATTGCTTTTCAATACCTCTCAGGATGTTTCTTTTGTGTCTGACACATGCTTTGATAGGCCACAGTTTTATTAGTTATATTTTTATAACATCTTTTTAAAGTGCTCTTTAATGTGACTGCTTAACTTTATTAAGTAATTCTTCTTTTGAATTTTAAACAGCGAGTTAAAAAGGCTTGTTGATCTTTTTCTTAACCAAGTTTCCGTTGGAATCCTGGCAATTCTGAACATGTAGCTAGAACCAAACCAGAATACCTAAGGCAGTCTTTGAGCTGTAAACTTGGCAACTGAAACCTACAACCTTATAGCATGAAATATCGCAACCAAAAAAAAAAAAAAAAAACCAAAACAAAACTGTATTTTGTTTTCTAGTTCGTGAACATTCTGTGTTCTTAACTCAGAAACAGGCACACAGAGGTTTTACAGGCCATTCCCACGGATGCATTTCAGCCACATTTCCTCATTGTTTGTGATGAAGTGCGTGAACCATTCTGGCATCGCTGCCTATTAATTTCATGCGCTCTCTTCTTCAAGTCTATCTGGTCCCCGCCCAGATCCTTTCACAGAAGGACTTTGCACCTGGCCCCTCTCTGCAGCATTTGCCACGCCCGTCTTTGACACGTGTGTCTTTGTTCTGCCATTGCAAACCTGGATGTTCATTTCCCATCCCTTTTCCAGTTCCTTTTGTTTATAGGAAAGATTTCTGGTTATTTTCTAGACTTTGACTGCTGGCTGATGGACTGATAGGTTCTGCTGGCAAATTTGAACAATTTTCTGTGTTTACATCTGTTTCTTCTCAGGAGCACCCAGTGTTAGACTGGTTTTTGGCATGCGGCCGATTTCCTTCTCTTTGGCCAGGTCTCGATTTTAAAACAATACAACCTCCACAATTTGACCTGACGTAATTATCAACACTTCTCCCAAATGCATGCTGACAGGAGTAGGGTAGGGATTTCTTCCCAATAGATGGAAGGCATTTTCTTTTCTCTGAAATGTCTTCAAGTGTCTCTACCGTTGCTTTCATTGTCTTGAACCAGTGCTTTGTCTGGGATTGGTCTAGCAGCCTTTGCTTTGTTGTGTGCACTGTCTATGCATGAGACCCTGTCAGTTTCCTGCACATACGATTCCCTTTTTGTCACCGTACTTTTCCTAAAGGTAGTTCTAGGGACTCCTAAAGATACAATGGGTTATATATTGGTGTGTTTATGTCTATGATTTTTCAGCCCCCCCCCAAATCTGAGGTTATTGACGAATAGTACCAATTAAAAGGTATTTGTCATCTACTAAAAAGGCATATTACTTAATTAAAGATAAATATTGTTAATGCGTAAACTATGCAGAATTCTAATAATTCTTTACTTTCCAGTTATCTGTTTTAAAGAACCCGTGCAGTTTGGTAAGGCTTTAAGATTGCCAGATTTGAATACTTAACTGCAAGAGGCAGTGTTGCAGAACGGAAAGTACGCAGACTCTAGAGGACAGAGGTGGAGTCAGGTCGTATTCATAGCACTCACAGACCCATCTCCCCATTTATGAAGTGGGAACAATAGGGGTGCCTGAGTGGCTCAGTTGGTTAAGTGTCTGACTTTGGTGCAGGTGATGATCTCAGGGTTGTGGGATTGAGCCCCATATTAGTCTCCCGGCTCAGAGGGGAGCCAGCTTCTCCCTCTCCCTCTGCCCCACCCTCCTGCTTGTGCTCTTTTTCTTGCTTATTCTCTCTTTCAAGTAAATAGATAAAAATCTTTAAAAAATACATAAATAAAATGGGAACAATAACTTTTACTGTGTAAGATGTATTTAAAATCCATTCATACACAAAAAATGCTTAGAACAGGGGTGCCTGGGTGGCTCAGTGGGTTAAAGCCTCTGCCTTCGGCTCAGGTCAGGATCTCAGGGTCCTGGGATCGAGCCCCGCATCGGGCTCTCTGTTCAGCAGGGAGCCTGCTTCCTCCTTTCTGCCTACTTGTGATCTCTGTCTGTCAAATAAATAAATAAAATCTTTAAAAAAAATGCTTAGAATATAATAAGCACCCTTCCGATAGTAGCCACTTCTACTTGTATTATCGATTTTTCTGAAAATACCCTCAGTCTGCCTCACTCAAGGGCTCTCACTGGCATGATTAATTATTATTCTTGAATTTCATAAACCACATTTGGCTTTAATGAAACGATGCATATGTCCATCTGGAAAGTAAGTTAAAAAAATAAATATAATTCTACAGGATGACTAATGGCCCCCTTGGGAAGAGCAAAGCACTTGGCAGGCTGAGGATTTTTAGGTGTAGGACATAGAAAGTTTGTCTGGGAGTAAACAATCAACGCCTACTTTTTCATTAAAAATGCCAAGAGAAAGATATCAACGTATTCAGAGTCTCTATTTCCAAGGGTTCGTTTCAGCAATTCCCCCACAGTAAACGTCACTGTACTCCATTTATCTCCTTGGAAAACCAACCCAGTTCTGGGATATGATAGGTCTGAAGGAATATTCCACTTGCTGACTCGACTCTCAAAAGTTTTCTAAGATGCATCATGAGCGAGCTTTAAAGAATTTAATCTCACAGGAAACATAATCATTCTTGCTTGTCTAGATTAAAACCCAAAAGATGTGAATGGCTGAAGGGTCTCTCCATTTGGCAACCGAACAGACTTTTACAGAGCTCTCTCAGGAATTCCTATGAGGCAAATGGTTGCTGTCAGCATTGGTCTGACCCCAGGGAACCCGAGAAACAAAATTGAGACCAAAAGGGGTTCTATAAAAATCATAATGTAAAATTAAGTGTGTGAGCTATAATAAAGATATAATAAAGATATAAAGATATAATAAAGATATTCACGGATGGCTCAATTTTCTGGCAGTTCTGCTACTTAAAATTTTTGCATTTGGCAATTAAATTCAAAGCATGTGTAAAAAGGTACCAAGCACATGAAAAAGCAAGTTTAACTATTTACCAAAAAATGTTTTTTACATGTTTAAGGTAAGACTTTTAAGCCAGATACCCTTTCAATGCTTCCTTATGCATGGGGCGAGGATGAAGCATTGTTTTCATTAATTCATCATTGTTCGGTTCACCAAGACTGTGTCTCTTTTCTTAATACTTCACCAACATTTTAATAAGTCATTTTTAAGTTACTTGACATAAAGCTTCTCATATATGTATGTAATGTCTTTAAATGACCTGCACTTTGCTGCAGAGATTTCTAATGAAAAGTAGAACTCTTCCAAGGAGCAGAGTTAATTTTCAGACTTAACTTTCAAGGCTCCCAGAGACCGGTGACAGATTCACCATCGGTTATGATAAAGGAACATGAGACTTGCTCAAGAAATGTGGGGTCAAACTGATGTCGAAGCAGGGAAGAGATTTGATGGTGGGTACAGGAGAACAGCACAGCTGTGTTGGGGATGTCAACTTTGACATTTAACTACACGTTTTCTCCAGAAGGTGGTGCTTGTCAGTCACTCCTGGATGGTTTTTAGAAAGGACTAAAACATAGCCTGATTCTTTAAGAGTTCCCCTCAAGAAAAGGAGCCAGTGAATATAGAAGCATTACTAGTATGGCAACAAGACCTAATGTGTCCGCATATCCATGACTCCCCCATAATGGGCACCAGAGAAACTGGGTTGGAGGAATGAGTGGGAACAGTCCAGTCCTTCAGCCTTGGAAAGGGAAAATTCATGAACCATACAATTTTAAGCTAAACAAGTCTTTAAAGATCATCTGTCGTTAAGGGTTCTTAACAAAACCCTAAACCCGAAGTTGTTATATCATTTTGAGCTTGCAGTTGTTATGTTATTTGGGGGTCATTTGCATATTTCATAGGTGTACTTACTGAGGAGGGGGGTTGATAGCTTTCATTATATTCTCAACGATGTCTAAAAATAAAGAAGATTAAGTAACGCTCATCTTAAAAAAGGAGGAAGACGAATCACAGCATGGTTAAGTGATCTGTTTGTGTCTCTTTCAGAATAGCAGTGGCATACTAGACATGGAACTCTGAGCGATGTTGCAACACACAAAATTCTGACAAGTTTTTTTATTTTTAAAAAATAGAAATGTTTACAGGGTACTCTGCTAATAAACTTGTTTCTGTATGGTCTCAAAATAACTGTAAGTTTGGTTCAATAGCCAAATCTGTTAGCATTATGCTAATCATTTAAAAAAATACTTCATTGACCAAATGTTTCCATTTTGATTGATTATGTTGGCATTATCCAGACATAGTCCAAATAACAGCACACTCCCATGACCACGATCCTGTAAATATTCTGGCATCTCCCCCATTACCAATAAAACTATTCAGCACAAGTATGCGGCATAAAAGGGAGAAAAATGGGAAACATATGTCTGAGTTCTCCATGTGAAATCTATAGCCATTAAGGGAATGATTTGCATTATGCGACCTAAGCATGCAGTTCGTTAGCAACCCTGGGACCCAACAAAGTGAAAAGAAGGAGCGAAGTTGGAAGAGGTATTTCTAAAGGGACAGGATTACACTTTTTTCTAAACCAAAACAACTCAGATGCAAAACTAGTGAGAAACCATTTATACAGGACAAAAGAAATACAATATCTTGTACTCCTATGGTATGCTATAGTTCCTAAAGATTTAACATAGGCTGATAAAAAGGCTGATATTCTGAGAAAACCCACAAATGAACAATTGTTGCAAAGTAACCTTAATAATGTGGCCCAGAACTAAATGAACAAAAAACCCTCCACAACATTATCAACAAAATAACATCTAAAATCCCAAATGAGTAGTATAGGATAACAATCATTAGCCTGACTAGTTCATATCTTTCCCCACCTTTGAACACTTTGCTTTTCCTACCACGGAGGAAGGTTAGAAGTCGAATTTTCATAAGAAAATGGATTAAAAAAGAAGGTAAATCCCCCGGGGTCGCTGCCTGGACCAGGAGCCTGGGAGCCTGGGAGCCTGGGCTCACATGGCAGTACATGATAGAAGATTCGGAGACTCAAGATGGCAAGGTAGATGGCAAGGAGAAGAGAATGCTGAGGGGTAGAGAGGTAGAGACTCTGGGGCAGAGGGCTGTAGAAAATAGAAGATGAGACTGCTTCATAGGGTTGACGTGGGCCAGGATAACAGAAGCCCTGATAATCTTGAGGGAAAGACGATAATGCTTGACAATTCCACTTTGGAGGATGTCTCCTACGATGGAGGGGGAGGCAAGGTCAGAAAGCAATCAAGGTTCTATGAGAGACTTACACAAGCCAAAAAAAAAAAAAAAAAGTATACAGTATTGTCAAAAAGAATGTCCAGGTTGTGTGTATTTATGATGTGGATACCCCATGTGTGACCAGATTTTCACAATGGGTCATTTTACATTGGGTGTGATGGGTATATTTGTCACCGCACTTGCCACAGAGGGAGATGTTCTGTGCATAGTGGAATCTCATCGTACTGATGATGATAAGGACTGGGCTACAAGGAAGTGAGGGGTGAAAGACAAAGGCTAGATACTTAAAATTTAAACCGCATTAAGGTCAATTAAGGTCAACACTTGGTAATCCCAGGAAGTGAGTTAAATTAGTAAATCCCTTCTATATTTGGGATGGCTGCTATCTACATTAGTCAACTATGAAAACAAACTAGCCTTCTTCATGTTTGTGAAGGTGTGGAGGGTAGCAGGTTACAGTGAGTGTCCAGGGCCACAAGGGACAGGCCCAATCGTGCCATAAATCGTCAGAGTCTTTGGAGGCTTTGTTTCCTTTGCTCACCTATGTCCTGAAAGTCTTCACTTTTCGTGACTTGCTTGCCAGGGCAGGCTTTGAATCAGGGATCGTCACATCAGATCTTCAGACTGCGATTCAGTGGAAAATGCTAGGAAGAAAGGAGTATATCAGTTGTGAAAGCAGTCTTCAGATTTATGTGGCCTGCTGGAAAATATCCTTCCTATGGGGGCATTTATACTTCAATGGTGGAAATGAGTTTTAATTACTTGCCACTTTACCCTCACTCCGTAAGCCATATTATATGCTAGGCAGTGGCTGTTATTTACTTACTGTTCAGTATCTGCCCACCTACGTTTGCTTCTGTGCGGTGTTTCCATTGTGTTCAATATTCTGGAACTTCTGTCAAATTAGAAATGTATTTCATTTTGGGGAACTAAGTCAATAGTCACACTTCCTGACTATCAGATACCATTTTTCTCCTCAAAATGTATAGGAGAGTGCCCCAATCTACGGCAGGTTTTTTTTTTTTTTAAGATTTTTTATTTATCCATTGGACAGACAGTAGTAGTAGACACAAGTAGGCAGAGAGGCAGGCAGAGAGAGGAAGGGAAGCAGGCTCCCCGCCGAGCAGAGATCCCGATGTGGGGCTCCATCCCAGGACCCTGGGATCATGACCTGAGCCGAAAGCAGAGGCTTTAACCCACTGAGCCACCCAGGCGCCCGGGTTTTTTTTTTTTTTTTTTTTTAATTGAGATATAACTCACATAATATTATATTAATTTCAGGGATACAACATAATGATTTGTTGCTCTTATATATTGTGAAATGATCACTACAAGGAGTCTAGTTAACATCCATAATCATACATAATTATCGTTCTTTTTCTTATCATGAGAGCTTTTATGATCTACTCTCTTAGTAACTTTCAGATGTGTAATACAGTGTTATTAACTATAGTCACCATGTCTTATATTACATCACTAAGACTTACTTATTTTATAACTGGATGTTTGTACCTTTCACTTCCTTCACCCATTTTGCCCACCTCCCACCCCTGTTTCTGGCAACTATCAATCTGTTCTCTGTATCTATGAATTTGTTTTTTTAAGAGTCTATATATAAGTGAGATCATATGGTATTTTTCTTTCTCGGCCTGACTTACTTCAATTACCATAATGCCCCCAAGATCCATCCATGTTGTCACAGATGGCAAGATTTCCTTTCTTTTTATGGATGAATAATATTCCATTATATATATATACCACATTTTTTTTTTTAATCCATTCCTCTATCCATGGACTCTTTGGTTGTTTCCATACCTTGGCTATTATAAATAACACTGCAATGTGCGTGGGAGTGCATATGTTTTTTTTTTAAGTTAGTGTTTTTGTTTCCTTTGAATAAATACCCAGAAGTGGAATTGCTGGATCATACAGTAATTCTTTTTTCTTTTCTCTTCCTTTTTTTTCTTTTTTTTTGAGGAACTTCCATACTCTTTCCCACAGGGACAACACCAATTTACATTCCCACCAGGAATGTACATAGGTTCCCTTTTCTCTGCACCCTTGCCAATGTATATTTCCATTTCAAAGGTATGAGGCAATATCTCACTGTGCTTTTGATTTGTATTTCCCTGATAATTAGTGATGTTGAGCACCCCCTTATGTACCTGTTGGCCAACTATATGTCTTCTTTGGAAAAATGTCACTTTAGATCTTCTGCAAGGCAGTTTTTGTGCCTTCAAAAATCCTGCTGTGGAAAATGTATCTGGGGCATGCTATTTTACAACATGGTTTATGAATCATTTGCCCCGAGTGCATCACTGAGTAAACTCTAGTCCAGATTAGCTCCCTCCTCCAGATACGTCCCCCTTTGATCTTTCCAAGTATGACCCAGGGTATATATACTTCCATGTATCAAAGTGTTGGTTCTGTTTGCACGTGATTGCCCCTGGGATGTGATGCCCCCACCCTCTCCTAGATTTGAAGAACATCAGCCAACTCTACAGACCAGCTGCCGCAGAGGGGATCCCACCCATCTTATCATGACTGTTGCTGACAAGCTAGAGAACCACCAGGCATCTAAAGACCCAAACAAAAGAGGTCTGGTGCCATGTCTCAAGCAGCATGTCAATGTGTGCCATTCATACCCGAAGCTGAACTGCATGAATCTGAAACTCATTACTGAGTCCCTTCCATTGATGCAAGTCTCTGCCCAGGCCCAAAAGATTTCAAGACTTGACATTTCATCCAAGGGCATTCCATTCCAAGAGAGTGTCTGCTCCCAAGTATCTGTATTCCCAGAAGCACTTTCCAATGAACATGAATAAGACCAAGGCAGGTTCTGATGTTCAGGTACTCAGCACATGTTTCATATCACCGATCTTATTTTTTTCTTACTATCAAGAATTTTTTTTTCCTCTGGAGCTTTTTTTGTTGCCCTTGCCAGCCACTGGGCATTGGTAAACACCACCATGACTGGCTACAGAAGCTTTGAAATTGAGCAGAAATGTAAGAAGAGCCGTGGCTCTGTGCAAATTTGCCAAAGCTCTCCCTTCCCTAGTCATCCTTAAAGTTCATACATCAACAGTTGTTTTCCTACTCCCATCACCAGGTCCCCCACTATCCTGAGTATAACATAGATGCAAAGTGTGAATGTTTGAATTAGGAATTCCTGGTTTAGGAGATGAGCTCTATTCTAGTCAAGTGTCCTCAAGACAGTTACTGACCCTCCTTAACTACTTTCCTTATCTGCACACTGAAAATAATAAAGGAATAATAATCTTATGGGATGGTTAATGAGTTTCAAATTAGTGATATAAAGAGTTCAGAGCACCTTTGACACGTAGTAAGTACACGGCAAAGGGTATTTCTTGTGAATATCAATAATAACCTCTAATAAATATCTGCTGTAAGGTGAAGGTGTGGTCCAGCCAGTCATAAATGGGGCTTAAGAAAGAATCATGCTATAGGAGCACTTCTCTGTTCCTCTCTTTTTGAGCAACAGAATCTCAACCACAGTTGGCAGGTAGGGACCTCTTATTCCAGATACCTATCTATAATAATGCCTGGTATAATTCTTAAGTGAGGACTTTATGAAGATAAAAAATTATTAGCTGAAAATGATGGGGCCCACCCAATGTAATGAAAATTTATATACAAGTCACTATACAGTTAACTCAGATACATTAGGATACAATAAGCATGTGATATTAGCATGCAGTTTCTTCTCACTAAAAAAGCTATAGAGTTGATTCTTTTTTCCCAATTGTTTTTATTATTCTCTTCCTTTTTTTCTTGAAATGTTTCAGAATTTTAAAAAGTTCTTGTATTATATAGGGGAGGAGTCAAGATGGCGGAGAAGTAGCAAGCTGAGACTGCTTCAGCTAGCCGGAGATCAGCTAGATAGCTTATCTAAAGATTGCAAACACCTGAAAATCCATCGGCAGACCGAAGAGAAGAAGAACAGCAATTCTGGAAACAGAAAAACAACCGCTTTCTGAAAGGTAGGACCGGCGGAGAAGTGAATCCAAAGCGACGGGAAGATAGACCCCGGGGGGAGGGGCCGGCTCCCGGCAAGCGGCGGAGCAACCGCGCACGAAATCAGGACTTTTAAAAGTCTGTTCCGCTGAGGGACATCGCTCCAGAGGCTAAACCGGGGCGAAGCCCACGCGGGGTCAGCGTGGCCTCAGGTCCCGCAGGGTCACAGAAGGATCGGGGGTGTCTGAGTGTCGCAGAGCTTGCGGGTATTGGAACGGGAAAGCCGGCTACAGAGACAGAGCCGACAGTGAGCTCGCAGCTCGGTGTTACCTTGAACCGATCGCAGGCTCGGTGAGCTCGGAGCGCGGCCGGAGGTCAGGCAGACGGGAATAACTGGGCGCTGTTCTCTGAGGGCGCACTGAGGAGTGTGGCCCTGGGCTCTCGGCTCCTCCGGGCCGGAGACCAGGAGGCCGCCATTTGTGTTCCCGTCCTCCGGAACTCTACGGAAAGCGCTCAGGGAACAAAAGCTCCTGAAAGCAAACCCGAGCGGATTACTCACCCCGGCCCCGGGTAAGGGCGGTGTAATTCCGCCTGGGGCAAAGACACGTGAGAATCACTACAACAGGCCCCTCCCCCAGAAGATCAACAAGAAATCCAGCCGAGACCAAGTTCACCTACCAAGGAGTGCGGTTTCAATACCAAGGAGAGCAGCAGAATTCCAGAGGAGGAGAAAGCCAAGCACGGAACTCATGGCTTTTTTCCTGTGATTTTTTTTAGTCTTGCAGTTAATTTAATTTTTTCTTTTTCATTTTTTTTTCCTTTCTTTTTCTTCTCGCCTTCGGATAAATTTTTTTTTTTTAACTGTTACCTTTTCCTTTTTTAACGATTTTTTTACTAGTTTATCTAATATATATAATTTTTCTTTTTTACATTTTTCTCAGGTGTTTTCTTTTTATAAAAAAAATTTTTTTTTCTTTTCTTTTTTTTTTCTTTCTTTCTTTTTGAACCTCTTTTTATCCCCTTTCTCCCCACTCACGATTTTGGATCTCTTCTAATTTAGTTAAAGCATATTTTTCTGGGGTTGTTGCCACCCTTTTAGTATTTTACTTGCCCCTTCATTTACTCTTATCTGGCCAAAATGACAAGACGTAAAAATTCAACGCAAAAAAAAGAACAAGAGGCAGTACCGAAGGCTAGGGACCTAATCAATACAGACATCGGTAATATGTCAGATCTAGAGTTCAGAATGACAATTCTCAAGGTTCTAGCCGGGCTCGAAAAAGGCATGGAAGATATTAGAGAAACCCTCTCGAGAGATATAAAAGCCCTTTCTGGAGAAATAAAAGAACTAAAATCTAACCAAGTTGAAATCAAAAAAGCTATTAATGAGGTACAATCAAAAATGGAGGCTCTAACTGCTAGGATAAATGAGGCAGAAGAAAGAATTAGTGATATAGAAGACCAAATGACAGAGAATAAAGAAGCTGAGCAAAAGAGGGACAAACAGCTACTGGACCACGAGGGGAGAATTCGAGAATTAAGTGACACCATAAGACGAAACAACATTAGAATAATTGGGATTCCAGAAGAAGAAGAAAGAGAGAGGGGAGCAGAAGGTATACTGGAGAGAATTATTGGGGAGAATTTCCCCAATATGGCAAAGGGAACGAGCATCAAAATTCAGGAGGTTCAGAGAACGCCCCTCAAAATCAATAAGAATAGGCCCACACCTCGTCACCTAATAGTAAAATTCACAAGTCTCAGTGACAAAGAGAAAATCCTGAAAGCAGCCCGGGAAAAGAAGTCTGTAACATACAATGGTAAAAATATTAGATTGGCAGCTGACTTATCCACAGAGACCTGGCAGGCCAGAAAGAGCTGGCATGATATTTTTAGAGCACTAAACGAGAAAAACATGCAGCCCAGAATACTATATCCAGCTAGGCTATCATTGAAAATAGAAGGAGAGATTAAAAGCTTCCAGGACAAACAACAACTGAAAGAATTTGCAAATACCAAACCAGCTCTACAGGAAATATTGAAAGGGGTCCTCTAAGCAAAGAGAGAGCCTACAAGTGGTAGATCAGAAAGGAACAGAGACCATATACAATAACAGTCACCTTAGAGGCAATACAATGGCACTAAATTCATATCTCTCAATAGTTACCCTGAATGTGAATGGGCTAAATGCCCCTGTCAAAAGACACAGGGTATCAGAATGGATAAAAAAACAAAACCCATCTATATGTTGCCTCCAAGAAACTCATTTTAAGCCCGAAGACACCTCCAGATTTAAAGTGAGGGGGTGGAAAAGAATTTACCATGCTAATGGACATCAGAAGAAAGCAGGAGTGGCAATCCTTATATCAGATCAATTAGATTTTAAGCCAAAGACTATAATAAGAGATGAGGAAGGACACTATATCATACTCAAAGGGGCTGTCCAACAAGAAGATTTAACAATTTTAAATATCTATGCCCCCAATGTGGGAGCAGCCAACTATATAAACCAATTAATAACAAAATCAAAGAAACACATCAACAACAATACAATAATAGTAGGGGACTTTAACACTCCCCTCACTGAAATGGACAGGTCATCCAAGCAAAAGATCAGCAAGGAAATAAAGGCCTTAAACGACACACTGGACCAGATGGACATCACAGATATATTCAGAACATTTCATCCCAAAGCAACAGAATACACATTCTTCTCTAGTGCACATGGAACATTCTCCAGAATAGATCACATCCTCGGTCCTAAATCAGGACTCAACCGGTATCAAAAGATTGGGATCATTCCCTGCATATTTTCAGACCACAATGCTCTAAAGCTAGAACTCAACCACAAAAGGAAGTTTGGAAAGAACCCAAATACATGGAGACTAAACAGTATCCTTCTAAAGAATGAATGGGTCAACCGGGAAATTAAAGAAGAATTGAAAAAAATCATGGAAACAAATGATAATGAAAATACAACAGTTCAAAATCTCTGGGACACAATAAAGGCAGTCCTGAGAGGAAAATATATAGCGGTACAAGCCTTTCTCAAGAAACAAGAAAGGTCTCAGGTACACAACCTAACCCTACACCTAAAGGAGCTGGAGAAAGAACAAGAAAGAAACCCTAAGCCCAGCAGGAGAAGAGAAATCATAAAGATCAGAGCAGAAATCAATGAAATAGAAACCAAAAAAACAATAGAAAAAATCAACAAAAGTAGGAGCTGGTTCTTTGAAAGAATTAATAAAATTGATAAACCCCTGGCCCGACTTATCAAAAAGAAAAGAGAAAGGACCCAAATAAATAAAATCATGAATGAAAGAGGAGAGATCACAACTAACACCAAAGAAATACAAACTATTATAAGAACATACTATGAGCAACTCTACGGCAATAAATTTGAAAATCTGGAAGAAATGGATGCATTCCTAGAAACATATAAACTACCACAACTGAACCAGGAAGAAATAGAAAGCCTGAACAGACCCATAACCAGTAAGGAGATTGAAACAGTCATTAAAAATCTCCAAACAAACAAAAGCCCAGGGCCAGATGGCTTCCCGGGGGAATTCTACCAAACATTTAAAGAAGAACTAATTCCTATTCTCCTGAAACTGTTCCAAAAAATAGAAATGGAAGGAAAACTTCCAAACTCATTTTATGAGGCCAGCATCACCTTGATCCCAAAACCAGACAAGGATCCCACCAAAAAAGAGAGCTATAGACCGATATCCTTGATGAACACAGATGCGAAAATACTCAACAAAATACTAGCCAATAGGATTCAACAGTACATTAAAAAGATTATTCACCACGACCAAGTGGGATTTATTCCAGGGCTGCAAGGTTGGTTCAACATCCGCAAATCAGTCAATGTGATACAACACATCAATAAAAGAAAGAACAAGAACCATATGATACTTTCAATAGATGCTGAAAAAGCATTTGACAAAGTACAGCATCCCTTCCTGATCAAAACTCTTCAAAGTGTAGGGATAGAGGGCACATACCTCAATATCATCAAAGCCATCTATGAAAAACCCACCGCAAATATCATTCTCAATGGAGAAAAACTGAAAGCTTTTCCACTAAGGTCAGGAACACGGCAGGGATGTCCATTATCACCACTGCTATTCAACATAGTACTAGAGGTCCTAGCCTCAGCAATCAGACAACAAAAGGAAATTAAAGGCATCCAAATCGGCAAAGAAGAAGTCAAATTATCACTCTTCGCAGATGATATGATACTATATGTGGAAAACCCAAAAGACTCCACTCCAAAACTGCTAGAACTTATACAGAAATTCAGTAAAGTGTCAGGATATAAAATCAATGCACAGAAATCAGTTGCATTTCTCTACACCAACAGCAAGACAGAAGAAAGAGATATTAAGGAGTCAATCCCATTTACAATTGCATCCAAAACCATAAGATACCTAGGAATAAACCTAACCAAAGAGACACAGAATCTATACTCAGAAAACTATAAAGTACTCATGAAAGAAATTGAGGAAGACACAAAGAAATGGAAAAATGTTCCATGCTCCTGGATTGGAAGAATAAATATTGTGAAAATGTCTATGCTACCTAAAGCAATCTACACATTTAATGCAATTCCTATCAAAGTACCATCCATCTTTTTCAAAGAAATGGAACAAATAATGCTAAAATTTATATGGAACCAGAAAAGACCTCGAATAGCCAAAGGGATATTGAAAAAGAAAGCCAACGTTGGTGGCATCACAATTCCGGACTTCAAGCTCTATTACAAAGCTGTCATCATCAAGACAGCATGGTACTGGCACAAAAACAGACACATAGATCAATGGAACAGAATAGAGAGCCCAGAAATAGACCCTCAAATCTATGGTCAACTAATCTTCGACAAAGCAGGAAAGAATGTCCAATGGAAAAAAGACAGCCTCTTCAATAAATGGTGCTGGGAAAATTGGACAGCCACATGTAGAAAAATGAAATTGGACCATTTCCTTACACCACACACAAAAATAGACTCAAAATGGATGAAGGACCTCAATGTGCGAAAGGAATCCATCAAAATCCTTGAGGAGAACACAGGCAGCAACCTCTTCGACCTCTGCCGCAGCAACATCTTCCTAGGAACAACGCAAAAGGCAAGGGAAGCAAGGGAAAAAATGAACTATTGGGATTTCATCAAGATCAAAAGCTTTTGCACAGCAAAGGAAACAGTTAACAAAATCAAAAGACAACTGACAGAATGGGAGAAGATATTTGCAAACGACATATCAGATAAAGGACTAGTGTCCAGAATCTATAAAGAACTTAGCAAACTCAACACCCAAAGAACAAATAACCCAATCAAGAAATGGGCAGAGGACATGAACAGACATTTCTGCAAAGAAGACATCCAGATGGCCAACAGACACATGAAAAAGTGCTCCATATCACTCAGCATCAGGGAAATACAAATCAAAACCACAATGAGATATCACCTCACACCAGTCAGAATGGCTAAAATCAACAAGTCAGGAAATGACAGATGCTGGCGAGGATGTGGAGAAAGGGGAACCCTCCTACACTGTTGGTGGGAATGCAAGCTGGTGCAGCCACTCTGGAAAACAGCATGGAGGTTCCTCAGAATGTTGAAAATAGAACTGCCCTATGACCCAGCAATTGCACTATTGGGTATTTACCCTAAAGATACAAACGTCGTGATCCAAAGGGGCACATGCACCCGAATGTTTATAGCAGCAATGTCCACAATAGCCAAACTATGGAAAGAACCTAGATGTCCATCCACAGATGAATGGATCAAGAAGATGTGGTATATATACACAATGGAATACTATGCAGCCATCAAAAGAAATGAAGTCTTGCCATTTGCGACAACATGGATGGAACTAGAGCGTATCATGCTTAGCGAAATAAGTCAAGCAGAGAAAGACAACTATCATATGATCTCCCTGATATGAGGAAGTGGTGATGCAACATGGAGGCTTAAGTGGGTAGGAGAAGAATAAATGAAACAAGATGGGATTGGGAGGGAGACAAACCATAAGTGACTCTTAATCTCACAAAACAAACTGAGGGTTGCTGGGGGGAGGGGGTTTGGGAGAAGGGGGTGGGATTATGGACATTGGGGAGGGTATGTGCTTTGGTGAGTGCTGTGAAGTGTGTAAACCTGGTGATTCACAGACCTGTACCCCTGGGGATAAAAATATATGTTTATAAAAAATAAAAAGTTAAAAAAAAAAAAAAAAGAAGAAGAAGAACAAGAAGAAGAAATGGTTGGGAAGATGGATTTGGAAGACTTCCTGTCTTTATGGAAGAGTGGGGCTCTAAGCTGTTGTAATATGGGCATTAATATAAATACTCCCTCATATGCTAGGAAAAAAAAAAAAAAGTTCTTGTATTATATAAACCAAATGCTCAGTGTTAAAACAATTTATGAATCTAAAATCATCTGAAAACAGTAAAAAGCTAAGTTTTAACAATTCAAAAGTATAAAATTGTATAAAGTAAAAAATATAAGTCCCCATGAACTCTATTCCCTACTATTTATCCTCCCGCTCTGGAGACGGAGACATGATAAAGAGTTTGGTCCTGCTCTTCTAGACATATTTCTGTCCATGTGTAAACATGCATATATGTGAATATATGTACTTTTTCTTTGCATAACCTATCTCCTACGACACATGCTGTTCAATGACTTACTTTTTCCCCTTAGCATGTGTTTTTGGGCAACACGAGGACATTTAAATTTTCTTAATTTTTAACCATCGTGCAATTTATATTAAACTTACTTGTTTAAAAGGGCATCAGGGTGGCTCACTCTGTTTAGTGTCTGAATTTTTTTTTTTTTTTTTTCTTTTAGTGTCTGATTCTTGATTTTGGCTCCGGTCATGATCTTGGGATATGAGATGGAGCCTGCTTCAGGCTCTGGGTTCAGCTCAGACTCTTCTTGAGATATTTTTCCTCCTCTTCTTCTGCCCCCGCCCCCATTCATACACACACCCACTTTCTCTCTCTTTCTCCCTCAATCTCAAATAAAGTCTTTTTTAAAAATTAGAAAAGGGGCGCCTGGGTGGCTCAGTGGGTTAAGCCTCTGCCTTCAGCTCAGGTATTGATCCCAGGGTCCTGGGATCGAGCCCTGCATCGGCCTCTCTGCTCGCCAGAAAGCCTGCCTCCCCCTCGCCCCCCGCCTCTGCCTGCTTCTCTGCCTACTTGTGATCTCTGTCTGTCAAGTAAATAAATAAAATCTTTAGAAAATAAAAAAAAATTATTTTAAAAGACTTAAGCAATGTATTTTGTTATGTTTATGAGCTAGACTGTGCAATTTCAATGTTTGTTTGGTTTTCTGCATCCTTATATATTTTGTCAAACTTCCTATAGGATCATTTGTCTTCTTATTAATTTATAAGAACTTTGTTCAATTTCACCCTTAAGAGTCACATGTGTGGCAACTATATTTATCCAGGTTATTATGTTATTTTTTTATTTTATTTATGTTTTCTGTTAAATAACTACTAAATTTTAGTGGTCAACTTATGTAGGTTCTGGTATACTTACGAATTTATTGTCATGCTAAGAAATGTATTTCCTAGTGTAAGATTACCAAAAAAAAGTTTATTTATTTTCCCTCAGGGTTTTACACTTCTAAACCATGTTTAAACTTTTATTCCCTCTAGAATTTGTTATGATGTAAGGAGCAAGTATTGTATTTTGTTCAAATGCCTACACATTTGAACCAACAACATATCCTGAATAGTACATCTTTCCCCAACTGTTTTGAAAATCCATTTTAACATATATAAAAATTTCCATTTTTCTAAGAATATAATTCCAGGCTTCCCATTCTCATTCATTGATTTCCTTATCTATACCTGTATCATTGTTTAAACATTATCTCTTTTTAATATATTTTAACATTTTGTATATTATTCTTCCCCTTATTAGGTTTTTACATTTTTCTTTACTTTCCATGAGTTTATTCTTTCTAATAAATTTAAAAATATTTTTTATAGAAATAATTCATTTTTTTTAACCAAGATTACAAATAATTTCAACATTATTTTGGGATGAATATGCATCTTTGTACTGGAGAATGATCCCCCCACCCACCCAGGAACAACTGTATGTTTTTCTATTTGCTCAAGCCTTCCATTATGTGACTCAGTAAAATAGAAATATTTCTCTTCACATAGATCCTGTGTATATCTTGTTGATTTCTTGATATTTTAACATTTATTTTGAATGGGATCTGATGGTTAATTTTCTTTTCCTATTTTTATAAACGACAATTATTCACTGTGTTTATTTTTTTAATGCCACCTTGAGTGATTTCTCCTCTTTTTTCTAATGTTTTCTCATGTGTCTTTCAGGCATAAAATTATATTATCTGATAGAATTTAGATGATGAGTATATTGGTATTTGCCGTACAAGTCTTTCAAATTTTTGTATGTTTCAATGTCTTCTGTATTTTTGAAAATTTTCATCATAGAATGTGGTAGTGAAATAATTTCATCTGATTGCACTAGACCAAGCTTTGGGTATTTCCCTATGAACTACTTATAATTATATAGCTACATGAGATACTATATATCTCAGATTTATTTGACAAATTACTTATTAGCTTACTAATTATTCTTGTTAAATACATTTTCATTTCTTTTTTTCAAAGATTTTTTTATCCATTTATTAGAGAGAGAAGAGAGGGGGATGTGCGGGGGAGGAAGAGCAAAGGAAGCAGATTCTGCCCTGAGGGTGGAGCCCATCAGGGGGCTGGATCCCAGGACCCTGAGATCATGACCTGAGCCGAAACCAAGAGTCAGACAGACACTTAACGGACCCAAGCCAGGCACCCCTTGAACACATCTTTTTCTTTGTATCTCTAATTCCCCTTCCTGTCTTTTTAAATCAGAGTAGTGGTTAATTAACCTAATGATTAGGAATTGTTTTATAATTTCTTAAACTGAGAAATTAAAAAAAAATCAGTCATTGTTTTTTAACCGATTTTAGCATAATTCATTATTTGTATTATTAATTGTTATTATCGTCTATAAGCAGATGCTGCACAAGGTCTCTGCCCTGGGGAGCATATCAAAGCTCACATTTAATTAATATCTTGAATTTTCATGGTATTCCAGGTAACAACAAAAGCTACAAGAGCCTAGAAATAATTAAAGTATATAATTAATATTACCAGTTTAATGTTACCATACACACTGTCCAATCAACCAAATAAATAATTATTAAAATCTCCACGATTATTAAAATTAACTAACATCTGTTGGGACAATTTGACAATAATCTCAAGTCATGAGACCTTATCATGCACATGCCATTAATTTTACTGCTTTTATGCTTCAATGTTCAAATAGAATAAAAGGATTAATTCTGGTTGAGGTTTTATATGAGAATAAGTACACAAATGCCTGGTTTATAAACTGATTCATTTATTCTGTTATTTTACACATTTTCCTGATAGGTTTTTTAGAGCAAGTACTTTGCTATAGTCTATATGTTAGACAAATGCAAACCCATGGACTTACATGAGGAACTTCTTAAGAAATCAAATGTTCACATGTACATATACTGTATATCATTAAGATGAGCTTAGTAAAAGGACATATTTGAATTCCATGATATACTTCTAAGCCTTCTTTAATTACATGGCAGGAATGTCTTCCCCCATTAGATTTTAAGTCTCTACAGGACAAAAACATGTTCTCCCTTTTTCATTTTACCTCCATAAGCCAATTGGGGAGCTACTTTTCTCATAGAGAACAAATAAATATAATAAATAAATAATTGTTTGAGTGACAGAGCTCGTAGGAAGTAGTAGACTTTCTTATTGTAAACATTAAATGCCCTCCCTATGTTTAGTTCTGGTCACGAAGAGGCCAGGGAAGAATTCTAATAAGACCCTATGTGATTTTGGACATTTGCTGCATGAACATTTATGGACTGAGCCTCATTGGGTGTGATTGGGTTTTTCCTCTGGATTCTGGCCCTCAACAGGAAATTTGATTTATTGTTACACTAGCCTCACAACACTGAATAGTCACTGCAACAGTATAGCTTTCACTTATTAAATGAACAAATAATAGGTACTCTGTGAAAAGTTGTTTTTAAAACAGAAACCAAAATGAGAACTATGATCCTAACCAACCCCAGTTGTGCACCATCCATTCATCAAATGATCTGAAGCCTCCCTCCTGTGGTTCAGATGCTGCTGGAAAGTGCCTTTGAAATGCTCCGGAGTGGAGGAGGAAAGCCAGGAACCTCTGCCTTAATGAAAGCTGTGAACTAGAAGAGTAATGCCTGTCAGATTTTCATATGGTCCTACTTTTCTTCTGACTACATAATTTGTCTCTTCTAGTTTTGTGTTTACGATCTCATTCTATTTTGATATTCTCCCCTCCCGACAAGATCTGGCTTAAGAGCATTTTATCATTGGCCGTGGTTTCTCTTCCAACTTTCACCTTCGCTTCTCTGAGTCATCTGGTGGTTTTAGTGGCATCTCTCTGGGACTGATTCCTTCTCTGGTCATGGAGGCCATCATGCGAGCCAGCCTCTCAGTCCTTTATAAAGTTGTAAGTCATGGCCAATCCTAGGGCTGCTTATTGTTCTAGAATCCTGGAATTGGAGTATAGTCTTCCTTCTAGCCCACCATTTTTATAGAAACAAATTTCTAAACTATTGTGAACCTTACTAATGATCTCAACCCTTTTTTGTCAGTTAACTTGGTGTCCATTGTCTATTTCTGAAGTCCGTTGACTTGGTGCTTCCTGCCCTATTCTTTTCCAAGGCACTTGCACAGTGTTTTCTGACCACACCCAGCACTCTGCTCATCTTTTTTGGCTTCGGCAGCCCAGTGAGCTGATCTCCTCAGACGACAGTCTACTGTGCCTGAGAGATGTTTCTCCTGTCATGTTAGTATTTGGAAAGTAGCACTTTCCTTCAGAATTTTTGGGAGTATTTTTTATCCGGGGGCCAGCTTTTGTCAAGCCTTGAGATGCTCAAGCTCTTGTAGTTTTTTATAAGAACCAGTTTGATCACAGATATTGGCTGAGTGTCCTGCATAGAATCGCAGAATTTTCCTCTCAGTGTAGGAGAGATGTACCTGTAGATGTACCTGTAGAAGATGAACAATATTCATATTTTCCTGTGTTCTATTTCTCTTAATCTAAAATGGGTTGTTTCAGAGCTGGAGATGGTATTTCTTGCCTTTTGCTTTATTTATATAGCACATATTTATATATTAGTTTTATATTATTTATTACTTATTTTAATTTTAATTTTTGTTGTTATATATTTATTATTTCTTATATTAATATATATTAAACTATTATATATTTAATGAAATATGTATAAATATATTTGTATATTAATCTTTTTTGATAAAACACTTGACCATGATTGTCTATTCAGGAAGTATATTAAGGGATATAGGGCATACTGTTCATTGCTCATCCTGTGGCAGTTCTCCTCCTCTTCTTTGGTGATGCAACCTTGGTTTTCTCCCAGTGGTTATGCGCCTTAGCTTCCTGGGTTGGATCATAATTGACCTGTGTCATATGGGGTAATCTTATGTCCACAGAAGGACATCTGACTTGGTTTGGGCCAATGTGAAATAAGGGTGAGAAGCTTTTGGGAAATCTTTTCTTCCCCAATGAAGGAAAGGCTGATCCCAAGGGCTGTGCCTTCTTTCCTTCTTTGAATGTTGTCATGTGGTAATATGATGCTTGGAGCTGCTATAGGCACCTTGCTTTATGAGAGACAGGCCCAGAAAACTCAGAAGTATTGTTTTGAGTGCTTACATTATTGAGCTACTCAACCAACTACTTGAATCACACATCTCCAGATACCTGTTACAATAAAATATTATTATTTAAGCCATACTAGTTGTAGATTCTGTTTCCTTCTGTCAAAATAATTATATCCAACCCAGAATGTAAGGAAAAAAGAAGTCCGTGAGTATCTCCCACCAGATATAACCAAGATATTTGCCACATTTCCTTTCAAACACTTCCCTATGCATATATACAAATATATATAATTTCTATTTTTATAAAACTAGTATCATAGTGACATGTAGTTTTGCATTCTGCTTTTTACTTATTGTTGTATTGTCTTGGAGTGCCATTGAAAAGTTTCTAAAGCCATGATTTACTATATGAATTGCCATAATTAATTTGCATAGTCATCTTTTAAATCTTTTTGTTTTAATTCCAGTATAGTTACCACACAGTGTTTTATTAGTTCCAGGTGTTCAATACAGTGATTCAGCAACTCCAGCATTACCCAGTGCTCATTGCGACAAGTGGACACTTCATCCCCAGAGCCTAGTTCATCCTAATTTACATATTCCTAAACAGAATGTATCGTTCCCTATTTTGTGTAGTGTTTGGGACAGAAACATTGGTTGCCTGAAAGGCATGATGCTGCTTTCAGGAGAAAGAACAGATACACAGTAATTATTAGGACTAAAGAAACTTTTAAGGGAAATTAAAATCAACCTCTCCTCTAGAAACTTATCATTACAGGGAGAAATCAGACAAAACACAATGTAAGCGATGAGACCTTTCCAAAATAGAGCTGTGAGTCGCTTTAAAGATCCAGAGAGAATAAAACTAAGGTTAACTTTGGAATGTAGAAATGGGAAATAGTTTTAAAGTCTGCTTTCTCTAAGGAATGATCAGTAGAGGCCCTCACTCTGCCACCCTAGCTTCAGGGTCTGAAGTAATTTCAGCTGTTTATGAAGCCAAGGGGCACATAAAGAGCTCCTGGAAATACGTGTGGATATTGAGTTCCTTACGTTTTTTGAAATTGTGACCAAGAGAGCACTCAACCCTAGCTGAAATGTCTCCTAAAATGTCTGGCATGTTTCCTCGTCTATAAACTAGAAAAAGAATGGGGGAGGAGAAGTCCCTAGCTCATGGGCTCTCATGCACAGGGCCCTAACCTCATGGCATCTGCATTTGACCGAAGCAGCAGCAGGTGCAGGGCAACCAGACTGACTGTGGTTAAGGCTTATTGCTTACAGAGCTAATACTTACAGAGAGAACACGCGCTCTGTACCTGGTTTTCATCTCCCTCACTTACATAAACTGACTTTTAATGAATGCACACAATAACCCTACTGAGGTGTGTCCCAGTATGGTCCCAGGTAAAGAATGGAGGTTAAGTTCACAGTAGCACAGCTAATATGTTATGAAGCTGGGATTCCAAGTCTGGAGTCCACATTCTTACCCATTGGGTAAGATTCTCAAACATTCTCGTTCCAGTGACCTTAGTATTTCAGGAGATTTTTTAAATTACCCCAAGGCCACAAGAAAAACCTAATGGTCTCCTTTATTTAAATAGCCGAGTCAAAACTAACTAATTTTATGTCTTAACAACTTACTAGCCATTTAAAAAAATTTTATTTTTTTAATCTCTTTTCAGTATTCCAGAATTCATTGTTTATGCACCACACCCAGTGCTCCATGCAATACGCTAGCCATTTTGAAAAAGAATACAAGTGTGGTGAAAGGAAAGATATCTTAGTTCATTCTTATGTAGCCACGATTCTTTTTTCTTTTTTAAGATTTTTATTTATTTGACAGAGAGGTCACAAGTAGGCAGAGAGGCAGGTAGAGAGAGAGAGGGAAGCAAGCTCCCTGATGAGCAGAGAGCCCCATACAGAACTCGATCCCAAGACCCTGAGATCATGACCTGAGCTGAAGGCAGAGGCTTAATCCACTGAGCCACCCAGGCGCCCCTGTAGCCACGATTCTTGCTAATGTAATGTGTGCACCTGCTGGGTATGGCACCGCTTCTCAAATCTTGGAATCGTTGCAATCACTTATTTTGGATTCCCATCAATTATGGCACCACATCCACTTTTTATTATGGCAACTGCCAAAAACTCAGCTTTATAATAATAAGCTATCATTGAAAGAAATATAGCATGATCTAATGTTTAAGTTTGAACTCCCTCAAACTAGCAGTTCTCCTGTGTCGACAGATGTTAATTATTACTGTGTTTCCCTCCAAAATTTAAAATACCCCCTGTAGCCCCTGTGAGTTCCCTGTACAACTCTGGGGCATCTCAGTGCAGTTTGGGAACTGTGGCTTATGGGGGAACATTGCCACTTGAGTTCAGGACCCAGTAGGGGAATGAATTGTGATTATTTTTAATTAAAAAAGTAGCGTAAAATTATATTCAATGTTGCCAGCTTCATTAATTCAAAGCTTTATATATATTTAAGTGAGGGATTCTCTCATTTGGTTTAGTATTCCTTAGAGATGAGTGTTACAAATCAGTGGAAATGCCATGACGAGAAGCCATTTTGAGTCTCAGCTATTTTGGGGCTTCTGTAAAAAAAACGTGAAGCTGGACTACATAGCTCCCCTCGGCTTTTTTCTGAAAATGGTTTCTAAAGTTCTTCTTAAACTTCGCTGGAATTTATATACTCAGTTCTTTTCTTTGCACATTGTTGTTCCACACCCAGATTTTCTTTTCTAATTTCCTTAAGCATAGAGTCATAAGCCATGCTGTTGTAAACAGATTCTAGATCAAAGAGGGCAGACTTTCTGGATTCTCCTTTGAACTCCTCCGTATGCCATCCTCACCTTTTTGTACCTCATTCTCTTAATCTATAAAATAAGGACAACTGTGTCCGCGTCACCAAATATAGTGGGGGCTAAAACAGTGTTACATTGTAAAGCATTATATGCCTCTGTTATGAAGATGGTGAGTACAGGTTTATATTCTAGAAGTGTTAACTGTCTAGATTAGCTGTAGGCTGTGGTAATAACTGCAAATTTTTAAGGAAAAAAATGCTTTTTAAGTTTTCTTAATTCATTATCTATATGACAATCCCATACCACAATTTTGCCTATGATCATTTTAATGTTGGGTTGATTAATAAGTAGTTTTAATGCACTGTGTATTCAGCCTATCTTTGTTTATCTTGATGCCTGATCATTTTGAGAGTATCTAACAATTTTTTAAATATTTTGAACATGTTTTTAAACAAAAAATGGACAAGTATCATATTACTCTAAACTTGCTCATCATTCCACCAAAAGTTACTTCCCGGGGCGCCCGGGTGGCTCAGTGGTTTAAGCCTCTGCCTTCAGCTCAGGTCAGGATCCCAGGGTTCTGGGATCAAGCCCCACATCAGGCTCTCTGCTCAGTGGGGAGCCTGCTTCCTCCTCTCTCTCTGCCTGCCTCTCTGTCTACCTGTGATCTCTCTCTGTCTATCAAATAAATAAATAAATAAATAAATAAATAAAAATCTTAAAAAAAAAAAAAAGTTACTTCCCTAACCAGCCACTCCTGACCTCCTTCCCCCTAAAACTGGAAACATCATTTTGTTAGTACATTATATACAGATTTTTCTTAGCAAAAATCATAGAGGTCAGACAGTAACATTTTGATGCTTTGGGGAATAAGGTATTAGAAAACATATTTTCATCTGATTCATGAGGTCATTGAGAATGTGCTAAAGCTGCCATTTATAACATTACAGTTTCTTCTTTTCCTTAATGGAATTTTCTCTGTTCTAGGTATGAAGAATGTTGTACTTCTATAACCTGCTTTTTCAACTTTTTTTCCTCTTTTGCTTTGGCTACTACTAGTAAGTTCAAAGACAAGTTTAGCACATGCACAGGATTTCATGGTTTCCGTTTTATATGCTAATAGATTTCCTGGTCCATTGAATTCCTTGCCCCTTATTTTTCCTTTGCCTTATTTTATCCAAACAATATTAATTTCATTTTATCTTGTCTATTTGATGCATTATTTAAAAATACACCAAATCCTTTGTAGAAAATTCATGGACTAGATAAATGTTAATTATCATGTATTTTAAAAGTATTCAAATGAATGAAAATACATCAGGCTGATTTTCTGTCAGTCCAGGGTGTGATGAAGAATGGCATATCCAAAAAGGAACAAACACCTCAACATTTTTTTTTTTTTTTTTTTTTTTTTTTTTGGCTCGCTGATCTCCTGCCAGCATCCAAACCCAATAGGAAGATGGATGGAGGGCAAGGGAGCCTAATGATATAGTCCCAATAGACCAGCTTCTGTCAAGGGGCAGAGAATAAGGTGGAGAAGGGTGGCAAGTGGATCTGTATGTACAAAATCAAAGATTGCAACATATCTAGCAATGGTTAATAATGGAGATAAATAGTAAAGAGAGGTGAGGAGGAAATAATATATGGCACCTACATTCCTATAGATCAGTATTTCAACAAGCAATAGTCAAGAAATCCATGTCACCTAATAATACAGAATCAAATATACTAAAGAAAACTCAACGCTGAATGAGTATAATTTCATCATGTAAAATGAAATAAAAAATTATAACATATTTTCAGGACCAAAAGTCGTAAAAATAGGAATTGCATACATGTTTACTCATCACTAACAGCACTCAAGTTAAATAGAAAATTTAGTGTTGAAATTCAGAACATCTATGTATTCTTTGTTGTTTTTGTCCATGGTACATTCTCAGGGCAATAGTTGCAGAAATAACGAGACAAAGATGAAGTACATTTGGAATAGTAAAATTCAGCACATAAAACATTAGAAGAATATTTCAGACATTTGGATGTGGACATTTAGAGAGTCTTGAAGACAGATACTTTTGTCAGCCAACATGTTATATGCAAATAAGAATTTAATAAGGATGAAAGCTATGAACTAATATTTTAAAATGTTTTCTACCCCCAATTCAACAGCCCCTCTCCCCCAAGACCAAGTAAGTTATAGTTATTAGCATTTCCCTCAATCTGGTTTCTTCGCTCTAGCATAGAGATGAAATAATTCCTTTATTTCTCAAGGTAACAAGAGAGAAAGGAAGAGAAAAGGCAAATGAAAGGGAAAGGAAAAGAAGGCTGGCTACTTAGAGGAGACAGGATGAATGTAAATGATTGGAATAGCTTGAAATGGATGTAGTCAGGAAAATAACCCCTTGCTGTTATGTCATGGAAATATTTACCATTGTCACTTGCTCTGATAATTACTGTGGGTCTTTGTGGATTTTAAATTAGTTTTGCCAATTGTGCCTGTTCATGTTCTCTGCTCATTTAGATCTAAACATTTATCAGCGAGTTAAATAATAAATTTTGCTTGATTTGAAAAATTAGACTGTTGTTCTTTCCATCAGTCACTTGGTGAATTAAATCAGATTCCAAATGCTACTTAATAGCAACTAAGTCTACTGAGTATTGACTTTAATTAATTTTCTGCCTCTGCCTCTGACAAGCAATCAACAATTAAACCAAATTTAACTGCTTGAAATGCAATCTCCTTCTTTGGTATATCTTCAAATACCTGTTAATATAATAGCTCAAACCCATTCGTTGTTCTTACAGTGAAAACTCTGTGTAGGTGCAATTTTTTTTTTTAATTGAGTTCTCCATCTTGAATGCATCAAGTTGCTGAAATTCTTGATCTAAAACTCAGGCATTTTAGAAACATTAGTTAGCTCCTATCTCCTAACTAAACAATACTCTTAATTTTCTGATAGTCTTCAAGTCCTGTCTACCAAACCATTTACTCCATTCCTGAGAAGCTTCAGTTTCTGAAATGAGCTTTCACTTCTTCCTGATAAAATAACAGCTTTGTTGGACATGCTACCGGATACTTATACATTAGCCTTCCACTGGATTGTCTTACATCCCAGAAGAAGTGTGTATGGGAACAAATAAATGGAGGTGACTCCAAGGGTCATGGGAAATTTCCATGGCATACAGAGCAATGTGAGATATGTCTAAGGAAAATATTTAGTTTCATAATTTGGGAATAGGATTTCATTTAGCACTTTTGGAACATGTGTTTAAATCAGTAGGCAGTAAGCTCAGGAAAATGGTGCTGAAGTGCATGAGCTTTGCATCGTTTCGTCATGAGCTTTGACGGCTCACAAACACTGACAGCGATGAAAGATCATTGATTATGGAAACATACCCATTCCGTTTCCTAAGTGTTGCATGTAGAAGTGTCATGGGGTTGTTTTTGTTGTTTTGCTGTGTCATGCCCAGAATTTATTGCATTATTAACTTCATTCTCCATTTCCTCTAGGTTTACAGGACTCTGGGCTCACAGGAAGATTTAAAGCTATTTTGTCCAGTCTACCAGCTGGTGCCAAGTCTGTGCACCCCCTTTGCCTTTCCCAATCTCACCAGCAGTAGCAGATGTTGAAGGAAGCGCATTAAATGAGCTATAAATATCTCTGTTATTTGCTTACCTTGGACTTACCAATTATCAGTAAGTCCCAGTTCTCTGTGAGCCAGGTAAGAGGGGGCCCAGACTGAGGCTACCTAGAAATGGATGCCTTCAATATGCAGAGAACCCTTCTTGCCATCTCTGTAGATTTCTATCACCTCCAGTTTTTTACCCTCTTAGAGGTTCACTTCTGCAGTGCCCACCAAGCCAACTGCCAAAACCAAACCAAACAAGACAAGGTTTGGTCCTTGTAGGATCACCCTGCCGCGGGTGCTGGCCGGCTAAAGGCCACGGGCGGATTGTACTACCACAGCCCTAGCAGGACAGTACAAATGGTGGTCGCCACAGTCTTCTTCACTCTAACAGGCTGAAAAGTATGTTATTGTGTATCTGAAAAGTATGTTACTGTGATTTTGGGAATGATCTCATGCTGTTAGGACACATGTCTCTTTTAGAACCACATAGGTACTATTTAATACTAGTCTTTGTGTTTATGGCACAGAATTCACAGCTAGGAGGCAGAACTGCAGAGCAGTGTCAAATCCAAACTGAATACAGAGTATGTGACTTTGAAGCCTGCATCCATCCCTTGCGGGCTGCATTGCCAGTGACCTTTTTTTTTTTTTAAGATTTATTTATTTATTTTAGAGAGAGGAGGCCAGCAAATGAGGAGCAGGGGAGGGGCAGAAGGGGAGAGAATGCTGAAGGCAGCTCCCTGCTGAGCCCAGAGCCCGATGCAGGCCTTGTTCCTAGGACCCTGAGATCATGACCTGAGTGAAAATCAAGAGTTGGCTGCTTAACCAGCTGAGCCACCCAGAAGCCCCTGCACTGCATGACCTTTAAGCAAGTTACTTAAACCTCTTTTTTAATAAAATGATAATAGGGGCGCCTCGGTGGCTCAGTCAGTTAAGCGTCTGCCTTTGTCTCAGGTCATGATGTCGGGGTGCTGGGATCAAGTCCTGAGTGGGGCTCCCTGCCTCCCCCTCTGCCTGCTGCTCTCCCTGATTGTGCTCTCTCTTTCTCTCTGACGAATAAATAAATAAAATCTTGGGAAAAAAATAAATAAAATGAAAGCAATAAAAAGACACGTAAAGTGCCCTGGACAGTGCTTGCCTTTGGCAAATGTAAAATGAACATTCGCTATTACTTTTATTAGTTTTGTATAGACTCTGTTGAGGTCATGTTTAACTAGTGTCAGGCCAGTACCAGGCAGAACTCTGGACATTTTCTGTACTTTGTTTAGATGCTGCAGACTTTTCAAGGAATCATCACACTGGATCATCTGCCCTTTATCTTTAGGCTTTACTGTGCTTCAATCTCATAAGTGGATGACAAAGAATTCTATCTTGAAAGAGATCTGGAAAAGGCTATTCCACAACTTCCTGTTATGACAGGCGGATGCTAGCACCAGGAAACGTGTCTGCATCTTACCTAAATCTTTTCGTGTTGCAGTTTGGACCTACTTTCCTATTCTTTTCTTGGTCAAGATGAGAGGCCCCAGGGGGCTGGATTTTGTAAGTTGTGAGTGGGTGGGGGTGGGTGGGGAAAGAGAGGCAGGGACTGAGAAAACCCAGCTTGACATAGGAGATCATTATTCTGGACCCAGTTTTGTCCCAGCTTTTCCCGGACGAGTGTGGAAAAGCCACCAGTTTTCTTGCCTGTACATGATCTTTCAGGTTTATTTCACCCCCAGTCTGCTGTGACTCTCATAAACATATCGCTAGGTGAATACCTCTTTGAAATCATCTTTTGGTATAACCCAAATAAATTGTCTCCCACAGGGTTTATAGTAGGGATGCAATCGGTTTTTTTTCCCTCTTGATTCTCGTCACCCTTTTTACCTCCCTTGGCATCAAGAGGAATCGCATTATTGGAAAATGGTTTCTGTGATGATGGTCTATTGTAATTCTTAGATCCCTCACGTATTGCGACTTAATTAAGAGCCCTTTAGCAATAAACACTGGAAAAGAAATAGGGCTTGTTCATTAAAGATAATGGGCAGAAAGGAAATAACAATATCAATTGTCCTTGCTCTCCTGGTCAAGGTGCTCATCACTGGGATAGGGGGTGGTTGATGGTGTTAAAGACTCGACTTACTCCAGGATTGCCTTATGGCTGGTTCCCGACCCCCATTTTGAGTTGTTTTGCTTATTCTGATAGAAATTAAGAAGTCTAGTTTGGTGTTAAATTACATTTAAACCCAATACAGCCCAACACACACCTGTAGGGGGCTTCACTCGATTTTCATACTCTCTGCATTTACTTTTTAAATCAAAGCAAAACTAGCTTCTTCCAAGTCATCCATTTATCTTTACTGATTACATTAAGTGTGCGTTTGTATGTATATATGTGTGTGAGTTGAGGGAATAGGGAGAAGGAGCTTACCTCTAATGAACTCAGTTATTTTCTGCAATATGAGATATCAAAATATTTCACCAGCCAGATTTTGCTGACTGGTACAAAATTATAACTGATTCCCTCTCGCCATTTGCACCCTGAACATGAGTATATCTAGGAGTGGAAACATAGTATCTTGCAAAAGAATGTCTCCTATGGAGAGTATAAACATGCTTTACCTTTCCAAGGCAAATAAGAGCAACCACGTTTAATTAATTACAAACAGAACTCGAAAAATGCTCTGTATGGGTGATTCTCAAACTTGGCTGTGCCTGGGAACTACCTGAAGAGCTTGTAAAATACTGATGTCTGGGTCCAGCTCCCTAAGGTTCTGCTAGAAGTTGTCTGAGACGTACCCCAGACATTAGATTTTTAAAACCTCTCCAGGTGACTCTAATAGGTAGCCATGTTTGAGGATTACTGATCTACATCTGCGCACCTCCAAGTTCACTTACCAAAAAATTCTTTGAGGGGAGAAGCGGCATTAAATTTAGATTCCTTAATGACAAACCAATTGTTTCTGAACCATGAACATAAATATTTCCCTCTTTAGATTACTGTGTTACAGAAAATAAGTTGTTGGATCCCCAATGTTGGGTCCCCCAATAATGGGTCCATGATTAAAGGAGCGAGACTGATACAAAGTGAAGGTCAAGCAAAGTTTTATTTCACACCAAGCATTGAGAATCAAAGCGACCGTTCAGGGCCGTGCCTCTTACAGAGAGGGCAACCTCTCTCTGTTTCACAGACTAGCTTTTAAGGGCAAAGGCCATCTGTTGGGCCTGGCCACGCACAGGTGGCTAATGAAATTGTAACACACAGAAAAGCTGCATAGTCATGTTAGATGACCAACTGAATTACAATTTACCCTAGTAGATATTTGAACCAGCCTATCACCTTGGTCAGAATTGGCGCCCAAAAGGTGCTCAAAGGGTGGGGCCCATACTCCTTGGTAACTAGGGAGACAGTATGCATGCTTTACTGATTGGATGACTCCACCTGACAAGACTCATCCCTGTATTTGGGCTGTTATATCCACCTGACCTGACTCACTCTTGTATTTGGGCTTTGTTACCTGGGACTGGTTTCCCGGACTTGCTTTTAAGTAAGTTCCTGTGGGCTGGCGTGGAGGGGGGCAGGGTCAATTTAAGTTTTACTGCATAAACAACAAAATGGCAGTTCAACCGGGGTTGGGCTGCTCTGGCTGAATAGGCCCTTACAAACTGAAGGCAAGGTATGGGAATTGTGTCTTCTTCAGTGGATCCAACACAGCCATGATGTAGAGGAGATAGACCTGTATGCTGTTCTTAAGTAACACATCCAGAGATGGCTACTCGGTGATTCCACAGTTCTAAGGCCTGGGTGGTTCCACATATCTAAGGCATGTTCTCTCCTCCTATATTTTTATCCTTCTGTTTTTAATAATGTGATTCCTCAGAGCAGAATAGTTGCTCAAGCTTGAGCTATCACAGCAGGACAGAGGAAGGAGCAAAGTATGAACCATTTAAGGATACTTGCTGGAAGTAGAACAGGACGCTACCACTTATATTCCTTTAGCTCATTGGTTCTAAGCTGGGGAACATTTTGGCCCTCAGGGCATACTGGACAATGTTTCAAGATCTTTTTGGTTGTCACGACTGGGATAGCATGAAGGTCGGGGGGATTGGTATCTGGTAGGTAGGTATCTGCTGCTAAACATTGCCCACTGCCCGGGACAGTGACCACAACAGTGAATTATCTGACCTAAATTGTTGATGGCAGAAATGTTGAGAAACCCTACAAAGTCTGGCTGTAAGTTGATCATATGATTATACTGAGCTGCTAGGAACATAGAAAATTGTAGTCTATATTCTAAGAGGTTATCTGCCTATTTAAAAATCAAGGATTTTATTACTAAAAAAGGTAGAATGGACATGGGGGGGGGGAAGGGGCAACTATTTCTCTGTACTATATTGTCCTATAACTTCCGACTCCCGCCAGAGAGGTTTGAAAGCGGAAGTTTGTTCCCTTATCCATGATCCATCACTTAGCCATGGTGCAAACTCATACCCTGCATGGACGGGCCACTTTCTGAAGCAAAACCAGCCATTTGCATAAGCAGAAATGCAATTTTAATGAGGGCTTTTCTGGCTACTGTTCCTGGGATGCTGGGGTTATATTTTCATGAGTTAATCTCTCATGAATATTCAGGAGAAGCCTGCTGGGCATTGACTACAGCAGTAATGGGGTACAAAAAGGAGTTGCCTGTACATAATGTGCACTTTGCATTCCCCCCACTCCCCTTAGGTAGAACGAGGAAGTAGAGCAGGGGCACCATGGTGTCCACCTCCTGTGGTCTCTTCCAGCACTGAATGTGTGCAGAAATAACTAATAGAATAAAGTGAACGTTCAAGTACATCCAAGCCACCTCTTTATCTTACGGATGAGAAAAGCATGCCTCGAAACTGGGCCTTGGGTCCCAGCCCTTCTTTAAAGTAAAAGTGCGATCTCAGGCAAGTTCCTTATCCACTCTCAGCGTTAATTTTCCAGTCTCTAACGGGATAGCACTGGACCAGACAATGTCTTGGATCCCTTCTAACAGTAAGCTAGTTGGTGCCATGAAGATCTCTGATTTTAGGAGGCGATCTAGGAGCTTCACCTAGACTTAGAGTGTGCGAAGTGAAGGAGCTGAGACTAGAACCCGCCTTCTGTGTCTGAGCTCCTTTGTGGGTTTTGTGTTTTGCTTTTGTTTTCAGGTTTATACTGGCTATCAGTATTATGGAAATGTGAATATGCTGAGAGGCCAGGCTTTGCATGAAGAGGAAGTTGTTAAACAGTGTTAAAAGTGGAACATTCTAAAGACTTTTTTGGTTCTGTTTCAACTCATTTCAATTTCAGTTCTAGGGTAGTAACAATTCACAGACAATGAATAACATTGCCTGAACTCTGGAAGAAAAATCATGGAGATTCTGTTTATAAAGCAAATTCTTTTTAAAGCCCATGTCTTTTTTTTTTTTTTTTAAAGATTTTATCCATTTATTTGACAGAGAAATCACAGGTAGACAGAGAGGCAGGCAGAGAGAGAGAGAGAGGGAAGCAGGCTCCCTGCTGAGCAGAGAGCCCGACTCGGGACTCGATCCCAGGACCCTGAGATCATGACCTGAGCTGAAGGCAGCGGCTTAACCCACTGAGCCACCCCGGCGCCCCAAAAGCCCATGTCTTTTTATAATGACTTTATACATACATCATATAAACCCTTTCTATTTTTTAAATATCAAGGTCAACTATTATATCTGATCTGGATTTATTGTGGGGGTTAGAAGCTTGAAAGGAAGGACATCAAGATAGGATTTAGCTGATTGCCATTAAGTTTTCCTCAGATAGGGAAAGTTTCCCCACAGTGAATTTTTTCCATCTGATTGATACATTTATGTACAACAAGCTTCATCTACTATGCAGAAGGCATCACAAAAATGCTTTTCTTTAGAAGTTATGGAGACTACTAAGTCTTCTGGAATATCTTTTCTTGGGCTTGATCTCTTGTGAATGTTGGAGGCAAACACAGCCATATCGGGGCAGTGACAGCATAGTGACTGCCTCCTCTCCTAAACTATACAGTTTCCTTCAAAGGGATGAGAGAGAAAACTCCCACTGCAGAGAAAATGGACTGTCCCACCAGTGGATGCTGCCCAGTGCCATTCAAATGCGACATTGTGGCTCATGTGGATCAATAATTTCCTTATAATTTTTATAACCTGTTGCCTCTTCCCGAATTGCTCTATGCCTTCTGAGAAAAAGTTGTGGGTCAGGGCTAATCTCCCTTGTAAATGAAACTGCCTTGAAAAACTTAATATAAATCCTACCAGTTGACATGTATTGGGCCTGTTTGGCAATCTAGAACCCAGAATCACGTGGGCCTTAACTACATCATAACCTCAATGTTGATGTAATGTTTTCCCACATTTCGTATTTTGCTTCTCACAACACTGCTTTATTTGCTTTTCATCCCGTAGAGTTTAACCTCTATAAAACAAGTTGACAAAACTTAAAATGAACAGAAATATTTTTAACATGTAGATAAACATTTTCCTAGTTCCTATCAGAGAGTTTTGGAAAAGTTAGTAAATTTTTAAAGAGCTCTCAGTATATCCAAATATTTTGAAAAGTGAGTTCTTTGAAAGTTGCCATAGCAGCAGGTATTTGAAGCTGGAAATATCTTTGAGATTATATGTTATGTCAGTGTTGAAATTGTCTTATTATAGAAAATGTCACAGATTTTCAGTTCAACATTTCTTGGTAACAGTCACGGCAGGTAAGAAAAATCTGAGAAAGAAGTAGGGAATGCAGCTATTGCTAATACTTCATTTAACTTAACCTTCCTAGACAATTTTTAAAAAATGAAATACATTACTTTGTGCATATTTCTTTCATTCAGAATAACCCCATTTCTTTGATAATGACATTCAGCACATATCAATAACCAGGTGTAGATATCTGCCAAAGATGCAGATTGCATTTCACATAATATGTCCAATTTTGCTAGGCTAGTTGTGTAAACAGAAGATGATTACTTATTCAGCTGAGATCAAACAAAGTAAAAGAGCAAAAGTGTTAGATGTTACCTTCATGGTGACATCCGGCGAATCTTCTTCAGGGTTGATTAACTTTACATGGGACTCTGAAATAATTATGACTACACATGCTGGAGAATGAAATGTTGCCATCAGGCAATGATTACAACCAACATCAAGAGAGAATTTCAGGCAGGCAATCAGAAATCACCAATTATGCAGAGTTTCTGCAAGAGATGAAGTTAGCTCATAAAAGTGCTGAAATGAACAACTAGATGGGATTTTAAAGGAAGCAGATGGCCCCATTTTGGCTCCTTACAGTTGACTTATCCAAACTGTATACACAGGTTCAAACAGATTATGACCCGTGGTAACAACCAGCTTGTATTGTGACTTTCATCATTACCCACACTCGTTTACAAAAGGCTCTTCAACCAAAGGGATGGTGAACAAAGCAGAGAAATGATTATTTAAATGGATTCTATTTCTCTTGGACTTTGGCTGCCCAGACCCCATGTTTTTCCTCAAAATACAAATTTCTAATTTACATATCAATGAGGCACAAAATAACTATTATATTTGTTTGCCTGCGTGTGTTTGAAGCATATTGTTTTACCCCAAGGTAGCCACTTTGTCTATCCATCTTTAAGATTTGTCCTGTTGGTCATTCTTGATGAAACAACTTCACAGCTCAGGGATTCAAGCTAGCAGATTTGAGGGAAGTTTCCATATCATTGGAGCAAGAAGGGACTCCAGCTTTGCGTAACGAGCATTTCCACATCTTAAATGTGAGGTCGCTAAAATACATAGACTCAATCAAATATCTTGTCCACATCACACAACTCATTAGGGGCGAGGCCCAAACCAGAATGGAGATATTTCCTTTATCTCTTTATTGTTGATTTAAAATGCACGCCAAAACGTAGGACTTAAAACCACAATGATTTATTTCTCATGATTTTTTTAGTTGACCGGGAGGGTTTTCTGCTGGTTTCATCTGGGCTTACATGCATGGTTGCATTTAGCTACAATGTCACGTGGGCCTAATGGAACACAATGGGTTTCCTCACCTGCCTTGTAGTTGGTACTGGTTGTCAGCTGGGCCACTTGGAATCTGTGTGGCTTGTCATTATCAAAGGAGCTGGACAAGTCTCCTTACACGACAGTCTCAATCAATGTCCAAGAGAGCAAAAGCCAAAGTTGCAAGCCTTCGTAAGACCTAGGTTCAGAGCTGGCAGTGTCCCTCTTATCCTATTCCGTTGGTCAAAATTAGCTCTAGGGACAGATCATGGAAAAGGAGGAGAAATGCCTTCACTTCTTAATGAGAGAAATAGCCGAGTCCCATTGCCGAGGACGCTGGAAGACAGTGCCATAGCCATCTTCGAAAGGGCCCTTCCCCAGGCTGTCAGTTTCAATAGGTAAGGACAACATTCTGGGTTAAGTCCAGCCCCCTCGCCATCTGGATCACTGCTGCTTTCACAGAGAATGTGTGCGACCGAGTCTGTCTGTAAACACTTGGCCGACATCCCATTTGTAGAGAAAGAGCTTCTTAATTGTGATTGTTTGGTTTTATAGATTAGCGAAAACTTTAAAACCATCTAGTAAAAATAACTGGGTTCTCTTTTAAAATTAAATTGATTTGAAACCTAATACACTTTACAAAGTAATAAAACCTTGAGAAAGCCTTTCTCTGCTCTTAAGTAGAATCCTTAAAGTTTGATTAGTTTCCAACTGAAAGCTGTCAAGTTGAGCAAAAAGCCTGTGTTCACAGTTTATGAGGGATGCCATTTGGTAACCTGAAGGTGGCAGATGTGAAGGCCAACAGTGGAGGGTGGCGGTGGGGCTGGGGGCCAGGGGCCTCCAGCTGCTTTCCCGATGGGCTTTCTGTCAGAATCTCTCTTCTGAGGAACGTGACTCCTTGCAAGTGGGCTGTAAGTCTTAGAATAAATATTTCACTAGTCATGATGGTTTTGAAAACTTAAAGCTGTGAAGGACACATTGGAATCTCTGTGATTTACGATAAAGCTGAAGGAAACTTGATCATTCCAGGCCTGCCGTATGTAGCTGTGTGGAATGTGCAAATGAATTAAACTAGCAAACCCCACAGATTTTGTTTCTTGATTTAAAAAAAAAAAAAAAAAGTCTTAAGTCAGATCAGCTAACAGGCTATTTGAAACAGGGATTTAGCGAGGCAGCTGTTTTAAATGAAATTCCTTCCAAATGTTTCTCTCTGCCTTCCCCCTTCCATATTTTTCTTGCAAGGACTCAGAGAAGCTTCTCTTCCTAATTTTCTTGGCTCTGGATATGAGTGATTAAAAAAAAAAAAAAAGTCTGCAATAGTCCTGTAACTTCACATATTACTACTCTGTCGGTTTGGTCTTGGAGGATAGGTAATGTGTTTTACCCATCCTAGCATACCCATACAATCTCATGCCCTGGGCATAGTAATTCTTTGTATGGTACATAAGGTCAATAAAATGTACAAATGTGCCTTTTTGGTATATTACTAAATTTAATTATGACAAATATTATTTTAAATTAAAAAAAGTTTTTTATTACAAATGTCTGAAAAGGAAGTCAGAGGAAACATTTCTTTTTTCTTTTATAAAATGAGCATTAAATGACTCAAGAAGTTAAATAACTTGCCAAACTGGTTTAGATGGTAAACCATTTAGAGCCCAAGTCCCCTGACTTGTAGCTCTATTCTTTTTCTATTATTCCATGTTACAATTCTGTTATAGGTGTTCAATAAATACTCATTGAATGAATGAGTAATCTTCTTGTTATTGTCTTTATTACTGGATATTATAGCTTCATGAAGATGGCATATTTAGAGTCTAAAATTCAGATTAGTCCGCTTGTTCTAAAACAGTGATTCTTTGACTCTTGCTTTAGTAACCCATGAGCAAATTGAACTGGTTGAAAAAGCAAGGAAATGATTCATTTGGATAAGGACTGGTCTGAAACGATAGATGCTAGGAAGTGGTCAGGCGTTGTAAGCTGAATTTTCTGCTCCTTGTGGCACACATCCACATTCCCTTGTCTAAAACTCTTGGACAAAATTGTATATATTTTAGGTTTTGGAAAAAAATATAATGTATATTCTGAATACCATATCTATCTATCTATAGATCTATCTATAGATAGATAGATATGTACATGAACATTAGGTAGTACCACATAACAAATATATTAATATTTTTGCAATGAAATGAATATTTTTAGTAGGGTAAAGTTTATTAATAACCTTAGGTCAGACTTTGACACTCAGTGAGCTTTAGAGCCAAACTTACAAAAACACATATAGTTTCTGAATTTTCAATTTTGGAATTCTGAGTAAGAGATTGTGAACTTGAATTCCAGTGAGAAGGCTGGTCATGTATAAGTAGACTTTCTTCAAGAAAAGGAAGACTTTCTTTGAGTGACAACCATTTGGAAAGCAAACGCTCAAACAAAGCCAACACACCCCGCTGTTCCTCTTGTGCCAACGGAAGAGAAAAGGGAAGATTTCTTTTCTAGATGGAGAGACACTGCTCCTCTAAATCTGTGTGATATGCATTTCTCCACTAAATCGCTAATAACAAATCTCATCTCTCAGGTGGAGAGCATCATGTGGAAGCTTTTTCATGCCCATTTGAGTGAACTTTGTAAATAATACGTATTTCCAGGGAAATACGTATTATTTCCATACTTTATTTTTATTATATATGTCAACCCAATTATCTGACCTGGCATGTGTCAGGAAAACAAATACAATATCCAGCTATGTTTTTCTTCATCTGTGTGCTCAGTAACCAAGGTCCAATTAATGGCTACTGCTTTTTGGCCCAAAGCTGTCGTATTCCCAGAGGAGATACCCAGTGGAGAAAAGGATCACTGTGGAAGCTCAAATGCTGTAGATCAAGCCACATCCATCCACTCAACCCTGAAGAAGGGAGTGGGGGTGGGATGCTTTAAAATGATGACTCTTACAAATCCCACTTGTTAAAATCAGAGAACAGATTTCCTCCATGTCATTTTCAAAGTGGAAAGAGAATTATTTTCTTAAGTCACATTTTATTTTTCTGGGACCCTCTTCCCTGCTGGTTTCAGCTGGTGTATGCATGAACTACCATAGCAACAATCTCTGTCATCCTTGTCACTGATCCGGAGTCAAAGTTACCAGACAGCTTCTTGAGAAAATGTCCAATAGAAAGAAGTGTGGATCCTGTGAAAATGTGAGTCCTGCATCATTGTAAGTCAACCAAAGATCCCGGCAAATGGATATTATCTCCAGCCACCAAAATGTCTCTGCATAAATCATATGTGATATGAATGTCCCTGAGATATGTACAGCTTCAGATAAAAGTGAGCTTTTAAAAATAGTGTTTTCTTAAAAAAAAAAAAAAAAACTGAGCCTGGCATGGTTGTGAAACCCAGTTGGATTGAAGCTTGACATTAATAAAGAGATCAGCTATAGCTTAAGGACAAAATGGGTATCTTTCAAGGTATTTGAGAGCTCAGATTATGAAAGTTAGCAAAATGAGATTAAGTCACGTGGGAAAGGAAGAGGGAAACTACTAGTTATCTATTGCTTCCCTAGTTTGAGCCAGCCACTGAACTCTGTGTGTGTGTGTGTGTGTTCCTATTTCATCATTACAGTATTTCTACTGAAAGAGCCCCCTGACTCACCCTCTTCCTTACTTCTACCCTCTCTGTCCCTAGCAGCTATAATGATTGGTTTACACATGGAAACATAACTCACCTCCCTGAAACTCTCCAGTGGCTTCCCATCTCACTTTGGAAATACACAAAATTTGTAACATGCCCACAAGGCTCCATATGGACTGGCCTGGGTCTACCTCCGAAGCCTCATTAGGTACCACCCACCCCCGTCCCCCATGCTCTCTACACATTGGCCTTCTTCCGGTTCCTTGCCCATGCAACTTTCTTTTTTTTTTTTTTTTTTTTTAAAGATTTTATTTATTTATTTGACAGAGAGAGATCACAAGTAGACAGAGAGGCAGGCAGAGAGAGAGAGAGAGAGGGAAGCAGGCTCCCTGTTGAGCAGAGAGCCCGATGCGGGGCTCAATCCCAGGACCCTGAGATCATAACCTGAGCTGAAGGCAGCGGCTTAACCCACTGAGCCACCCAGGCGCCCCGCAACTTTCTTTCTTCCTGCAGGCCTTTGCACATGCTGCCTAAAGTCCCTTTATTCCAACTTGCTGCCTGGTTTCAATTTAAATGTCACATCTTCTGGGAAATTGCCCCTGGTTGCAGACTTGATTTCATATATATATATATATATATATATATATATATATAAAGCCTGTAAAACCTGCACTTTTCTTTGACATAACTCCTTGCTATTTTTAATTATATAGTTACTGGTGTGACTGTGATTTCATACTCTTCCCACAAGCTTCTCAATTCATTTAGTTGTGGAATTGTGTCTGCTTGTCCCGTTCTCAATTCCCAGTGCCAAGCCAAGCTTGCGGAACATAAAACCATTCAATAAATACCTAAATAAAAGAGACAGATGTCACTTTTATCTCCTGTGTCTTCTCTTATTGACAATTCATTTGCTTGTCTAATGAGTCCCATGCCCTGTTGCTACCTGGCAAGTTTCTCTCAGATGTGAAATGAGCACAAGCACGTATTTCTTATTCAGAAATGGTAACATGGGGTGGGACCTGCAGGCAGAGCCTCATGATGAAGTTGAGAGAAGCCTGGGTAAGGAGCCAAGGTACCCTGCTCTCTTCCAGTCTCCCCATCCAGGTCGGTGGCTTCTCCCAAGTCAATTTATTTCAATGTGTATTACACTTCTTATTTGTAAAATGTGATAATATTTCTTCCACCTCTTCATAAAATCATATCAGAAGTAAGGTGATGAAGATGAAGGTCTCTGAAACATCTTATAGAATCTAATTATGTAGTCAATTTCTTTTTCAATTAAAATCATGTTCCCATACATACTTATAATCAAAATGAAACTATATTGAAGGGAAAGGATCTAGGTTTCCAAATACACCTTCAAAATGGTAATAAATAAGTAACAGAAATTCCTGGAACTACATCCTAGCATTCTAGAACACAAAAGATAATATTGATCTGAAAATTCTGGATCTGAAAAGCTGAAGCTCTTATTAGAAGGGGGAGTAGTTACATCTGCAGAATTACGTAGGAGAAATAGTCTGTCCCAGATAAATTATCATATGTCTCATTAAACAACTACTTAAAACAAGACAGTTCTAAGTGACAAAAGGCAGATGTAGACACTGAAAAATAATACTGGATTGCTAATTAATTAATTAATTAAATTGTGTGTGTGTGTGTTCCAAAATTCATTGTTTATGCACCACACCCAGTGCTCCATGCAGTACGTGTCCTCCATAACACCCACCACCAGGCTCACCCCTTCATACCCCCAACTCCAAAACCCTCAGTTTGTTTCTCAGAGTCCACAGTCTCTCATGGTTTGTCTCCTCCTTGGATTTCCCCCAACTCATTTCTCCTCTCCATCTCCCAATGTCGTCTGTGTTATTCCTTATATTCCACAAGTAAGTGAAACCATATGATAATTGACTTTCTCTGCTTGACTTATTTCACTCAGCATAATCTCTTCCAGTCCTGTCCATGTTGGTACAAAAGTTGAATATTCATCCTTTCTGATGGAGGCATAATACTCCATTGTATATATGGACCATATCTTCTTTTTATTTTATCTTATTTTTAAACTTTATTTTATTTTTTTTTCAGTGTTCCAAAATTCATTGTTTATGCGCCACACCCAGTGGACCACATCTTCTTTATCCATTCGTCTGTTGAAGGACATCTTGGTTCTTTCCACAAGTTGGTGACTGTGGCCATTGCTGCTATGAACATTGGGGTATAGATGGCCCTTCTTTTCACTACAGCTGCATCTTTGGGGTAAATACCCAGTAGTGCTATTGCAGGGTCATAGGGTAGCTCTATTTTTAATTTCTTAAGGAATCTCCACACTGTTTTCCAAAGTGGCGGCACCAACTTGCATTCCCACAACAGTGTAAGAGGATTCCCCTTTCTCCACATCTTCTCCAACACTTGTTGTTTATTGTCTTGTTAATTTTGGCCATTCTAACTCGTGTAAAGTGGTATCTCAATGTAGTTTTGGTTTGAATCTCCCTGATAACTAATGATAATGAACATTTTTTCATGTGTCTGTTAGCCATTTGTATGTCGTCTTTGGAGAAGTGTCTGTTCATTTCATCTGCCCATTTTTTGACATGATTATCTGTTTTGTGTGTGCTGAGTTTGAGGAGTTCTTTATAGATCTTGGATATCAGCCCTTGGTCTGTAGTGTCATTTGCGAATACCTTCTCCCATTCTGTGGGTTGCCTCTTTGTTTTGTTGACTGTTTCCTTTGCTGTGCAGAAGCTTTTGATCTTGATGAAGCCCCAAAAGTTCATTTTCGCTTGTTTCCTTTACCTTTGGAGACATGTCTTGAAAGAAGTTGCTGTAGCCGATGTTGAAGAGGTTACTGCCTATGTTCTCCTCTAGGATTTTGAGAGATTCCTGCCTCACATTGAGGTCTTTTATCCATTTCTAGTTTATCTTTGTGTATGGTCTAAGAGAATGGTCGAGTTTCATTCTTCTACACATAGCTGTCCAATTTTCTCAGCACCATTTATTGAAAAGACTATCTTTTTTCCACTGGATATTTTTTCCTGCTTTGTCAAAGATTATTTGACCATAGAGTTGAGGGTCTGTATCTGGGCTCTCTACTCTGTTCCACTGGTCTATGTGTCTTTTTTGTGCCAGTACCATGTTGTCTTGGTGATCACAGCTTTGTAGTAAAGCTTGAAATCAGGCAATGTGATGCCCCCAGTTTTGTTTTTCTTTTTCAACATTTCCGTAGCAATTCTGGGTCTCTTCTGGTTCCATAAAAATTTTAGGATTGTTTGTTCCAGCTCTTTGAAAAATGCCAGTGGAATTTTGATCAGGATGGCATTGAAACTATAGATTGCTCTAGGCAGTATAGACATTTTAACAATGTTTTTTTCTTCCAATCCATAAGCATGGAATACTCTTCCATTTTGTTGTGTCTTCTTCAATTTCTTTCATGAGTATTATGTAGTTCCTTGAGTACAGATCCTTTACCTCTTTGGTTAGGTTTATTTCCAACTATCTTATGGTTCTTGGTGTTATAGTAAATGGAATCGATTCTCTAATTTCCCTTTCTATATTTTCATTGTTAGTATATAAGAAAGCAACTGATTTCTGTGTTGTTAATTTAGAAGCGGGCTTGGTGTTCTTCCAGATTCGACAAAATCTTAGACTACAATAAAGGTATCCTTTATTTTGAGAGCATAGGAAGGAAGGAGATGGAAACAATTATTAATTCTTTGTCCTTTAGAAACTTGATGTATTTATCTTGGAGTCAGGGGAAGATTGGGATGCAGATAATTTCTGATTAGATATTTTTCTTCACTGCCTACTCCGTCATGGTTTATTGCTAATTGTGTGTGTGTGTGTGTGTGTGTGTGTGTGTGTGTGTGTGTGTGTATGTATGAGAGAAAGGGGGGGAGGAGAGTGTTTTAAGAGGAGTGGTATGGTACTTCAAACAAATAATCCTACAGCCGACAGCAGCTGTTCCTGATTTCTTTTAATAATCCATGACAAAAATATTGAGTGTACAGTAATGCAAACAGCCAAATAATGAAATGAAAACAGTCAGAAGCAATCATTTGCTCTAACTCTTTCCATTTTATTTGAATACACTGAGTGTGTTGAGATGTTAAAATAACTGTTAGTGTTTTGGAGATCATCAGCACTATTGTAGCACTGATGTGTGTGTGTGTGTGTTTTAATTCCATTTGGGGGCTGAAGAATGGAAAGTCAATATAGCTACTTTTCTTCTATACCTAAAAAGTCTTTCTGCTTGGCTAATTTGTCCTTATTTCTTTCTCCTTTGTGTGAATCATTGATTCTTTCATGATCTAGCTCAGCCAGACCTTGGGGTACCACTTCAGATGAAAGATGTGAAAATGAGTTAAAATCTATATTATTTTAATAGCTGGTACCAGAAGTCTTCTTAGAGTAGAAACTCTTTTATCAGGAAAAAGCCTCATTAGGTGCCATGTGGTTCACCAGGCTCTTGACATACTGGCTTTCCTCCAGTTCCTCAAACCAGCCACTTTCTATCCTGCCCCAGGGCCTTGGCATGTGCTGTCTTTTGAGGCTCAAAGGTGAGACTGTAATGGCAGTAGGTGGCATAGGAGAGGGAATGGAAGAAATTGGAACAATGCATTAAAAATGAATTGAGAATTGTGCACTTAAGGTTCATACATTGAATTCTACACATATGAATTATCTGGGGCGGCTGTAACAAATTATCATAAACTCGAAGGCTTAAAATAGCATAAATTTTATTCTGTCACAGTTCTGGAGGCCAGACGTCTGAAAGCATGGTGCCCCAGGGCGGTAATCCCTCTGAAGGCTCCAGGGGAAGACATGCACTTCACGTCATACAGCTTCTGTTGGTCAGAGGCATTCATTGGCTTGTGGCCACATCACTGCAATCTCTGCCTCATGGCCACATTGCCGCCTCCCCTCTGTCTCTTCCTCTTCAGTGCCCCATTTATAAGCTCACTTGTCATTGGATTTTGAGCCTTTCTGAATAATCTAGGATAATCTCCTTTCTCAAAATCTTTAACTCAATCATATCTGCAAAGACCCTTGTTCCAAATAAGATTACATTTATAAATTCCAGGGATTTGAACTTGATAGTTTTGGATCGTCATTATTCCCTTAACCTCTTCAAACTGAACTGCAAAATATTTAAGTTGTGTTAACGCTTCTTTTAATAAACTCTTTGGTTATTCCCACATTGTGGTTTTTTTGATCATGTATTTTTACGTTCTCCATTTTTTAATAATTATGCTAGCTAATATACTCATATTTTATAGACTATTTTAAGAAACAACTCATGAATTTGGTCACTTTATAATTGTTATTAATAATTTTTAATAGAAATGTTTGCATTTATCTTACTGTCTTTTAGAGAGAGAATGTGTGCATGCATCACACAAGCAGGGTTGAGGGTGGGGGCAGAGGAAGAGGGGGAAAGAGAGTCTTAAGCAGGCTCCCCAAGCTCAGTTTCCTGAACTTGAGATCATGACCCGAGCTGAAACCAAGAGTTGATCAGTGAACCAATTGAGACACCCAGGCTTTTCTTGTGTTACTTTTTTTTTTTTTTTTTAAGATTTTATTTATTTATTTGACAGACAGAGATCACAAGTAGACAGAGAGGCAGGCAGAGGGAGAGAGAAAGGGAAGCAGGCTCCCTGTGGAGCAGAGAGCCCGACTCGGGGCTCGATCCCAGGACGCTGAGATCATGACCTGAGCCGAAGGCAGCGGCCCAACCCACTGAGCCACCCAGGCGCCCCTTGTGTTACTTTTTTTATTGACTACATTCCCTATGCTATAATTTTCATCCCTGTGACTTAGTTATTTTATACCTGGAAGTTTGTACCTCTTAATCCCCTTCACATTTGTCTCTCCTTTAATTATTTCTGCTTTCATTTGTTTTGTTTTGTTTTTATTTTTTTTCTAGCTTTTTTATTTGGATATTTAACTTACACATTTGTATTCTTTCTTGTTGGTTGACCTAAGATTTCACTGCCTTCTAACCAAATCCATAGTTGTACTATGTACTCAAATCTTTGCTCCAAGTGTTGGTTTAAGAAGAGATCTCTGATTTAGAAGTACCATTATATTTTTGTTTGTTACCTAATTTGTACATTAAGTACTATTACATGTTATCAGAGGATGTTGCCTCTGTTATTGTTTACTTTTACAAATTTATCCAGTCTTTCTTATGGCTAGATTTCGTGACTGTTCCATGAGCACCTGAAAAATATGGTCTGTGCTCAGAGTTAAAAATTGGGTAGAATTTTCTTATTAATTATGTTATTTAGGTCTCCCGTATCCTTAATTATTTCCCCCTTTTTTAAAATTCAGTTTTTGTTTAAATTCAATTAATTAGCATAAAATATATTATTGGTTTCAGAGGTAGAGTTCAGTGATTCATCAGTCTTATATAACAGCCAGTGCTCATTCCATCGAGTGCCCTCCTTAATGTCCAGCACACAGTTACCCCATCTCTCTCTCCCTCCCCTCCAGGAACCCTCAGTTTGTTTCTTATGATTAAGAGTCTCTTATGGTTTGTCTCCCTCTCTGATTTCATCCTGTTTGATTTTTCCCTCCTTTCCCCTATGGTCCTCTGCTTTGTTTTTTAAATATCACATATGAGTGATATCATACGATAATTGTCTTTCTCTGACTTATTTCACTTAGCATAATCCCCTCTGGTTCCATCCACATTGTTGCGAATGGCAGGATTCCATTTCTTGTTGGTTGAATAGTATTCCATTGTATATGTATACCATATCTTCTTTACCATTCATCTGTTGATGGACATCTGGGCTCTAATTGTTAAGCTTGATCAAGGATTGAGTGATACGTATATTTTATGTGAATATCTCTCTTTTCTTTCTTACTTTATTTTATTCTCTTTAATTTCTGTATTACAGAATGATACTAAATCAGATTCTGTTTCTCCTAATGTGATTCTTCTTATTTTTATTTGCAGTTCCTGTACTACTTGCTTTGAAATTATTAATGTTAGATTATTTGGTATATGGGTATTCATAACTGCTAAATATCGTGGCAAAATTCATTTTTAATTTAAGTTGCCCATAATTCTGTCATCTAAGGAGTCTTCTCTCAATTCTCTCAGATACTAAGATAGTGACCCCTGCTTTTCTACCAATTTACATTTTTCTCACGTGCGTGTTCCCATATCTTGTCAATGATTTCTGAATCATTTGAAGTATGTATTATATAAAGCATATGATTGAGTTTAGCTTTGTAATTCCAATAAAACCCTTTTTTTCTTTTAATAGGTCAATCTACCCCTTAGTACATTTTTTTTAGATTTTATTTATTTATTTGACAGACAGAGATTTCAAGTAGACAGAGGGGCAGGCAGAGAGAGGAAGGGAAGCAGGCTCCCCGCCAAGCAGAGAGCCCGATGTGGGGCTCGATCACAGGACCCTGGGACATGACCTGAGCCAAAGGCAGAGGCTTTAACCCACTGAGCTACCCAGGCGCCCCTCCCCTTAGTACATTTACTAATATGAAAATAATGTTTGATTGTAGGTATGTGTAACATTTTAGGTGATCATCTCTCTTTTCTTTCTTACTTTATAAGGTTTTCTTTAAGATCTGTATTTCCCCTGCTATGTGTGTACCTTTATTCTTGAAACTTGTAAGATTTTCATGTTTGTTCTGTGTGATTACCATTATATAGCTTTATACAATGTCCTTAATCCTCTACTCCTTTTGAAAGTCTCTCTTAATTCCCTTGCATTAGCAATGTCAGAATAGGTATTGTTCTATTGCCTATCCCCTTTCCTTGGCAGTCCAATGCAGGATCATATATCTTTAAATATGCATCGTTCTTTGTTACTTACCTGTGCAGACTTAAATAAACTTGCACATGCACTCCTCCTGGGTTGAATGTTGCCCCTGGGAGCTTTCCCCAGCTGAAGCTTCCTTTTTAGGTTGAGGAGGCTTCCTTCACTTTGATGGAAGCCCAGAGGCAAAAAAGCGAAGAGCGTGCTTTGAGCGGCCCATACAACTGCCCTAGAGTCAGAAGTGGATCCTGGGATGTGACTTAAGCCCCAGAAGCACCTGTTGCGGCGTCTCCGGAAGGGTGGGTGTTAATTTCCGCAGCATCAACCGGGCATTGATATTATGCTTGAGCCTCAGGTTGCATCCTCTCTATGGCACCAGCCAGGTGTGGGAAAGGCTGGAAAAGGCTGAGAGGTTCACGCCGTCTATCTTTCCGGCTTATCTTCTCTTTTGTGCTCTGAGCTACAGCTACTGTTGTTGCTCGTCTTGTTCCCATGAGAACAAACACAGGCCAGAGACTGGTGATGGAGTACGCTAGCGCCCGACGAGCAGCCTGACTTTGGAGACAGACACTAAGACTAGATCCAGTGTAGGAAACACAGGTAAAAAAATACCAGATTTGTGGCTGTCAAAGTATTGCCAATTACAACCTCATAAATCAGACTTAAAAAGAAAAGTTACTAAAAAGTGGATTTCTGTGCCTTTTCTTGGCCTAAAACAAGAAGAAATAGATCACTTTTGTAGGCTACTTAGGTGTATCTGTTTTTCTAATTTGCAGTTATTAAGCTCATAGGCCTTTAGGCATTATATCCCGAATTAAAATCCTGCCTTTACCACACACTGACCATGTGACTTTGGCAAATTACTGAAACTTTCTGTGACTCAGTTTCTTGCTCTGTTAAGTGGAAGTAATTAGATGAAATAAAATGACATATGTAAAGTGTTTTTAGAGCAGTCCATAGTGTACCCTGTTACAAGTCTTATTTCTTATTATTATCGCTTTTACACCCACAAGATTGATAGTCCCCCTTGGTGTGTGTCCATTATGATTTTCTTCTCTTAGTTACCATTACTTACCATTACAATGCCAATTTTACGTACTCAAATGTACACTCCATGAGAACTGGGACACTGTTGGGTCTAATCCACACCTTATCCCAGCTCCTAGTAAGCGGAGTGGAACACAGTATGGCTCAATACTTTTTTGCATGAATGGATGAATGAATCAATAAATCATCCGATCAAGATTGCTCGTGTAGGGCCCTGATGTGTCAATTTTCTGAAGTAAATCACATATTTTGAGCTCATTCTCTCATTACAGAGAAGCGCTAATTTCAGCTATAAGCTTTGAACATACCTTTTAAATCTATACTTATATTTAACCTGCGGTGGAGAAATACAAATCAGACTGACAGATCAACCCAACCTGTAAGTCTCCTCTCTTCTCTAACCACTAAGCAGGCATCAGTTTCGATTACCCAGACACCCTATATTTTTCCTCATTGAATTATCCAGGCTGAACGACCACTCAAGCAAAACTTAAAAAAAAAAAAAAAAGATTTTCAGTTCTGCCCACACCCCCATCCTGTTCCTATTCTCCTGGAAAATAGTCGCTGATAGCTTTGCTGCTATATGGATATCAAGATGGATTAATTCCAAACTTCTGTGATATGGATAATTACTTACTTGGGCCATCCCCCTCCTTTTTTAAAAAATTTTGTGCCCTAAAAGCCAGAATCGACAAGTTTCAAACTGGATACAGTGACATTGACTCAAACAATTTTGATTTCCAGGGAATTGAGATGATTTAAGGGTATAAAGCACTATGGTGAGGTAAGCCTTGGATGAGATGAAATTGGCCTTTTCCAGGAGCTTGGGATCTGGTCCAAGTACCTTGAGATGCATTCAAATGACACATTAAAATGAGCTGGCCACACCTGAGAGCAACTGTGAAGAGGGCAAGACAGGAAGTACACTAACGTTTACCAAACCCCGGTCATGCCAGGTGCATCATCTCATCCGATACAACTGTCCTATGAATCCTATAATTGTACCTCTTTCAGATGAGAGGAAATGGAGATTCAGAGAGTTGAAGCTACTTGTTCAGGGTCTATATAGAAAGCAGCAGCAGTTCCTAGATCATACTTCACTGTGGGTAACTATCACAGGCTCATCCCAAAGCCTCAGTTGTAGAGTTTTGGCTCCACTCCTCATTCTTCCCCTCATTGTGTAGTAACGCACACCATAGGGAATGCTTCCTTTATTGTGTCCACGGCATCTGCAACTTTGCCCACCTGCCCAACCACAGACATTCATCTCTGTCAAACAGGGCCTGTTTATATGGAGCTTCTACATCTTTGCCCCACTCATGTGGAGAATAATTAACAACTTGTTTTGGTATTTGCATGTTATTGTGTGTATACACACTCCAATACATGAGACCTATTCTATCTTAACTTGGTCATGTTATTCCTGAGTTCTTCTCCAAACTCTGTTTTGACTTTTCAATCTCCCTTGCTGACTCATACCCCAAAGTAAGAGTCTTTTTTTTTAAATTTATTTTTTATTTATTTTCGGCATAACAGTATTCATTATTTTTTCACCACACCCAGTGCTCCATGCAATCCATGCCCTCTCTAATACCCACCACGTGGTACCCCAACCTCCCACCCAGCAGCTAATTCAAACCCCTCAGATTGTTTTTTAGAGCCCATAGTCTTTCATGGTTCACCTCCCCTTCCAATTTCCCCCAACTCCCAGTAAGAGTCTTTATCTCACTTTATCCTCCTTTGGGAGCTACATGATGTTTTCCCAACAAACTATCATTTCTTTTCAGATGAATCACGTCTCTCTTGCTGATCTCTCAGTTTTACTCAAGACTTGCATTCTCAATACCCATTTGGACATCCAATCAGTGCCTGCTTAGGTTTGGATATGTTGATTTTCAGATGCTGGCCCAATACCCATTTGAAGACTTCAGACTCATCTCTATATTAGTTGATTCATCTTTAAGTGGACTTCAAACTATTAACTCAAAATTGACAAGCCTTCCTTTCATAGCTTGATGAATATTATCACTCACTCCCTCAGATGTAAAGCCTCTCAGTTACCTTTGTCTTTCCCTAAGCAACCACATCTGTCAGGTCGCCAAATTTTGTGCATTCTCTTCAACCATAGTCCTCCCCTTTTCACTGACCCTTTGTTAGAATCCTAGTTCATTTTCACCTTTTTCTTGACCCCTTCCAACCTTCTACCTAGTCTTCATTCCCTTCCCATCTTTATGCAAGTTCATTAGCACTGACACCGTATTTTTTCCAAATCTCAGATCTGATCTTATTTTTTCCTTTACTCAGAAACTCTAGTTTCACAAACCCTATTGCCTGTAGAATAACAATACAAGTCCTGAGTAAGCATTTTAGGACCTTCAGAAGAATCAGGTCGGTCTTCCTTTCTCATCAGTCCTAATCATAATGGACTATACTGGAGTTGTGCCAGATGAATTCAAAAGCCCTCAAGGCCCCAACCTGTCCCAATCTTTATGCCTTGCTCATGTTGTGCTGCTGTGCTCAGGATGACCTTCCTTCCTTGCCCCATCCCTGTCAGCCCAAATCCTGTGCTCCGGACCTTTCCCAATCAGAGTGTGTTGCTCCCTCATTTATCTTCTATTATATTTAGCTGAAATCACATAAAAGTCTATCTTTCTATCACCTTTCAGAATTTTTTTTAAAAGATTTTATTTAGCTATTTGACAGATCACAAGAAGGCAGAGAGGAAGGCAGAGAGAGAGGAGGAAGCAGGCTCCCTGCTGAGCAGAGAGCCCGATGCAGGGCTCAATCCCAGGACCCTGGCATCATGACCTGAGCCAAGGCAGAGACTTTATTTTAACCCACTGAGTCTCCCAGGCGCCACCTTTCAGAATTTTTGATCAGTAAAGCCTCTCATAATCATTTCTATAACAATGTTACCTAAAGTAATTCTATAAAATTTCCGATCTCAAAATCTCTTATATCTTGGACTAGAAATCTATCACTAAGACTTCTATATTTAAGGAGCTCAGGTCAAATCATATTGTCACTGACATCTTTACTTCGGGACTGTAAATTGTTAGCACTATTTTAGAGATAAGAGAATAGGGATACAAAGTAAATATTTGATGAAAAGTAATAAAATTGTGAAAGATTTCGGAATAGAGTTCAGTACTCTTTATTGTTAGTGCTATTTTTGAGACTTAAGATATCTAAGACAGAAGCCACTAGCCAAATGTAACTATTTAAATGTCATATACACAATGGAATATTATGCAGCTATAAAAAAAAGAATGAGACCTTGTCATTTGCGACAACTGGATGGAACTAGAGGGTATTATACTAAGTGAAATAAATCAGACCAAGAGACTAATACTATATGATTTAACTCATGTGTGGAATTCAGAAAAACAAAACAAGTGAATAAAAAAATAAAGCCAGAATCAGAATTTTATATATATATATATATATATATATATATATATATATATATATATATATAATTGATGGTTGCCAGAGGGGAGGGTGTGGGAAAACGTGGGCAAAATGTGTGAAAGGCAGTGAGAGGTACAGGCTTCCAGCTGTGGCATGAATAAATCATCAGAATAAAAGGCACAGCATAGGGAACAGAGTCAATGATAAAGCACTGATACAAAACACATCATCACAGAAAGTTCTTTTCAACAGCACTGTTTTATTCCCTTTGTAGGATATGCTTGATAACACATTCCTCATTAAGGAAATCTTCTATTTCTTTTTGGAGTTTTTGTCATTTATTTTCACTTGCTTCTACAAATGTCAGTTCTGGTGTTTGTGCTGCGTCAGAAATAACAAGGAGCAAATGATTTTTCAAAGACCTTTTATAAACTGGCTTGATTTCTTCCATGTTCTCAGAATTTATTTCAATTTCTTCTCAGCTGGGATGATGAAAAAATGACTCCCTTGCATATGATATTTTCTTCAAGGAATTGAACAAAAAATTGTATGATTTTGTGCAATCCATTACATATCTTAGTTATGAATCCGTATGGCTCCCACTTCACTTATCCCAGCTTAGTTATCAGCATAAGCCTGTAAAACTCAGATTTTACCCACAAATGGAAGTAATTGCAAAGAGATCTAAGGACAATTTGGCCCATTTAGGAAGACCGGGAAGCAGAGGAAGAAAAACATTTGCTCAATCAACATTTTCACTTAGTGCATGCACAACAGCCCCCCAATATTATAACTTACTCCTCGAAAATGAGGACATTAGTGTCCAGATAAAAGTTACAGCATATCGGGTGCCTGGGTGGCTCAGTGGGTTAAGCTGCTGCCTTCGGCTCAGGTCATGATCTCAGGGTCCTGGGATCAAGTCCCGCATTGGGCTCTCTGCTCGGCAGGGAGCCTGCTTCCTCCTCTCTCTCTCTCTGCCTGCCTCTCCATCTACTTGTGATCTCTCTCTGTCAAATAAATAAATAAAATCTTAAAAAAAAAGTTACAGCATATCTACTGTTAAGATCTTTTGTCAACTGTACATTCTGAATAAAGATTCTCTCTTACCTTAATGTATGAGAATTTTGAACTTGTTCTCAAGGCAATGAAGTGATCACTCCTGTCTTTGTACTTCTTCTGTAGTTTAAATATCATCACACACATTGTATATGTTTGCAAAGTTATCTATTTGCATATAGGTCTCTCTGACAATACTGTCATTATTTAAGGCAGGAAAGCCCACTCATCTTTCCAACCCCAGTATATAGTGTAACGCTTGGCAAATATTAGGACTGCTATAGTTGATCCATTCCTCAAGTCCTTTTTTCTTTCTTCTTTTTTTTTTTTTTAAAAGATCTTATTTGTTTATTTATTTATTTAAATGAGAGAGAGAGAGAGAGAGAAGCTGACTCCTCGCTGAGCAAGGAGCCTGATGTGGGGCTTGATCCCAGGACCCTGAGATTATGACATGAACCAAAGCAGGGACTCAACCAACTGAGCCACCCTAGGAGCCCCTTCTCCCTCAAGTCTTGAGAGGTCTTACCTTCCATATTCCCAGCCATACTCCCCATCCACCATCACTCCCTCATCGCAGTGTTTTGGGATAAGAACATACTTAGAGGCAATATTAATCATATCTCTTCCAGTGATAGACAACCCTCTGCTCTGTCCAATGAAATCCTGCTCCCCCCCCCCTCCCAACTTTACACCTCCTTGTCCAACAAACCAGTAATGGGCAGTGAAGAAATCCGGAATGTGGAGGAGTTCGATAGGCATCTCCTTCCTGGGCACTGGCTGGATTACAGTTGGAATAGACTCTCAAAATTGCTTGCTTCCAATCAGGGCATAGAGAGATCAAATGCAGTCCACCACCTGCCTATATCTGAGATGAAAACATAGTTAGTTGTTTCCTAAACTCCAAGAGGATAGCTGAGCAGGTTAGTGCTCCAGAGCTTGCCCAAGGCAAAATGATGATTTTTCTAAAAAGTTTTCTCTTTTTAAACACCCTTTTCCTTTCACACAAAGCTTTGATCAAACTAGTTTTTAACCGGTGATTTCAGCTTTTGAAGACTCAGAAGATTTAAAGACCCGCTACCTTGTTAATAATGGTGTGTTAGGCCAGTGGGGTATTACTCAGAGGAGTGGGGTAAGCTCAGGAGTCTGAAGTTTGTACTGTAGCCTTTGCCTGCCTCCACCTGTCATGAATCCACCCTGAAACGGCTGCGCTCACACGAAGAAAAATCCAGAAGGTGAGCACAATTCCTTTAGCTTCACGATCAGAGTCTAAAAGCTGTGGAAAGAATTTCACATTTTCTTCCAGGAAGGGAAAAATTATAGTCTTCTCAGTCTCCAATCAAGCCTTTTTATGACATATGGAACAGCTAAGTTCTTTTTTTCCACAGAGGCCAGCTTTCATTAATCAAAATTTTCAACTCCTATAGAAGTAAGTCTCACACATAACTTAAACAAGTAATTAAACCAAAAATATGATGTGGTTTTTATTTGGTTCATCAATGATTTAATAGTTTCTGCTGGATTTTTAGAGACATATTTATTTTCAATCTTCTTTATCAGCAGAATTAGATCTATTACATGGCCAAACTGCACGAAATTGCTCATTAAAAAGACCCCCCAAAAAGAAAACAAAGAATGGGAGAAAATCAATGCAAATACCGGCATAGAGACAGAGTCATTGATGTTAGGAAGCTTCAGGAAGTTTATATATCATACAGAGTTGGGTTTTTTTTTTTTTTCCCCCAAAAGCTTCCTTTAAAAGGAGGATATTGATCTTTTTTTGGACAGAAACTGATAATATTTTCCCTAGGCCCACCCTATGTATTCTAAAATTATCTGATTTTTAAAAAAATATTCTTTCTTCCCTTGGTCTGTTAATATAGCCTCATAAATAATACACAAAACCCTGTTGCAAAATGTCTATTGAGACCAGGAAACTGCTTCTCTGCATTAGCTTTGTTCTCTTTCTTCTCATTTGTTTGTGACTATCCCTCCTTCTTTCATGCTTAGAGCTTATGATAAAAAAGAAAAAATTATAATAGTAGTAGTAGAAGTACAGCAGAGGTTTGAGGATAAGGAAGCAGATCAAAATCTCCACAGAAGTCACGTGAGCCATGCGTTTTTTGTTTTGTTTTGTTTTATGCCCATGTCAAGTCTGCGTGGGGCAGTCAGTTTGGGCTGTAATTTCACCACACACAATTTTACCAAACAAGACACCACGTCTCTGCAGAGGTTGGTCACACTATGGTGCCAAGAAAAAGTAAACAACGCATGGCTTTGATCGTGATTCCTCTGTTTAATATCCATATCAACATCCTTAAAGATCTGGCTATATTCTGTATAGAATGTACTGGAAGCTACATGCCTAGTGGGAAGTTCCTTGACAGGTAACTAAAGAGCTGACATCGGGAGCATACACTTTGGAGCACTATAGCGATTGTGAAAGGCAGATAACTATTCAGCCTTGAGAGTCCATTTTCCTTTTTAAACAGCATAGACGCCGATAGCGGTCGGTCAAGGTTACATTTTTACACGTTTGGCGTCTGTCTTCAACTACAGCATATAAAATGCCCCAGACAATGCATGCTTAAAATTGACAGTAACAGAATTTGGAGAGGGAGTAGTGATTGTGCCACTAGATTACAGAGGCCGGCTGCCTTCCAAAGAATTCACATTTGCTCAGCATCTGGGAGAGTTTAAAGCTTATAGAAAGTGGGAATGGATGTTGACAAAGGTAGAATAATACACATCAAGTTCAAAGATAATACAAACAAACCCCTATAACTGGTGATATTTTATGTGCAGAGAGGCCTTCAAGGAGAATGGTCAGAGGCAAGTCTGCACACCCTTTTGGGTGTCTAGACATTTGGAAGGAAGGAAGCACCAAGTGTTCCAAACCTGTCTCTCCTGCAGTGATTGAATTTGGCTACAATGACTTAGCCTCTGCCTTAAGCAGAACAGCTCATGCTTCCTCTCCCTCTTTCTCCGTGGCTACCTAAGTTTCAGAGTTCATGGTTGGGGTCAGGGTATAGTTATAAACAACATTTGACTCCTGTATAAAAACCAAAAAAGAGCCCGGTGATCTTGAACCTTAGCTAAATGTTTCCTTCATTTAGGAGTGCCCTGTCTTTCCTGAGCTATCAGCCTTCAGGTTCTCAAACCAGATATACCTGGTGGAGACAGCTGACCCCCACCAGTGAAGCCCCATAAGCCTTACTCCTGAGCACATTTGAAGGCAGGGATTTCTCTTGAGTGTCTGAAACTTTTGCTGATTTCTCCCTAGAAACCCAAAACTAAATCCTAGTGAAGAGAAGATGGCTTTTTCTCTCCGTACTAGATATTTGGATAGTGGTGATGATTGATTGGTTGATGATGTCCATTCTTGGACTAGTTTGACGCCCTGTCTCCAAGGTCACCTTTATTTAAGGGTCAAGAGTTCAATTTGGGTCTTGAAAAAGAAACAATTATTGGTATATATGTACCCATTACAAAGAAAGTGTAAGGGCCTCCCATCACTTAATTCAATTGAACTAAATGAGATGAAATTTTATAGCAACAGTTTTAAATTCACCTGCCACCTACAAGTTTTCCAAGAATCTTCCAGGACAGCATCTACTGAAGAGAGAGCAAGGTTAACAAATAAAGGGGGGAAAAATGAAACAAAATAAAACAAAACAAACAAAAAAAAACCCAAATGGTCACTTTGGGTCAGACTATCTTCTGCCAATTTTTTTTTTTTTTGGTTTGTTTTTTCCTGTTAATCAGGGAATTTTTGCAAGATGGCAGTTACTTGCTAAACTCAAACTCTGAGAGATTAGGAATGTGCCCCAAACACATAATTTTCTGTAATCAAATATGTTTGGTGTTAGGTTCTTCAGTATCACTGCTTGGAGCTTCCTATTTCTTGGGTTTATTATGGCCAGTTCAGTGAGGTCATCAGTGTGGAAATTTAAGAATAAATTTATTTACAAGTGTGTGTTCACTGATAGCTCTGGCTTCATAGAAGGGATGCTTGGCCAACCTCTGACATTCTAGAATTTTTGTTATCCTCCCTCTGGGGGGCCAGGCTGCCTGGGGCCCCCACCTGGCTCTACCAGTAGAGCAGTAGCATAGTGTGTGTATTTGTCAGGGTCTCCAAAGAAACAGAGCCAAGAGGATGGATGTGCATATGGTACAAAGAGATTTATTTTAATGTATTAGCTAACACAATTTTGGAGGCTTACAGAGTCCAGAATCTGATAAGGGAGGCTGGCAGGCTGGAAACTCAGGAAAGAGCAGCAGTTCAAGTCCAAAGGCAGTCTGCTGGCTCTCCCGGAAGACCCGGTGCCGTAGATTTGTGAAGAATCGTGAAGGCGGTCTGCTGGCAACCTGGGACTTCTAGACCAGCTCTTATTCCATTCAGTCCTTCAACTGACTGGATGATGCCCAGCAACATTACGGAGGGTTATCTGCTCTACTCCAAGTCCGCCAATTCAAGTGTAAATCTCATCCAAAAATACCTTCACAGAAACAACAGTCATGTTGGCCGGAATATGTGGGGACTGTGGCCCAATCAAGCTGACGAATAAAATAAACCAGCATGGTGACCTTAGGCCACTTACTTAACCTCTTTGTGCCTCAGTATTCTTGCCCATAAAATAGGAGGCCTTCAAGTCTGGGCACAGACTTCACAGGATGACTGGGAGGATTAACTAGGTTGACTTCTAAGTGAAGAGTGGGGAACAGTTCCTGCACACAGTAAGCACTTTATTACGGATCGTTGGAAAAGAAAGGAATTTTTGAGATATCAAGACTACTTTGAGATCCAGAGAAGTGAAATGACTTGCCACAAATTGCAGAGTGAGTTGACATCAGAGATGAGATTAGAATTCGAATGTCCGAAATAGCCATCGGGTTGACTATTGGAGACCCGCTTTGCTGCTGTGTTCTTTAGCTGGGTAATTGTTGCAAGAGTCTATCAGGCGAAGCATATTACTGCTAAAATTTAGAATCCCTTCATGTTTGAGATGTTTTTAAAATAAGTCCCTGGTAATCACTATTGCAGAAATGTGTGTTCGGTTATTTATATCTTCAGGTTATTGAAAAATACCTCTCTTGTCTACTGGATGATTCATTGAACTTCAGATTCCTTTATGCTTCTGCTGTTCCACATGAGTCATTTGACTCCCTTGAGACAGACTGAGCTAATGCTAACACCTGGTATTCCCACAGAACCTGCCCTCTAAGGTTCAGTGAGAGTCAGGGTACAGCTAATTGAAAAGACTTGCATAGTTTGAGCTGTTCTGTTTTTTCTTTTCTTTTTTCTTTAAGGGTCTGATCTGCCTCCATTCTAGGACTGCGGAGAAGATGCAGAATTTTGTTTCCTTCCTGTCAAAAAAGTTACTTGAGGGGCGCCTGGGTGGTATCTGCCTTTGGCTTGGGGTATGATCCTAGGGTCCTGGGATCGAGCCCCTGATCAGGCTCCCTGATCAGCGGGGAGTCTGCTCCTCCCTCTTCCTCTGCCTGCTTGTGCTTTCTCACTCATTGTCTCTCTCTCTTAGTCTATCCAATAAATAAATTAAAATAAGTTGTTCTATCTAAGATTCTTTGTTAATGTTTCTCAGAGTGAATTATGCTAAGATTAGTTGGATTATAATTACTCAGAAGGCTCGACTAAAAAGTAAGGGGCACCTGGGTGGCTCAGTGGGTTAAGCCTCTGCCTTTGGCTCAGGTTGTGATCTTAGCATCCTGGGATTGAGCCCCACATCAGGCTCTCTGTTCCATGGGAAGCCTGCTTCCTCCTCTCTCTGCCTGCCTCTCTGCCTGCTTGTGATCTCTGTTGAATACATAAATAAAATCTTTAAAAATAAATAAATAAATAAATAAATAAATAAATAAATAAATAAATAGTAGAGGTAACTGTTCAGCACTTAGATCCACTGCACTTGAACGTCCAGTGGTTGGATCCAAAAAACACATTTTTTACAAGTTCCTCATGTTGACTCTTATGCCACAGAAGCCTGAGAATTGCTGCCCTATATTACTATGCTTTTGCTAATAAACACTGCATCCTGGAATTTTAAAGCTGTAATCGTGACTTGTAAAGTTCCTAGGTTGATCCATCGCCACTTGTTTAATTACGTTGCATTCTACATTGCTTCTGGCTGAAAACAGTTTGGTGCTTCTGCATTAATGAAGTGTGGCTGTGCTTACATACTGTCTCCTGATCTGAGCTGCTGGCTTAGTAATTCTTGTTAGCTCTGCTTCATAGGAGCACTAGGAAACATAGTGCTTGCTTTTAATGCTGACTCTTAGCATCCATGGTTTATTACATTTAGTGCTACATTTTTAACCACCCAGTATAAAAGTTTCCATTTTCAAAGCACATTAAATATCAATGATATTCTGGACTGAAGTCATTACTATCCTTAAGAAAAGATTTACTAAATAACTACTTTTGAAGGGCTGGTTTGTATCAGGTAGAAATATGCATGTGTAGCCATTGTTGCTGAATGTATACACCTACCTCTTTAAGTCATGGAAATTATATAAACTCACATGATTATGTTAAGGAAAGAAATCATTGCATCCAAAGGTAAAATGACACAGAACCCACTGGGCTTGGTTCCTGACTCCTACCTGCCCAAATGACAGTAAGTAAGATCAAGAACAATCTTACCATTAGGGGATGTTTACTACGTGGCAGGTGGGGGGTGGGAGGAATATGCTAAGTACATTCATGAATTTATTTACTCCTCCAAAGAGTCTGTAAATTCGATAATTTTCTTTGTCTCCATTGTTCAAAGGAGAAACTGGTGCTTAGGGAGGCCATGTTTCTTTCCCTAGTCCCATAGCTTGTCAGGATTTGAACAGGGGCCAGTCAAACCGAGAAGCCTGTGTTTTAACCCTACCTCTCAGTAGACCAACTTCTTGCTCTGCTCTGTTCTTTTTGACCTTATCCATGAAAAGAGACGCTGAGATTTGGTCTTTGAGAATGTATCACTCTCAAGAGGATTTTGAGTGTACTGCCCGTCCCAAACTGAAAGCAGACCATTAAAGGACTGCTGAGTGCTATGGCCCTGTTGGGGACCCAGCGGAACCATGCTGTAGACTAGCTCTATTACTTGTTTAATATGGGACTCAGTGCAAGTCATTTAATTTCTCTGGGCAATGTTGAAATTGATCATACATTGACCGAGGGGTCTGGAATCTCATCTCTTCAAGCTACAATCTACTGTGATTTTGTACATTTTCACAGAAAGGGCAGAGATCTTCTCGTCAGGAATCATTGGGTTGTAAGGAATAGAGACCCATTCCAGCTTGTTGAGGTAAAGGAATCTTATCATAAAGAAAATGGTTCATCTTATAGAAAGAAAGTTTGAGGGGGACACCCAAACTTCACAGGACCTGAAAAGCTGTCACCGGTCTCCTGGCTCCTTTTCTTAGCCAGCTCTACTTCTGTTTTGCTACTTTGCTTTTCTCCACCTCTGCGGATTGGCTTCCTTGCCTTGTTTCCTCATGACCAGTCAGAGCTGCCCAGCACAGCAGCTCCCAGCACCACCTTGCTTCAGTCTCTGGGTATCAATTCCAAATTTCAAGCTGAGAGCCTGTCTAACTGGCTGGGTGTGGGTCACACGTCCACTACTGATTGAATTTTCTGGACAAAATGGATAGGATGGGATGGTTTGATACTGGGCACTGTCCATTCAAGGAAATGACTTCAGTAATTTATGCAGAAATTAGACAGCCTTCATGAGAAATTGATAATGAATCTTTAATGGATTATAGAGCGAGACACTGTTCGACCTAAGAAAAGCAACTGCATTTTTGAGTTTCTTTTTCTCATCCTAATTTTGTGTCTTTTGATCCTATCTTGTTCCCATTCTTTCTCAATGCCCTTGTATCACCCACCATCCAGTCTTTCCATCTCCCTGGTTTCCTTCCTTCTTCTACTCATAAGTTTCTCATTTATTTGAGGTACCCATGGGCAGATTTTCAAGGTAGAGCAAAACAAATCTAATCAAGTAATTCCTACCTCGAGTCAAAGTCACTCTTTGCGGAGTGATGACTATGTGTCAGACACAGTGCTAAGCCCTTCACATATATTTTTTATTTACTCCTCACAAGAGAGTCACCAAATAAACATTATCAGCTTATTTTTCCATTTGAGAAAATTGAGGTTCTGTGTGGTTAAGTAGGCTATGCAAGCTCACACAGCTAGTAAATGTACCAGCTGGGATTCAGATCCAGCTTCCGGAGCCTGAACGACTGTGGCCGTGGCTGCTGTGGTCATGATATGCCATTCCAGGTGGTCCTGCAGCTGCCTCGCATTGACCCACGAGAGCTGGGGCTGGGGGGCTTTCAAGAATTTTGAAAGCTAGTTATTAAACACAGCTAGTTTGAAAATTTAAATTATAAAAACTTATAGTCAAATTAAACAAAGATAATAAATATTCAAAGCTCATCGTAATTATTTTACTGTAACCTACGCACATTAGCTTCTTTACTTCCATCATAGGTGTATGATGGAGATATGATAGCATGGCGAATGGCTTGCTACCGCACCCCTCCTCTCAATTCCGCGTCTGTGAATGTCATGCTGGTGGCCTAAAATCAGACACTGGAAGAGTATTTACGCTACAGAACTTGGCAAATGCCGCATCTGAACACACTGACCATCTTTTTCAAATGACTAAACAGACAGCTGTGTGGCCTACCCAAAATCCATCTGAAGGCTGAATGGGCCATCAGTGTCTGACCTCTGCCTTAAAGAAATGCATCTCTAATGGATGAATCGTCCACTGCCCTGAGAGTGCTCTGTCGAGAGTAAGCATTTGACATAACCATACATCTGGTCAACCATGATCACCTTCAGGAACCACCAACAGTTTGCTGGTGAGACAAAAAGAAGGGAATCAAATTCGCCCTCACTGGTGTTTGCGGTCGCCTAAACTGAGGACCCTTGAAGGTCCAGCTTAGGTCTCCTGTCCCACACAGCCTGCTATTTGTACTGGCCAATGTAGAGCCACCACAGTCTGTGAAGAGCTGGCGTGGCTCCTTGACTGTGGCACCAGTGAGCAGGGAAGAGCAGACCCAGACATTCAATTAAAGTGCACTGGCACTTTTTATGCATTCCGCCTTTGCATCTGTTTGAGACTTTGTTTATTCATTAGTGTCTTCTTTGTAGGTCAATGGGAAGCCAGAGAGAAGAGGGTCTTACAGCTGGAGGAGATAAATAACGTGATGGAGTGTGTGGGTGGCCATTTAAGGCTGCTCTCTGGGATGAAATGATGCTGGTTTCTTCTGTTGTCTGTAGAAGTAGCAATTATCCTTCTCTCTTTGACTGAAGCAGTTATTTTGGGGGAAAAGCTTTTAAGTCTTTTGACTAAGAACATTTTGGGTACCCTGTGGTTGGTTGGCTATGTTTAGATCACTTGCTCTGTGACCTCGGGCCAATCTCCCATCCTTTCCACTTCCTTTTGTTAAGCTGAAATGTTAGAGTGACGTGTCTAGATCCTGGATCATGGAAACAGAAAGGTTTTTAAAATTTTTGAGCTTCTAGAAAATTATTTAAATTCTTCAGTGTAAACTCCTATGTATTTATTTAAACAATTACCCCATTTATCGCTAATTTATTTTGTGCCTTGAGCACTGCATTAAATCCATATTTAAAATTTTATCCATATTTAAAATCTGCATTCAAAATTTTAGTATAGGAACCGCACCCTTAGTTTCCTAAATGATTTTATGTTCTGCGGATCTGTCCCTGTTCTTGGAATATCGTTTGAAGTGTAGACCTCCAGAGCGTTTCCTTTTTTTGTGGATTTCAAGAAAGTTTTCTCACTTTACCTTGCCAGATGAGTTTCATCAGCAAAAAGGATTTATTGAATACTCTATTTTCATTATAATGTCAGTATGATTTGTTGTGAGGAAGAATCTAGGGGACTCTTAAACAATTGTCCTGCCCTCTATAGCCAACCACAACAGTCTACACAGAAAGACAATTTCCACCCCTTCCCCTTCGAAAGCTGGGTATCATCAGAGTCAAGCAATGATAGATATAAATATAAATGAGAAGAATCTTTCTTTACCATTCACTTAGCTCTCTGGAAGACTTTCAGCTCTCCATCCACTCAGGATAATACATTGTAGCAGGCTCCCTGTTCACAGCGAGCTTGCCACCCTCTAGGATATCTGCAGTTGAGTACTATGCTGTCTAAGCATGTCTGTTCCACATGTCAGTGGTACTTGTTATTAAAAATCACAAAATTAAATCAATAAAATGTGGGAGCATAAAGACAGGTGTGGGATTTTGTATGGAAATGAAGCTGATTGCTTTATAAAGACTTAAGTATAAATGGCTAGAAACCATCGTTAACAAATGAAGTATTACCAAACAACAACAACAATAAAACCCCAACCAAACAAACAAACAACAACAACAACTTAAAAGATTAGGGAGGAAGAACACAGAACTAGGAGGCTTTTACACTCAAAATATTTGGAAGGTTCTTGCTTCACTTTATTATTTTTAAAGATTTTTATTGATTGATTGATGGCGCAAATTGGGGAAGAAGGAGAGAGAGAATGTCAAGCGAACTCCCAGCTGAACTTGGAGGCTGACACATCGCTCAATCCCATGACCCCTGAGATCATGACCTGAGCTGAAATCAAGAGTCAGACACTTAACCAACTGCTCCAGCCAGGTGCCCCTGCTTCACTTCAAATGAACCCAAACTGGGAATCAGGGAGGATGCATTAGGGATGTGTTATATGAAAGAGAGATGCTGTAAAATTCTATTAGCAGACACTTCATTTAAAAAAAAAAAAAAGAAAAAAAAGGCTTGGGGCACCTGGATGGCTCAGTCATTAAACATCTGCCTTTGGCTCTTATCATGATCCCAGGGTCCTGGGATCAAGCCCCACATCGGGCTCTCTGCTCAATGGGAAGCCTGCTTCTCCCTCTCCCACTCCCCTTGCTTTATTTCCCTCTCTCTTGTCTCTCTCTCTGCCAAATAAACAAAATCTTAAAAAAAAAAAAGATTTCATTCCTTCTAAAAATAAAAAGATAAAAAAGGTCCTATACCAAAAGTTTATGAATTAATATATAGCTTTTTAAGTTTTATATTGGAATATTTATGATATATATGTATCATGACTATGATTCTTTCCCTAAGCTTTCTTTCATTCTTTCTTTTTTTTTTTTTTTTGGTAGTTGATGGACCAGTTAGCTACTACTGGTCAATCTCATCAGATTAGAGAACTTCTACTATTGAAAATTTGGAGGAAAAAGAAATCAGTTAGTTTCAAAATAGTTGGAGGATTGACCTAAAACTATTGGTACAATTGTATCACTTCAGAACAGGAAAGCAACATTCTTAGATAGAGAAAAAACATACAAAGGGGAGGAGAATGCAAAATTCAGGCCATGAGAGGTAAAAATCTCTGTAGAAGATTAAAGAGAGGGGAAGAAAAGGCTGAGAAGAACATTTAGAAAAATCTTGGAGGAGCTAAGGGATCTGATTTTCGGGAGTAGGCAATATTGAGCCACTGACTAATTTTGAACAGGACAGTGAAATTGTTTTTAAAAAGTATTTTAAGGAGATTTTTCTGGTAACAGTGCAAAGGATGAGATGACTCCTCGATGGCAAATATATATATATATATATATATATATATATATATATATACACATACATATGTATATATATATATATATATATATATATATACACACACATATATTTTTTGGGGGGGGTGCAAATTAGATACCTGTCTAGTTTCCCAGAACACTGTCATGAAGAATACAGGATGAGGCTGGCTGTGGGAAGATGGGTGCCATTTTCTGTTGGTAATGTTTGCCATAGGCAAAGAAAAAGAGGCTGTAGTTTCTATACCTTTCATTCATTGGCTCTGGGTCAGATTAAGGTTGAAGATAGTGGATGGAATTTTGCCACTGCAATAGCATGAGACATGATAAGGAAGGTATGAGAGATATTTTGAAAATAAATACTGATTTGGTTCTATGGATGAAGTTGAGTGGAATTAAAAAATATCTTTGAGTCAAGCAAGAATCTTTGCCTTATTATTGACATAAAGAAATCATTAAAATATAGTCATCAAGAGCACATAATTTAGAGTAAGACAGACTTCTGTTCAAAATCTAGACCTGTCATGGGCTAGCCAAATAATTTGAGACCTCCAAAATATTAAAATTACAGGAAGTATTTAAAGCGTACTGTCTATCACAAAATAAGTACCGGGGAAATAACATTTATTGTGTTTAGATTGTGGTCAATGAAAATCTGGCTTCAAAAATATTTTACTAATTTTTGTCTCATTATGTACTGCTTTAAAAATAAAAATCCATAAAGTTGTTGTTCTAATAGTTGGGATTTTCTAGCTTCTTATCCCCAAAATAAAACTGAATTGACTGTAGATTAAAAAGAAATTATAATCCATATTTCCTGGGCTTCAGAAAAGAGGCACCAACATTTGTTTTTCTACGAGAAACTAGAAATTATAAAATCCCCCTCTGTCTAGACTGCTACTTGCCCACCATTTAAGGAAATTATCAAAAGCTTTGTAAATGAGGGATTATCATAGCTATGAAGCTATGGTCTGAGCTGCAGAATATTGCTACACCCATATATAGGCATCACAATCTAGTCCTCTTCTATCTCTACCCAGTGGGCAGTGATTGCTTGGCAATGCACATGAAAACACTGGGCATCCATTCACAGGATTTCCTGATTTGTTTGTGAGAAGCTGTGATGTTCATTTGCATTCAGGTTTTGGCAAACTCTTGGCAGAGAATTTCTTCACAAAAAAAGTACAGAGCTCTTCATTTGGCAGAACTCTTTAATATGTAGGTTTGTATTTCCTGTCTTCTACTTTTCTTTAAAAAATGTTGTAGAAACACACATACCCGTTCATTAAGCAGTTTGAAGCAGCAATCTGTATATTTCCAAACAAAACATTGCTTTACCAACATGGTTGATTGTTCCAAACAAAGTCTCTCTGCTGAATTCTACCAACTGAAATTTGAGACTGAAAGCCAAAAAAGTAGACTTTGACTAGCTATATAGTTTGTTACTTCTGGCAGAGAAAGACAGCAAGCAATTTTAATCCACTGGAAACATCATGTCTTCATATTATTATTTTCAGATCTCCTGTGTTGCATGGAGAAACCTGTTCAGGGTCTGAAAACCCTAGAATTGATGTCTTTTCAAAACCGATTCTTTCCCGAAAAAATTTCCCCCTGAATCCACTTGGAAATGGAGAACTTTGGGGTTCATTGTAAAAGCAATAAAGCTGTGACATATTAAATTATATATTACTTACACCAATGACTAATCATTGTGGTTATCTCTCTTACTGTTGATTATTCACACACAGCCAACTCTGAGTCTGAATGCGTTAAAAGACAAGATCGAAAATTCTGACATTTGATATACTATTGCATGGAATGAAATATCAGTTAACCAGCTAAAAAAGGTCCATTCGTGGCATGGAAATTTGAGAGACTTTCTGCCTTTACAATGTGAGCAGAAGGAAATCCCAACAGAGGATGTTCCATTCTAAATCCTCTGCCCCCAGCTTTTCAAAGGGCCCAGAAATTGCACCCAGCAAAGATGCACTGTCAAAATGATTTAAAAGGAGGAAAGAAAGTTGCTAGAGGGGAATTCATGTTCCAGATAAAAGAAAACAACTTTAAGAGGTCTTTGCTGGTGGCCTATGTTGAGACATGTAACAGCCCAGACGGCTGTTTTTCCAAGAGGTTAAATTTCAGAAAGAGGAAACAACAGCAAATAGGCTGCCAATTTACTGAACAATGTCACAACCGACTGGAGATGTGTTCAAAGTAAAACTACTGACTTACTGATTCTTGGGTCTAACATGTTCTTAAATATTAACACTTCTTAGGAAACTTTAGAGCTTGTGTGTCACATTTATGACTCTTGGTAGACAAGGCTCTATGCAAACAGACTGGTCCTCATGGCAATGCTTCGCCCTGTAATTAAGCCCTGTGGGGGAAGCCACTGTGAAGTCAACCTTTGATGCCTGAGCAGCCCCAAAGACACAGGCTGGAGTTCACACCCGCCCCCCACTTCTGCATGGTGTAGATTGAAGGGAAATGTTTACAGCATGGCTCCAAAATAATAATCGAATCGTAGCAGATAGAACATTATGTATTCTTTTTACCAGACACTAAGAGCTGGTTTGGGAAGGCGAGTGGGTAGACTGTGGTTTCTTTTCCCTTGGATCCTTTGCACAAGTGGAAAGCTGGTCACTGGCAGGGGAGACAACAGAGAAACCACCTCAGCGTGTTGGAGAAGAGGGTGGGGGACAGGCCATGGAGAGGGACTCTTGGAAAGAAGATGTGTTTGGAGAGGGAAGAGGAGCACAGAAATAGAAGGCAGTGTTGAAGAGCCATCATTCTAATATTTTAGAGAGGCCTAACAGGCTTTACGTATCCATTATACCTGTGGCACTGTTTCCTTCCAGAGTAGAAATCTCTCCAACTTTTTCAGCTGTAAGCAGGGTCCAAGGATCCATTCACACACAAAAAAATTTAAGTAGGTCTGGTCAAGGTTTCAGGACTGGATGTACAAAACCATTAAATATATATATATATATATATATTTTTTTTTTTAATTTTTAATTTTTTTTTATAAACATATATTTTTATCCCCAGGGGTACAGGTCTGTGAATCACCAGGTTTACACACTTCACAGCACTCACCAAAGCACATACCCTCCCCAATGTCCATAATCCCACCCCCTTCTCCCAAACCCCCTCCCCACAGCAACCCTCAGTTTGTTTTGTGAGATTAAGAGTCACTTATGGTTTGTCTCCCTCCCAATCCCATCTTGTTTCATTGATTCTTCTCCTACCCACTTAAGCCATATATTTTTAAGAAGAGAAACAGTAACCCGAAATGTATATGCCTTTCACTGGAAAAATACTTAAATTGTCACCTAAAAATATGTATGCAAACACCTAGAAAAGCATAAGCTGTTGCACGAAAAGCTGCATGATAATTAATTGTACTGTAGACATTCATTTTATGTATTTATGTGTTAATTCATGTATATCTGTCCAGCTATCATTTCTACCTAGTTATCCTTGGAGAAGGAAAAGCTGTAAAAACAATATCTTAGAGGAAAAGATAAGTTGATGGTAACTATAGTCTGAAGTTTCTATAACATCAGTGAATGGTTTTTAATAAATCTGTTACTCATCCAGAGGTAAAAACATATACAGTGACAGAGTGCAAGTGGACACATTATTACTATGTAATGTCCAGTTTCTGTAAGTAAAAAAGTAACAACCAAGATTGACTGTTTCTCACCTGCCACTATCTATGCAGAGCACTTTATACATCTTATATCATTTAATCCTTATAGGAAACCTAAGGAGACAGAGCCCATTATGATACCCATTTTCAGCCAATAGGCTTAGAAAAACAACTTGGCCAAGGCCCACTACCTACAAGCAGAGTCATATGTTAATATTAATGGGACCTAGATTTATCCACATTGGTTTAATAATTAGTAATGTCATAAGTGGTTCCTTTTATATTGTCTAAGGAAGAGGTTTTAGAGAAGCTAGTTAAGGTTTAAAAAAAATAATAATAATGCCTGAGAAAGCAGCCTACCAGGACACAGAGCTCATGAACTTTGGGAAACAGATGACCTGAGTTTCTCTTCTGACTCCATCATTTCTAGATCATAGCTGCATAATCTTTGGCAGTGTGTTGATACATTAGAAAGGGATTACTTCAAATCTTATCACAGGAATGTATGATTTTAACATTTACTTGATTGAGTTCTTTGGTTCTTTATGTAGATGATGGACATTATTAATTCTAGAACTAACTTTGTTGTCCAGGAATGCACAGGCCTAGAAATCCTTTTTTTTTTTTTTTTTTTTTAAATCGTTGTAACAAGCAGGCATGTTTTTTTTTTTTTAGCTATAAAGCAATATTTCCAAGCTGACACACCATCACGACATCAAAAAAGTATGCACCAGAAGTACATATTGCCCACAGCTAGATATAATTCCTCACTGCTCTTGGGTTATAATAAAGGAAATTTGAACTTTAAAGATAATGTCTTATGAAAGATGGTTTGAATTTTAAACAACAATATTCACCAGCAAAAATCAAATCACAGCAGCCCTGAAACTAAGCTTTGGGTTACTTCGCATAGACTGTTTACTCAATTTAATACAACATCACCTCATGTATCATTTTTTTTTTTTTTAATGTAAAGAATTGCCACTCCCACGTCATTGGTCCCATTAGGAACTAAAAAATGTTATTTTAGAAGTGCCTATTTATGCTGAAAAGATAAATGTTTTTTCTCAAGTGCCAATGTGTTGTGTTCATTATTTCAACACAAATGGTTATGTTCCAGAGGTGGGGGGGAATCTGCATTTTTAACAAATGTCCCAGGTCATTCTCATACATAGCCCAAATCGAAAACTGTTGGCCTAGGTGGTAGGGTTTCTTTGGTTGGAGGATACTCCTATAAATTTCTTTTCCAATCTTTCCTCCCCTTCCTAAGGAACCTGCTTTCACCCTGTGCCTACAGGGCCCATAGGCTCAACTATGGACCATGGTTAATTAGAACAGAGATGTTCCCCAGAACCAAAATGGATCTTGAGCCATTCTCTGGTGAATTGTCGTTCAGACCCGGAGACTGGTTAACCTCTGCTGGGTGCTGAGAGTAATGATAAATGAATCATTGACTTGGTTAAAGATGACTTTCCTAGCCCCAAAGCTGGAACTACAATAGATAGATAGATAGACAAACAGACAGAGAGGTAGGTAAAGATATCTTTACAGAAAAAGACAAAAACAAAAAACTCACATAGTATGAATAAAACTAAAGGAAATTTAATATTTTCCCATGTCCCCAAAGCCAAGTGTGAGAAAAGCGGAGCATTCTTAGCTATATAAGAACTAAAGACTCTAGCTTCTTACCTTGCCAGGCAACATATAGATATGTTAAAATGGATGCTGTATTTAGAATCAGTTTAGATCATTCAGTCTAGACTGAAAGCTGACAGGCTTGGAGTATATTATCTGATAGTCTGACCTAAGGCAGAAAGCTTGCTTCAAGGTAGCAAGCGGAAGGGGACAGGCACAAACTCCTCGAGACAACTTTCCCAGAGTCCTTTCTAGCGCTCCAGGATAGGAGTGCTTTCTCACGCTTGGCTGAGAAAAAGTGAGAATGAGTCTGCAGAAAGAAAGAATTAAGTGTTTGTGAAGGGAGAAACTCATCCCGCCCTGGGGTTTTGTGAGATACTGTTGATCCTTCCCCATAAATCCCTCCGCTTGACTTTCTGAGGTTTTTTTCCTTTTGTTTTGTTTTGCTTAGTATACTGTGTATGGTTTTTTGTTCTTTGCAGTGAAATAATTCCTGACCAAGGGAGCCTCCGTAGGTAAAGAATTAGGACTATTAGAGCCTGAATTTTCAAGGGACCTCGGCTACTTGGTTCACTGATGCCTGAAATGCCATAGAAGATTTTTTACTATTTTCATGTCATTTTAATTTCATGTCATTTGTTTTATTTGTACTCATTCAAATGTAATATTTCAGAGAATAATAATAACTCGTGAGGGTCCATAAATCATCCATGCCCTCAGGATATCAGACTCTTTCTTGTGCTCAGGATGTGGTACCTAAGTCCCCAGACCAAGGGGCGATGCCAACGCCACCGTAATCACCGCTAACTTCCTCCAGCAACCGACTCCTGCCGATCCAAACCAGGAGAGGAGGACCACCCGAGAGCCTCCTTTTGGGTTTGCAGGGGCCAGTGGAGTCATTTCATACACAGGGAGGAAAGTAATACAGCAACCCGATTGTGTTATCAACATTCGTGCTCATGAAGACAGAGGATCGGGGAGTTCAAGACAGTAGCTCAGCAAGAACTAAAATTAGAATGGTCTGTCTGACTCAGTCTTATCTTTTTATTTATTTATTATTTTAAGATTTTATTTATTTATTTGACACAGAGAGAGCGCGCAAACAGGGGGAGCAGCAGGCAGAGGGAGAAGCAGGCTTCCCGTGGAGCAGGTAACCGGATCGGGGCTCAATCCAAGACCCTGGGATCATGACCTGAGCTACCCAGGCGCCCCAAGTGTCCAATTCTTGATTTCGGGTGGGTGTGGAGCCTGCCTAAGATTCTTTCTCTCTCCTTCTCCCTCTGCCTCTATTCTCCTCTTACAAATAGATAGATAGATAGATTAAAAATAAATAAATATTTACTTAAAATGCAAACTAATATTTATTTTTTTTAAATAAGATTTTATTATTTATTTGACACACAGAGAGAGAACACAAGCAGGGGAACCAGCAGAGGAAGAGAGAGAAACAGGCTTCCTGCTGAGCAGAGAGCCCAATGTGGGACTCAATCCCACAACTCTGGGATCATGAGCTGAAGGCAGATGCTTAACTGACTGAGCCACCCAGGCACACCTAAACCTATCTTTTTAACCCCAGAGAGGATAAAAGAGGAAGCTAGAGTAAGTGATAGAGCTAAAACAATTAAGGTTGTGAATACATTCTACAGTTTAACTTTTTGCCTGGTCTCTTTCTGATAAGAAATTAATTACTTCTCAACGTTTGTAAGCTAAAGCGATATGTGCTACATTCACTAAGAAAAGCCCACCTTATTATTATATAGAGATAGAACAACATCACATTGACCTATACCCGCCATTCTCAACCTCAGGTTTTCAAATAGCCCTCTGTAAATAGTCATGAGAAGATGAAGTTTAGAAGAATATTTGCTCATAAGAATGCTCATGCTCATAGTATGTAGATGAGAACTGGAATGAATTAAGAGGACTCTTTCATCAAAAAGTGCTTAGGAAAGGGGCGCCTGGGTGGCTCAGTGGGTTAAGCCTCTGCCTTGGACTCCTGTCATGATCTCAAGGTCCTGGGATTGAGCCCTGAAGTGGGCTCTCTGCTCAGCAGGGAGCCTGCTTCTCCATCTCTCTGCCTGCCTCTCTGCCTACTTGTGATCTCAATCTCTCCCAAATAAATAAAATATATACTTTTTAAAAGTGCTTAGGAAAGATGAAATTTATTTAAAATGTTAGGTGTCTGTGATTTGTGATCTTTTAAATCAGCATGAACTCCCTTTCCCATAATTCTAAGTGGGAAATGCTCTCTCATTAACCGAGTTGCATAAGAGTACACACCAATGGTGGAAATTTCAGTGGAAGGCACTTAGTCCTTGAGAGTGGGACACTTCTCTAATGTCACAATTGGAAAAGTCATCCTGCCTCTTATGTGGAAGTTTATAAGCCCTTTGACCTACCTCGTCCAACACCTTGATTAAAAATAAGCTGGACCATGTTTGGTAAATACACAGTGAAGTGGCAATCTCATGCATGAAGTCCTTTTAAGAATGAAATAAAATGACTTTTCTTACACAGATGCCTGGTGGAAAGAAAAACTTTATTAAGTCAAGTTCTTTAAGAAATCTGATTGTTACCTTAGTGTTCATTAACACAGGATAACCATCTACATTATAAAATATGAGCATTTAGAGAAGTTTTTTTTTTTCCCCCCAAACTCTAATTAGGAATTGAATGAATGAAGATTGTGTAATTCTTTCGACAGTTCAACACTAATGCATACTATTACATGACCCATTTGGCGAGAGGATAATCTGTATTGCAAAATATAAAATGAACAGATGATCTGTACTAGACTGTGGTCTCTTTACCATTTTATTTGTTGCTTCTGAGAGTCTGGTTTTTAAATAGGAAAGAACTGCTGTACTACAGTTTCGTTATTTGGGTCTATCCCGACTTAATAGAATGAAATGGCAAATTTTCCATTGTTCAATTTACGTACAAAGTATAGGTTTTCTAACTGGGTCATTTACAGGCTGCCTGTCATGAATAGACTGGTTAAACTTTCAAATTAACCCCACTGACTAGGTTAGGAAGTTCATGACACTACACCACATTAGGAAGTTTTGGCTGACAAGTTCTGGCAACTTACTTAGAAGAACTGGAGTCAATACCACCAATATAGTTGTAAAGGATTTTAAAAATAATTCTCTTTAAATATTCATTTGTGTAATTTTTTACCTCATAAATAGTGGTTATTCTTACATGTTTTCCTGAGTAGTGCTGTTGAGTAGTATGTGATAAATTTGTTACACTCACAAAAATCTCCTTATCCACAAGTTTCCACAACAGGAATACACCTATTAAAATCTATTTGTGTTATTTTTTAAAGGATTTTTATTTATTTATTTGACAGAGAGAGAGATCACAAGTAGACAGAGAGAGAGGAGGAAGTGGATGTGGGGCTTGATCCCAGGACCCTGAGATCATGACCTGAGCTGAAGGCAGAGGCTTTAACTCATTGAGCCACCCAGGTGACCCTATTTGTGTTATTTCTTATAAGAGAAATTAAATTGAACCATATTACCCAAATAAGGTGGAGACATAAACTTCTTCAAGTAATGTAGAGACATTCAGATCTGGCTTGACCTCACCTTTAGGCTTTGAGGAACTTGGGGCGTGAGAAAATAAACAATACTATAGTCTCTAAGACAGCAAAAGAAAATAAGTAGGTAATGCGCCTTAGACATTTACATAGATTAATGAGACAATTCAAAAAAAGCAGTGGCTCTAGGAAAGTCCCTCCTTCATAGCTCTGGGATTGGTTTATCATAGAAGACGGCATGTTAGCCCTTAGCACCTGAGGCTGTTTATCCTGCTGGACCTCCAAGCCCGAGAGAGTAAAAAGGGAGAGAGCTCAGATTTCTCTACTTCCCCATCCCACCTGAGTAATCTCTTCTTATGTGCTTCTATGCTTCTAGACGAGTAAAATCCTCATCTAGTGTTCGAAACCGTCCCCCACAGGTGGTGGCCTCTTGGGCTTTAGCAGAATAACTGCCTTCAGATAGCACCACCGCAATCTTCATGTAGGAGATAATGAAGCCACATGGCTTGTGTGTCCTAATCCTGGCTTTGCTCCGTGTGATCTACAGGAATGCAAGGAAAGGAGAGCTACTTTAAGCTTTATGTGCTTTGCCGACTCCTGGTGTGTATGTGTGTGTTTACAAAAAGTTTACTACACTATATTAGAGAACATATAAAATGTGGTACTAGAGAAAACAAAACAAAAAAAAAATTGGGGGGTTTCTGGGTGACTCAGTCGGTTGAGCGTCTGCCTTCAGCTTGGGTCATGGTCTCAGGGTCCTGGGATCGAGCCCCACACTGGGCCCACTGCTCAGCAGAGTCTGCTTCTCCCTCTATGCTCTCTGTCTCTCAAATAAATTTAAAGATTTAAAAATAAATACATAAAAGAAAAAAATAACATTTTATCAAGTTCATCAAATGTCCTGTATACTCTTGCCCAACTGTACCTACTTAACTTCCTGATAAGAATTATTGCTATTTTGAATTTGGTAATTATCACTACTATGCATTTATTTTTTCCTTATTCAGGCTTTCACACTGTCTAAAAATTCTAACATGTCTATCTTAGGATGATTAATTTTATTTTATAATAAACCAAATAAAAGGAGTGAACTTTAATTAAATATAAAAAAAATTTCTGTAGAGAACAGCATATTAAGGTAGCTTTGCTACCAGTGTTTAAAAGAATCCAAGTGTTCAATTTTGGAGACTTTATCTTATGCTAAATATACTGCCCCTTAGACCACACCACTTAGTTATTCTCTTGGTCAGATTTGCAATTTTAGTAACTATTGAATGCTGTAAATTACACAAAGAGTTTTAAAAAGGAGGGAAACTAGCATTAAAAAATCTTATTTCTGAAATGGGCTGACTGGTATGAAAGAGAAAAATGGAATAATCTAGAATTAGAGAAAGACATATTTAGAAAAAAATAAATAAAAATAAAATCTAAATAAAAAATAAAATCGAATTGATTTAAGAGCCAATTAAGGGGACTATGAGCATATATCTAAGCTGAAACATAGCTGATTAGAACTCAGTTTATTTTAGCAACGCTCTTCCAGAAGATTTTATAAAAACAGAAAATGAAACAAAAGGAAATTCAGAATAAGTGCTTAGCAATACTCTTTGAAATTCATAAGGGCAATTTTTTTCCAAACTTCATTTACCTTTTCTTATGAAACATTCCAAGAACAGACTAAGAGTTATTGAAATCATTTATCATTTCCCCCCTTTGGAAAAGTGATGCCACTTTAGAGTAGAACTGTGGTGAATTTCCACTCATTAGAGCTGGGAAATCACAATTTCCAAGCTGGGCTCTGCCTTTTCATAAAACACGCCGCATACTGTTAAACTATTTATACTGCATACACCCCATTTTAAAAATTTATCCTCAAAATTTCTAAACAAATAAGACAAAAAGTAAGTATTTGTATTCCAAAAAGAATTCACTTGAAAATGGGGAAGTTTCCTTCAATGTGAAAAATGTATATATGTCTTGATTTCAAAATAATAAAAATACTGTTTATGTGTTTCTAAAATCGAATTTCAAAAATCACCTTTCTGTTTTATCTTTCTTTTTTAGCATAAATTTGTCTGCATATATTTAAAAATGCAGGCAGGATTCAAGGTACTGTCCAAGGCCTGTAAACCCTCCAATTTTTTTTGTTATTTTTGTATCCACTATTTTTCCAGGCACATTTCTAAAAGAATCAGAATCCTCCAAGATTATTTAATGCTCTAGGAGTCCAAGAAAATTTACTTCTTTCAGTGCTGAAGTACAAAGCACTACTGGCAGACGTTGTACCTCCAGAGAGGGAAAACATTGAACTTGTTCTGGCATTAGTATTAAAAACAATGGATTTCAACAGTGATGTAGGTCTTGTCGGCCATTGCTTATTCACAAAAACAAATTATGTCTATCTAATTCAAATGAACTGTTGCCCTTAAAGAAATGAAAAGGTCACCACCGTGGATGCTTTATTTTGCAATGTTTTCTTTTGGAAAACTTGTTCAGATAATATCTAAGCATGAATTCCTTGCCTTTTCAGGAACAGCTGTTCTATTGGAGAGGAGGCTGGTGGGCATATGCAATAATATTTTAAAAGAACTAAAACTTTATTTAGCAGATCCTGGAGAAACTAACCTTAGAGATTGGCCTTGAGGATTTGAAATCCTAGGATTTTTCTCTCCCAATTTCAGTTTTTCATAGAAATTTGGAATATATATTCAAATAGAGAATAAGAGTATCATTAGATTATATGAAACAGAAAAATCTCAGTGCAAATTACAAGAAAAGATGTGCAATACCAGAAAAGTAATCCATTCTATTTTCCTGGGCGTTCCAAAGTTCTGCAGTTGACTCTGAGCAGATACCCCTGTAGGTAAGAATCTAAAACCAGGTGCAGTGGGCAGAAGACGGCCCTGGAGGTCCCTGTACATCCTGCAGTCTGGTCTTCTCTCCCCCTACTTGAGTGTGATGAGAACTGTAAATGGGACGGAATGTGTGTCGCTCTTATCAGTCTGTTAGCCAGCCTGGCAAGGTGAAAAGATTATGGCAAGGTAATCAGCACCCTGAATCAGTTGATTGTGATTTAAATAAAGGGGGATTATCCTGAGAGTGTCTGTCTTAACCAAGTGATTCACTTCAAAGAGACTCTGGTGGTCAGCAGTGTACTCTCCTGCCAGCCTTGAAGAAGCACGCTGAGAGCTACAGCTGCAAGAAAGTGGATTCCCATGGCAACCCCCAGAGGCTGAAGAAGGATCTTGAGCTTCTGATGAAATTGTAGCCCTAACACTGTCTCCCATTCTCCTACGCCAGTTCCTTCTAGAAGCTGCTGTCCCTAGCATGCTGGTAGTTTACAAACATGGGCCTTTGAGTATGTTCAGTTGTGGGTGTGAATCCATGATGCTAGCAATCTGAACATTCATTCCTTTTTCATTCTAGGAAATATTCATGTACTCATTGTTTGACAATTTTCCCATTCTGTTTTGTTCCGTTCATCCTTTTTAGAGCTTAGATTATTCAGAAATTAGACTTTATCCTGTATCTCTTATAATTTTTCTCTCTTATATTCCTTTTATCTGCTACTGCTTTCTGAGATTTATCTTCAATGGTAGCTTTTAAATTTCCTGGTGACTTTTAAAGTCATGTTATCCTACCTTTAATTACAAAGATCTTGTCTTTTTCCTTCGTAAGGTCCTTTACATAACCTGCTCTTGTTCGCGGATGTAATACCTTTTTCTGCAGCTCTGAGAAAATTAATTTTGAAATATTTTCTTAATCTCTACATGGTCTCTGTTTCCTCCAGTTTCTTTTTTCATCTGTTTTGGTGTGTGTGTGGGGGGGTCATTTCCTTGTCTGTCAGTGTTTCCTGTAATATCTGTTGATTCTTGGTTGTCAGTTGACATTTTCAGAGTGAAGTTTTTAAGAGTAGATGCTGATTAGAAACTCTGGTTTTCACATCAGTGGAAGTTGCCATGGCCTTCATCACGGGGCTTATAAGGGGCACCAGGCCATTACTGGGAAAGCCCGAATGGGGAGTATCATTAACTCAGTCCACCCCTGAGAGCAATGTCCTCAGCCTTTGGTCCTTCGATATCAAATCTGGTTGCTAGGGTCCTATAAGCTGAGCATAAGATGGCTCAGGTCTTTCCAGTCAGAGTGTTAACCATCACTTAATTCCTCTGATTTCATTACAGCACATCACTCAAGTCTCAGGAAGCCTGGGGCACCACGGTTTGTAGCCCGTCATATTTAGGCTCTCCTCTCTTCTTCCAAGTTATGGGAGGAGTGACCGCCGGGTTGGATGTAGAAGTTAAGGGGAGACAAGGATCCAATTTCTCTTTTAATAACCTTTCTTCCTATTTTCAGCCCTACTTTGCGCTTCTACTTTTGTAGGCGACCAAGGTCCTCAATATATAAACCTTTCCAGAGTTTTCTGCATTGAATAACTTTTTTGGGATGTTGGGGGAAAGGGGAGGTAGACCTTCCCCCAGTGAAGGCTTTCCTTCTTTCCTTCAGTCCACAAAGTCAGTGATCACTTTAATATGTATCTCCTAGCTTCTGAATTCATACCAGTAACTCCCACCTGATGTCTTCTCGTTTCTGATGGTCTTTTTCCTTGTGGGTATGTTTCGTGTTGTGCTGATAAATGGCTATTTGGCAAAATGAAAGAAAGAAAAGGAAAAAAGAAAAAGCTCTGATTTGTAGCCTTTGCTAATTTTAGCGGCGCATACTCTCACTGTTACTATTTTCAAGTTACTGATAGTTTAACAATGACTTTCAAGAGACCTGAATATTTAACAATGGGTCTTGAACCAGGTGATAACTGGTTCCAGCCCAGCACTGTTTAGCCCTTTTTAAAATTTGTGTTGTTGAGCAGGAGAAGAGGCTCTGGGTATTAGCAGGGCTTTGGGAGAGGTTGACATAAAGCTAGAAATTCACCCCACTATATTTAACGGGAAGTGTTAATTTCTTACTCAGCTGCTTTGTGTAAACATAAAAACACGGCGACTAGAAAAAAAATAATTCACATAAGTGGAATAAACATAAAAAAATGAAAATTATCTGGAATATATGATGAATTTGTTTTTTCTTCATTCAGCTTCACTGTCTTCACCTTTTTCTCCCCCTCACTCTCTTGTGTACATAAACGCATCTATTAAAATGACTACAAGAGGGCGCCTGGGTGGCTCAGTGGGTTAAGCCGCTGCCTTTGGCTCAGGTCATGATCTCAGAGTCCTGGGATCGAGTCCCGCATCGGGCTCTCTGCTTAGCAGAGAGCCTGCTTCCCTCTCTCTCTCTGCCTGCCTCTCCATCTACTTGTGATTTCTCTCTGTCAAATAAATAAATAAAATCTTTAAAAAAAAAATGACTACAAGACTTAAAGAAAACAAAGTTTACTTCCTTTGAACATAGGCTTACACTGAAAACTTTACATAGGACTATGTATTTTAAAACGCTGAGAGGCTATTAGGGCTGGAGTGTCCTATCAACAACTCACAAGACATTATCATTCATCTACATCTCAGAGGTGTGGTACAAATAAACTTAAGTATGGAAATAGTATTTGCTTCCACATTAGTCACTGCTCAGTTCCTCAGAGCTGTAAATTAGAAAGAATATCTAACTTGTAAAAATTACCTTACCCTTTCTAATTGGACTGTGAAATATCCAGCTCTGTTTCGAAGACAAAACCTGAGGGCCACAGAAAACTGTGGCCGCAGTGGGGCGTCTGGGTGGCTTAGTGGGTTAAAGCCTCTGCCTTTAGCTCAGGTCATAATCCCAGGGTTCTGGGATCGAGCCCTGTGTTAGGCTTCCTGAGCAGTGGGGAACCTGCTTCCTCCTCTCTCTCTGGCTGCCTCTCTGCCTACTTATGATCTGTCAAATAAATAAATAAAATCTTTAAAAAAAATCAAAACCAAACCAAAACAAACAAAACAACAACAACAACAACAACTGTGGCTGTCGGTCAGGGATGCTGCCTCCTGTGGAACTGACGTGTTTTCTGGATGGTGACACCAAACTAACCGCAGTGGGGAAATGTTAAGAATCATGGTACAGAGGTTACTGCATTTAGGCAAGCAATACAAGGAGTGAATTAAAACTGCACTTCTTTTAATGAGATAAAGTTGTCACACACCCACAGAATTCATGAGGAAGTACTGAAAGAATCATACACTCCCCAAATTTAGAATAAAAGCCATCCCAGTTCTTGTCTTTTTCACAGCGATCGTCTGTAGGTAGGAAAACAGGTCTAAGTTGGTGAAGCCAGTAGTCAAATGGGCACTACGGAAGGTTCAGCTTTTCTTTCTCACACCTGGAAATCTCATGTCTAAAGACATCTACCACCCTGCCATTCTCACCAAGGATTAGGAAAAAATGAAACTGGGAAATTTATATTTCACACACTTCTCATATGGAAAGAATGCTTTTCATTCCCCATGCCACTGTCTCACCAAGATAGCAGCATACATTTTTGCCATGTTCTACTTGTGTGAAGAAATTAAAATCCATGGTTTTGAGGGTCATGGACTTGTTTTTGTTTATAGATGACTTCTGCTACTGCTCATCACAAGATCTCGTGTGAGTAACGTGAGTAAGGAATGTTGCCTTTGGCTGTCTTACATCCTGTGTCTAAAATACAGACGAGCGTGACCAAAAAAATGTTCTGAAAACCCAGCACTGCTGAAGGCAAAACAAAAAATTGTGACTTTGGTAACTGCTCTCTGTTTTATGTAAAAATAATCCCAGCTTTTTTTTTTTTTTTTTCATTATAATTTCTTTGCTCCTTCAGCCAAATGTTTGAAGCGGAACCCATGTTGGACGAAAGCCATATCTTGGCGTTTGTTGTCATGTGTAGTATGTTCAGAAAATCTGTTTTGGTTTATTTTGCATGATGTCATATTACATGAAACAGTCTTTAAATGTAGCTATTCATGAGAAATTTCCTGAGAGAAGTTACAAAATATACACACTACTTGAGTTAACTATTGAGGCTTAAAATTTTTCTTTACAAAATAAAGACAAAGCTTTTCCATTAAGTTGAAAAATAGCCTTGAGGTATGTAAAGCCTCGGCCAGCTTTCATGATAATTACTCAGTTCTCTGATCTTTCAGTGGGGTCTGACCATGCCGGCATCACCGGCAAGAAAAGATCCAAATTGTACTTTCAGTGAATGGCCTTTTTGAGTGATGTAGGTAATGTAGGTAAGATTTGATGATCAAAACTGGAGTTCATCCTATATGAAGTATTAAGCCTTAACAGACATGGCCTCCAGGCTTTCGGTAGCATTTCTGGGCTACTCTCGGTAACTCCTGGTCCAGGGAAGTGAGGGCTACTGTTCCCCATGTGTCATCGTAAATTGCCAATTGCCGTTGGAGGCCTTGTGGAGGCTTCATCTCTTCTTAACATTTTGTCAGACTCCCTTTCAGCAATTTATGTACTTGACGACTTGTGATTTTCTTGGTATCTTGTGATTATCACTGAATGAGGGAGAGAAGGTTTGTCCTTAGAAAGCCCTGATAAAGGAGAGTCCCATCAGCAGAGAAGAGAGGACAAGGAGATTGGCCTATCTTAGCAACCCATCAGTGGATTATGATTTAGGGGGCAAGAAGATGAAAAATAGTTCTTTTGCAATCCAAGGAAGCTTGTGAGATAAACAAAGAAAAAAATGTCTCAGGGTTCACTCTTCTGTGAAAAATAGTACAAGGGAATCTCCAAGAAGGTAGAATTAAAGATACATCCGGATCCTTTAACTTTTGACTGTGACCATGCTAAGTAGCTCATTCAAGATATGAATAAGCGCATGCGTGCTCCTACCTGTAGAGACACTGTCACTACACTGTTGCTGCGGCAGGAGTTCCAGATAAAGAACAATGAGACTTTTAGAAAGATATTGCTGATGATGTGCTGGAAGTCTGTTTACTCCTGGTAACTGTTCTAGGGTGAACTCCTTGTGCATTCTTGTGTGGGTAGATATTTTCATTAAGATCACGGTATCCAAGAATTTACTTACATCCATGCTCACCTCATTTTTCTAAGGTAGCACTGTTACCACTCTCATCTGGGGAGTATCTTATTTCAGTATGGCAGGACTTACTTCTTTCCTGTTGCTTTTCCATCACATTCCATCCCTTGGCCCATTACAGATCCTTTCCCACAGATGTTTGGGTCTCAGCTGGCGTTCCTGGTTTACTCTTCCTGAAAAGTCACACGAAGGCCTGAAAGTTCCTTAAAAGCCTATATGTGTCACATCTTTCCAATTTAATCATAACTGGTTTCCTGCTTTTCTCCCTCCCCTCCCAAAAAAAGGTGGGGTAGAAGAAGAATGAACAAAAGATTCCTGCTGGCTTCCATATTGTGATCTTAGGTCTGCAGGTTATGTTAAGGTTGGTTAGCTTCTGGTTTGCTTGGTGTCTTATGATTGTCATTGGCCATACAGAGTTCAGGTGTCATGGAGAAGCTCTAAGCAGGAGGAAGAGAAGCATCATGAACCAGCAGGAGGTGCATAGGGTAGTGAGCATTTGGCTAGAGACCCAACAGCGGGTTGGGTTTGACTGGCTGTTGGCCAAGAAGGCTCATTCCAGGGCATAAAGAACAATCCAGACAGATTCCTTGCTCTTTTATATCACCTACAAAGTATAATAATCCCAAGTACAGGTAGATGCCAAGCATCAAGGCTGGGAAAAAGCTATGCATTTGTTCACATCTACCCCAGCACAGAATACGAATGCCGGGAGCCAGCAACACTACCAGGGACATCTGTGACAGGAGTGGCTTTCCTCTGTGATCCCACAAGTTGGCCAGAGAGACATAATATTTGTAAACATCACTGTGATTCAGTCTACAGCACCCATGGTGTTGAGATTAGAAACAAAACAGGACAGGGCGCCTGGGTGGCTCAGTGGGTTAAGCCTCTGCCTTCGGCTCAGGTCACTATCTCAGGGTCCTGGGATCAAGTCCTGCATCGGGCTCTCTGTTTGGCAGGGAGCCTGCTTCCCCCTCTCTCTCTGTCTGCCTCTCTGCCTACTTGTGATCTCGCTTTGTCAAATAAATAAATAAAATCTTTAAATAAAAAAAAGAAAGAAAGAAAAGAAACAGAACAGAACAAATGCAAAAGCTGTAACTATTGTTGCCTTTGAATCATTTCCTGTGGAAGAGGGGCGGCCTGACCATGTGTGTAGTGAGACCAGCTGATCCAACAATGTCAACTCTCTGGTGCACTTTTCCACTTTTAGTTAGTCTTTTGGCAACAAGCTGAAATAAGGTAGTATATTCACTTCTGTACATAAGGTCTAAGAAATAGTTTATCAAATTGTAAGGGAAAGACAAAGTCAAATATGTTAAATTTTGTCTTCATGAAGAGAAAAAAATTTAGCCTACAAAAATTGTACTGGTTGATACATGACAGGCTTCTCTTTTATAGCTGTACTACCTCAGGCCTTAAAATTGTTTCAGGAATTACTGTACAAAGTTCAGTGGATCATTTTTCTCCTACCCATGCAATCTACCTCCTTCTGATTCCCTCTGATAGAATATGTATATTCTGTATATCTGTATACAAACATGTACACACATAAAAATAGCCCTCATCAGTCATTGTGAATAGAAATTAAAAAAAAAAACAAAAACAAAAACTGAACTGCGCTCCAAAGTCTAAACATTTTAAAGCAAAATGCTTGAAGTTATTTAAAGCTGCATAGCTCTTTTACAAAATAGGCATAGCATCTAACTTACGAAATTACTGTACGGATTTGAGTAATAGATGTCAAGCACCTAGATCATTCCCTGACTCCTGATAGTTGCTACATAAATCACAGGTATCATTATTATATTATTAAAACCTTTTCCAACATTCAAATAAGCCCCATCATATAGAGCACCTCCAAGCTAAGTGATGTTTTGTGAAATTACCATTTCTGTTATACATAGTTTGCATGCCATTATACATTTAGATTCATGCTGGGCTTACTTTTCTGTGGGTCATGGTCAAAAATCTTTGAGAGCCGTTGAGAGAGAATAGGGTGGAGAAGTAGCAGGCTGGCAGATATGACTAAAGGCTCATAGCAAGGAATCGTGTGGTCCTTCCAGCTTTGCCCTTTGTAGGAAACTGGAAGACAGGGCTTTCCAAGGCGAAAAGTCTATTCTCTGCAGGTGTTTCTGTGGCTGAATTCCAGGGAAAGTGGAGAAAATCAGCCTAGGATGTAGTGGTCTAGGGAGTGCCCAAGCTCGGGGCCAACCAATCCCGTGGCCATATATGTGTCCATATGCCCTAGACTATTTAGGATGGGTGGGCCCACAGCCAGGTGCTCTTGGTGAACCTGCTGCTGATACAGTTGCCAGGAAGCTCTAGGATTTGCCCACAAGGATCCTGCGCCAGGATTTGCACACACCATCGGTGACACTGGAGTGGAAGCTGGGATGAGGAGAGATCTAGATCTGTGGGTGGGGAAGTCAAATTATGTGTTCCTCTTGCCTGTGCGTCAAAGGCTGTGGTGTTAGTTCCTCCATGGTGCCAGAGCAAAAATCAGCCTCCTCTGTATTTTCTGGCTGAGAAAAGAAGGAGACAGATGTTTTGTAAATTCCAAAATCGTGTTATAAGATCAAAAACCCTACAGCGTTCTAGGGAAAGAATGTTTAATCAGGTCATAGGCAACAGAAAGTGATGAATGTCTAGAATTGTCAAAAAATGCGATATTATTGTTACCATCCAAGAAGGTGGAATTGTTCTGACTAACAAAATAAACATTCACCCAAATGAAGAACTTGCATGTGAGAGGCTTCTGTGGGAGTGTGGGCAAAGCTCTGCAGACTCCTTGTGTCGGTAAGCCCGCTCTTTGCACATCTTGGGCCCTTGGAAAGCTGAGGGTCTCAGAGGAGCTGGCGCCTCAGGGAGCAGCTGGCTCACTTCATTGTCAAGAGACGATGCTTGGGACGTCTGAGCACCACTGGGCTTCCGCTTCAGGTTTGAATTTTAAGCCTGCAAAAGCAATTCCTTGGAGTTTAGAGTCAGCCCTGGGTACAGTGCTTTGGAAATTACAGGGAAGCAAAGCCAGGAGGCCCCATGTGTGGAGCCGGCCCCAACTCCCCGGTTCCCCCAGACTGGAATCACAGACCCATCAGGTTTGAGGACGCCCCGCCCCTGTGCCGCCATCTTACTGCCTTACTTCTGCTTTGTTTTCTGAGTACTTCTCTCCTCCCACCATCCCTGGCACTTCTGTGTCCTTCTCTGGCCTAGGAGGAGACAGAAGAGAGAAGGGGGAGGCACGCCCGTTGCATGAAGAGTCACAGAACACCTGTAATTGTCCTGCTGTGAGTGCCTTTCCAGCCGCTGTCTGGGTGCTCATTCAGAAACCCTGGAATCACTCCCCGCTGGTGTCTGGTGACTGAGAGTAGAGCAGAGAGGAGAAGAAACCCACAGACTATGCCACTGTCCCTACTTGGGAGGGTGAGACTGCCCTAGTTTCTCCCTCCTCCCCTTCCAAAGGCACAAGTGTGCACCCCCACCACTCAGGAAGGTTAGTAGACATGCTAACTAGGTTAAAAAAAAAAAAAAAAAAAGGAAAGAAAGAAAGTGAATAACCTTGCACATGTAAATGAAATTCATGCAGAAGCATCATATAAAGTGGTAAGAGAATGGATCATTGGCAGAGAGTTGCTCCATTTCCCAAAGCATGTTGCTAGAAGGTGTTTTACGCACACACATACACACAAGCGCCACGTGTATACTCCTCTAGCCACTAGAAGAAGCTTTTCCAAGCTACATGTTGGAAATCCTGTATTATTCAGGGTGATATTTGTACAATTGTGCGACTGGATGGCCCTTGGACTACTCCACAAATTTCACTCACAATTGAATTTCTAGCACAGGGCCGTGGTTCTAGGAGTTGGCTGTGTGTTTTTAGAATAGTCCTAGACATTTTTGAATAAGAAAGCAATTCAACATCTTGCAGACTCTGTATATTAAATTTTCCTGTTACCCACCTCTTTGTCTTTTTCAGATACATTTCATACTCCAAATCAAGGGACATTTTTGCCAGGAATTTCCCTTATAACTTCTTTAAAAGTTTATGCATTTGGAGGTAAATGTAATCCATATGTTCCCCAGTTACTCTAGTTTTTTTTTTTTTTCTTTTTATCAAATGTTAGTCTCTACAAAGTACTTGATCACCAATACGTTATATGAGATTTTTAAAAAGCCTTTTTTTCTTAGTAAAAGGAAACCACATTTGATCAATAACACAGTTAGTTATAGAGTCAAAGTTACACAAGGACTTATGAAGATATATTGTTTTACTATTTAACTTTAATAAGTTAGGCTAGAGATTTTTTGGAAACTCACCAATCATTGTCAGAAAAATGCACACTATTATTTTCTTTTCTCCTCACAAGCTAAAAACTCTATTTTTTGTTTATAAGATTCACTTCATCTTCTCATTACAGTGACTTTCAAAAAAAAGAAAATGATTCCTAGCTCTGTAGTTAGAATCCGTTGCAAACAACTATGTAATATAACTATTTATTACATTATGTTTGAGAACATTTGCCCATAAAGACCCTTTACAGAAAACCCCTAATTCTGTAAACCTGAGCACATAGTTATAATACAAAGTTCTATACACATAATACAATACAAGACAGTAACTCTTTCCAGATGATGAGCTCCCTAAAGGCAAGAAGAATGTCTTCCTCATTGTGGTATCTCCGCATAGTAGGCCTTGATAAATATTTGGTGAACAAAGAAAACATGATTAAAAATAACAGGAAGAAACATAGTTACAGCAGACTCTGGTTTTAGTGGGCAGAAGGATGGCAGCTGAGCAAGGAGGAGTATGTCAACAGGATACAATAACACCAAGCCCTACTTTAATCCAACTGCAAAATGGATTAAAGGTACATGGTGGAGGGCAAGAAGGAGCTGGGAATGTGTTCAATCACGCAGCTGTTCAGCCTGTGTCCTTCCAAGCACGTTCCTTTGTTGGGAAGAGGAGCTGGGCTGGACTTGGCTCCAAGGCTATAAATTAATTTATATTCAAATATTTAGTGTTAACATAATTGGTGCACTTCAGAGGTAAACATATTTCTGTTTGTCTACATAGAACTATATATCGTATATAAATACACACAACTAATGTAACAAATACATATTTGTTCAGCTATATATTTTTACATTCTGTGTATAAATTTGTGTGTATATAACAAATTAGATTTGTGATGTTGTATAAATTGCCCTACACATAGAGATATACATTCTTTATAAAGGAGACGAATATCATTACAGTTCACAAAGTCCTTTTATATTGTATGTTATTGACCCAAAGAACATTCTTCTCTTATAGACTCTTCAGGGAAGAGGGTGATGTTCTCTGATGTCTGAGGTTTATTTGCACTCAAAACTTTATGTAAATTACTAAAGAATATAACAGGAAACTCCCTAGGGACATTTAGGAAATGTGAACTCTCCCTAATTGACATAATCACATTTCTAGAATCACAGAAGAATAAAGAAAACTTGTTTGAAGGCTACATTCCCTACCAAAGATTTTCAGTGGATTATTTTTTTAAGCTGCAAAGACTATGAAATGGAAACCAAAATGGGATCTGAGCCCCAATAACGCTTTCCCACATACTACACATTCCTGACTTCTAAACACAAAGTCATAGATCAGAGTTTCAGGCTCACGGAATTCCAAGCTTACTGTCTCCACAAAACCCACATTCATCTTTATACAAAAATGTTGATTCATAACTTAGACATTGTGAAGGATAGTTAAATGTGTAAGCAATTTTTTGGTTTTAAACACCTGATTTACTAATGACCCATACTTAGAACCATTATGATCTTTCTTCTTCCGTGTTATCTTTTCTCTCATGCTAAAGACCCTGGTAATTCTGCCAAAACAAACACACAGACCATCCCCCACACACATCACACACACCTCACAGCAATAAACAAACAGGCAGAACTTGGAGAAAGTTGTGTAGTATAAATGTGGAGGAAGGAATCTATGAAAAGCAGGAACTGATATACTTCGCTATGGGGCAAGTCATCAAAATGCAAATAACAGAAGAATTAAAAATGCTATTAGTCATTCAAACCTGAGTGGATGTTAGCTTATTCAGAGATGGCGTCATCCTCATTAAAATCAGCCTCCTCTTTTAATTTTTCTTATTGCCCATTCCTGTAAAGAGTTTGCAGATGGGTTAGACTAGCAAAAATCCACTGTAGAGTGGGAAGTAGGAGTGAGTAAGAACAGTCCCACAAAGTCTGGGACACAATTGCAAATAATAAAAGATTGAATGGGAGGAATATCTCAAATGACCTTTATCTGTTTTAGAATTTGGACAAAGCCACACCAGGTACCAAAAAATTATCTTCTTTTCCTTCACTATTCCATACCCATCTGCTTCCAGAAGGCAATTCGACACAGTCCCTTTACCACACTCATGGGACCCAATCCAATAGAGCATCTTGATGACTATTAACTACAAAGATGGTCAGTGGGTTTCTGGTTCATACAACTTCAGGAGTGCTTTCTTGAATACAACTGGTGTGTAAGCTAAAGACTTCCTCTAAGCCCAAACTTGTTTCAAAGTGATAACAAAACGTGCTTTTTAAATTTTTAATTTTTTAAATTTTTTAAAGGTTAGTTCTTTTTAAAATTATTTTTATTTATTTATTTGAGAAAAAGAAGGAGAGCACAGAGGGAGAGTGAGAAGAAGAAGAAGAAGAAGACTCCTCACTGAGCAGAGAGCTCAAAGTGGGGCTCGATCCTCATGATTCTGAGTTCATGACCTGAGCCGAAAGCAGACACTTAACCGACTGAGCCACCCAGGTGCCCCTGTGGGCTTTTTTTATTCCAACAGGCAAAGGAGAGGAAACCCCCTGCCTGTGTTCATTATTGGACATGTAATATGCTATAAGCTGAGCAAACCACCAGGAAGCACACGATAATGAACCAGCTGTTGTCTCTGTCCTTAGGGAAATCAATCTTTGTACAGAAGTGAAGACAATTGAGTGTTTAAAGGTATTGTGAGTGTTGTTGTTGTCTGGTGTGAGTAATGCCAAGAAACAGGGCCAATGTAAAATCTATTTGGGTGGTGGAGCCTATTTGTAATATTCAGTGTTCACAGGCAGAGTGGATTCATAGAGCCCAGTGGTGTGGCAATGAGCGGCTCGTGACAGCAGATGATAGAGTTGAATATAGATGAATAGCAAGAAATGTCTGCTTTCCTCGCCTAGTTATGTGTGCGGTGTTAGAATCTGGATACCAAAGTCCAGCACTTTCAGCCTACAAATAAAAACTTGCCGACTATTCAGAGGATTAGTGGGTAAAAGAGATAATCTAAGCCAGTATTAGCAATATCTATATATTTTATATGCATATATATTTTTAATATACATATGAATGAAAATTAGTAGGTTTCTGTGACTCTAAGACCATCATGTTATGAAGCCTCTGGTTCAGGGTGGGAAAGCAGAGCTAAAGGTGTTCTATGAGTTTCGACCTTGAACACAATGTTCTGACGCATATGTGTTTGAGCTGCAGCAAAGAAAATTGGCCAAGGTATGGTGGGAAGTGAAGAACCAGTGAGGGGAAAAAACAAATATAATTTTTTGACACATGAAAAGGAGACCTTAAAAATTGTTTGTTTATTTATTTGTTATTGAAGCATAGTTGACACACAAAGCTATATTAGTTTTATATGTACAACATAGTCAATTGACAATTCTTTACTCAGTGCTCACTATGTTAAGTGGTATCAACCACTTGTCATCCATACCATGTTATTATTGTATTACTGACTATATTTCTTGTGCTATACTTTTCATCTCTGTGACTTACTTATAACTGGAAGTTTGGAATGAAGAAAGTTGGGAAAGAAGACTTTTCAAAGTTACTTTTATTGGTGTTTTCAGGGGGGGTCAGGAGGAAAAAATATATATATGTATATATATATATATATATATATATATATATATATCGTGTTAATAAATGTACAGTAATCCCCTCTTCTCTGTGAGGGATACATTCCAAGATGCCCAGCAGGATACCTGAAACCTCAGATAGTACTGAACCCTATGTATACTATGTTTTTCCCTATACATACATATCTATGAGAAAGTTTAATTTAAAAATTAGGCATCATAAGAGATTAACAATGATAATTAATAAAACAACAATTATAACAATGTACTGTAATAAAAGTTATGGGAATGTGGTCTCTCTCTCAAAATAAGCTATTTGGTACTTACCCTTCTAATAAGATGATAAAATGTCTACATGAGGAGATGCAATGCAGTGAGTGACGTAGGCACTGTGACATAGCGTTAGGCTACTCCTGACCTTCTGGCAACATGTCAGAAGAAGGGCCATCTGCCACCCTACTGCGGGTAACTGAAACCATGGAAAGTGAAACTGCAGAAGAAAAGGGGGGGACAGCTGTGAAGTGAGATAGAGAAGCAATTATTCAAGGAATTATAGCCAGCAAAGAAAACACACAATTATTCCTGATAAAATTTTCAGATAGGTAAGTAAAAAATTAGCTTGGTTGCACGATCTTGCCATGTATTTTTCTCAGTTCTTTTCCTTTTTAATGGATAAAAGCTAATGAAGAGGCCTAATTTAATAATTTCTAGAATTTTTTAAAGATTTTATTTGTCTATTTTAGAGAATAAAGAGTTGGGGGAGGAGCAGAGGGAGAGGGAGGGGGAAAAATACTCAAGCAGGCTCCCCGCTGAAGGCAGAGCCCATTGGGGGTCTTGATCTCAGGACTGCCAGATCATGGCCTGAGGCGAAACCAGGAGTCAGATGACGGACTGAGCCACCCAGGTGCCCCTAGAATGTTTTTAACATATCTTTACATTTATTCTCATCTTTGAAGAAAGGAGGTGATCTAAAACAATGATTTCTACAAAAGAAAAACAATACATTTGAGTTAATATATATACACAATATGTAACTACATAGAGCTATATACATATATATATGACTGTATATACCTACTTTGAGGTATTTGTGTTGAAGATAATATTGAGTTGGAATTAACAAAGGAAGCATATTCTTTCCATCATGCACAACACCTTGGCATTTTCAGATGCTAAAAGAATTTCTTGGAATATTTTCTCCTTCTCTCAGATAAGAATAAAAATTAAGTTGTTCCAAATGTCATTTTCTGTAATGCAGAATAGCAGTAATATGCCCAAAAGATAACCTATGATGAAAATATCCTTTGAGTGTTCCTGGGCATAGGCGGCTATTTTGAAACGATTTCGGAAAAACTCTCCTGTCGTAGTGGCAGCACCACTACTGGGAAAGCCAGATACTGGCTTTTCTGGTTCTGAAGAGCAAAGAATGTTGACAGAAAGCACCACCCCATGATTCATGAGTCAGAACAGGGCTTAAATCATGCTTCAGTAGAAGAATTTCCAACATTGTTCCTTCCCATAAGCTTTATATTTAAGATACTCTGCTATCCCCATGGTTACCAAATGGGGAAGGAAAAAAAAACAACCCCGACATACTTCAAATATCAACTGTTCTACTGTTGAATCCCAAGCACTGAGTGACCTTCACCTGAACAGTGTCTTTCAGATGGCTTCAATTTGTCTCATTTGTTTCTGAATATGACTTATTTTTTAAAAACAATGAAAAAATAATTCCAAAGGATATAGCAACAGTACATATCTTCTACACAGAATAATAAAAGCTAGATTTTTTGCATCTAGCTGTAGTGTTAAATTTTAAATAATCTGAGGGAATTGGGCAGCAGGAAGATCTCCTAGAAAAAAAAGTGATTTGAGAAGATTTTTGAAATAATGATATGAGGAAATGAAACGAATTATGCCTCGAGCTGGGTTGCTGAGGCTAATAAGTCATGTGAATGATCCCTACCAGTTCCACTTAAAGGGAATATTAGTAGTTAACGGGAAATATTACAACATGAGAGGAAAAACCATCTAGGTTACACAGGCCATTGGTCCTATCAATTCTTTTTTCTTCAAAGAAAACATAAGAAAGTGAGGCAAACAAATCAAAACAAAAAGACTGAGAAGGACAATAAAGCATACACTTGTCTCTGTTTATCTAAGTGGGTCTATGTTTCTGGTTTCAGAGTTGGCTCAGGTCTCATTATCCTTTATGGGGAAGTTATGGGGTGGGTGTTTCCAGCAAAATTCTGTCCAATTCTGGCCCTGAAACAACGACACAACCTAATCAACGCAAGACATTCAATACTTCTATTGTGTCCTCAGTGTGCTACACATTGTTGTATAAGATCCGCAGTTGGGTGTAATTGAGTTCTTGTTCTGAGGGAACACACAGCTTAGCTGAAGAGCTAAACACCTTAGTCTACCTTTTGTTGCAATTGGACTTCCTTTTTGGTGCTTGCACAAGGAAAGAAGTGAGAGGTGAAGGAAAAAGAATTAATATCTCTTTAGAAAATTCAGAAATTATTTTCTGGAGGCTGACCTTGAAAGCATGGGAAGGGCAGGATTTGCATAGGTGACAAAAGAAGGGCAGCTTTTACAGGCAGAGGATGTAGCACCAGCAAAGGCATGGGAGCTGGTAGTTGGGCCCTAATGAATTTGGAGTTGGTGTTCTAGAAGGAGTAGCTCGCAGGTCAGAGACAAGTAGCAGAAAAATAAGTAGAGTCGTTCTATGGAGAGTCTAAAATGCTGGTTCAATAAGAATACATTTCAATCTATAGATAATTGGAAGTCATTAAATGGCTTGTTAAAAATGTTGAGCTTCTTAAATGCAGTCCTGACCGTACTGTATCTCGATCACAAGGAACATTGTCTACTCCAAATGCACAGTGGAGGCTTAAGAGGAGGTGGTCTTCAGAAGGATCTGTGTGGGGACTGGACTGTCATCTCCTTAGTCTTCGTGTTGCCCTCATTTCTTCCCCGCCCTGACTGTCCCCCCAGCCAGTTTTCCTGTGCTGGCTGTCCAGACAAGGCCCCTCCAACATCGATCCTTTTCCACTGGGAAGGTTTCATAAACAGTGCATGTGCTGAGCAACACATCTGTATCCCCAGGCATTTAGATAAAGAACCAGGCAACAATCAGCCTGGTATCAGGGGAATGTTTTCTGGCTGGTCCCGTGGTTAACTCCAGAGAAATGTTGTCCACACTTCATTGTTTCTCCACAGCCCCACCTCTGGCCCAAATAGCCTCATGGACATTCCTGATGCTTCCTAATGCTGAGAGGGTATAAAGTGAAACAGACCACGCCTGAGAAGGCTGTGGGGGCAATGCGCACAGGAGAATATCTCAAGTAGAAAATCTAAAGGCTAGAGACCCTGCTTACGTCAAACTCAGAGCCAGTCCTACCTCAGAGACACAAATCCACAGAGCGTGCATTTTAGTGGGGATGATATCACCTCCAAAGGGTGAAGATTGGTTCTTGGGAAGGAAAAGTCTCATGTTTGTGGTATGTATAAAACACAGAAACACATACGATATATGAACAGTATGGTATATCTGTGGTATTAAATTGTCATGAGGGAAATTTAATTAACTTACTAATTTATTAAGAAAAAAAAAAAAAAACATGTCTTAAGAAACTCCTTAGTAGAGCAAGGATGAAAAAAAGATTGAGAAGCGCTGTCATAGGAACATAGAAACCTCAGACTTCCCCCATGGGTTCACGGTGGAAACGGACCAGGCGAGAGAGGGAAATCTGTGAGCGCACCTTGATTCTATCCTCTGAGCCAAGGCAGAGCTGTCCCGATACTTAGCGTCTGCTCTGATAAGGCTGAGGAAGGTGTACAGACTGCTGAGGGCAGGAGATGAGATTCCCGGGGTTTCCCAGGCTCTGGAGTGAACTGGCAGAGCCACGGCTGGGGAAGAGGCTGGCTCCGCCAGCTTGCAAATGTCTGTTCAACTTGAAGGTGGGAATTTCCCAGGGCCCGCATTAGAGTTCAGGCTTACACAGACAGGGCTGGGGATCCCCAATATTGCTCTGTACTTGGGGACAGACATGCAACGCTGAGCTTCGCCATGAATACTGTCTTTCCAGAGCATGCAAATCTCCCTTCTCATGGGATATGGAGAGATTCAAGAAGGATGTGTTTGGCTGCATTGGGCTTCCCTGTAAGCCAGCAGGCTGGAATGGAAGAACACTTTGGTAACCGAATTCCGCATGGAGTGATGACATAGTCTCTTCTTTGTAACTGAGGGACAAACAGATGGAAAGAACCAGCAGAGGTCTGGGGCCATCCATGACATCGGACGGGGAGTCGTCTTTGTTTCTATTAGAATTTCTATGTAATTGTTTTGTCCACCTACAAACAGCTGGAGTCTTGCCCAGTATCTGAGACTCGAGAAGAGGGGGGGAGAATGAACAGAACTGGAGAGGGAGGAAGGAGGTGGCCCTGCAAGGAAGGCATAAAATGTTAAGCATGGTGGAAGAGAGCCAGCAGCGGGGAGTGGGGGCAAGTCAGATTGCTGAACATGGAGGTGACGGTGGGCTCGTAGGGCTGTTTTAGCTGAGGAGAAAGAAAATATGAAGAAAATTGTTCTGAAGACTAATCAGCTAGATATGTAATTTTCTCTAATGATGTTGTAGGAGAAAATTATGCATATTTATATATGCCAAGACTGTATATCCCATACAGACATGCTAACACATGTATATCTCGTCTTATTATAATGTGTGGAATATTTGGGTATGTAATTTTCTAATTTGATAATTATTTAATGAAGTTCTTCTTTCAAGGTGCCTTCCTTTGAATTTCTTTTTGTGTTCCTGTATGTGAAGCAGAAAGTGAGAGGATACTTCCAAAAATGGAAATGCATCAAGGTAGGCAATGAAAACTTGATGAGGCTGTCACCCTTTAGATCTTAAAGGGATTTCTTGTGAAGGGTTGAATAATACTCAATATAATTACTTGCTGAAGGATTAGGATATATATTTTTTAATTATAAGTTTATACAGGTAAATGTTCATGGGCTTGCACTGACAAGCTCAAGAGAGGTAAGGAAGTTTTAAGTTATAGGGGAGGAGAAACAGGTCCACAAAAGGACGTCCTACTGTTATCCCACGTCATTTAACGTGGCATCATCTTTGGAATTTATGTTCGTGCCTTTTATGGTAAAAAAAAATGGAGACTTGATTTGCATTTGTAATATGTGCTCAGGTTCATATCCTGTTAAATCCAGCTAAGCTCACACGCCCATGTCATTCTGACAAGACTGAGGTGCTGACGAAACTAAGGCTTTTCTAAGTTGTTCAGACCAGCGTTATAGCTATGCCTGCAGAATGCAGTGGAAGGACAGAGATTTTTACCCTGTAAAGCTCAAGAAGGAGAAGGTCCCAATTTTCCACATGTCTGATGTGTTTGAAACCTAGGTTGTCCACACCAAGTAACTACTTTGGTAAGACAGAATGCAGCCTCATCTAAGTTTCAAAAGGGAAACTAATTATACGAGGGTGCTAATATGGCGTGGAGAAAAAGAATTCTTAGTCATCAATCAAGTATGCACCATCGAAACCACATGCTTTAAAAAGTAATGGCTTCCATCTTTATAAGAAAAAAAAACAAAGTAATTATTGGTATGCAATACTGCAAGCTTTTGTGCTCAACTTGTCCCCCTCCATCCCACTGAGAAGGGAAGATCCACCTCGACCTCAGTGCTTTCCTCTCCACAAATCTCTGTACCTTTTAAAAAGCCACGGCCAGAAGCCAGGCTCATTCCTAACAGCACAGGGGGCTCTGGCTTTTGGGTGCTGATTCTTGCCTCCGAGTGCATACATACCTAGAGACGAAATTTCTTTGTGCGAAATCTGCCTCACAGCTTGTGTTTCTAAATATGCTTTTACTTCTTTGGTTGGTTGGTGTCACGTGTTCACCGCTAGTCTCCATATAGCCTATGTGAAAGAGTCCCATAATGACAATTCTTAATGAAAATTTAGATCTATCAAAGCTAAATAATGGAAGACAACTGGGCTTGATCCAGGCTCAATAAATGTACTGTGCCATTTCCTTGTGAACATTCCTAAAGAGTTGTTTCCATTGAAGACCCTTTGTTCACAACAATTTTTCTGACATGTTTTTATTTATGAAGGAACAAGGGTTAAAAGAGGTGAGCAAATGCCAAGACTACTTTTCTTTTTTTTTTCTCTTGGCTGCATTTTCTCTTTTGTTATTTCAAGAATTTGGGGATGGTTTTGTTGTTTTCTGTTATCAAAGTCCAGTTGAGGCAAACCCTTTCCTAATTGCAGAATTTGGCTTTGATGTCATAGCATGAGCTGTTTTTAAGGAAGTACAAAGTAGAAAAAACTGTGGAGTTATGCTTCAATTACTAAATCATCCTTCCGCTGTGATAAAGCCCCATATATGGTGAAATAAAAATCGGTTCTGTATGCAGTGAGAGAAAATAAGGCTCTAAAATCACAAAACCAAAAAGCTTCCACATGTAACATTGTGATATTTATGGATATAAGTACGGAATCACTCATTACTCAAAAATATTTTGATGAAAAAACAGTTTTCCAGATATAAATATCTATACAACAAAGTATTTCTTTTCTAGAAAATGTTAGGTTTAAACATCCAGCACCAGTACTGATGGGCTTTTTTTTAATTAGTCAGACATCTGCCCCTTCCCGAGGAAAAACTAACTGCATGAATTATTGGGTTTTCACAATATTCCACTTTCATTGGAATAGAAGCTAAAGAGACAAAAACAAGATTCAGATTTTTTCTGACCTGGGTCACTATGGCCACCACAAAAACAAAGTCAGAAGATCATGAATCATACAGTAATGAATGCCAAATGTTTTCTCTCCACCTGAGGAGATATTTGAATAGGCAACAATAGCTTGTAAAGTACGCCCGTATGCCCTGTGTAATCCGAGTAATGTGTGAAAATATTCAGTTGTAAAAAAGTCACCAAAGGTAAGAATCTATTTCTTCCATACCAAAAAACCAAAGTAAAAAAAATGAAAACAGCACATCATGAAAGAAAAACAGGCATCTTATTTGCTCTAAAGAAAAGAACTGAACCTGTAAATGTGGAAGAATTTCCATTTCTGCAAGGAGGATTGCAATGCGACTGAGAATTATTGGCATGCAAAATACATGCAGAGCAGCTTACACCATCCAGTGACTGGTTCATCACACATTTGAAAGCTTTATAAAGTGACCTAGACTGTAGGAACCCACTCAACCAAAGCTTATTAAAGTTTAGATTTTTTAAAAAAATTTTTTTAAGAATTTTTTCTTCATTTGAGACAGAGAGATACAGAGAGAGGGAGAGGAAGCTGTGGGAGAGGGAGAAGCAGACTCCCCGCTGAGCAGGGAGCTGGACGTGGGGCTTGATCATAAGACCTGGAGCCGAAGGCAGATGCTTAACTGACTGAGCCACACAGGCCCCCCTAAAATCTAGCTTTTATGATGTTGCTGCAATGTGCATTTTTTAATTCAGGTAGCCATTGCAAAATACATTCTAGAGAGATCATTCCACAAGGTTATTCCCTATTCATAATAACCCCCCTTTAGCTGGCTGATCTGGTGACCCTTACCAAGACTCTCCCAATAGAGTCTTTTATATGGACAACTTCCAAATATTGACACAATCATTAGTAATAGTGCTTGTAGGATAAAAGAAAACCCTTGCAACATAGAATTCATAATCTAGATTATTCTCCAAGCTTCCTTACTTATCTTTTATGTAGATGGTACCTACAAACAGCTTGCTAAATTCCAAGCTGGTCTTTAAAGTCAGCGGATCAAATTGCCCAAACTCATACAGCCATTCGATAATCACTAACAACCTCTAGCCATCTATTCCTTCATATGTAATATTAGAAGCCTGAATTGATTGATCTTAAAAATTCTTTCCAGATTTACAGTTCTTGTTCTAACAGCAAAAGAAATACAGAAAAGCTTCAAACAAAGTTGGATGGGAAGCTAATATTTGTAATGTCACATGGAGAGATTAGCTCAGCAATTTCCATTAATAGGAGTCATATGGCGAAATCCCCCAGAGCTATTTAGAAAAAAATCTCTGATTGCTTAGAAGTATAGGTAGAGCTAATTTACTTGGACTTTTTATTGTTATTATTAAAAAATTCAAGGTATTCGAAGGTTATTTTATGTCTTTCTCAGGTTGAGATAAAAGAGAGATATTTAGAGAAGAAACTTTGCCTAGGTCAACACTTTATCTTCTATCGGCAGCAGAAGCTTCCTTGAAAATCTTTTTCAGATGAATCCTGGAAAAGAACTGAACCAAGCAGGGGATGGGGTAGAGAAGCATGCAGAATGCTGTAAAGGTCACAGAAGCAGGACAGGGCTGTGGATTGCCATGGGATAAGTGTTTCAGTGCCTTGTGGCTTCTTGTTGATGGTAGGCTAGCCTTCCAATTGTATTTAACACCTCAAATAATGGAAGAGATTTTGAGATACTATGAGTGGTTGGATTCATCATTTTATGAGTTCGTTGTGGAATAGTTCATGCAAGACGAGGCAAATGCCAGAGTCAGAGAGGGGGAACCAATAAAAGGAAGTTTTCAAAGATTTAAAAGAAACACTTTATCATATTTTCCTCCCTTAAAGTGGGGATGTTTAGGTGGATGGGCTGTGTCGGGTGTCAGTAGGGAGTGTTATTTTTCATAGAACATGCTTTTATAAATTGTTCCTAGATAATATTACTAAATGGTTCATATTTCTGTAAATATGAAGAATTTCAGATGATTAAAAATTATGAAATTTGAAATATTAGAATAAATATTTTATTTTTTATTATGTTCAATTAGCTGACATATAGTACATTATTAGCTTTTGATGTAGGTTCAATGATTAATTAGTTGCGTATAACACCCAATGCTCATCACCACGTGCGCCCTCTTTATTGCCCGTCACCTGTTTACCCCCCCTCCCACTTCCCTCCCTTCTATAACCCTCAGTTTCGTTCCTGGAGTCCAGAGTCTCGCACGTTTGTCTCCCTCTCTGATTTAGAACAAATACTTTAAAAATGAAATAGTTTTTGTGTTTCACATTCGTATGACCCACTCTTTAATTGTTCTTTAAAAATACCTACATGATTTAATGGTAATAAGATACATGAATTTTGAAGAATTTGCTTATTAAAATTTTGAGACTAAATAATTTTTTAAATGAAATATACTAAGGAGTTGCAAATCATATTTGATTCATACACTATTAGCATATAATAATTCAACAGTCGAGGCAAACTGATATGGACAAAAAAGTTAAGAACTCATAGAAATAATAAACTAGTTCTTTCCTCTCTCTTGAGTTTTTCTCTGATAACCCATGGGTAGTTTTTGGCATTCATTCTCACCTTTCTCCAATGTATATGATGCTACAAATTTATTATAGTGGAATTATGGTCTTTTCAGGTCTATCTGCTCCTTGTAATAGATGATCTTTATAACCAGGGCTCGTCTTTCTACCTTAGTATCCTCTGTGATTACCAAATATAGTGGACATTCAGTAAGAATTTGCTTAATAGCTTAGTTTTGCTTTATTTTTAATACAGACAAAGAGAAAAGTCATGTTTTAATCGAGTTCTTTAAAGCCCTGGATGGGGATACAGGGACACTTATAAATTAAAAACTTAAAGACAACAGCTGGGAAGAAAATATTTGGTATATATATATATGAAACTCCTAAGAAACAAAGAACTAAAAAATAACAAGAAAATCACAAATAGTCAAATGGGAAAATAATAATAATTGAAAGATATGAATAAAAAACATCAATGGCTAATAAGCATATGAAAAGAAGATAAACCCCACTAATAATAAAAAACCAAATGAAAGCAATAGTGAGCTATCATGTATGTCTGCTGGTTTACAGAACAAAATTTAAAAGGTTAGTAATATCAGCGATTGGTAAAATGTTGGGCAATGACTGACTACTCATTTATTTTTAGTGTGAGTGTAGAACAGTACAGCCCATTTTGGGGGATGGAGTTTTCACTTTTAATCTATTAAAATTTAAAACACATGTATCCTTTGAACCAGCAATTTCATATCTTGAAGTTTATCTTAAGAAAATACTTGTACAAAGAAGCATGTGTCTGAATGGTTCTGGCAGCATTTGTTGCATTAGTGAAAAATTGGAGACAATCTAAAGATCTATTAATAAGGTGCAGGTTAAATAAATTGTGGTCTGTCCATCTGCAAAATACGTACAGTTATAAAAAAGAATAAGCTGATTATGTGTTCTTTGATAAGGGAGTATATCTGTGACATGGCCTTGTGGGAAAAAACCAGTTGTGAAAGAATACAGATAGTATGATCTTTTTTTTTTTTTTTTGGTAAAACATAATCATAATAAAAACTATGCATACTAGAGTCTCAGAAGATGCAGAATGTTACTGACTCCTGAGCAGGTAGGAGGTGGCCAGAGACTTTGATTTACTTCCCTATACTTACTTTTGCATTAACTGATATTGCCATGTAATTAAATTTTTTAGAAGATTTTATTTATTTATTTAGAGAGAGAGACAGCATGAGTGGGAGGCATAGAGAGAGAGAGCAAGAGAGAATCTCAAGCGGACTCCACGCTGATAACGGAGCCCCATGCAAGGCTGGATTCTGGATTCTTGGACCCTGAGATCATGACCTGAGTAAAAACCAAGAGTCATTCCCCTAACGGACTCAGCCATCCAGCCACCGCGACACTTAATTACATTTTTAAAAACACAATGTTCTAAAAATAAAAATGCAGAGGGAGATCTTTATGTGCTTAAAGTTAGTAACATTAAACATGCTGCTTTTTTATCTTAAGTATTTCTAGTGAATGTAACACATGCATATGCTTTTAACAAAATCGCATCATACAGGAGGAGAAGGTCCTTCTTCCTTCCGTCTGTGCTGGTTGCTCTGTGAGCCTGTGCGGCAGCTGCCCTTCTGAATCTTCCTTCAACTGTTCTCCCGGTTTGGATACACTTGAGTTCATGCTTTTCTTTTTTCTTGGTTCCATCTCTCATTTTGCTGAAGGTTATCCTCGAAAACTTCTGAAAAATTTTGCTTGGGAAATTGAATCTCTGAAAAGAGTTGTATTAAATTTTGTTTTTAATGTAATGTGACATATACTAAGAAGTTGAAGATCAGATTTGAGCCAGGTAGTATTAGTATATAGTAAAAATTCAATAGTCAAGGCAAAATGATATGTATAAAAAATTAAGAACTTCCCCACCATGGGGCTCCCGTCTGAGGTGGTGGGGGCTCTGTGGCGCTGGGTGGGGCTGTGGGGCCTGCTGTGGCTGTGCTGGGCCACTCCTGCACCTTCAGACTGACCCACAATAAAGCACAGGTCTTGATGAGCCAAAAAAAAAAAAATTAAGAACTCACAGAAATGACAAACTAGCACTTTCCCCTCTATGACTCTATGACTTCTTCTCTGATAATCCATAGGCAGTTTGTGACACAAACTAAAAACACAAAAGACAAACAACAGCCTGGGAGAAAATACTTGTATCATATATAAAAAAAAACGAGAATTTCTAAGAGATTAAAAAAAAAAAAAACTACAAAATAGCAAGAAAACCACAGCTAAATAGGAAAATAGTTCTAATTGAAAGATACGAATAAAAAATACAAATTGTTAATAAACATATGAACAGAAGATAAACTTCACTAATAATTAAGACAATAGTGAATGATCATGCTTGCCCACTGCATAAAACAAAACATGTACTCAACCCACCATCTGGAACCAAAAGTCACAGATTAAACTCCAAAGACAAATTTTCTTCTCCATTTTAACATTATATTTTAAACCACCTTGTCATGCAATATTTATTACGTTTTCACCACAACTTCCTGAGATAGACAGAATTATCTCTAATTTACAATTAAAAATGAGATGCAGTCAGATTGACTTCCTCAAGGTTAAAACACTGGTTAGAAATGCAAAGCTAAGGACTGTAATTCCACTGCCAACAACAACATTGAGAGATCACAGCTTTAGAGATGTGCTTTCAGTCACTGGTGTATTTTAGGATGTATGCTGGTATCTTGTAAAAAGCCCAGGGCTGGAAGAGTCAGGAAGCCTAAGATCGAGTCTTATTTCTCTTAACTAGTCTACCACACCACCATGGACTTTTATTTCCTCATCTGTAAATCGACAGGGTCAGACATGATGACATTGCCAAAGTTCTTTCCGGCTGTCAAGGTTGATGTTTCTATACACCTAGTAACCATGTCACCAAAGGATCTTGTTTGCGACTTAATCAACATGACTGTCAAGGTGTTTTCTGAGCGTGTTGTTGTGCCTTTACAATGGCCTGTCCTTAGTGGGATGGGCTTCCTCAAGAATTTTCCCGGGGCACCAAATTAAATCTAATAATATTTAATAGGGAGGACTCTTGCCTAATTGGGAGAGTCATGCTCACTTAGTTGAGATGCCTCTAGGTGATTGTGTGGTATTATCTCCAGAACATGGGGTGACTGAGCACTAGTGAGGCCATGGGCTTCTTCAAAGAATTCTGTTAGTGCCATGTCAGCGGAGAAGCACGGAAGGCAAACTCTTCTCCAGCAAAATCATCTCTCCTAGGTGAGCAGAATCACTTCTTCCAGGAATATTACTCTCTAGTTCTCCAGGAATGATCAAGTAGTAGAGAGCTTGCTTCCAGAGAGAAGGTCCTCATGGATAGCCAAGTCTAGAGTACCGAATGCTCAATGGAAGTGTGTACCACAGCAGACTTTCTGTGGTGTCTGCCAGAGAGAATTTTATAATCTACATTAAAAGACAAATCCATATAAAGGAAGGAAACAGGAGCTGAATCTGAGGCCCAATGAAAATCTTCAAATGTGCACAAACATACACACACGATTTAGCCAGAATTTGAAGGAAAAGCACAGGGCCGTAGATTCTTCTTTGCCGTCTCCGTAACCTCAACAGGGGGTCCTGAATGGAACACCTGACTCTTTTAGCTATCAGTCTCTCCCTTGGATTAAATGAGGTCTCTGTTTCTTTGGTTTCTTGAGTTGTTCTAGTGAGGTTTATTGCCTTTGTATTGTGAAAATCTTGACTCTTTCCAATATAGTTTAATATAGTTTAACACCTTTTCAATATTGTTGCCTTTGTATTGTGAAAATCTTGACTCAGTTCAATATAGTTTCGACATAAATCTTGACTTTTCCTCCACTTGGCCTTTATGACAATATTTTCCTTTCAAGAGGCACTAAGGGAAATTTTATAATAGAGAATTTTATTATTTTAAGACCCAAAAGAAAGAACATTTAATTTTTCCTCACTTTTTTGGGTGTATAGTCTTATGAATTGTGAATTGTTTCCTTTCTGGGGAGATTTTGGCTTTATCTGATATATGTTTATGTCATTTAATAGTGAACATGTCCTAGAAGAATCATAATATTTCCTCAGTGGTTGAACACTCCATGCGTACAATTTGTTCTTAATCCAAATAATCCCAGACTGCATGTCCCATATAATCACTGTTGCCAACAGCAGACTCCTGCTACTTAATTTATTTTTTTTTTTTCGGAGAGAGGGGTGGAGCTTTTAGATCAGTCATTTACCAAAGTTAAAGGTGTAAGTTTAATTATTGCTTTTCAGCAGTTTACATTACATTTGAGCTCAGTAACACCTCTGAGATTTCTGCCACCCAAAGCAAGAATGCTCCATGCCCTTGACTTAACCCCTTCTGAACCAGGTACTTATTTACACTATTATTAGCAAAAGTACTTTACAACACACAGCTAATCCCGAGAGTGACTTCTCTCCACTATCTTACCGGGGCACTCAAACCGAGGCAAGAGACAAATGGAAGTTAAGTGAGAGAGTATGGTGACGGCACGTGGATTTCAGCACCCCAAGGAGACACCCGAGTGACTCTTTGGCAAGGACAAGCATTTATTTAGAGCTCTTTCTTTTCCCTTGGTACCTCTTCACCCCCATGTCTGACCTGTTCTGAATAGTGAATTGACAGCTTTCACTACAATGGAACTCAGTAATTTGGGATGGAATAAAATACCAATGTTTGTTATTTTCATTTAAAAATTTTAGGGGTGCCTGGGTGGCTCCGTTGGCTAGGCAGCTGCCTTTGGCTCAGGTCATGACCTCAGGGTCCTGGGATCGAGTTCTATGTCAGATTCCGTGCTCAGCGGGGAGTCTGCTTCTCTCTTTCCCTTTGCTTCTCCCCCTGCCCCTCCCTGCATGCTCATGTTCTCCCTCTCATGCTCCTTCTCTCTCCAGTAAATAAAATCTTTAAAAAATAAATAAAATTTTAATTATTTTGCCCTTCTTATGAAATGCTTTGTTTATAAGACAATGGATCTATGTTTCACATTAGTTTAAAATACTTTAAGTGGAGTGCCTGGGTGGCTCAGCGGGTTAAGCCTCTGCCTTCGGCTCAGGTCATGATCTCAGGGTCCTGGGATCGAGCCCCGCATGGGGCTCTCTACTCGGCAGGGAGCCTGCTTCCCCACCCCCCTCCATCTGCCTGTCTCTATGCCTACTTGTGATGTCTCTCTGTCAAATAAATGAATAAAATCTTTAAAAAAAATACTTTAAGTAAACTTGGAAGGTTGTCTCAATTTGGAAAGCAGAGCAAGCAGAGCAATCATCCTTTTTTCTATTTGATACTATTTCCTAGTAGGTACTCAATAAATAACAATTGTTGATCAGATAACTGCTAGAAATGTATTTTGTAAAATAACCTGTATAATATTTTCTTAGTATTCTGGTCCATCTGATGCGTGTTAAACATGCCAGCAATTTCAAGTATTAAATAACTTGCTTCAGTCCAGAATTGATGTCTTTCTCTTCAGGGCTGTATATGATTACATTATTTATTCTTCTAAATAAGGTCATCTTGTGACCTATTGAATGCCTACTCACTTAGAAATTCAGATTTATTGGATCAATTTATAAGGTCAAAGTTGTGCCACCACTTCCCAGCAAAAGAATTTCTCCTGCTAGAGGCTCGGGTTACGCCTTGTATGCATCCCACGGAAGGGTTTTACATTTAATTCTTGACCTTAAAAGAACGTGGGTACGAGAGAGGATGGTGGGTGAATTAATGAGGAAAGCAAAGTTCATTGAAAGTCTACAAGTTTGCAGAAGTTACTTATTTGTCTGTGATTTTGCGATTTTCCTTGGACCTTGGGTTCACAAGCTTTACAGTTTTCAGGAGTCACTGAACTCAATTTCTCTGGCCTTACAAGATGGTGTTCATGTTTCTTGATCCCCATGTAGTTTTTCTAAAGCCACTTTATAAAGCTATGGTGATCTTTTGACCTCAACAGCTGGTGATGTAACAAAGGTCACTTTCAGATTTATAACATATCTAAATATATTTCATAAGTATAAGACTCTAGCAGAGGGGCTAGAGTGGCTCTGTGGGTTAAAGCCTCTGCCTTTGGCTGGGGTTGTGGTGTCCCAGGGTCCTGGGATTGAGCTCCAGATTGGATTCTCTCCTTGGCGAGGAGCCTGCTTCCCCTCCCCCCACCTGCCTCTCTTGCCTACTTGTATATCCGTCTGTGAAATAAATAGATAAAATTAAAAAAAAAAAAGACCCTAGCAAAGTCAAGCAAAGATGCAGAAGTACTTTACCATTAAAAAAATCTAGTAAAATAAAAAAAAATCAAATCACATTTAGTCATACATCTAAATAATTGCCTTTCTTTAAAAAAATGCATTAAGAAATGGAGACAATGCCAATAAATCTCCATATTTATTGTTGGCTATGGACTAAATTATGTCCTCCAAAGTAATATGTCAAAGCCCTAATCCCCAATGTGACTGTATTTGGAGGAGGTAATGACATCATAATGACGAAGCCTTCATCAGATGGGACTGATAGCCTTGGAAGAAGAGAAAGACACCTCTTTCTCTCTGTCTCTCTGTGCAAACAGAGGAAAGGCCATGTGAGGATGCAGTAAAAAGATGGCCACCTACAAATGAGGAAGAGAGGCTTCATCTGAAACAGAACCCTGTCAGACCTTGAGCTTAGACTTTCCAGTCTCTAGAGCTACAGGAAAATAAATTTCTGCTATTGAAGCCATAGTCTGAAGCATTTTGTTATGACAGCCCAAGCCTTCAGAATAGTTGTCGTGTGGTTCTGTCTAGAATGCGTGGCTGTTTGGAAATGATGACATGGAACTCTAAAAAATCACTTTATTGGGTCGTCAGAAGGAAGTTTTAATCATGGTATAGGTCTAATTACCATAAAACTTTGTGGGATTAATATTCCAGGAGCGTAAACCAAATGCGTCATTTTAAACTAAACAATGGCATAGTCTGTCTATTCACCAGCACTCAAAAGGATCCCTTAGGATTCATTTTGCCCAAGATGGAGAGAGCTGCTCCCTCCAGGCTGGAGAATCTGTGGGAGAGCTGTGCAGCGATGACGTTGTCAGGACCAACTTTCCTGGATTTGCAGAGGTTGTTCTGCCTTCTTTCATGCGAGTAAACATAGAGACAAACAGGAAATATTACAGAAGTCAGAGATGATTACTAGAAACAAAAGAATGTAATTGAGTCATCATCCACAAGCACAGAGAAGCTAAAGGTTAAGTGACTTGCCCACACTGCCCATTCACAGAAAATACATAGTCAAAAATTTGAAACCAAGTCTCTTGATTTCCATCACCCACACTTTACCAATCCGCTACACGTAACTCCTCTCCCTACTTGAAGACTGTGACTGGTCGTACAAAATGTGTGCCACAGACTCCATGGCCTAACAAAATGCTTTGTAATATCATATAATGGGTGTGTGTTACTTGATGGAAAACAACCTGAAATATAAGATAATTTTTAACACTGAACCCTTTTCAAACAGCTGCATATTATAGTGTAACTGTTTTCCTTCCTTTATAAATTATCTGGGATGTGGACAAGTCAAACTGTCCCCACATATATTCAGAAGTAAACAAACTTATTTACTTTCCTTGACTGGTTCTTATTTTGTTATCTCTTATAGAGGTACATTCTTGAAAGAAAAATAATGATTTAGTTGTGCGATCTTTGTCAAAATCATTTGTAAACACTCTGCCCTAACAGAAAAGAATCAACTTTGAAATAAAATAAAACAGTTATTTTTCTTGACTGAAAGTATTTGCCTAAAAAGAATTTCAATTCACTTTCAACTATTAAAAATGCTATATTGGTTTTTTTTCCAGTTTTATTGAGAAATAATTAACATATATTACTGTGTAAATTTAAGACCTACAAAACGATGGTTTGACATACCGTGAAATGATAACCACAATACATTCAGCTAACATCCGTCATCTCCTATAAATACAATAAAAAGAAAAGAAAGGGGAAAAGGAGAAAATTTGTTTTATTTGTAGCATAGGATCTTTGGGGTAGAAAATAAATAACAACAAAAAGCAATATCTGAATTTCTAAGATTCTTAAGATTGCTCCAAATTTATATTCTGAACTTATGTAATACAGATTTTAATGTTAATTGAACCTGCTTTCCATTTAAAAACTCTTTGTCTCAGAAGCAAAATCCACCATAGGTAATGAGTTCTAATTGTACTTTTTCATGTAGTTTGTAGTATCTAGGTTGGTTTTTTTTTTTTTTAAATTTCCTCAATAAACTGATAACAAATTATTATTTTGAACAATTCACATCCTGGCAATTTAAAATTTTGCTATAGCATTCATCAAGAAGAATTCCATTTGCTGCTCATGGGGAGTGTCATATTCTCCAACAGATCTTGGCCAGTCAATGGAACGCTTAGGTAAATTGTCTCACCTAACACCACAGCCCTGTAGTTCATAGTAGAAGATGAAAGCTGAAATCATAAAATAAAGGCTCAACAGGGAGTCAGCTCACTCTGGGAATGATATTGGACTGTAACAGATATTGTAAGTTACCACATTAATAAGTAATGATTCTCGCAGCATGAAATAGTTCCCTTATGTGTTTCCTAAAATCCTCCAGTTGCATTTTATTGTGCATTTCATCCCATTTAGTCCTCAGTAAAAAATGAAGTTCCTTGTTAGAGAAGATAAAGTGTCTAGTCAGTCACCAACCTTTAAATAAGAAATTTTCATAGGCTTGATGATAGGTATTGTATATAATCTAAACATTTTCTTCTCTACAATGAATAATCTCACTTCCCTGCATCTTTCCTCATCTTTTCATCATTATTTCAGAATCCCTTAGTTCACTCTGAGATTTGGAAGGAACAATAGATAAGGAATTAAGAGGTAAGGCTCTAGTCACAGTTTTCCACAAATTAACTGTATGCCCTTGGATAAAATACTTCAACCTTCTCTGAGTTTTGTCATCAGTGAAATGTGGAGTTTGGACACAATTATCTCTAACTATTCATCCATCTCTAAAACCAAATTTTTGATGCTTCCCTGAAATCTGTCTTGTTCGTCCATCTTAGTTAGGGAAGCTGCAACTGGACACAGAACGCTGGTGCTAAGTACAGAAATTAGGTCATCACTGTGACATGCTGTATTACTACTTCTGAATTCTGGTCTCATAATATTTTAAAATTATTGGATATAAGGGGTTAAAGGATCATTTTATTATCCAGTGGACCTCAAGACTTTTTTTCCTGCTAATCTCTCATCCTTATTAGCTTTAAATTTTTTTTTAGTTTTGTTTTTAAGTGTATCAGCTAAAGACATATCTAATTAACATTCATTTTGTTTGCTACTAATTATTTCTCTAACGTATTATTTTATTTTTATAATCTGGGCAACCATGGACTAACCAACCTTTCCACTTGGCAGTAATCATTTACTTTAGTAATTATTATTCTCACAAATCACCAAGGAAAATATTTAGCAGTATCAGGGCTAATGTTGGCCCCAGAGTAGTACCACCAATGTTGACACTGATCCTCTGATAAGTCCTCTCTGCAAAATGACCATGAGTTGTGTGATCCACCCTAGACTATGTTCCCAACAGACTTATTTTTCATTCACCTATTTATTTGATTATATTTAATACATATATGTTGTATTGATCTACTTTTCTTGAGAGAGAGAGAAGCAGATAAGAAGATGACAAAAAGGTGCTAAGAAGATGAAACTTAGGAACCTATTTAGATAATATGTGACAAAAGGAAAATTAACATGGAAGGAAAAAGAAAAGAAAAAAACAACAGAAATATACCCAATTGAACTATACTAATTACTATATTAAATGTGATTGGATTAAAAGTTATAATTAAAAACAGAGATTATCAGAATGAATAATAAAACTGAAGTGTATGTTGCCAATATGAATACACACTTCAAATAGAGAGTCACAAAGACTTTAAAAGTAAAAAAAAGAAAGAAAAAATGTACCATCCAAACACAAATAATAAGAAAGCTAGTGTAATTGTACTTCTATCAGACAAAGTAGGCTTCAAACAAGAAATATTGTCCACAATAAAGAGAGATATTTTATAATGATAAAGTATTGAATGTATCAACTGACACGGCAATTCTGAACATAATACAGAGTTAATTCTGAACATAATAACCTAATAACACTTAACAAACTGACAAAACTAAATGGGGAAGGAGATAAATTCACAATCATCACTAGAAACTTTAACAGGCAACTCTTAGAAATGGATAGAACAAATACATTTTTAAAACTCAACAGCAAAATAAGATTTGAACAGCACTCTCAACCAGTGACCTAATAGACTTTTATAGAACACTACATCTGACAGCTGCAGAAAACACATTCTTTTCAAGCACACATGGAATGTTAAACAAAAATCCAGTATGCTAGTCTATTAAAAACTCTCAGTAAGTTTTAAAGGATTGAAATCCCAGAGTATTTTATCTGACCCCAACAGGATTATATGAGAAATCAATAATAAAAAAGATGAATAAATTCCTCCAAATATTTGGATATCAAACAATATATTTCTAAAGGACCAATTGGTCTAAGAAGAAATCACAAAAGAAGTTAGAAAATATTTTTAAATAGAACAATAAAAAACAGAAATATTGAAATTTGTAAAGTGTACCTAAGAGTGTCTAAAAGTAAATTTATAGCTTTAAATGCTTATATTAGAAAAACAATAGGATGGATGGTTGGGGAAACCAGGTGGTGGGTATTAGAGAGGGCACGGATTGCATGGAGCACTGGGTGTGGTGCAAAAACAATGAATACTGTTACGCTGAAAAGAAATAAAAAATTAAAAAAAAACAATAAAAGTCTAAAATTAATTGCACTTTAAAATTATAGAAGAAGGGGCACCTGGATGGCTCAGTCGATTAGGCATCCAACTCTTCACTTTGGCTCAGGGTTGTAAGATCGAGCCCCACCTGAGGCTCTGTCCTCAATGGAGAATCTGCTTAGGAGTCTCTTTCTCCCTTGGCCTCCCCAATCCCCCACTTGCACTCTTTCTCTTTCTCTCAAAAAAAATTACAGCAAAAGAAAATGAAATTAAGACCCAAATAAGTGGAAAGAAGGAAATAATAAATATAAGAACAGAAAGCAATGAAGTAATCTTAAATAAAAGAATATTAACAACTTTGAAAGAATCAAAAGTTGTTTTTTCTAAAATATTAATAGGATTGATAAACCTCTATCAAAACTAATAAATTTTTTAAAAATGCCAAAATCATCGGGCTCTCTGCTCAGCAGGGAGCCTGCTTCCCCTCTCTCTCTCTGTCTGCCTCTCCATCTACTTGTGATTTCTCTCTATCAAATAAATAAATAAAATCTTAAAAAAAAAAAAAGGCCAAAATCAAGAGTGAAAGAGGGAGTATCACCACAGATCCTTAGAAAGAAAATAAGAAAATTCTATGAACAGCTCTATGCCAAGAATTTTGATAACATAGATGAAGTGGAAAAATCCTTTGAGAAATATTATTTCCAAAATGGATACAAGAAGATATATGATGTGAATAAAAGTATCTATGTTAAAGAAATTGAATTCGTAATTAAAAATTTCCTCAAAGAAAATTCCTCACTCAGACACCTGGCTCAGGTTAAATTCTATCAAATATTTAAAAGAAAAAAAAATTACACAAAACTTTTTTGAAAATAAGGGGGAAGGGATGCATCCCAATGTGGCCAGAATAAACTTATAACTGAAATTTGAAAATGACACTATAAGAAAAGAAATTATAGACCAATATTCCTCATGAACACACACCCACACAAAACCTTAACAAAATTCAACAATATATTAAAAAGATAATACATTATAAGCAAATAGCATTCATCTGAGGAATACAATATTGGTTTAATATTTAAACATCTATCAACTGAAATCACTGTATTAAACTAAATGAAAAACTCACCCAATAATTTCAATAAGTATAGAAAAAGCATTTGACAAAACCCAGCAAACTCAGCAAACCAGAAACAGAAGAAAACTTCCTTAATATGATAAAGGACATTTATGAAAAACCTGGAGAATTAGTGAACAATTTCCACCAAGGCAAACCTCAAGCTAAGGATATTTCCTTTCACTAATCCTAGCCAACACTGTATTGATTCTAAGAAAAATTTAAACTGTCTTTATTTCAGACAACAGGATTTTGTATGAAGAGAATCCTATGGAATTTAGCAAAAAATGGAAACAACCCCTTAAGCCTAAACCAAAAATGATTATGTGATTTCAACAAGGTCACAAGATTTGAGATTGATACACACACACACACACACACACACACACACACACACACAAAACTACTTCTATATACTAGTGATAAATAGAAATAAACATTTCAAAATGTTGGCAAAAATATGTGACATACTTAGGAATACATTTAATTTAATATGTGCAAGATCCATGCTTTAAAAAATACAAAATACTAATGAGAAAATTAAACACCAAAAAAAAGGAGAAGTGAGCTAGATTCCTGTGTCAGAAGACTGAATATTGCTAAGATCCCAATTCTTCCCATATTCATCTATAGATTCAATGCAGTTCCAATCACATACCCAGCAAGTCTTTTTTTTTTTTTTCAATAAGGTGGAACTAAAATTGATATTGAAAATGTAAAGGGCCTTCAATAACTAAAACAACATTCAAAAAGAAGAATAAAATTGGAGAATTTTCACTATATGATCAAAAGTTCATACAAAGTTATAACTGAGAAAATGTGGTTTTCTTGTAAGGAGAGATAACAGATTTATGGAACGATACAGAGAGTACAGAAATAGATTATACATTTATGGTCAAAATGTTTTTTACAAAGATGTCAATGAAATTTAATAGTAAAATAATTTTCCCCAGTGAAAGGTGCTAGATACACTTGATATTTTATACTATATACAAAAATTAACTGGGAAAGGATTATAGACCTAATGCTAAAATCAAAGCCTATAAAGAAAACAACTGGAGAGTATCTTTGTGAATTTAGGGAAAGAAAATATTTATAAGCGGAAGGCAAAAAGGGGGAAAAAAAAACCCTGATAAACGAAACTTAACAAAATTCAAAAAATACTGTTACAGAAATGAAAAAGTAAGCCACAGGCTGGATACAATTTTTTCAGTGCATACAGCTGACAAATCACTTACATAGGAGAGTATTTTTTTAAAACTACAAATCAATAAAGTAAAAAGATAATACTCAATAAAAATGGGCAAAAGTTTTGAACAGACACTTCAAAGAAGAGAACATACGAATTCCCAATAGATTTATGAAAATACAGGAACTACATAAGGGAAATGCAAATCAAAGCCACAAAAAGATATCATTATACATTCATTAGGGTGGCTAAAAGTAAAAGTACCAAATGTCAGGAAAAATGAAGGGCGGTGGAATTATAGAGAACTTGACACTCAGAGAGGTTAAATATTTGCTCAAGATCACACAGCTAGTTAGTGTAATCAAAATAACTATATTCCCAACACCATGTGAAGCCATTATGTATAGATGCCTCTCATTGGTAAAATTACCCATGGTTTTCAAAGTAAAAGTGAGTAGACCACCAGTGCATATACTCCTCAGTAGAAACATCCTTTTGAGTTTCCCGCAATCTGTTTAAAGCTTCCTTCAAGAGATATTCGAACCAGATTTAGATCAGAGAGGAAAGAGTGAGTAACTAATGGTATTTACCTGAGCCCATAAGCCTCCAGGGCTGGCTCATGACTAAGAAAGGGTTTCATGGCAAGAACCCACATTTCAGTTTCTTACAGCAGCTTTTCTGTAGAGGTTTTAAGATCAGACAGGGGACTGCAAGGCATCATTGAATTGAACCTGGCTCTGTTCCGCAAAGTGAACACAACCGTTCATTTGCATTTAATTTAAAAAGTAATTGTATTGGGCTTTTTAAAACGATGTAAGGATCATTTATATTTTCAAGATGTAAGCAAAATGCTGCTCTTCAAACTGTAATTTTGTTTTTGTTAGGGTTTTTTTTTTGCTGTTTTTTTTTTTTGTTGTTGTTTGTTTGTTTGTTTTTACTCCTGTGAAATCTTAGAAAATCTAGAGATCATGCTTGCAGCCCAAATTTCCTTCGGAGATAGGGTTTGCAGTTGAACGTGTTGTTTATATTTTAATACAAACTGATTTTCCTCATAGTAGAGAAAGCCCTCAGGGACTTGCGTGTTGGGGGCAGGGAACAGTGGCTATCAGGGTCCTGGAATTACCCAGTTTGCCCCTCCTTTGACTTCTGTTACACTGGCACCCAGACATTTGGGGCTAGTACCAAAAGACATTGGCACAATTAGAATTGCTGCTCCTAAGGTCTTCTCTTCATTCACCTGGGACCGTCTGAGGGCCATCTGGTAAGTTCTACTGGCTTCAGCCAGTCTGAGGGACCTTCGGAAGTCTGACAGCCCACGGAGTGCCCTAGTGAGTGTGGTCCAGGGAGCTGCCCAGGCGCCTCCATGCTCTACTCTCCAACTCTTTTGACCTGACTTTCCAGTCCCTCTGACTGGGAAGAACAGGCCAGGTAACACGGGCCAGGTAGCTCTCGACAAGGCTGTTGAAAATGCAAACTGAGAACTCTGGGGAGAAATAAAACTAGGAGTTTATGTATGTGGAAAGCACCATTTGGGGAAAATTTCATAAGATGTATTAATTGGACAACAGCTAGTTAGCTTTTTGGGAAAATGAATCAAAATTGAATGACCTTCCATTGTACATTAGAATAAAAAAGCCTCTCTTTAGAATGCTAACATTGGCCTTTCTAATTCCTGCTTTTTAATGAAAATAAAAACATTCATATTTACCTTATATTTTTTTCTTCCACATCATGCCAGGATTTCTGATGTGTTATAGAATTTGGTTTCCAAAGTCTGTTTTCACTGTATATGAACTGGCGTAAATGCCCTGATGCCAACATGTCAGCAGCCTTTAGTGACCTTGCATGACACGAAGCTAGACTCTATGTGGACCAGATGACACGGGGGACTCCTAAGAGCAGTCATTTGACTCCATAGCATTACTGTGACAATATGAGAGCACCAGGAGGCATTTTCAGAGGCATGTGGAAGGCTATAAGCCAGAATAATGTGTACTGGCAGAAATCCTCAGTAAATATTTATTAAGATCAATGGCTATATGCAATGTGCTGATGGTAGCTTTTTGTTCAGAGTTAAAATTAAGATGAATTGTGTAATTGATGTATTAGGACCTCCTCTCTGCTTTTAAAGCACAGGACAGTTGCTCCCCCACTTTCCCTCCCACCGCCCGCGCCATATGACTTACACATCTTGTTAGTTACCAGACATTGCATCATAACGCTTACACATTCATTCAACGTATGGCCAGTCTGTCGTGCTTTGGTGACAATGATGTGACCTACAGAAAGGTGTTGGATAAGGGCCCGGATCAGATTGTGGTGAGTCATTTGACCTCTACTTAGGTGGCCTGTTTTAAGGTGCTAACAGTTAGTTCATAATCACAGTCAACAACACTCATTAAGGGCCAGCATTATGAAAAGCAGTGCCCTTCAGAGAGGGTTCTTTGGAGGTTGGAGCAGAGAAGGAGGGTCTGAAGGACCCACATTACTAGAAGATGTTTATAGAAGACAAGAATGTTGTTGGTCAGGGATAAAAGAGTAATTTTCTTTTATATATATGCGTTCAAAAATCAGTGGTTGCAAGATCTTATCTCAACCTGCATTATCTTAGATATTCTTAAGTATTATTTTGAGAATTTCAGGTATATTTTCCAGAATGCCTTCTTCCCTTAAACAGGTGTCTTCAGAGGAAAGAATAAGATTTGGGGTTTTAATTTATAGCCAGATATAAAGAAAACTTAACTGGAAGGATCTCTTAGGGTTAAGAACATAAACTATTTTGAATAATTCATGGAAAGCAAATAAAATAATTTTCCTCCCATTTCTGCAACAAAAAGGAAGAAAGAATTGATATTGTCATATATTCTATAGTCTTTAACAGGTAAGCCAAAAACTCATTGGTAAGGGCTACCCCTCCAGCAGAGAATATGTCTCTGTTCCAGTCAAATTGGTAGTGTCAAAAAAGACATGTTCCCCTTCCAAAATCTGGTTTAGAGCAGCAATTCTCAAATCCTAGGTCTGGAATCACTAGTGATCCATTATGAGCCTTGTTCATGCATCACACGCCATTGCAGTTCTAAAATAACTCATCTAAGGTACTCAACTTTTAAATAAATATTATAGACCAACCTGGATATCTCTTTAGAGGCTTCTCATCAAAATAATAGCAATTTGACCTCTAATTCTGGATCTAGCATCCCAAGGACAATGGTGGACTTATTTCTTGGCTGGTGGGTTGGTTGGTTTTATTTATGAAAGTAATAGTCCCTCTGCCAGATCTTATGTCAAAAGCTACTGCTATAAAGTAATATCTACAGCTTAAGGGTAAATGCTTTGAAACCTACTGTTTTTGTCTTTGCCTAAGCTAATGAATCCTTTCAGTTCAACCTGGCCAATTATTTTTGTTTCCTCAGGTTGAGCTCAGGAATAATAACATAGTGGTTACTGGGTGTTTTTGTTTTTAAGTTTTATCTAACAATTACTGCCTTTTCTTTGAACAAACAGCAACCTCAACTAAATTTCCTTTTCTTTATTTCTTTCGTGGTAGCATTTCATTATAAGGGACATGAATTTCCACAAAGGATTTTTTCCTGAAACTTGACAGGGCATTTCTGACTCCTTCTTTTAAGACTTGGTTTAAAATACCGAATACCACTTGACCATGCACAGACGAATAAGTAACTTGGCTCTGAAAGTCTCATCAAAGAGACAATGCAGTTCTGGCAACCTCTGAAAGATGGCCTCATTTGTGCTCAGTAATAATCTTTGCTTCTCTTTGACTACTCCTAGAATACTGAAAAGGGTGTATCTTTCGAACGTACTATATGTCTTTCAAAAATAACAAGTTACAAAGCACTGATTTTTTTTAAAAGATTTTACTTATTTATTTGACAGACAGAGATCACAAGTAGGCAGAGAGTCAGGGAGAGAGAGGGGGAAGCAGGTTTCCCACTGAGCAGAGAGCGTGATGCAGGGCTCGATCCAGGACCCTGGGATCATGACCTGAGCTGAAGGCAGAGGCTTAGCCCACTGAGCCTCTCAGGCACCCTAAAGCACTCATTTTTTGAAAATTTTTTCTTAGGGAAGTTCCTTAAATGTTTTTGTTTGTTTTGTTGTTTGTTTGTTTTGTATTGCACTGACAAACTGATATCAAGTATATATAGATGTTTAGTATATTAATCAATGAGTCTTATAATCCTGTATTAATCCTTTGTGTTGATCTTTTTGTTTCCTCTAGGAACTACTGAACTATAAAATAAAGAAATACCATCAGAAATCAAAAATACTGAAGTTTGGAAGGAGACGTTGGGAAGGGTTATGGGTGCCCTATTAAATACAGAACCAAAATTATGTGGTCCTGGTCTCTGAAGAATGCACTTTCTTTGTCAAACAGAGAAAAGGATGATCCACTGGGCAATCACTTATTATTCAACACTCACACAGCTGTGTCATTTCCTGTGGCTAAAGGGTAAGAGCTAAGTCTACACAGCAGCAGCAGTAAACCATATTAGCAGTCAGGAGTAATGAGGAAAACAAGACCAAATTCTGTGACCCAACTGGAGTACCCTTACCAAAGAGACTACACAGCTTAATGGAATGCCCCTGACAGGGCAATCAAGGAAATAAAGATAAAGATTGTCTTTCAAGAGAACAAATTCTTCCCAGGTAACAAGTTCAATCCATTGAATTTTATGAACCTTTCCTTCATTTCTCTGTCTTCAAAAAAAAAAAAAACAGAAACAAACACAAACAAACACAAACCTCCCATTTTGTTGCTGTTACGTAAGGCCAGCTGAGTGACTCTCACGAGAAGAGACCACCTCAGAGCAGAGCGAGCCTCTGCCTTTATTTACACGGTGAACCTCATGTATTTGAAGCTCTTGCCTAGGCACCATCTTAATTAAATTCTCAAAGAGAATGCCCATGATTCATATCCCTAGTTTCTGACATGACGTCTATGACGTCACCCAGCACGTGTTCTGGTTTCTCTGACATCCCTCTGCCCTGCTGCTCATGCCCGTGAGAGACCCGTGCTTTCTCCTCACGGTGCACTTGCTCCTTCAAACGCTTCTGCTGGAGTCTGAAGAGAGGCAGCAACTGTGAATAAACAATGAGGAGTATGCCTTACAATAGTGCCCCGGGAGCCGAGAGCTTCGGAAATACAGTGAACCTGGAAAGGGGGGATGTCTGTAGCGGGTTTCTGACTGTCTGAAAGCATGATTATCGAAGCAGCCTTATTTCACAATGTGGAGGAGACAGAGGTTACCATCCTCTTGCAAGGATGAACCTAAGGGAAATAATTCAGTCTGTGTTTGCCCAAGGCCAGACAGTGTATTCGTAGAACCTGGACCAAAATCCAAATCTGACTTACAGTCCAGAATAAATACAGAGCTGCTGTTGTCTAACTTCTGATGCGACCCCTGGATGGCTCTTCTCTCGCACTTAGCCTTCTCTCCAGGCCTGGCACCAACACTTTTTTTGTGTGTCAGACGAAATGTAGTTTGGGGGTGGGGGAGGGGGGGCTTCCCCTAATAAATAAAGGGTTAATCACAAAGGAAAGAATTCTCAAGCTCAAACCTCTTAGGGCAGCTGAATGCTGAATACACATGGTTTATTAGCCAAGCCGTTTTGAAATGTTTGCTATTTTTTCTCTCTCTTAAACTTAGGGGTTAAGGAGGAAGGATAGAGTAATAGGAAGGCCAACAGGGAGAATAAGAAAAAGAAGGGCATTAAGTAATGTATGATCCCTTGATGGGCTTTCACATCTTCCAAATGAATGTTTTTCTTAAGGGAAAAACTTGCCTTGCCGTCTAAAAGTCTAGTCTCTTCTAGGACTTTAGATATCATTTTGATCTGAAAATCTCATTGAAGATGAGAAGTTACACCAGAGTTTAACAGTTAGTGAAGTAACAAGGGCAGAACTAAACTCGGAACAATTCATTCATTCATTCATTCATTCATTCTTTCTTTCTTTTGAGTAATCATGTTACTACCCAGCTTTAAGCACTCCTATGTCTGACTCCATATTACCCTTAGAATAAAGTCCAGGGCACCTCGGGTGGCTCCATTGGTTAAGCGTCCAAGTTCAGCTCAGGTCATGATCTTGGGGTCATGAAATCAAGTCCCACAATGGGCTCTGAGCTCAGCTTGGAGTCTGCTTGAGATTCTCTCCCTCCCTCTCTTCCTCTCTCCCCACTCATGCTCACTCTCTCACTTTCTTTCTCTAAAATAAATAAAATCTTAAAAAATAATAATAAGGGGCGCCTAGGTGGCTCAGTGGGTTAAGCCTCTGCCTTCAGCTCAGGTCATGGTCTTAGGGTCCTGGGATCGAGCCCCACATCAGGCTCTCTGCTCAGTAAGGAGCCTGCTTCCCCCTTTCCTCTCTCTCTGCCTGCCTCTGCCTACTTATGATCGATCTCTCTGTCAAATAAATAAATAAAATCTTTAAAAAATAGTAATAATAAAATCCAAATTCTATGATCACATAGCCAAGGCCCAGTTATTTAGTTCCTACCTGTTCCCTTCTGCTCTGCTACCCATTTTCTCTCCCCGTTGGGAGGACCCAATTCCTCTGGCTCTCCTTCTGTTCCTCAGACCTGCCCAACTCTTCCCCTGCATGGGACCTTTCCACTCTCTGTTCCTTTCCTTTCAGGAGAGCTTCTCGTGGCTGATTTGCTCTCATCACTCTCATTTGCTCATCATTGAAGACTCAGCCTCCTCAGAGAGGCATTGCCAAGCCACTGAGTCTAATCCCTACCTACTACGGGTTATCGTGCCACCCGTTTTTTTTCTCCATAGTGCTTAGCACATTCATTCTTATTTATGTACCTACCTCCTTATTGTCTCTCTCTGTTTTGAAATATGCACTCTGTGAGAGCAGCAAATGGATCTGGCTTGTTTACTGTGACATCTACCATTCCTAGAAATGGGCCTGACATGTAGCAGGTGCTTAATAAATTTCTGTTGAACTAAATACTAAGTGAATTTTTTAAAATATTGACGATCTATGAGACACTGAGCACTAGAGATCCAGAGAAGGAAAGGAAAGGATTCTTGCTCTAATGAGACTCAGAGACTGGTATTCAGGGGGTTGGTTTTCTACTCTATTACACAGCCATTAAATTTCACTCAGCAACTGGCAGATTCCTGGAGATTCAGGTCACCTGATTTCCAAAAATAGTCATCCACTATCATTTCAGATTATTCATTGGTAAAGTGATTATACCTCTCACTTTGCCTGGGACAGACCCTGTTTACGACTGCTGTCCTGACATAATCATTAGTAGTACCTTTTTTGCTCTCAAAAGTGCCCAGTTTATATGACAAATTACCTACCTATTCACCATCCGTCAAATACTAATAATTCATAATTAAGGCTAGTTAGAGTGGCTTACCCACATAGACAATGTCAATTCAGTAATGTGTAAGGTCACATCCTATCTCTAGAAAAGGGCAACTTATAAGTTAAAAATCTGAGAGAAGCGAAAGTAGATCTAATCTCCCAGTTCCAATTAGTGAGTCCATTAATGAGGCCAGTATTTCCCAAGATATGTTCAATAATTCTAAGAAGTGTAAATAAGAGTTACATGCAAAATAAAAAATAGAGCAGAGATTTTTTATTGTGCCACAAACTATTCTGCAAAGTTCACTTGCACCCCCTCATCATCACTATTATGATTCCCATTTTACAGATGATCAAGCTGAGGCTCAGAGAGGGTGAAGAACTCGTCCAGGGTCACACAGATCCACTTCTTGTTGATCTTGACCCCAGCCATTGTTCCCACTGCTCTTCGAATGAAAGAACAAATAATTGGATAAAAGCTTCCTGTGCTTAAATAGGGCATGCCGGGTCAAACTATGCTATGTAGGCTACTTTTCCTTAGAACTTTTTTTGTGTCTATAACCGGTGCATCTTGAAGGGGTGAAAAGGACACAGTGTCTCCATCATTCATGGGGACACAGGACAGTTTTTTCTGAGGAGGACTGAAGTTCTGCTGAGAAAACTTTGGCCAACTCTGCTTTGGGAACTTGATTAGGGCCAGCTATCCCTTTCTCTGGGGGTCAGCCCTACATGTGTGTAAACACCCACCCACACACTGGGTCTGAGGCAGGGTCTTGCTTTGCCATGGGGGCGGGGGTGCCTCCAGTTTTTCTCTGCTCTGAATGGGAGACAAGACCATCCTTGGATGCATGAGGCTTCATGGTCTTACCATCCAATACTTAACATCTCTGCCTTTAACCCCCTTTCAGTGTCTTTTCATTTCCCATACTGAACATTCTGGGCTTTCTTTCTTTCTTTTTTATTTTTGTTTATTTATTTGAGAGAGAGTGAGAAAGAGCACAAGCGGGGGTGGGAGGGGCAGAGGGAGAGAGTGAGAAGCAGACTCCTGGCTGAACAGGGAGCCCAATACCAGGTTCCATCCCAGGACGCTGGGATCATGACCTGAGCCATAGACAGATGCTTAATTGACTGAATCACTCAGGTGCCCTGCACGTTCTGAGTTTTTACCTCACCTTCTCATTTATGAGCCTAGAAGTCTCCACAGAGGTACCTATAATATTTTTGACCAATGTCCTTACTACAGTTTAATAGCTGAAACCTTTCCATTTGAAGCACAGGAGACAAAGATGAGAAAAGAAGGACTTCTGATAGAGAAAAGAGAACATGTGCATAGTCATTCTTGCTCCTCTTTCAGATTTTGGGGGTGGGTGGGTAGGGGGATGGGTGAGAAAAATGAGGGGTGGAGGGAGCAGAGTTGTACCCGCACTTTCCAACTAAGTACCTTTGTGTTTTCTGGATACATCTTTGATTCTAGGGAAGGGGAGGCTACAGATAGAGGAAATCAGGGCAGAATCAGATATCCTGTACCTGTTCTCCTCATTGCAACCGGGGCAATGGCTGCCTTGCCTGTTTGGGCTCCTACTGCAATAGAGCTGAGTTTACAATGGCTTTTGCACTGAGTTATAAGCATCTCCTGCTTCTCTTTTTTCTCTGTTCCCACCTCTTCTACCCACTCTTCAAAACCTTTCTGCCTCCTCCTGAGTGACTGAAACTGACAGGTTTCAGAAGCCAGTGTGTTGCTGTGACCTAGACAAGCCAGTTCCCGCATCTGAAATAGCCTGGCTTAGCTATTGTTCCATGCCCTATATACGTGATACAAACCATTTCTTTCTTAAAAAAAAAAAAAAAAAAAAAAATACAACCACTTAACCCTTCCTAACCCAAGAGAGCTTGCTGTTTTTTTAATGATGGTTTTAACTTGGATGAGAAATGCTTTTGCTTTTACAAATGTTCATGAGGCTTATGTACATCAGCCCCTATTGAAACGTTTTTAAAGGAATCCTAATAAAAATCCCCATGCACAGACATTCCGTTTCCCCACCTCCTGCTGGACTCCCACAGTCCCATCCATCAGCAAAAGCATGGTTGGGGTCTTCAAGTTGTCCCAGAGGCTTAGTCTGGAAATAGATCCCGCACGGTCCCCCTAGAGGGCGCACTGTTTACATTTTCAGGGAGTAACGAGAGGGCGCTTGCTCCCAGGCTCCATAAAAGGGGAGGAGGCGGATCGGTTTCCTTCTCTCATTGAGAAAGAGGATTGGAAGGCCGGGCGTATAAAGCCTTGCGGAGAGCGTGAAACAAAGCAGTCGGATCGGAATTGGACTTGGGAAGCGCGGTGTGGAGTCAGGCGTAAAACTTGTTGGAGGGGAGTAACGAGCCTGCTCCTCCAGCCCCCCGTCTGCGCGGCGCTTCCAGAGTTCCCACCAGCTTCGGGTTGTATTTTTTTATATCTGCTTTTTATAGACAGAGAAGTATCTATTTTTCCTCTGAAGAGAAAATTCCTGTTCCAAGAGAAAATAAGGCAAGATCAATGAAGGAGAGAAGAGCCAGCCAGAAATTATCTAGTAAATCTATCATGGATCCTAATCAGAACGTGAAATGCAAGATAGTAGTAGTGGGAGACAGTCAGTGTGGGAAAACCGCGCTGCTGCACGTCTTCGCCAAGGACTGCTTCCCCGAGGTGAGTGCGGCCGGCCGGCCGGGGCTCGGACGCGGGAGGGGTCCGCCGGTCGGGATCTCCCCCCCCCCCCGGTCTGGGGTTGGGCTTCCCCTCGCATTGCCCCCCGTTCACCCCATTTTCTTTTCCTAAGCAGTCTTTCTTACTACTTTCCCCCTGGTGAGACTGCCGGGAAAGGGAAAGTGAGCCGGAACGTTTCGGGGACGCGTCTGCACATTCCGCTGTTAGCCTCTGAAACTTGTTCGGTCCTGGGTGCGGAATCCGGGCGGGGAGGTTTGGATCCTCACGTCTTGGGGAGCAGGGCGGTGCGGGTGACGAGGCTGGGGTTTCAGAAAGGGGCCGCGTGTCTGGCGGGTGGGATTTTATTATTATTATTTTTTTTAAATCGGGGAGTGAGGAAGCGATTTTCAGAGGGTGTTGTGCCGGTGTCGTGCTCTGTAGATAACCTCTTTGCCCTCTTTCCTGTCTCTGCCCATTTTGTTTGTCCAGAATTATGTCCCTACAGTGTTTGAGAATTACACGGCCAGTTTTGAAATCGACACACAAAGAATAGAGTTGAGCCTGTGGGACACTTCGGGTAAGAGAGTCCTCGGACCGCGTGGCGCTTGGGGCGGGTTTCCAGCGGCACCGGGTGCGTGGCGGGTCTCGGGACCCCGCGCGGCACGCTCCCAAGCGCCCGACCGCGCGCCAGCCGCGCACTCTGCGCCCCAGGGTTAACTCTGCCTCTTCCGAGGGATTCCCGCGGTCCCTGCTGGGTGAACGTTTTGTCCCTTCTGGGCGGGGTGGGGGACGACGAAGGCTAGGGGGGAATGGGAGTGGGGAGAGAAGGGCGCTGTGTGCCCGCCGGGTGACCCCGCGGTGGAAGCGCTGGTAGCCAGGTGGCCGGGGAGCGGCTGGCTCGGGGGGGAGGGGAGGTCGTTCCCCAGTCGCCTATGGGCGGCCAAGGTGGCCCGATGGGGGTGGGGGGAGAATGCGTGCGGGCCTCAGGACTACCCGGCTCGCGGCAGGCGCCCCTGCAGGAGCTAACCTGACGACTGTCGGAGGCGCGGGGAGCGCGGCGGGAGTGGTGGGAGGTGGGGGAGAATCCCCGAAGCGACGCAGTTACGTGTGTATTCAGCTTTGGGGCGGGGGGAGCAACGTGAGCGCAGGCCCCCGCGGCGCTCCTGACGCCTACAGCCAGGAATGCGCTGGTGGCGCGGGCAGCACCCGGCGGAGCGGTCGCCGGCCCTCGTCTCCCGCCGCCCGCGCAGTCTCGGTGCGGATCCCCAGATCCTACACCCCTCGCCAGCCCCAGTGGTCACGCCGCAGCCCGCACCCCCACCCCGGCCCTCGCAGTTCTTTCCTGACTATTTCATCACCCTCTGCCCGCCTGCAAGGCCGCGGGCAGTGCTCTTCGCCTCTGACCTTTCTGTCCAGTTGAATTACTGGCATCGTGGTGAATTATTTTCAAGGGTCCGGGGTTCAAGGCCGGGTTATCGCTTTCTGTGCGCCCACCCACCTACGTAGGAAGGACGGGTACCCCTGGGGAGGTCCTCAGCACGCGGCTATTAGGGATCTGGCCTGGGCCTGGCTTGGTGGGGGCGGGAGGCGCCACCTGGAATCTCGGGCTGGTACCCGCCCCCCACCCCGCAGTGCTCGGAGGATCGGAGGCGGAGAGGAGGAATCCCGTTTCGCACAAGGGTGTCGCCTCTGGAGGAGGGGCCACCGGGGAAGGCCGGGTGAAGGCCCCAGCGCTTGGGTCTGGGAGCTTAGCAGGGAGTCGGGCTGCTGCAGGTGGACCGAGCCAAATCCCGGGTGAAACTAGCGAGGAGGAGCGCGCAAGTGCCAACATGCAGCCGTTGCTGTCAAGCAGGGAGGCCCCCGAGGTGGACCTGCGCCCAGCTGGGAGTGGCCTCGTGGAAGTGCTTCTGGACTCTGCGAGCTTCCCACAGCCCTGGGTTTTAACTTCTGGAGCCCCCGGGGCGGGGAGGGGACACAACGGGATTAGAGAGCAAAAGGAAGGCACCAGACTGACAGGGTCGCCAGAGGCAGTCCCTGCACAAAGGCAAAGGAGAAGTCTCGGCACGAGCGCCTCTCCATGGCCGGTGCCAGATGCGCGTAGTGTTGCGGTGGGAGGCGCTGAATTTGTTTCCACCTGAGTCAGGCTCTTCCTCAAGCTTGGCCAAGGGTAACAGAACCAGAACCTCACAGTGTTTTGTACTGGGCTGTGCACGCACCGTCTCGCGACTACTGGCACCGTGTGGATAGACCGAATGGAAGTGTATTAATTAATTAATTTATTTATTTATTTTTATTTTCAGTAGTTCCTATTACCAGAAGTGTAGCCTAGTACTTAATGCGCTCTGATTCCCAGACATACCGTGATATTTGTTATGCCTGGCGTGCAGGACAGCTGATACAATACTAATAATTAGCGTCAGTACTTAACCCTCCCCCAGCCTGTTTGGACCTAATGTATAATAAGAATTACTTAGGCATGGGGTCTGTAATTCTGATGCAGTGTTGATAAAAACCCGTGTTTAGATCTTAGCTACTGGTAACCCAGGAATTTCTCTGTGCAAATCCCTACCTCCCTGAGTCTCATTTCCTCATCTTGAGAAAAAGATACAGAGCTAGACAGTGTGCAGGATCTCTCTTAGCTCTATGCTTCTTGGCCCTAGTATACCAGACAGGCAAGTTCTTTTGTTGACCGGGACCTCCATGGGCTTCAGCTCTGAGTCCCAGTGCATCTGGCATCCATCCTGGGGTTTTTCACCACCTACACAGCAAGCCAGGTTCTGAACCTGGCCACCCCTTCCTGGTGGATTTAGGAAGGAAACTCACTTGGGTAGGGAGGGGGCATGCCTGGCTTTATAGGAATGTTGGTCTTGCCTTCCCTGTGTCCTGCTTCATGAATCACAGGACCACCAGTGGAGAATTTAGATCAGGCAACCAAAGGGCTAAATTGACATTTTTAGAAGAGAAAAGGCACAGTGTTTTTTCAAAGGCTAGAAAACAAACAGAATGTGGTCAGTTTACAGTTGGAGGCTATGCTACATGTGTGCAAGTAAAAGCACTTAGATATTCTCAAATATTTAATCCATGCCTGAGAGTGTGTAGTCCCTGCACACCTAACATCATGCTTTTCACACAGTAGTCATGGGGTAAAATCTGTTAAATGAAAAAATGAATAATCATATGCATAGTTTCCAAGGAGATAAGATTCTCTGACATTTATTACCACTGAATTACCTGTGCACAAAGAATGGCAACTTTATAAACACTGCCTTTCATCAGATTAAGGATAATCACCTGAAATGAAGTCTGTAGTTGAAATAATCACTGGTATTTTTATTTAATGAAACAAAACCTATGCATGTTTAACTAAGATATAAAGGTTTCAAAAAACCATGATTAAGAAAACATCACACTGCAGAATTATCCAGTAATGAAATCTTAGTTGGAATTTAGATCTATACAAATGGGTGGAAAAAAGGCATAAGGGGATTATTTAGAATCCTATTACGCTGTTTGTGAGGTGAAATGTTAGTTAAGCACTGTCACCAAGCACTTGTTAAATTCTGAGAATAGATTGTTTCCACCAAAAATGGTTTATCATCTATGAGTGAAAAACGTCTAGCAGGAACCATTGTATCAGCTATGATGCAGATATGATAATCATATTAATTACCGAACATTTTTCTACTTCTTAAGGTTTTCATAACAAATTTCTGAACAGCATTATATTTTGACAAATATTTGACATTTTCTTTGCCCACTAAGACACTTGTTTAGTTCAGGTTGTGAAAATAATTGCATATGCCTGATGGCCTCTTGATAGATTTATTTTTTCCAGGTGCTATCAGTCTCTCTAGAGAGAACATTCCACCCAAATTTGTTCTTTAAAGTCCTAAATGTCAGATTTTCCTTCCCTTCTAGAACTCCGTGAAAGTTAACGATTAATTAGAAAAATGAGGTATGCCTCACTTCTCTTAGGTAGGAAGAGAGCATAAATCTTGTCCTTTACATGGTATTCACATCCTGCCTAGCCTCCTAGCAGAGGGGCAGACATTTAAGAGATGCAAGTAGTTGTCTTTTTGTGGCTTCTGTTCTTGGACAGCTTCTCATCAGGGGTCTCCTTTTCCTCCCAGCAGTCATGCAATTATGCATAGGCAGAATTGCTACTTTGGGTTTAGGAAAGAACATCAAGTGGAATTAGGACATGTGGGGCCTCTTTGCACCAAGAGAAGAGAATTCACTTCCCACTTTTTGAGGCACAGATCTTAACACTTTACACGCACCTCCCATCTTTCCACACCTACCATGAACAAGGCCCTCTGCTAGGCCTTAGAGAGCAGTGTTAATTTATAGTCGTGCCCCTAAGAGTCATACAGCCCTGGTGGGGCAGAGAGTGGGGAGAAAGAAGCTCTTCCTGCCTAGTGTAGCTGATAATCAACTTACGTTGAGCTCATTTTGTCTGGTTCTTGTACCCAAGGGCTCTGTCCCATCTGGTTGCATTGTATTTTCCCTAGTGGGTAGTCCTTAGTGCTGATGCCTCTTTTAGATCCTGCTCAGGTAGGAAACAGGTCCTCCTTCCCACCAATTAAAGCAACCACAAATGGCAGTTGGCCACTTGATTTCTTATAGCTTCTTGAAGTTAGTCCAGCTGTCCCCCAAAGTAAACAAAACCTTTTATATAATGTCACCATAAGTCCTCTAAAATGGGGATACTTAAAGGTAGTCTTTGGATGCAGATTTGTCATAGTCTGGGCTTTAATGAGAAATAGACTACCGTTTCAATCGACGAGGTGACCATTTCTATTACTGGTTGTAGAAATGCTGGTATTGACTTTCAGATACATTCAGTGAGTTCCTGCAGAACAATGGGTAATGGTTTCAACATTTTGAAGTGATAAGTGAGACCAAAGTAGTTCTAATATCTTGTGTTTCAGAATGTGCCACATTTGCCAGGCACAAACAATTTGTAGCATGAAGCCAAATGCCTACTAATAATAGGAACTTAGTCACTTAAGGATGACCATATCTTTTCCTAAGTGATTTGATTGCAGTGTAATTTCAGCAAACGTGATTTAAGGAGTAATAATCATTCATGCCAGCTTTTAACCTGTGCAAGTTAATGCACATTTATTTAAGGTATATTATTAGTTATCAAATACTCAATTCAGCTGCTAAAATCCCCCCACAATAACTATGCTCTTGCCTCATGAACACTCTTTTGCATCTTGTCATGATACAAGCTGCCTTTTAGTCCATGGGTGCTAAAGTTAGCACTTCCTGCGTCAGTTTTTAGCATAATTAAGAGAGAATGTAGTATTCTTTAAATCTTACACTTGAAGGACAAGGGAAAAAAAAAAATCTCAATTATCCTTGGCCTGACTTTGAGGACACACTCCCATAGAAACGAGTCAGTGCCTATTACATTTGTACCTTACCCACCACATTGGAAGAATGGTCTTCGTGACAAGCACTGAATTGAAAGATTTCTTAACAGGGATAGAAGTATTTCAGCAGTGTTGAGGATTAATATATAGTTAATCCAGAAAAGCAGCTTCAAAAGAGTTCACTGGTCCCCCCCCTTTTTTTTTTAAATTTAATATGTGAATTGACCTGTTGAGGCAAGACCTATAGAAATGATTACAAAACCAGTGCTTTTAAGGTACTCTTTGTGCAGGAATTCTGCTAGATGCTGTGGGAGCAGGGGTGGGGATGGGGCAAAGCAGTTCCAGCCCTCAAGGTACTTACTGCCCCCCCACCCCCCCCCACCCCTGTCCTTGGAACCTTAGTCCTTGTTTTTATAGGAGGGTGAGTCCAGAGAGTCTAAAGCCAGATTGATCTCACAGAAAGAAGATCCAAAGAATAGTTGAAGGCCACTGGGTCCGCCCAGGCCCCTGACTGGTGACTCATTCTCCTTGAAACCCACCACAATTCCTTCCGTATCTCTAGAAGTTGACTCAGTTCTTAAGAAGTCTTTAACATCTCTCCCACTTGAAAACATGCCTACATTTAATGGCTATCAGTGAAAACAAGATTCTGAAAGTTGAAGAATTCTCGCTTAATCTCATTAGAGAAAGGAAGAGGGCAAGAATTTCCAAAGGAGCCGGAGAAGCAGGAAGACTGTGACTCTCAAGGGCAAGGGCACATTGTGGGAAACCAGTTGGATTTTAAGGTGGTAATGATCCCTAGCAGCTTTGAGTTTCAGAACCAGGCTCAATTCATTGTTCACCCTGAAACTCTGTAGGAGATGGAGATTAAAGCAAAAACCGCTCTGAATTTGTGATTTTCAGTAAGCAATATATAAAACTATACTTGGAGATTTGTCCACCATGTATTTAAAAAAAAAAAAAAGTATAAATTCCCTTTCTAATTCTTCATCCGTTTCTAGACCTTTTAAAAAATCTCCTTTAGTCATGTTTTCTCCCCTCCCAATCTGGTTTCTTGCTACATTGTACATTTCCATGAGGTGTCCAGCTTGAAATAACCAGATGTTTCTTCATTAATCCAATTCTTGCATGGAGATATGCCACCAAAGACCAGTAGTTTTCTCCGATTAGCTCACCTTGCCTGGTGGGCTGTGCCAAATGAATTAGTTGTGCCTTAGCCATTCTCTGAGACCCTTGAAACATCTTCTTAGTTACAACATATTAGCAACTTCACTCAGAGACCCCCTTGACAAACAAATTTCATCGGCATGGAATATAAGCTGCCTCAAGTTTCACCAGGTGTTGTGCACGTTGGTTTTGAAAACACAGCATGTGGCAAGGCGAATTCATGCATGGGACTCTGCTTCAAGGGAGTTGGGTGCTTCAATAATTATATCAGAGAATCTTCCCTCTATTACGGAATGATAATGTAAGTTTGAAAATACCTGTCTACACTTAGACTCTGAAGTTATGTGACCTACCATGGTTCTTCTACTTGAAGTAAAATATTTGGAGTCTTCTATTTTTTCAGGTATCTCAATAAGATTAGGAATTTAAAGCTAAAGCTTTATTCAGCACTCAAAAACAGCAATCATTTCTGCCTCTTTGACTTTCCAACTGTGGACCTGCATTGCCCCCAGAAATTGAAAATATTGATTGTATTATTATTACCATAAAATACAGGGTACACAGAAGTACCCTCAAATGTTCATAAAAATCTGTTCATAATTCTTACTAATCTGAACTTCTAAAGAAATAAAGGAAACAGCTTCCCTGGGAATGTCGGTTTGCATATTTTTGAGCATGGTGCTTAAAGTGCAGGCTACTTGGGGAAATCATTCTGCGGAATCTTCTGCTAAGTCAGACAAAAAAGTTCTGCCCAGGCTTGATTCACATTCTTTCTTTTTTTTTAGGATTTTATTTATTTATTTGACAGAGAGAAGGAACACAAACAGGGGAAGTGGGAGAGGGAGAAACAGGCTCCTCACTGAGCAGGGAGCCTGATGTGGGGCTCCATCCCAGGACCCTGGGATCATGACCTGAGCTGAAAGCAGATGCTTAACCGACTGAGCCGTCCAGGTGCCCCTTGATTCACATCCGTTAGATGATTGCTGATTGGAAGCTTTCACTCTCAGTAGAGATGGCATGAGGAAATGGAATCTGGTAATAATTGGGCAGCTCCTGTAGGCTCATGTTAGCTGCTGTTTGGTACAGATGTTCTCTTGCTGACCACTAAAAATACCAAAGGTTCATATAGTTTCTCGGCCAAAATCACGCGGTATTCCCAGTTACATTTGTTCTTGGTAGGCATTTCTTAGAGGAGATGGGGAAGTTTTTTCAATTTCAGGTTCAAGGAAAGGGAGTGGCGTTTATGAAATAACTCAACGAGGAGGGTTTGCAGCTCTGAAACTCCTGTAAAGCCTCAGTGTTTGAACTGGTTTTGCAAATGGTTCCATAAAGCCTCCCTTTTGGGCATGAATCTTCTTACATATACATTTAATTATGGACATATATGGCATGTTCTATCTTTGTGTGAGGATGACTGAAGCAAGCAGCTATGCGTCTCAGAATTAGTTTCTGGGTGAGGCACTTTGTGACTATTCTTGGGCTGGAAACGCTGCTGTCACCCGGAATTAATGATCTTGAAGACAAAGATAATTAGACCTGAAGTTTCAAAAGTGTTTTAGAACTTTGCTGATGTTGGCCAAGCCTGAGGAACTCTGAGAGCCCCCAGTGCACCCTGATTCTGGTCTACCCAGAGCAAAGCTCTTTGACTGTATGGGGCGGGGGATGGACACACTTTGCATATGTGCTGTAGTTGTGTCTTGACAGTACAGAGTTTTCTGGCGTTTTCCCTTTGGTGGTCTGAGAGGTGAATTAGGAAGGACTTTGGAATAGCACTGTGTGCTTCGAGTTCCATGGAGTGGGGCCGAAATGCAGCATCTGGGAATTCTGTAGGCGTGGAGCCTGGTGCACGTGCTGAGGGAGAGTTGTACTTGACAAGCCAAGCTCGGTACCTGGACTAACTGAACTAGGCCTTAGCACATTTCTGGGCAGTAGAGTACTGGCCCTAGGGTACTGCCCTTTCCAGTTCGGTACTTCCTTACTTACAGAACGTGGGGCACCCTTCCTTGTGTTGGGTTCAGTCCTGCGTGTTTCCTGGAAGCTTTTTATGTGCATCTCCTGAATCTATGGTAAAGTTAAGTGTTTTTTGCTCTTTGGCTTCATGGGATGTTCTAAGACTTTTCTGGAGGGATGTAGGAGTTCGAGGCAGACACAGTCCTTGTCCTTGGCTTGCTTTCGGCTCCTCCGGCTCCTCCTTTTCGTGTCACTTTTCCTTCCCACATTGCTTGCCACTTCCCAGGGGCATTCCTGGAATTCCTCTTCTTTTTCCCTTGGCTGGTGAGTTACACCACGCATGCCAATGCTTACACCCCACCCTCTCCAGCTTTGCTTTTCTTACTTCTTTGTGCAGTAGCATGGGCTTTACAGGAAGAATAGGGAAGAATTCAGAGTGTAAACAGAGTAGACACTGTCAAGTGACACAGGATTTTTTTCCTTTTTTTTTTTAAACTGAAGGCCCTGCTTAGCTGATGAATTGTTACGAGTTTTTCCTGGTAGAAGAGTTCTCTATAATTCTATATTGTCTTTTCTTTTTTTCTTTACTGCAAAACAGTAGAAACAGATTTTTTGATCCGAGAAGTTTTCACCTGAAGCCTATCAAAAAATAAAATTAACAAATGGCCTTTTTATTTTTAATGGCAAATTATTCTTATAGTTAGGGGTTAGACAAATTAGGCTTATTATTAATAAAGGTGGGGACTAACTACTTTTATTACCACCCTTGGACATTTGTTGATCTGAAAGTTTTGCCGTTCATTAGCAAAAGTAATAAGATCGGATCAAAGTGTCATTCCTAATTAGATCTTGTTAAAGCTCCTAAAAATTATACCTCTGTACCTCACCAAGCAAGGTAGTTTCCTTCTCAGGAACCTTCACATACAAATATATTTTCATTCAGAATACTAAGCCCAATAAAAATAAAAGTAGAAACAGACTTCCATAGGAATTTGGTTTCAGTTGCAAACTCTGTTTTCGTTTTCAAGTCAGGCCAGTGTCTGCATTCTACAGATATATGGGTATACCTACTAAGCCAGAGGCCAGCTCGCTTGATAGTAGTAAGCAGGGGTCTCCAGGCTTGTCTGAGGCCTGAAGACAAAGCTGGATCCTCTTTGTGGCCATATGCTGGGTGGGGGAGGGAAGCCCGGTCCACAAAAGGGAGAGAGGGTTATTCTCTGCAGCCCCATGGTGACTCGAGTGCTGAAACCATTCCTCTAGATTTTAAAGTAGTCCCAGTGTTAATTATCCTATTTTAGCACCTTGGTAATTCCCCAGATGTCTTTCCTAATTTTGTATTGGGCAAAAATGGTCTCCATTGGTAGGTAGAGTACTCTTTGATCCAAGATCAGGGGGAGTACTCTTACCCAGTCCTCTATGTCTTCCTGTCTGGAAAGCACCTGGAGCTGCCTTGTTGAGGTCTGATTCAGGCTGGAAAGTAGCCGCCATGGGTTAGTTGCATTTTGTAATGTGAGTGATTACCTAGAAAGATCTCCGAGGCCTTGTTGGCCTCCTGACCACTGGTATTGAAGAGCAGTACTTTATGGATTTGGGGTCCTGTTCCATCTGGCCAACTTGGAAAAGAAGAGGAAGTCGCTGCGTACGTTTCTAGTATTTTGGATTTCCACTCTGCCATGTGGAATCTTCTGACTCTTGCGTTTGGCAAGAGACTTTCTGAATGTTTAGGGAAGAAACTGTTTCAAAGTTGGACTTCGGACCGAGAAGCCAGAGAGGCTGTAATGGAACTTCACAGAACAAATACAGAAATAACCATAATACTCGGAAACAGTGATAAGCCACCTCATTCTGAGACCTATCAAAAATGTTTAAATTAGTGAGCTGTTTGTGAATTACTCTCTTGACCTCAGAATTCTTCAAGTGGCTGAAAAAGCAGTCACAACTTGTCAGAGACAGCTTCTTTCCAGTATGCATGTCTTAATATTTAAAATGACTTGATTTTCTTTTTCTTTTCTTTTTTTTTTTTAACTCTAAACCCTTTAAGCTTTTGGAAAATGTCCTTCAGTTGTCAGTCTCTGTTACACCAGAGCCCTGATTCCAGATGTGTGTAGGGAGCTACTGTAGCTTGTGAAAAATTCTGGCTTAGATTTTTTCCTGGTTCCTAGAACATTCGCGTCTTCCTTGTAGACACAGCCGGCTTGTGGTTGTCATGACCTTCCTGAAAAGCAGCCAGTGAAAAGGCCACAGTGCCCGTGGGGTCAGGTAGTGAGCTAGGGACCCAAGATAGAGTGTGGAGAGGGACAGTGCACCTTGACTCTAATAACTTGGAGATCTCCAGAGCAGCCTCCTGAAAAATGTTGATTTGATAGAATTGTAAAGGATTGTTTTAAAAGCCTCTTCAGTCGCTCTTCTCCTGACTTTGACTGTGGAGGTTTGATTTCTCAGACGACAACATGGCATGTTTTTCTGCTGGAAATGGAAGGTGTTGTCAAAATGAAATTGGGTTTCAAAACAACTTCAGTAGCTTAGATTTTCTTTCTCTCTTCTGGACTCAAATGTGTATGCATGTGAAACAATCTTCACATGATGGCTAGTGAAATGTCAGAACACACATTCAGTATACAGAATATGGTTGATGACTTCCTTCAAGAACAAGTAACATTGGCAAGCTGTGTTTAATTTTGTAGTCCCACCATTTTATAATAATTGACTTCATGTAATGGCCCATTCTTTGGGATTCTTAAAGGAATAGAAGAGATTTTTCTAAATGAGGAGATGGTTCTGGGGTTGTATTAATTGGGTGGTAACTTGAACCTTTCGGGTACCCTGGATTTAGCGTGGGCTGAGATCCTTCCCTCTTCGAGATGGAACTGTGTGAAAAAGGGACATCATCCAATATGACATTTATTACATTCTTTGGTTGTAACAGGAAGAGAGCCCATATATAGGGTTTGGGGGTAAGTTTAAGCGAGCAAGCTCACAGATCAGTGGTTTCTCTAAACTTGTAATTTTGCGATAGGGTGGCTTTGTGTCTGCTGCACTTCTCCTTGCAGAGCTGGCCCTTTCTTCCCTCCCCCACTCAGTGCCATCCTGTTGTCAGAGAGATCCTGAGTTCTGGTCTCCTTCCCAAGAAGTAGTGCCATTTATGGCGCTTGCTACCACTCAGCTTGTAATATCACAACCATAACCATTACCATGGTTGATGCTTACCCATCCCCCACTAAGTGCCAGTCCCTGCCCGGGTTCCTTTAATCCTGGGTCGGTACTGTTGTCATCTTCATTTTAGAATAGAGAATCAAGAGACACAAGAACCCTGAATCTCCCTTGCCCCCCCCCCCACTTCAGGGGCGGAGATAGATTTGTGCCCCAGGTCCCCTGACTACTGATGCTTCCGCCCTGCACATCACCCATGTGCCGTTAGGGATGGGGGACTGTGCAGATTGCAACCTAAGGTCCTGGCTGCTCCCCTTGAATTTGAGACAGATACCCATGAGGCTTCATTGTCTTCTGGTAGAAGTGGAATATATTACCCCTGGGCTTTCGCTGGTTTGCATTCTTTTCTAAGACAAGAAGAGGTGGGAATGGGGCCATGTGACAGTCAAGGGATCTATCTCAGAAAGGTGGAGTTCATGTATGAGGGATACATGGAATTTTGATCTGAAAATGTGTGTATCTCTGTTCCTTCTCAGGTTCTCCTTACTATGACAACGTCCGGCCCCTCTCTTACCCGGATTCAGACGCTGTGCTCATTTGCTTTGACATCAGTAGGCCAGAGACTCTGGACAGCGTCCTAAAAAAGGCAAGTGCTGGGGACGAGGGCCCAGTTCAGTCTGGCCCATGTGTAAAACAGACACGGGAGGTTGGCTGGGGGGTCCAACACTCTGCTTAATACTGTGCCTATGTATTTCGTAATTAGAAGATTGGAAAAAAAAAAACAAACCCATACCATACTGGTGTTTCCACACATACTTGTCACAAGTTTTTTTTTGTTTTTAAATATTTTATTTATTTATTTGAGAGACAGAGATCACAAGTAGGCAGAGAGAGAGAGAGGAGGAAGCAGGCTCCCCGCTGAGCAGAGAGCCCGATGGAGGACTCGATCCCAGGACCCTGGGATCATGACCTGAGCCGAGGGCAGAGGCTTAACCCACTGAGCCACCCAGGTGCCCCTGCATGTCACAAGTTTTGATGATGAACCTGCATAAGAGTTTCTTTCATTTTAAGAAACAAGATACCCTATAAAGAGCCTCTGTGTTTATCCTTTGGGCAGAAAGGTACAGCTAAAAATAATGATACTTGATTACTCTCAAGCACGTGTCGTCTTTTTCCATCCTTCCTTTCCCCTATAGTTTGCGCCTTAGTTACATTGACCTCAGCTTAGTGAAATGAATGCAATAACTGCCCTTTTAATAAAGAAGCTGTGCTTCGATAATGATGTTATTTATTAGAAATAGAACTGTCATACAGGGGGAGGGGAGGTGTGTTTACAGACATTAGACAAAGTGAATTGTGATCAGAGAGCAATCATAGAGTAATAAAAACAGGGGTTGTAAACACGTGAAAGAGAACATAGCCGGTTTCTGAGGGTTCGTGAGGTTTAGTAGGCGGAAAAGGGCCCTGAGCAAGCTCAGGCTGGAAGCAGGAGGAAGGGGGCATGTTGCAGGCTGGGTCTCAGATCTCTCCTACAGATCCTGGGGAGACCCGGAGGGAGGAAGAGTGTTTCTGGGCCTCCACCAGCCTAGGACTGAATCTCCTGCTAGTCCCAGAAGGCATGTGTGTGTGTCCATGCATCAGCGTGGATTAGCCATTAGCTGTTTTTTCAGTCCTGGCCTGAGAGCTGGGAGGTTTCAGAACCAGACCCTTCTGTAACGCACGGACCCTCTCCCCCCGCCCCCCCCCCCCCCGCCCCTTGCATTGAGGCTTAGGCAGAGAATGTGGTTGAGAGCAAGGTAGTGTTTTCATTATCTTATGTGTTTTTGTTACTTTACATTTCCCTGTTAGACTTGCTTGTCTCGGGTGTCATTAGGAAGTTAGGATTTGGATGGTGATGCTGGTGATGCCGTCGTCGTTCCTCACCCCTGTCTGTTTACCAAACATGACAAACACAGTTAGCTTCGGGAAGGATGAATTTCTTGAAAGATCAAAGGCTCTTTTTAACTCTGTTCAGTTTTCAGTAATGTGTTTTCTAACGCAAATAATGCTAATGTTTGTCAGATTCGGGCAGGAATACACCTTTCCTGTCTTCAAGGCTTGTGAACAGTTGCTAGACATGCAGAGGGAGGCCAGAGGCATTACACAGCCGAGGAGCAGCGTAACGATGTGTCTACGGCTTGTCTGTAGATGAAAGAGATTGCTTATTTACTGGGGTGTTCACTTGATGTAGTATCAAGTTATGCATAATTTATGATGAAAAGCCTTGCTCTTGTTTTATTTTGCCTTCGTCTTCTGAGACCTAATGAATAGTGACTCTGGCCTTAGAGATATTAATGAATATGTTTTACATTTGTGTGAAGTTTAAGGCTCATGATAACCCGTGCTGTGGTTTGTCTTGATTAATTGGCTCTTTAAGTCCTTGAATATCAGAGAGTTTCGAGTGACATAAAGCAGGATAGATCTTTTTATTTATTTATTTTTTTTCCAGTTCATCTGCTTGTTGCCATCTAGCAAATGGTAGATGCTTCTAAATAACTCCGGAGGAAAGGAAGGGAGGAGGTAGTTGATGGATCAATTAGGTTCTCGTGGAAAGTGAATTACTTCCTTTAGTCTGCCCTAAGTACACGTCTGGACCTGGAGATGTCCCCTCTAGTGGTCTTTTATTTTTTATTTTTTTTAAGATTTTATTTATTTATTTGACAGAGAGAGATCACAAGAAGGCAGAGAGGCAGGCAGAGAGAGGGGGGAAGCAGGCTACCTGCTGAGGAGAGAGCCCGATGCGGGGCTCGATCCCATAACCCTGAGATCACGACCTGAGCCGAAGGCAGAGACTTTAACCCACTGAACCAGGCAGGCGCCCCTCTAGTGGTCTTTTTTTAAAAGAGTCCCGTAGGATGTCCTTCTGTTCTAGTATTACTACATTCATGGCATTGTCACCCTTGCTCTTCTGTGAATTCCACAACAATGTCTTAATCTTTTTAATGACCACAGTACCTAGTAAAACACATGATGCATATTTATATGTGTGGTCTGGGAGAGCCAGCCTGGATCCTGATATCCACCCTCCAGTCCCCCTTCTCCAGGAGCCAGAGCTCTCCTGGGAACACTCTGAACCCCTGACTCCCGTCCTGATGGTCATCTCAAGCTTGAGGAAATGAAACCACAAAAAGCTGTTCGCTCTTAAAAGCGGACAATTGGAATTCCTTGTTAGGCATTTCTGGAGGTTCTAATAATTCTGGTTAGGTCACGCGACAACTAGCCAAGTTGGACTAAATTGAAACATTTAACAACTTAATGTAATTTAAAACTAACTTAAGGGCATAACAACCATAGGAGCAGATGCTTCTCTGAGAGCTCAAAAGATGGGCCTTTGTAAATGTCATGGTCTGTGTTGTTCTAGTCTTTTGAATGGAGGGTGTGGTTTTTGTTGTTGTTGTTTTTTGAAGATTTTATTTATTTGACAGAGATAATGAGAGAGGAGGACAAGCAGGAGGAGTGGGAGAGGGAGAAGCAGGCTCTCCTCCAAGCAGGGAGCCCGATCAGTGCGGGACTCAATCCCAGGACCCCAAGATGATGACCTGAGCCAAAGGCAGACACTTAACTACTGAGCCATCCAGGCGCCCTAGTGAAGTTATTAACATTGTCTCCTGTCCCTGATACGTCACTAGAAATTTCAGCCCATGGTGGCTGTTCAGTCCTTCTTGACGGAATTTGTGGATGCATCCCGTGCTTGCGTTGACTCTGCCTTATTCCCAGGCTTCCATGCAGGGAAATTCCAGCTCAATGTTCTGAGGATCTAGTTGCTTGTTAGAATATATAATTATTCCTAAGGCACTTTTATCTTTCAGATACCCTAATAATTAAGAAATTAATGAAGCTACTACCCCCAGCACGTCTCTTGCAGTAGGGATGGATGATGAGTCACAGAGAGAACAGATAATGTACATAAGTGTTCCCTAATGGGTCCACTTTAAAAAGTAGTAAAACTTTGGGGCGCCTGGGTGGCTCATTTTGTTAAGCATCTGCCTTTGGCTCAGGTCATAACCCCAGGGTGCTGGGATGGGGCCCGACATCGGGCTCCCTGCTCAGCGGGGAGACTGCATCTCCTCCTCCCTCTGCCCTCCCCTCCACTTGTGCACACAGCGAGCATGTTCTCTCTTTCTCCTACTTTAGGAAGTAGTAAAACTTGGGATGCCCGGGTGGCTCAGTCAGTTAAGCACCTGCCTTGGGCTCCGGTCATGATAGCAAGTTCTTGGAACCCAGCCTTGCGTCGGGCTGCCTGTCACTCCCCCTGCTTGTGCACTCTGTCTCTCTCTGAAAAATAAATAAATCTTTTTAAAAAATCATGAAATTTAATATCTGAAAGATACTGAAAGATAAATGTGAATTTGCTTCTTCATTGGAAGTGACACTTTCTTTCAGATGTTCTTTTTGAGTCCCGTTCCCAGTGTCTGCCAGTGGAAGAGTTGTTGACCAATATGTAGATGCCTTTGTTAATATATAGATGTACTTTGTTAATTTTCATCTTTCTCCTCTCTTCCTGCCCCCATAGTGGAAAGGTGAAATCCAGGAGTTTTGCCCCAACACCAAAATGCTCTTGGTTGGCTGCAAATCTGACCTTCGGACAGATGTCAGTACCTTAGTAGAGCTCTCAAATCACAGACAGACGCCAGTGTCCTATGATCAGGTATGTATGTTGTCAGGGTGCACATGTGGCTTTCGAAGAAGGACACAGTATCATTCCTAAGAAAATAAAAGTAGCTGCTCTTCTAAAGGTTCAGCCAGGGGTCAACTCCAGGTTGAATAAAGGCTCTTGAGTAAGATACAGAGATACAAGATACAAAGGCTCTTGAGTAAGATCCCCCATGTTGGGATGGGGACATCTGGAGAAAAGGGCTGGCGATTTGGTGCCTCTGCCTTTACAGCGACCATCAGAGCCCCCCATGACAGCCCATTGCTCAGATTGTGAAGACTGCAAAGTGATGTGGAGCAGACAGGGGCTTGGCTGAGGTTTTGATGGCACTGATGCCTGGCCCTCTCGAAAAACTTCTTGATATTTTTTTAGCAGTTTACTTTATATAAGGATTATATAAGGATAGATGTGTATGCATAAATTAAGACAAGTTTAGGGACCATCTTTCAAAATGTGAAATGCCCTGTCATTGAGTAGGGTAGTCACATGATACTTGATTACTGAGTATATAAATGGTGAGTCATATTCAGCGCTTTGTCTTTCTCTGCAACTCTCACTGGGTTTAAAGTTAAATAGGTCTAAGAGATGATGTGGTCAGATTGGTAATACTCTTTGAGAGAGGTAATCTTACTTTACACTCAGCAGTACAATCAAATACTTAAGGAGGACATGGCCAGTGAAGGTAGAACTTTCCATAAAACTGTCTTCTAGAGATGAATCATTTCTCTAGATGTTTCCCCCAAGTGTCTAGAAGGGAGGAGGATCACTTTCAGACGTTCATTCTCCTACAACTTAAAACCAGAATTAAAGAGAGTTAAAGTTAACCAGCTAGAATTTTCCTTCGTATTCATCATTTTAAATACTGCAGTCATGTTTGTCTTACGTGTCTAATTAATAACAACCTGGTTCCTTCAGTAAGTCATTTTGGTCCACACATGCTTATTACTGTCTACACCTTGTCTGGTCTGTGTTTAGAATGTCCGTATGTTGTGTTTCCCACAGTTCTGGATGCCACAACAGGGTTACTCCTTTTGGCCGTCCAATTCAAAAAGGGTTCTAAAAACCCTTCCCTCCCCCTGTTTTTTATACAGCCTATTCACGAATCTTGAGCACCATTTACACTCGAGAAATCAGACTTTTGCACCTCTAGCAAGTCAAGCACTATCTATTGAGTGATGATAATTGAACATCTTAGGGGACTGAGTCTTGACCGCAGATATTTATGAAATGATTTATTATTAAAATTTAGTATGAATAATTAAAATTTTTAAACCGAGAGGATTTCTTTTGCAGTGACCCTTGGGAAAGACAGTTCGCATATTAGAAATTTTTTGTGCCACACTGTTACTTTGTGGTATCGGGAAGACCCTCTGTAACTTTCCCCCGCGACTTATTGCTGATTATGATGGCGTTCTTTTGCTTTTCAGGGGGCAAATATGGCCAAACAGATTGGAGCAGCCACGTACATCGAGTGCTCAGCTTTACAGTCAGAAAATAGCGTCAGAGACATTTTCCACGTTGCCACCTTGGCGTGTGTAAACAAGACAAATAAAAACGTGAAGCGGAACAAATCACAGAGGGCCACAAAGCGGATCTCACACATGCCCAGCAGACCAGAACTCTCTGCAGTTGCTACGGACTTACGAAAGGACAAAGCGAAGAGTTGCACTGTGATGTGAACCCCCAGCCCGTTCTCTTGAAGGGAGGACAAGGACGCCTCGTGTAAAGAACACAAACCGCAGACAGAAAGGTGACACCCGAGTGACGTGCACAGCCAGAGTCACATTCTGGAGGCTTAGGAGGTGTTGGAAAAGAGGCTCATCTTTTTGGAATCCTGTCCTTAGGTTCGGCATGTAGAACAGGTGGTGATGTGAACACATGGAAGGGTTTGAAAGTGTGACTTGAAAAATAGGCCAAAAAAGAGAGATTCACATGGGCTAGAGGTAGATAGGAGGAACCCAAGGACCTCCCCGGAGAAGAATCACGCTCTGAATGGTGCTTGCGTTTTTGTTTTTCTTCGTTACAGTCTATTCATGGATCTCTACTTTGATTTGATTTTTAAATGTTTTAATCTCCTTTACAGAAAAGTATATATTAATATACCGTCCTCATGGGGGAACTGGCACTGTGACCTTAGCGTTTAGTTTTCTAGAGGATGTGATCTAATTTCCTCCTAGCTCATCATTAAAATGGAAATTGTATCAGGACCCATGGGATATCCAGAGGAAAAGTTGGGGAAGCTTTTTGAAATCTTGCCTTCCTGAAGATAGCTGAGCAGGGTGGTTCCAAAGAAAGGCTTTTGGAGTCTTGCAAGATACACAGACCAGCACTACAGAGATCAAAGAGATCAACTGGAAAAAAAGTTGTCCGTTTTTATTCAGTCTGATGGTTCTGTTCATCCTTGTGATTGTCATGAAAAAGTGGTAAATTGCTCAGTGTGATATTTTTGTGCGCTGTTTAGAAAAGAGGGTGTGTGATTTCTTTTGCCATCATTGATGAAAATGCAAAGTCAAAGAAGAGGTGTCTTGGTTTGACGTCCTAAAATGATCCAAGGGGGTAAAATAATGTAGGTACTATTTTCGCCTGAAGAGTTGATGAAGGAATAGTAGCAGAAAGCACAGTTTGTGAGTAAAGCTGTCTGGAATTCAGTCACCAAAAGTGCAAAGCAAAAGGCCTGTTAATTTTGGGATGAAGCTCCGGAAGTTGACAGCATCTAATGATCTCTTGGTTTATTTCACTTTCCTTTAAAAGAACAGCTATAAGAGAAGGACCCTCTTACCTAAGCTTTAGAGAATCCTTAAGAGGAAAAGTCTGTGATGTCAGTCCCGATGCTGTACTCGGGCATTTCCAGAGAGGGATTGCTAATCATCACTTACCCAGATTCACCCAAGGCCCGTGTTCAATACTTGATTGCTGTTGCTAGATAAAATAATCAGCATTTAAAAGAGTTTACAGATATTTTTTGACCAGTTCCTTTTAGAGCTTCTTTCAGAGAAGAAACCAGATCTGACCTGTTTATTGTTGGCGCTTGTTGAAAACGAGCTTTCTTTCCAGTGATAAAGCTTCATTTTTGAAGTGTTGAAGCTGTGCTCCCATTAAATTGTGGCAGGAGAGGAGATTAAGGTAATTACAACACTCAGTTCTTTGTCTCACAAGCACTTTGTTTTGTCTCTGCAAGAAAATACCATTCTAGTCATTTCCCACGAAGTACAGACGTTTTACCAACAGAACATGCTTTGGTCGATGCCGCATTATGCTTTGGGCAGTGTTACAAGATAGCTGGCAAGTGCTTTCTGTATTTAAATATTGTAAAGAGAAAAATAAGTTATAACTGTTAAAAGCAGAACTTTCATTGCATTTTTTTAAATGTTGAAGTCACTTTGTATGTTTGTTTGGTCAATGTTTCCGCAGTATTTATTAAAACATAATTTTTTTTTCCTTCAAATAAAAAAGTAACCATGTCTTTGCCTAAATGTGATTCGTCTGTTATCTACTTCCTGATTTAACTGTTCGATTTTGTTTAGTAGAGATGATGCGGGCATCTGGCCTCACGTTTTATTGAACTAGTTGGCTTTGAAATTTTTTTACTCTAGCCAGTAGTGAAAGTTTCCTGGGGATAGGAAAATCTGCCTTGATGAGAGGTTTTCATGAAGATTTCAAATCATAAGAAGAAAATGGGGTATTAGATAAGTGATATCATAGACAAAAAGAGCTAGGGTACTGCATAAGATTAAAAAAATAAGGGAAGGGGGCTGCTTGGGTGGCTCAGTGGCTTGGGCTGCTGCCTTCGACTCGCATCATGACCTCAGGGTCCTGGGATCGAGTCCCCAGTCGGGCTCTCTGCTCAGCGGGGGGCCTGCTTCTCTCTCTCTCTGCCTGCTTATGATTGCTCTCTGTCAAATAAATAAATCTTTAAAAAAAAAAGGAAAGAATTTTAAAATTGTAAAAATAAGGAAATTCGAAATTCCTTGGACTCCTTAAGTAGTGAGAGTATGATGTGGTCTCAGGTCTGGTTTGTGTTCCTGCCTTTGATTCCCTTACCCATCCCCACCCCAGCCTCCGTCCCTAACCCAGCCAACACCTTGGGTTGCACGCTGTTCTTCACAGAAGCCAGGTGTGTAGCTGACCCAGGACCTAGCTATTAACAATTACAGGGAAGAAAAAAATGGCCATGTTCATGGTAGCAACATCTCTGAATAACACAGGGAGACAATATAAGCTGCTCCAGTGACCTGAGATATGAAAGCACGGAATAACTTCGAAAAATATTGGCACATGAGTTCCACAGAAATGTCCAAAGGTACTCCGTGTAGGACTTCAAAACTCAGCTGTTCTTTCTGTATAGCTAAGTCACTTTTTATAAAAACTGCAGCCTTGTGGCTTTTAAAATTTTTTTTTTTATATATTTTTAAAGATCTTACTTATTTGTCAGAGATCACAAGTAGGCAGAGAGGCAGGCAGAGAGGGGGAAGCAGGCTCCCCACTGAGCAGAGAGCCCGATGTGGGGCTTGATCCCAGGACCCTGGGATCATGACCTGAGCTGAAAGCAGAGGCTTTAACCCACTGAGACACCCAGGCGCCCCATCCTTGTGGCTTTTTAAAAAATGCCTCTAGCAATCTTTGAGGTATCGATACTTGCTTGGAAATAATTCTCAGAAGCACAAAGGAGGGGAAAACCAGAGGAGCTGGCATCAGTGAACAAATTTAAAGAGCATTGACAGAATAGGATAGCCTTAAAAAAAATTGAGAAGGCATGACGAATTACCGAAAATGTAACTCATTCTTGTCAGTAAGCAATAAAGGAAATAAAAGTACTTTCCTAATTTTCGGTGTTGAGTAACTTCGAGGCTTAATATCTAAATCAGGCTTGCAAGAAATGTTTCTTAACAGTGACAGGCACAGAAACACACACACACACACAGCTGAGGTTCTGCTGACCTTGGCAGTATTTTATAGGTTGTACAGTAATGTTTCCCCCTAGTGCATTGTTCTTTTCCAGTGGCTTTAATTTGCTAAACCAAAAAGAAAAGTTTGTCTTCAGCCCCGGGCATGTATGCCTTCCTTTTCTTCTCTGACGTTTTGCTTCTGCAAACATTTATTCTAAGTGTTCTGTGAACATTCCTTTCTATTGATTAATGATCATGATTAATGCCTCTTTAAATACTAAAAGGTGATTTTCAAACTTGGAGTAAGACTTTAATTGTGTCTCTCTCACTTCTATTAATCTTTTCCAAGAATAGTTGCTTGGAAGATTCTGGCCTTTTAGAGAATGTGCCTTAAGTGCAAATTTAGGAGGAACCCAGGGAATTATTTTTTATTAAAAGGAATTAAAAAAAAATAAACCCACCTCATTCCCTTAAGGCTCCTGAAACTGAAAGCTTCATAGCCTCTTTTTGATAAAGATTATTTTGACATTAGCATTCTCTTTTGAATCACCCCGATTTTTATTTATGTCATTCTTAAATTGGCCACATATTTTTGGGTACTTACTATGTGCCTAGCATTTTCTAAACTTGAAACATAATCACAACTAAAAAAATCTTTGTCCATAGAGGTTACAATCTAGTAGAGGGCGACAGGATGCACAATGTATGGGTGTGATTTCCATCAATATTAACTGAACCGAAAGTGCTGGGTTGGTGGTGAGCACTACGGTATGTAGCCAGGGACACCAATGCAAAGAGCTACCAATGTTCCACGATGTTTCTATATATAATAATGACGGTGCAAAAGGAATTTTCAAGTGATCCTAACAGCTGGAATCCATTTATGGTGATGAGGAAGAGCAATGTGAATGATGGTGTTCATCTTTCTTCAAACATCTCCTGTGGAAAGATGGTCAAAGGCAATCAGCCAATATGACTTTTATGGTCTTTTTAACATCTTCAGGCAGTCTGAGAAGATCTGGAATTTCTTAATCATTTTGTGTATCCAGATTTACTCCAGTCTGTGAGTGTAGACCTCTAGGTCTCCTTTTTTCTGAGACAGCAGGAACTCCAGGGTGTCTTGAAATGCCCTTGACTCTTAGCTCTGCAGGGGAGGGACTACCTTTCATGTACCAATGTATACTCATTATTTGCAACAGTAGATGGCAGGTTAAGTAGCTAATTGAGTCACAACCTGAACTACCAAATGAAAGGGTGCTCCTTGGGTTGCTAAAACCTGACTGGAATCATATCCAATAGTCTGGGTTAAGCAGAGTTCTCAGGATTGTCTCAGCCCCTGAGAAGCTGGCTGGGTCTGGAATTACCCTAATGGGAGGACAAGACTATGCAGGAAATCTTTGGAATGGAATGTACTCACCCCCTTTTTATCCCAACTCTACATTTGCCCCCTTCTTCACTGCACACATCCCTACTGCCAGGAAAACATCAACCTATGAGAATATCACAGAACATTCTCATTTTATTTAGTTATAAAGCACAGTAATGTATTATGATAATATTGTAATATATATTCTATTACTTGAAAATCCTCCCAATTTTCTAGCTCTGTACATAAATAATCTGGAAGTGGGGTGTGGGACAAATTGCTGAGGAGAGGGCACTCCTTCATTCTTTATGTCCCCCAGTGGCAGTTGACCACTTGTTAAAAACTTTGGGTTTTCTTCTACTCCAAACACATAGTTCTTTCCGTCTTTTCTTACTACTTGTTCATGCTTAGCCATATGAATTCCTTTTCTGCTCTTTCCTTCTCTGCACATCATATCCATGAACATGATTCTTTCTACAAAACTGTGGCATAAGAAGTAAATATAGGCAAACAAATACACCAGAGGCTGAGGAGCAGCTTCCCGGAGTGCCTGCTTCCTCACCCCACTAACTGCAAATGTTACCCCACATGGCCAAAGGCACTTTGCATATGTGGCCAAGAGAAAGATCTTAAGATGGAGAAACCATTCTAGATTATCCAGGTGGGCCCCAAGTAATCAGAAATCTTTATCCGAGGGACATAGGAGGACTCAGAGTCAACAGCAGCAATGTGAGGACAGAGGCTCTACGGAGGGACAGAGAGAGAGAGAAAGCGAAGCGGCTGGCTTTGAATAAGGAGGCAGAAGACCCATAGAAAAGGGCATAGTTGACCTTTAGATGTTGGAAAGGTAAAGGAAAGGAATTCTCCCCTAGAACTTCCAGAAGGAATGCACCCCTGAAGAGCTAGACTTCTGACTTCAGGAACTATACTATAATAAATTTGTGTTGTTTTAAGCCACGAAGTCTGTGGCAATTTGTTAAAGGAGCCATAGGAAGCTAACACAGGTATGTTAAACAGAACGTTCCTCTTCCTTCGTCCTTTACATTTGGCTCCTTTATGTTATGAGGTAATGGGCTTTGCTCATGGAGTTGCTACCAAAGACCCAGGACACTCCTTTCCTTCAATGTCTACCTGCCGTATGTGGTGAGTGTCTGGAACCTTCCCTCCAAAGCTCATAGGCTGCGGTCTCACCCCGCTGGCCTGCCATGTGGAGGGACAATCTTGGGGGTGCTATCTCCCCAGCTCTTTTTAGGGTTGATAACATTTATAGCCCTAATCCTAGAAGACAGACTATTTGAGGGAAAAGAGCCAGTGTTTTAGCATAAAACGTACAAAAATTTTTGTGGGCCTTGGAGGAGTGAGAGGTTTAGTTCCACACTTATTAATGTAGATGGAGTTTAAGAGGATGTATACAGATATTTACAGCCTCATCAGAGGCAAAGTGGGCAATCAGAAGGAAAAAAAGTATGTGGCTGAGGAGGTTTTTGATGTTTTCTTAGAAATGTAGACATTTTATAGGAGAAAATGATATCAGAAGTTATCTATTCAGGATTTTCTTTACCTTTATTCTTTAAGTCATTTTTCTTAAAAAGAAAAAAAATGACTTGATGATAAGTATAACCCTCCCCCCCAAAAAAAAATTCTATATGTGCATTTATCCATGTAACCATAACATTTTACACACAATTTCAGGAAGTTCCCAGGGACATTTTGATACACACCCATATATCTATGCTCTCCAGGCTAGAAATTTCTCTGTCCAATTTCTCTATGACACAAACAGGAGAATAGAGGCCCCATCACATTTGGGGACTTGCTGGAGGTCACTAGAAGCAAGGTACTGTCAGAGAGGAAACCTAGGCCTTTGAATTCCTGAGTCACTGTTTTCCTGAACCTTGACCAATGAGCAGCCTACAGCATGAGGAGGCCCAGTCCCTGTGCACGTGCCTTTTGATGGGGCTAGAATACATGGTTTCTTCCAAATCCAGATGTGGCACTGCAGGCAAATGCAACAGAACTTTTCTGAGAGTGAAAAATAACAGAACAGAAATTATTGGTTGGGTGATGTCTTATGCTTTGGGGGACCTAGTCATTTCCATAGCCAACGTGGAAAAAACCAATGCTTTTTGAGTACTTCCTATATGTCAGACACTGTGTTCTATGCCAGGCACAGAGAGAGATGAATCTGACCCTGCCCTTGGCCTTATGGATACCAGTCTAGTGTGAGAAAGACAAATAAAAATAAAACCAGAATTCAGAGCGATAAGTTAACATTGGGAAAGTATAAACAGTTCTCTCCTGTCGCTGTTACTATTATTGTTGATGATGTTTTCTGTTCCTGTCCTATATTCCAAAGACAGAGCCTTAGAAGAATTAGAAGACAAAAAAAATAAAATAAAATCAGATTACAGTTTACAAGTATTTCCCCCCACTTTGTAACAGTGTTGAGAACAAGGACTAATCCAATTCCGTCAATTAAAAAAAAAGTGATCCTTTGTCTTCCAAATGCAAGCTCATACTTTTCTTGGGATTAAAGGAGAGAAGGCACAGGTGTTCTCCTGATCCCATGTACAGAAGCAGGAGGGTATTACTTTTCATAATCAATAACAAAAGGAGTGACATGATGTCTCAATGAAGACCCAAGCACCATAGCGTGAGTGTGTGTTGCTGGAGAAAAGAGAGCAAAGTCGCAGTCACAGCTGAGCTGTCCTAAGGAACAGAATTCAGCAATTAAAATCCCAAGCCTGAATTCCTTAACGAGGGACAACGTGAGTGGTGTCTTTTCCTCTCAGACCAAGCCATTTCTTTAACTTGTGAGACTTTCATACTGCTCACCCAGGATCTGTTAAACCCACCACCGTCAGCAGGAGTGACTCAACCTCTCTGCAGCTTTAGATAAAAGATGGTGGGAAATCCCCTTAATGCTGACTTAATTATAAAGAAATGGGTGTCTGGAGAAAAAGGAACAGATTGCTTCTATTTTTAAAGAGTCATCTAGATTTATGTAAACCTTCCAGCTGCAGAGGTCTGGGTGTGTTGGCAAAGCATGGTCCTGAAATGAAGCTGTCAGCCAAGAGAAACCCAGCCTCGTCCCGGTCCATAGCGTGGCTTCTTTTGTCACTCTCTGATGTCCTGCTGGGGTGGGAAGAAAATATCTTTCTAGATAGAGTGCTGCCAAATTCCTTGGCATCTCTCGACATCACTCAAGAGAAAAATTGGGTTGGATGTGCCGTTCGCGAATGACACACAAAAAGGGTTGAGGAGCGGTAGAGGAATGGTGAGAACTGGCAGGAGAACAGAGGCAGAAGAGTGAACGAGAAGCTTTTAGACAACAGACCCCAGACCTCTGCATTTTTTTCACACTGTTACTCCTTTAAGCGCCATCCACAATGAGAGGGTGAGAACATGTTTTTGGTGATAATTTAAAACTGGGTTTTTATTCTTATCAAACCACCCTAGAAGGATCAATGGGGTTGTTTCTCATAAAACTGGGATTGGAGACAGTATCGTTTCAATTGATTTTTATTGCCGATATTTCTAGTTTAATGGAGAGCAAAGAAAGTTATAAGGAGAAGGGGTAATACAAGCCCTCCTACTTTTCCTTGTGAAACAACAAATTGGCTTAAAACTGGCTTCCCATTACTTTTATGGTCATATTCTATCATTTTTGCATGGTTTCTAAGGTACAGCCCCCTCTGTTGCATCTTTGGCCATTGAGACTCATCTCTTACCACATTTTCCCTCTTCACAGCCACTGGTTTCCTACCCTCCTGTGGTCTACTCCAGCCTGGAGAAACCTCTTTAAGTTCTTTTGAGTCTATAATTCTTACAGTCCATGGACTACTGGTCCCTGCCCCCATACAGGTCATAATTTAATCCCAAAGTGTAGAGGTAACTGCTTATAAGGGAATTATTTATATAATACTATATGTAGGATGTAAGCTTTTTTCCCAGTCCCAACTAAAAGAATAAAATATTAATATATGTTCTACTAGGGCGCCTGCGTGGCTCAGTGGGTTAAGCCACTGCCTTCGGCTCGGGTCATGATCTCAGGGTTCTGGGATCGAGTCCCGCATCGGGCTTTCTGCTCAGCAGGGAGCCTGCTTCCCTCTCTCTCTCTCTCCGCCTGCCTCTCTGTCTATTATGATCTTTCTCTGTCAAATAAATAAACAAAATCTTAAAAAAAAAAGTTCTTCTGCATTCCTTAATTTGCATGAAAACCAAGAAAAAGCCTACTGTCATTATATTCTCTGTCACATATGCTATTGTTTCTGTGAGAAATACTCTTTTCTCCTCCCATAGTTGGCCTTGGTTATCTGGCAAACTTGTTTTGGTCCTTCAAATCTCAACTCAGGTAACACTGATCTAGGTATGTTCCCATTGACCTTAAAGCTGGGTTAAATGTTCCTGTTTTCTGGATCTAAGGGACTTTCCATATAACAGGATGTATCCCAGTATGAGGAGACTTATCTGTCTTTTTCATTATTATAACCACACATCTGACCTTGTTTCTGGCCCACATGAGGCTCTCAATAAATATGTGTTTATTGAAGGAATGGCAAATTTAAAATTCTTCCTTCATTTTCGCTGCCAATACTAGCCAACTCCCACAGAAAAGAAAAAAAGCAAATCAGGGCTCTGCTTATCTGAAGCCAGGAGACTGAAACTCATGTGCCAAGAACATGTGCCAAGTGGAGATGGGAAAGGGGGATGGAAGACCATAAAAATAGAAGACAAGACATAATGAACAACATTTGAGAATATAGGAAAAGGGCCTAAGACATTTTTAATTTGACTCCAAGTGAATATATGCGAAAAAGTAAGCAATTGTGTTTAAGAAAATGGATTCAGTCTTGGCATGAGGGGTAACAATGCAAAAGAAAGTCTTCAGGAAACCTGGGGCCTAACCTTCCACTAAATTTTCAGAGGCAATCAGTGCATGCAGACTGTAACACTAGATTCAGGCCTCCAAAACGAAAGAGGGATTGGAAGGGTCCAGAATAGACTTCATTATAAAACAAACTTCAAAAAACTGAGAATATTCTAAATATGAAAAGTAATGTCGTTGTTGCTTTCAGGCAATCCATGTTATTTCAAGATGAGAAAATGAAGTCACGAGACTTGCTTTTCAAAGGTGGGTCATAGAATTTGGCTTTATTGCTTTGTTGTCATTATTCAACTGTGAGAGAGTATGGTCAACATTTTTCATTTTTACTTAGGAAATAAGAGATAGAAACTAATAGAAAATGCAATTAGAACACAATTTGCTCTAAAAAAGAACTGACCAATGAGAAACACTAAGTAAGAGAAAGGACACTGAAGCAAGCACTGAAGTCTTAGAACAGACCTCCAGACCTCCGGAGGTAAGGTCAATGATGCCTTCCCAAAGCAAGATCCCTTCTGGTCCTAGCATCATGACTAACGGCATCATGAACTCCTTATAGGCACGTACCTCAATATGGTAGATAAGCATGGAGACACAGGTTCAAATCCTGACTCTTCCACTTCTCCATTGCTGGATTCTGAGAATTCATGCTTTCTCCTAAGAGACGGAATGATAATGAGGCTAATAATACCTACCACTTAGGTTTGCTATGAACATCTTATTTTTCCTAGCTCCCTCCTCCCTATCCTTCCTCCCTTATTCTTTCAGAAATATCTGTCTCCTTCCCTCTCTTCTTTCCTTCCTTCCTCTCTTATTTTATTGTGAAAATAACATCAGATCCATCTTCTTTTTTTTTTTCAAGATTTTATTTATTTATCAGAGAAAGAGGGCATGAGAGAGAGAGAATGAGAATGAGCAGGGGAAGTGGCAGAGGGAGAGGGAAAAGCAGATTCCCCAGTGAGCAAGGAGACCAATGCAGGACTCCATCCCAGGACCCTGGGATCATGACCTGGGCCGAAAGCAGATGCTTTAATCGACTGAGCCACCCATACGCTCTCAGATCTACATTCTCAACTGGCAACAACTACCTTTTAAGTGTCGTATGTAATATTTTGACTATGGTTTCTACAATGTTGTACAGTAGATCTCAGAAGTTCATTCATCTACTTCTTCTAGATCTTAGCATGATTCCAGGGAAAACTCTTCTTACCCCATCTAATGGTGTCACTTTCCTCATCAGACAGTCTCATAGCATTGTGTGCCTCTCCTTCTTAGTACTATCACAACCGTAATCTGATACTTAGCTCTGATTCTTTGATTAATGTGTGTCTCTGGTACCTAGTCTCACATCTGGAACATAGTAGGTGCTGAATAAATTTAGATTTAAATTTAGACTTAAATTTAGATTTAAATTCATTTAAAAAATGAAGATACACATGAATAAAGATTAAGATTAATAAAAAGATTAAGGGACATAAAATGGCATATCCTTAGCTCAGTACCTTGCCACTTGGGCAATACCATACCCTTCACTAGCAAAATTTCCCATTGTTCTCATGGGAAAATATCATCAGGACTTTTCCAGGTAATTTCTTTATTTGCTTGCTTTTTCAGAAATGCATGTAACTTATGTAGCTACCAACAAGCTAATGCAGGAGATATTTGGGAATGTTCAGGAGAAGGTTCCATGGTTCAGTTCCTTCTGTGTTTGCTCCCCAACAAGATTTATCTTTGTTTGTCCTCCAATCCCTGCCTATAACTCCCCAACCCTGCAGACAAACATGCCTCCAACAAGTCTACCCGAAACCACAGGGACCACATCCTTAAGCAATAGATAATTACACAGTAGTAGACTTTTCTTCTGGCTCGCTTATCTATAATTTTTCATCCTCCCTGCTTTTTTTCTCACTGTCTCATGATTCTTGTTCTTTTAACCCAGTGGAGCTGCTTATGTTACTATGTATAACCCGCTGTAGTTTTACTTCTCCTGATAATATCCTTCGAGGATCTTAGTGTGCTGCTGAGGCCAAATGAAGATCACGGATACCTTTTGACAAAGTTAAAGAAATTTTTAAAAATTTTTTAAAGAAAAGTGGAACCCAATCCTTGTGAATGTAGTTCTTTAAATCTTTGTAAGTCCTCTGCAAATCTGTCCTGTGTATTGCTGTGATAAAGATCACTACACCATAAGATCTATGAGTCTCGGAATTCTATCCCAGCATCTAACACAGAATCTAGTGCATAGTGATTATCCAATGAGTATTTTTAAAATAAACAATGAAAAATTATTATGCACTGAAAGTATAGGTCTTCTTTTTATAAGGTATATGATAGCAAAGAAATACACTTGGATAGAATTAAAAATGGAACTACTTATGCCCTATATGAATTAGGATCATCAAATTATATTGTACTATAGTGTAGTACAGTATTTCGGAGATGAAAGGGAATTCTGAATCTCCTTGTGTTGACTAAGTAAAGAGTAGTGCAGAAAGACAAAAAAAATACACTTCTCTCAGGAATATAAACAACGTATATAACAACTTGCAGGGGTTTTAAATTATTATTAAAATTATTAAAGCCATTACAAAAATTAAAGCCTAGAGAGAGTACTGATTGATATCTCCTGATGAGTTATGACTGAGTCAAATTCTTTTTATCCTTCCTTGGCATCTTTCATACATGCTCACTAAATATTGGTTTCCTGGTTGCTCAAACAAATAATGTACAGGAATTTCCCTAAATTGATTTACCTCCTGTTTTTTGTTCTACCTTCTTGATCCTTCCACTTTTATAAGCAGCATTATTTGGTGAAAACCATTAGCTGACATTTCCCCTGTCATGGTTCCATATGGGCTAGTTATAGTTCCATATGGTTTCGTTATAGCCAAATCTTCCATAGTGTTGATGTTTGCACACCCGTTAACATAAAATACCACTGGGAAAAAAGTCCTTTTTCTTCTTTTCGGGGTTCCAGAGCTCTGTACAAAACTAGACAGTGAAATTAGCTCATATGTCTTATTTGCCTGAAACTTAGGCTCTTTTCTCTGTATCAAGCTGGTAGAACAGTAGCGTTTTTGGTAATTCTAAGAATTCCTTTGTGTTAACAACAAACCATTTATTTAAGTCTTCCCTTTACAGAAGAGTTGACCAAAATAGCATCTGTTTTAAAAACTAAACTTAGTATTACGCTAAGCGAAATAAGTCAATCAGAGAAAGAAAATTGTTGTATGATCTCACTGATCATTGTTCACTGATATAAGAAATTTGAGAAACAAGACAGAGGATCATGGGGAGGAGGGAGGGAAAAATGAAACAAGACAAAACCAGAGAGGGAGACCAACCATAAGAGACTCTGAGGGTTGCAGGAGGGAAGGAGTGGCTGGGGATGGACACTGGGGAAGGAGCGTGCTATGCGGAGTGCTGTGAATTGTGTAAGACTGAGGAATCACAGGACCGTACCCCTGAAACAAATAATACATTCTATGTTAAAAAAAATTAAAACTAACCTTAGATTAGGTTTTTTACTAAGTGGCATTCAGTTTTAGAAAATCTAGTTATACATCTATATAAGATACTTCAGGTGAACATCGTTTTGAAACTTGATGATAATCACTTTAAGATTGAAAGGACCTAAGGACTTTGGAAAAAATAAGTTTTGGGCTCTCCCTAGTTTGCTGCTTATGTAGTGTTTGTGATATAGGTGAACTTTTAAGATGCAGAAATCCCAGGCAGAGGGCTAGCTCAGTAGGCAGCTACTCTCAAAATGAATTAACTACATAATGTCATCCACAAATGTATTCTTGTTTTCGGAAAACAAGACAAAGAAAACAAAATCCTCCATAACACCAACTCCATAAACACCCCTCCTTTCTTCCACTCAACCTCGCCTTAGCTTTGCTTTTCTCCCCATTTTAGTTTGCTCATTCACTGGTCTTAATATCCATATCCTTCACTTTTTATTACTTTTATTTACCCATTAAATTTTGGCACTTGGCAGTGAATCAGCAACCAGGTGACAGAACCATTTACTGTTAGTACAAAGGTCCTGTAGGAAATATCCACACAATTATCCTCTAAGCCTTCTTCACCACCACCACCACCACCACCAGCAGCATCATCGAGATACGATGACTTAACTGTTTCTCTAACTTCATCTTCATGCATCCTCTTTAGGTCCCCTTTCTGTTTTCTTTTCCGCTGAAGAGCTTCTCTTAATTTTTCCATGATACAGAGATGAAAGTTGAAATTTAAAAAAAAAAAAACAGGAGAAGAATAATGGAACTAGATTTAATGAAAGTTCATTCCCTAAATCTAAATTGTTTTCTGAAGACTTTTAAAATAATATTGGTTTATTCATTTATATCTTGCCATATTCCAAGAAGGATTAGAGGTGACTTGTAAGACATATACGGAACAAGATAATAAAATAAATACACAAAAATAAGGAAAGAAAAATAATTTGAATCAAGACCTGTGTTACATATATCTGCAATTGCTTTAAAATTGAATCATGTTTTTGGTTTTGATTTTTCATAGGAAATCAAAGAGGAAATCCTTCAAATAGTGAGAGACCACAGGTCATTAAAAAAAATACAGTTTTTAGTGCAGTCCTACTTTCAGTAGAAAGATTTTGGATAAATATCTCTATAATCAAGAGAAAAGAAAAAAAAAAGAAATAGCAACAATTGAAATGTCCATAGACATTTTGTTTCAAGATACATAAATCCTCCCAAATCCCTTCTCCCTAAGAAAGATCTTTTAAAATGAACAAAATTGCATTGAACATATGATTATTTGTCATCTAGTCAACCTTCAGGGAGTCATACTATGTGTCCTGAGCCGCGTGTCCTTTAAGCTATACTTTCTTTCCTCTAGAATACCTTTGTTTAATTGGGAAAACAAGTGAGTACACATAATTCCAGCAGAGCCAGAATGCCCTAAGAGGTGGAAGTTCAAGGTCTTTCAGTGTGGTGGATACATGCTGGATTGTAAAAATTGTAGACAGGGGTTCAAATCTGGGCTCAGCCACTTTTCTATTGCTAGATCTATCTGAGACTCTATTCTCTTTTCTAAGACGTGATTATGACAAAGCATATGACACTCTTGCTATGAACATTTTTACTTCTAAATCTTAGCATAATTCCCAGGAAAGCTTTTCCTGATCCATCCAGTAGTGTCACTTTTCCTGTCTGCATTAGACGCTCTCAGAGTACCATGTGTCCCTCCTTCTTAGCACTGATCACAGCTGTAACCTTATATTTCTGTCTGTGATTTTCTGATTAATGTGTGTCCCCAGGATTTAGACCAGTACTAGAGCCTATGGGAAACTATTGATACTCAACAAATTTAGCCTGATAAATGAATAATTGAAGAATGACTATAGGCATGAATAAAAGTTAAGAGATACAACATGGTACATACTTAGCTCAATGCATGTCTTCTTGAGTAATGTCATAACCTTGGCTGAGATCATTCTCCCATTGTTACTGTGAGGAAACATCGTATCAACAGACCTTCATCTCTGAATCTAGAAATTCACTCACTAAAAACTTTGAAAAAGGTTATGGGTGTAATTTAAACTAATTGTTGTTCCCTTCCATATCTTACAACACTAAAATTGTTAAGAGATTCATCTTGCCTCCCACTGGTCAAGAAAGGAACTTGGTACTAGGGTTAGATAATCAAATCAGAAAAGCCTTTAGGGGTGCCTGGGTAACTCAGTTGGTTGGGCCGCTGACTCTTGATTTTGGCTCAGGTCATGATCTCAGGGTCCTGGGATCAAGCCCTGTGTGGAGCCCCGTGTCAGGTTCTGTGCTCAATGGGGAGTGTGTGGAGCCCCGTGTCAGGTTCTGTGCTCAATGGGGAGTGTGTGGAGCCCCGTGTCAGGCTCTGTGCTCAATGGGGAGTGTGTGGAGCCCCGTGTCAGGTTCTGTGCTCAATGGGGAGTGTGTGGAGCCCCGTGTCAGGTTCTGTGCTCAATGGGGAGTGTGCTTGAGGATTTCTCTCCGTCTTCCTCAGTCCCCTCTCCCTGCTCCTGTGAACTTTCTCTTTCTCTCTCTCTAAAATAAATAAATAAATCTTAAGGGAAAAGAAAGGAAAAGAAAAGAAAAGAAAAGAAAAGAAAAGAAAAGAAAAGCTTTAAAAAAAATTATACCTTGAATCATAGTTAATGTTTACTATTTATTCCAAAATCTCAGTGATGGTAGTGAGGTGAGCTTTTTTCTTGTTTTAACACAGCAATGTATTAATTGACCTGTTTATTCCCCAAGTGTTGAATAAATGGCATAAATACGAATACCTATTTGGTTAAAGCAGTTTTAATTTTGTGACGATAGAGGAAATATCCAAGTGCGTAAGACAAAATTCTCTTCATTCTTGGCACTTGTAGATTATTATTTTCTAATATCTGGTTTAACCTGTAAGCTTAGTGAGTACAGGAACTTTGATTTTTTTTTTTTAATTTCTTGATCCTAACACAGTGCCTGGCATAGTATATGTACTCAGTAAATATTTGTTTAATGAGACAATATAAAGGAAGGATTGGGTAAATGAAAACAGATGTAAGAACTTAAGCAATATTCTCTTACATCCTAAAAGAAAGCTTATCTGACCAATAGAATCTTAACATTGCCCATTTATTTTTTGAAAATCAGCAGCTTCTGTCACTAGACTGAATTTTGGAAGCTATTAAAAGTGGGTTGTTACCTTGCTTCAATATCATCCAAACAAAAGACCACCAGGAACCCAGCTATAGTAGATAAAATTGGATTGAATTTATTTCATTGCCATGAGAGAATCATAGAGAAAAAGGAATGAGTTATTGTAGGATCTGATCTTGTCTTAGGTGATTTGGGGAAGGGTTCAAGGAAGAGAAAATTCACAGTGGATTGAGTGCTGTTGGCAAATGGAGTTAGTGCTATAGTTGAGTAGCTTAATGAATTGTAAGTAGACAAAGAAGAAGAATAGAGGGACACTATAGCTGTCATTGGTAAATATGCAACAGTGATTCATATTATCTGGACAGAGGGGTGTTTGGCATGTTGTGACAGGGACAATGTTCATGTTTTGTTCTGTTCAGACGTTATTACAGAGTAGTCTCGTTTTTGCCTTGATCTGTCGTGATCCCAGAGTACCCTCATCTGGTGTTGATGTTCTGTGAGACTGCTCTGTTTAGCAGAACACCGAGCCCTTTCTGTGATTGCCAGCCAGCTCCTGCTAGTCAGAGGCTGCTTTTCTCTTTCTCACTGGGAAAGTGACATAGAAACAAAAAAACAAAACCCCACAAAACCCTGTTACCACCCATTTGATTTAGGTTAAATCATTTTTCCTAGTTTTCTAGCAAAGCCTACTAAGTAAGAAATTAGTCAAAGATTGTTGTTTTCACAGGGAAAGAAGGGGGGGGGATACATTTTGAACCAGAAAGGCAGAAAGGAATATATTATTAGAACAAAGTCAGGAAGTTGGGGTGTTTAAAGACACAGGAAACATGAGATGGAAAATTGATCATAAATTTTACCTTTTTCATGTTTTTCGTTGTTGAGACTGAGTTTTAGAAATAAGATTTTACGAAATAATGACAGAGAATGTCAGAAATTGTTTTTTACTAAATTTACAAAGAAATAGGATTTTTAAAATACTATGGCACAGAGAAAGTTAGAATTTGTGGCTTTACAAAAGTTACCCAACACCACTGCTACAATATATGTAAATGACAACACGGGACTCCATTTTGTACACAAAATGCTCCGATCAGTTTGAGATCCATACCTAGAATTTGTCACTTTTATTTAAAAATAGCACTTTAGAGGCACCTGGGTGGCTCGGTTAAGCATCTGCCTTGGGCTCAGGTGATGATCCCAGAGCCCTGGGATCGAGCCCCACATCGGGCTCCCTGCTCAGGGGGAGCCTGCTTCTCCCTCGGCCCATCACCCTGCTCATGCTCACTCTCTTTCTCTCAAATAAAACAAATAAAATCTCAAAACAAAACAAAACAAAAACGCTTTAAAGATAATTACATTTTTGAGTGCTTCATATTGTTCTCTTATCTGGTAAAATCAGAGACCAACATGAAAATAGCACCGAAAACAGAACTTTATTCTCAGATTAAATACTTGAGTTTTTATATATTTAAGTGTATTTCAAAGCTTTATGAAGGATCAATCAAGTAACGCAAAGATTATATCTCTATTCTTCACATATATTTTTTTTTTTAAATCATCCATTATATCCCGTCAGTGACATTAGCCATTGTTGGCTAGTACCCAGGATCTTTTACAGGCTTTCATCTTCAAAAACTCAATTGCTTCCTGTACGGGTAAACTCCGGAACAGAAAACCTGCCCCTCCACTGATTTGTAGGCGAAACTTGCAGCACAGCTTATGCTTGCCTTTTGGCTGGAGACATGATTATTCTGTAGCTTCTTACGCATGAAAATTCCTAACTCCCCCAACATCTTCATCAAAGCACATACTGCCAGAAAGAGCTCTAAGTCCACAATTAATTTTGTTTTAGTCTCTGAAGTTTCTTTCATTCACATGTGTGGTCCTCTCCTTTCCACAACTTAATACAATATTTATATTTTTCATTTGAGGAAAAATGCACACATGTATACCCACGTTTTGTGTACGCTACTGAAGCGGATTCTTTGCAAAGACTCAAGAAGCATACCATTAAAAACGAAACACTGCTCAGAGAGGCCCCTGAGCTTTCATCCACACAGCCATAATCAAGCAGAGATTTGTTACTTTTCTGGTTAATCAAAACTTCTCATTTTGATTCTCTGTATTAGGTTACAATCAGTAAACAATGGGCAAATCCTTATTACCACTATGTGGTAGGTAGGACTGTCAGGTTCAGTCCACTACGGCTTCCTACATTTCTTCTATCATCGATTTGTTTTGGAAGAACACTATGCATTCCCGGTTTACAGGAAGATAATTATCACATAATTTAAATAAAATGCTACTGTAGAAACAATTTTTTCCCTGTTATTTTTTGGAACTGTATCATTCATATTCAATTAATTCTCTGGCTCATTTACATTGTTGACCCTATTTATAATACAACCATACTGATAGTATAAGATATTAGTTAGGTAAAGACTAACTGAAGAGTTCAATAGTTTCTTTGATAGTAATTTTTCATAGCTCCAGGTAATTTGAATCATAAGTCACCTTACAAATCTGTACCTCTACAATGGACACGAAATTTAAAAGTTGGGCTCAAAAAGTCAGGCAAACATGGATGTGGATACTGACAATTATTATTTATTGAACTGCTTCAGACTTTAATATTGCCCCCAATTGCTTCCCATTTTTTATTACATAATTACTGTCTTTTTGTGGGAACTTCAAATGGGCCAAAACAATGTTAGAAACTCCGCAATAAAAACATGGATAGAAAGCATGGATAATATTCATAGTTGAAGTTAGAGGCCATTATTTCATCTGTTTTCCTTTTATTTCTATCATTCTGCATAAGCCTGTGCAAATTGAAGGGGATAAAAGGGGGAAAGAATTCTTCTTTCTTTTTTTTTTTTTTTTTTAATTTTATTTATTTATTTGACAGAGAGAGATCACAAGTAGGCAGAGAGAGAGATAGGAGGAAGCAGGCTCCCCACTGAGCAGAGAGCCCGATGAGGGGCTCGATCCCAGGACCCTGGGATCATGACCTGAGCCGAAGGCAGAGGCTTTAACCCACTGAGCCACCCACGTGCCCAAGAATTCTTATTTCTTCAAGCATTTCCAAAGCAAGTATAATCTTTGCTTTTATAATTTCCGCTGGGAAGTGCGGGACTCATTTGAGCAGTATTAAACAGAAGTAGACAGCTCAGGTAGGGCTTGAAACTTGGCTTCAGACTCTCTAGAGATGTGTTCCACCAAAGCACATCTTGGAAGTGTCCCTTCCTCTGATAATGCAGTATATATTTCCTACCAGATACTTCGTTGTTCCTCAGGATAAAACATCTCCAAAATTCTAAATTGCATCACTGACTTTTATAATTTAGGTATTTCAACCTCAATCTAAAAAGGCTAGCAAGTTATTCCAAAGCTCATTTTAATGAAAGCAGTTTTACACTGTCCAGAAATGATGGCTCAGAATCACAGCTTATTGGTGGTCCAGCGTATTCCAAGGAGGTCAGAAAATCATTCCCAAAGTTCTCACTGCCTTTTCCATAAAGTACCTGGGAAGACAGAGAAGAAACCAAAAACTTGCAACATCAGAAACCATAACTGACAACTGACTCACAACTGAGATCTTAGATAACTGACACTAATTACAAAGGAGTCAGATTGAGGGAAAACCTCCGCGGGCTGCAACTCACAGTAATAATGGCAAACAGTTATGTGATATTTACTGTATTCCTGGCGTTGTTCTGAGACTTTACTTGTTCTCATCACCATGTCATCTTCACAACAAACCTATGAGTTCAGTTACTATTATTTTTTCTATTTTCGAGTTGAGGAAAAAACAGAAGCACAGGGAAGTGAAGGACTCACATAAAGCTAGTAAATGGTGCTGTTGACAGTTAAACCTAGAACATTCTAAGTCATTATAACACACTGCTTCTTGGTATATCATAGTTTTGTCTCATGAAAAAAAGGAGTCACCTGAAAAAAGTAGGCAAATCCTTCACAACTGTTCTAATATATCTTCATTACTTTACACTGAGACCTGTAAGAGCAAAGAGCTGAGCAACCATCACACTCTGTCCCCAGGTGCTTTTCCAGGGTCCATCCCCACAGCTCCTGCAATGTCCAGCCTCTTTCTGCATGTATGTAAATAACATACAGCCCAGGAAATAATTGGAAGAAATGGGGGAAAGATCTCAGCTGGGTCAAGCATGACTAAAGCTTTCACCTCAGTCCAGGATACTTACAGCAAAACAAAACTGGATCCTGAAGCGAGACGGGGAAAGCTACTGTAATAAGAAGGGAATGGGAACAAGAAGATCCAGAAGAAGATCTTGTCTTTGAAAATGGTCTATAGCCTTAGGGAAAAAATTCAGTCAACACTTGGCAACCTAGCAAAATAGCAAAGAAAAACATGTCTCCTACAAAGCAAGAACTGACAATTATTAAAAGAAAAAAGATTGAGATAAAAAGACATCTGAGTGAAGTGAAAAGGAAACTGGGTAAGTAAGTGATGCAAGTGTACTATCTATATCTACATATAGGTAGTATATCTACACACACACACACACAGTAGAATTAATACCTCAACTGAAGACATCAAAGCATCAAAGAACCATCACAGACAGAACTAAGAAACTTTCACAGAACAAAGAAGACAACCAACATATGAGGAAAATTAGAGAGAAAAAAGGTTATGTTAGTAAACAAAAAAACATTCTTGCAGGAAATTAAGTAGAATAATTGAGGGCAAATGAAAGAACTATGCAATGAGATGGGTAGGGCTAAGTGAAACTAGTAAAGATTGATGAAGCATCTAGAACTAGTAATAATGTAGACCTGATACTACCCGTGGGCTCAGAAGGACTGAGCAAGCAGCAAGTAATGGAACCTAGACAAGGCAGTAGAAGAAGTTCTGTGGAAGCTGTGGCTGAGGCACAGCCCAGCCTTGACCCAGCAGGGATGGAACTGAGGGAATAAACACCCAACTTTCTTGCCTACCCGTATTCTGGAAACGTCTCTCTTTGCCTGGAGACAATTGGAAGGCAGAAAGCCAGGGAAACCAGTTATACAGTCACAAAGACTCCCAGAGCATAGAACATAGTGGGAAAGGATGGAGAATGGATCTGTCGGACAAATAGAGAATATCCAACCCAGTGACTTATACAGGAGGGGAAGGACAGAAAACTCACTGATGTGTAACTGTGTGGCAAAAACAAAACAAAAACAAGAAACAAACAAACAAAAAAAGCCACAAATTGCAGAGGTAAAACAATGAAGAATAGCCTAGAAGAAAATGTTCCTTAGGAGGCTGCACGTTGAAGGAGATCACCATGCTGTAGGCAACACTAGTGAAAAAGACTTATGCCTAAATATATCTTGGCTAAAGTATAAAGCAAAACCATACAGGGTTCAAGGAAGACAGTTTACTTATAAATGAAACAAAAAATAGTCTCCACATGCATAATAGAATGCCAAAGCAACAACAACAACAACACTAATAGAAATAGAGTTAAATCCACAAGGTTTTGAAAGGAAATAATTTTAGGTTAAGAATTCCATACTCAGTCAACTTGGTTTTTATGTGTAAAGAAATCAGAAATGCATACACAGAACATATAACACCTATATATCTTCCTTGAAAAGCAGTTCTTAAATTATATACTATGAAAAAGAAAATAAAATGGGCAGCTGAGAGATTGTGTTATAAAATAGTGCCTCTTGTCCACATTAAAGCATTCTAAACACACAAGTATAGCTGTAGGCTTAGCTACAAAACAAAATACAAGTGGCTAAATATTTTCAAAGTATGTGAAGGAATTGTAAGATAAAGATTAAAACCATAAGAACACTGATATAGATTGCAAATTTAATAACACTATTTTTGATTCTAAATCTAAGCTTCTATAAACAGAGAAAAAAAGAAGATAGGAATAATGTATTAAAGTTCTTACTTTCTATATGGAAATATATTCTTCACTCTGACATTAAGAAGTAATAGTAGTAGTAGTGATACCATCATACTATATTGAATACTAACTACATGCCAGGAACTGCTCTGAATAATTTACATGAATTTATTCATTTCAAACTTAAAACAGCTCCATTACATCGATTTTATTATTATATTCATTTTACAGATGAGACCACTGAAGTTAGATAATTTGCCCAAAGTGAACCAGCCAGTTTTTGAGTTGGTCTTTATAATCACTATTTTATACTCACTGCAATTGTTTGACGGTAGGAAATCGATTAAATAAATCATGGTATATCTAAAAAATAGGGTATTCTCCTCCAAAATGTAAAAGCACATTTGTTGATATAGAACAATATCTATTTTCAATCACATGTGAAAATAGGTACCTGTATTACATAGTGGACATCTGTTTTTGCCTTCACGTACACAAGTATACCCTGGAGATATTGTGAGTTCAATTCCAGACCACTGCAATAAAGTCAAGTGAATTTTTTGTTTTCCCAGTGCAAACAAAAGTTATGTTTACACTAGACTGTGGTCTATATGTGTGTAACAGCATGATGTCTAAAAAATACATACATACCTTAGTTTAAAAATACTTTATTGTTAAAAAATACTAACCACCATCTGAGCTTTTAGAGAGTCATAATCTTTTTGCTGGTGGAAGGTCTTGGCCTTGATGATGACAGTTTCTGTCTGATCAGGGTGGAGCTTTCTGAAGGCCGAGGGGGCTGTGGCCATTTCTTAAAATAAGACAATGACGTTTGCTGCACTAATTGGCTCTTCCTTTCACAAACGATTTCTCTGTAGCATGTGACCATTTGATAGCCATTTACCTATAGCAGAACTTTTTTCAAAATTAGAGTCAATCCTCTCAAATCTTGCCACTGATTTATCAACTAAGTGGATGTCACATTCTAAGTCCTTTGTTGTCATTCTCACAGTCTTCATAGTATCTTCATTAGGAGTAGATTCCATCTCAGAAACAAAATAAAACAAGAATAAAACCAAAAACAAACACTTCCTTTGTTTATCCACAAGAAGCAACTTCTCATTTTGTTACGTTTTTATCATGAGGTCGCAGCAATTTAGTCACGTCTTCAGGTTCCACTTCTACTTCTGGTTCTCTTACTATTTCTACCACACCTGCAGTTTCTTCCCTCACTGAAGTCTCAAACCCCTCAAGGTCATCTGTGAGGGTTGGAATCTACTTCTTCCAAAATCCTATTCATGTTGATATTTTGACCTCTTCCCATGAATCATAAATGTTCTTAATGGCATCTAGAATGGTGAATTCTTTCCAGAAAGTTTTCAATTTACTTTTCCCAGTTCCACCAGAGGAATGACTATGGCGGTTATAGCCTTACAAAATAAATTTTGTGAATAATGAGACTTGAAAGTAGAAATTACCCTTCGATCCATGTGCTGCAGAATGTAAGTTATGTTAGCAGTCTTGAAACCAATATTAATCATGTTGTGCATGTCCATTAGCACTTGTAGGTGACCATTCTCAATAAGCAGTAATAGTTTGAAAGGAATATTTTGAACAGAAGATCTCAACAGTGGCTTTAAAATATTCAGGAAACCATATTATAAACAGACGTGCTCTCATCTTGGTTTTATTCTTACAATTTTAGAGCACAGGCAAGAGTTAGTATAAGTCTCAGGGGCCCTAGATTTTCAGAATGGTCAGTGAGCACTGGCTTCAACTTAAAATCACCAGCTGCATTAGTTCCTACCAAGAGTCAGCCCGATCTTTGAAGCCAGGCACTGACTTCTCCTCTCTAGCTATGAAAGTCCTAGATGGCATCTTCTCCCAGCATAAGGTTGTTTCATCTACACTGAAAACCTGTTGTTTATTGTGGCCATGTTCTTTAATGATCTTAGCTAGATCTTCTGGGTAACTTGCTATAGCTTTTATATCAACACTTATTGCTTCACCTTGAACTTTTATGCTATCAAGTTTGCTGCCTTCCTTAAACCTCATGAACCAATCTCAACTAGCTTCAAAATTTCTTCTGCAGCTTCCTCACCTCACCTCAGCCTTCCTAGAACTGAAGAGAGTTGGGGTCTTGCTCTGGATTAGGCTTCAGCTTAAGGGAATGTAGCGACTCTTTTGATTTTCTATCCAGACCACTAAAACTTTCTTCATATCAGGAATAGGCTGCTTCCCTTTCTTATCATTAGTGTGTTCACTGGAGTAGCACTTCTATAATTTCCTCCAAGAACTTTTCCTTTGCAGTCATAACTTGGCTTATTGGCATAAGAGGTCTAGCTTTCAGTCTGTCTTGTCTTTCAACATGTCTTCCTCACTAAGCTTAATCATCTTTTGCTTTTGATTTAATGTGAAAGACACATATCCCTTCCTTTCACTTGAAAAGTGAAAGGGGCCATTGTGGGGTTATTAATCAGCCTAATTTCAATACCATTGTGTCTCAGGGAATAGGACCCACAGAGAGGGAGAGAGCTGGGGGAATGACCAGTCAGTGGAGCAATCAGAATACACATATTTATCGATTACTGTCTTATATGGGCATGGCTCATGGGGGACCCAAACAATTACAATAGTATGTCCAAGATCTTTATCACAGATCACCATAAAAATATAATAATAGTGAAAAATCTTGAAATATTGTGAAAAATATTGTGAAATATTGGGAAAATAGTGAAAAATTTTTGAAATATTGTGAGAATTATCAAAATGTGACAAAAAGACATAAAATTAGCAAATATTGTTGGAAAAATGGCACTGACAGACTTGCATGATGGAAGGTTACCACAATCTGTAAAAAACACAGTATCTGCAAAGTGGAATAAAGGAAAGCTCACTAAAACCAGGTATGCCTGTATGCCTCACAGAGTTGTCTAAAGTGTCAAATGATTACACTAGATTATGCCATGTCTCAATCTATCAACTTTTCAGTGTAAGAGCCAATAAATTTCCTCTTTTAAGTCAGATGGCATTTAGTATCCTGTCATTTGTGACTGAAGGAGTCTTAATGATTCATATTTCTTAAGGAAAATGAATTTCCAAACTATATGATATCATTTAAAAAACCAATACATATATACATATATAATTACTGACTAAAATCAATGGTTGTTATTAATCCTTATTAATAGTAGTTAAATTTGGACCATAGGATAAACAACTTTAAAATTTTCTTTTTCTAATGTGTCCTTCAACAACTGTTTTTGTTGTGCAATGGAAGAAAAATAAATATGAATTCTGAAACAACAGTGAGATAATTACCCTTAGACACCACCTCTCTCAAGTTTTTTATGCTACTTGTATTTTAGGCAATTTGGGGGCTCTTTTCTCTCATAAAAGTACAAATATTTATTGAATGAATGCATACAAGCACGTATGAATAAAGGAATGAGAATCTGAAGGTATCTGGATAGATAATGACCTATCTCCTAATAAAGACATAGAAGGAGAACCTGCAGTTAAGACTAGACTTTTTCTGAAGATGCAGGTCTTACTAGTTTTAGCACATGAATGAAGAGTAATTTCTTCAAATTCTATAACATAGAGTCAAAGATTATTTTATTAGAAAGAATTATTTAAACCAGTCATTACCAATCACCTGCGATGGCCTTAGGAAAAAAATGTACTGATGCTTTAATTTAATGCCTAGGTTAACCAACCAAATGGTCATCTGGCCAACTACGTTCACAAGAAAATGAAAGGGATTTCTATTCTTTTGTTATTGGAAAATATTTATTGTTTTGATCTTTCATGGTACTCTAAAAAGCAAACATGTTAGAAATAACCATTATTGTACATATGGGCCAAGTGCTTTATATACATTATTTCAACCCTTTAAACTACATTTCAGAAGGAGAAACTCAAAGAGGAAAGACCGATGGGGAGGCTCAAAGAAGAGAAATACCTTGTACAACGTTTTTCAGCTAATGTGTTATGAACTTGGTATTTGAACTCAAACCCACTGGATTGCTGAGCATTTTCAAGACTACATTATCCTGCCTTTTCTCAGGCCATGTGAGCTTATGCTCTGCATTTAAAAATGGTAGAATGCACAGGTGTGAGGGAATGAGAAATGCATGAGAAAGTTACTGAACTGATTTTTACAATTACTTACCCTAAACCAGGTAGAGCTCAAACTCCCTTGCCATTAGCAGGGATCATGGGCAGAGAACTGTAGGTCAAATATTCTTAGCTTTGGTGAGGCAGGTGTCTGAGGTTCTGAGACTGAGATCAGACTGACTTCCTGAGTTTCACTCTGTCCTCTGCAAATGACTGCAAAATATGAGAGGCACCAGTAGAGATACTGGAGAAGAACTACACTAATGTAACATGAATAGTCGTTATTTTTGTTCTATAAATAGTAAAATGAGAGAATGCTGATTTGTAATTAGATCTTTATTTCCTATTATGTGCTAGAAAATGAGAAAATAGGGTATTTCCTCTCTCATATGAAGGTAATCCTATTTTCTCTCATCTTAAATTATGTTTAAATACTATAAGGGCATAGTTAAACTTACTCTAATTATAATTGTAGATTGGTTCTAGCATATAAAAAATAAATACTAAAATCTATAAGGAAACCAATAAATGTCATATTCACACTAAATTCTAAATTGGGGCAAAATAGTTATTTTAGGATGATGAGAGAGGCATGGCCATGGACATGTTTTACTTACAAAAGGAGAACCAAGAAGAGATGGGTCAGACCACCATTCTCAACTGTATTATTTTAAAACGATGCCATAATTAAAGTTAGGAAGGAGAGTATGGAATCTAAAGTAATTCCCTATATTTAAAAAACAAACCAACCAACCCCAAACAGTAAGACTATACCAGAGGCTAAAGGGTTAGATGATACTGTTTTCTTATTTTTGCTTTTTTAAAAAAAGGTTTTGCCTTCCCTGTAAAGGGATTATTTCATTTGGATGCTGGGATTTCTGAAGAGTCAAATTTCTCTTTCCAGATGGTTTCTCCTCCTTTAACTCAAAAACAAAAAAAAAATTGCCTTTATGGCTATTGATTTTGATGAATGGATACTGTCATGGGAAACTGTTTTCTTTTTCTTGAGGAGAGCACAGACCCCTGTGATAGGGAAAAAGTTTAGCTTTAAAACCTTCATCTATCATTAACCCATCGGATCGAAAAGGACCATGCCTAGGAGTTCTTTCCACGGTTTGAGAAGATCAAACCTCCACGGTAGAATCTTAATTATAAAAACCTTTTGATTTCTTTTCCATTCTGCAGCTAGAATACAATGGCTGGTGAAGAGAAAGCTTATGACTCAAGACCTAATTTCGATTCAGAAATATAATTAATGTTCCCAGGGTCAGGCTCTTGCCTGGTAGATGCCCCATGGGCTTCCAATGGCTGAGCAGAGGGAACTAAGTAGGGGGAAATCATCTCTGCAAGCCAGCTGGGCTTCCCCTGTTACCCCTCTCCGGCTTGGCTAACCCCACTGCATCCCCGACCCTGCTGGTATCTGCTATCAAGCAGAGCCAGAGGAAATTGATGGAGACAGTGCCAATATCAGTGCCCCTGAGGGTTTCCCCTTTGCCAACATTAGCTGTAAAGAAGCTGGTCTCATTCACGGTTAAAGCTATTGATTTTTCCCTCCCTCAGGCCAGCCCTGCATTATGTTCCTTCCAGGTTCTGAAGGGCTGTGTCTTGCACCAGTATGTTTCTTTTAGAACATTCATTTACAGAATCAAAGAAGATCTCCCCTGGGTATTCTGTTATCTTGCCAGTCCTGACCTGAAATACAGCTGGAAAACGCAGGCAGCTTTGTAAATAACAAATCTGACCTTCATCTCTTAGCACTTCTTGGCATGCTTCTTGTTCAAAAAGACTCTGAGAAAATCTGGAGATTGTGTTCATTCACTGACTGCTTCTTCTCTGGGTGAGTGTGTTTAAATCCCCTCCTGGTTGTGTGAAAACGATATTAATGGTTTCTATTTTCTCTTTGGTGGATCTACTTTGAAATTCGTGGTATCTGTCTTAAATAGTCTGTTCATAGTCTGTTCATGTAACCCATATTTGCTTAATCAGGCAATTCACTCATTCACGCATTCAACGTTTAACTTACTATCTACTTACCAACTTCATGCCAGGCGTTGTGTTAGATGATGAAGCTTTTGTATGGAACAAAACAGACCTGGCCCCCGTCCTCATGATGCTAACAGAGTAGTGAAGCAGATAGTAAAGGAAGAAGTGTGTTATGTGATACCAGAAAAAACTCAGAGTGTTTTAAAACATTACAGCAATTTAGATAGGGGAATCCGCGAAAGTGACATCGAAGGCGACGCAGCCAGGGATTGGAGGCTTGATCTCCACATGTCTTCTCTGTGAGGACTGATTGGAGGGAATAAAGGGCACTGCGCGCCGGGAGGAGATGAATTAGCAGGTTAATGCTCAAATGCAGGGGAGAAATGATTGCTCACCTAATGACACAGGAAGGACTTCTGGCAGTAACGATGACGTTCTCCTTGTCTCCTTGTCATCCGCATAAAATAACATAAGTGGCATATTTTTTTATTTGAAAGAGTGGCACATTCTTTTATTTCAAAAGAATTGAAGTTTCTGCTTGATCTTTATAAACAAAATACAGAATAGGCTATCAAGGGAAATATAAATGAAAAAGAGATAATCTATTTACCCACAAACTCCTTCCTCATCAGTCTCCTATTAGCAGGGACGGTTAGTCCTCCTTCCTCACTTGTTTCTGTGTGTGTGTGTGTGTGTGTGTGTGTGTGTGTGTTGATATAGTCACACATACATTACATAAATGGAGTTAATACTGTTTATATTACCAGAAAATTATTTTTTAATTAATATAGATGTCTTTCCATATTAGCACACATAGATAAGCCTTATTTTTTATGCTTCCATAATAGTGTATAAAATGTAAATGAAAGTACAATCATATTTTAATAATTCTACATTATTTCTATTGCTTTTTTATAGTTTTGGTGTTTTGCACTTATTTTTTTTTAAGTCATCCAATATTATCTTTGTGTATTATTTGAAGTGAGATTTATTTATGTATTTACCATTTATTTTCCCTCCAAAGCATTCTGTTCTCCCAGCCTTATTTATTGAATACTTCAACTTTTCCTTACCATCATTATATACAAATGCTCTCAGAGACATTAATGTCCTTTTGGAAACTACTTTCTATTCCACTGATGTATTTATCTGTTATTATGGCTGCACCAGACTCTCTTATTAAAGTTGTTTAGTGCTTTGACATTTTATAACCAAAAGAACTCAAGAGTGGTGGTTAGGACTGTGATCACTGGTGCCAGGCCAAATATGGTCCCAAACTCTGGAGCATGGTAACGTATTTACTCTCAATGCGGTTTGTGACTGGTGCATTCTTACACAAGTATGGTACAATCATCAGTATACTGTAGTTCAGATGATGCTTAAAAATTGATTTGGTGTTACTCACAGTGATAGATGGCTAGTAAACTATTTTTAAGAGAAAAATATTGGAATTCTTTAAAGCACCATTCCTTCAAGAATTATCTACTTTCTTACAAATAATTGACTTGGACACAATGGTGACTTTAATAAGGTTGCAAATAAAGATGGCTTAGATAATTTGGTGACTGCCCCTGTTGGGAAGAGCTCTACTGCTCAAGTGCTTGGGTATAAAATGCAAATATCTTGAGTTGTGTTTTCTAGGTAACAGCACAAACTGTGGGCAGCTCTTGAAAATAGGGAGCAGGAGCAGGAACGAAGCTTAATTTTTGACTCCAATAAGAATAATAATACCCACTACAGCCCAAAGTTGCTGGACTGAAGATGGAGTAGAGAAAGTAGGGTACACCTGCAAAAATTTCAGCTGGCCCTGGGGATGCTCAGAAGCCATCAGCTGGAAAAACACCATGAGCAAAACCTCTTTAATAAACTGAAAGAAAACATTCCCAAATATTAGTATTGTGTTGCTGGAAATATGTTGGAAGGCAAAATATGGCAACATTTGAGGCATTGACTCTGATCAAGGGGCTGTCTGTGTGGAATGGGAGGTGGCAGGGTTGGGGATATCTGGAGGTATAATTTGACCTGGTAAGATAGGATTGTTGACAGCAAATAACCAAAGAGCCAAATATAGTGACTGTTTGGGGGCAACTTGAACTGAGAAGCCCAAGACAAGGGTTTTTAAGAGTAAAGCACTGAAATCAGGGAATGGTCCTGGGGTGCCTGGGTGGCTCAGTTGGTTGTCTTTGGCTCAGGTGGTGATCTCAGGTTTCTGGGATTGGGCCTCATATGGGGAGCCTGCTTTCTCCCTCTCTTTCCTTCCTCTCCCCTTCTCATGCACTCTCTCTCTCGCACATACACAATCACAAATAAATAAATAAAATCTCTTAAAAAAGAAAGTAAATGGTCCTAGTAGTTCAGCAATATACTATTTAACTGGAAAATTCTCCATTTATACTAAAAATAGTAGGCAGTCATCAACATAACACTATACAATTTATTGGGCATGGAATATCTTTAAATAGTAGCTACAGCCAAGTTAATTTATATAGCTGGATGCAAAAAAAAAAAAATCAAGTTTTATAAGCTCATCCACAGATATCCATTCTCCTCCTCTCTTTCTGTCTCCCTCTCCCTCTCTTTCTCCCCCTTTTCTCTCTCTCTTTCTCTCTCTCTCTCGCTCTCTCACACACACACACATACACACACCACTGAGAAATTGCTATCAATGGTGACAGTATTAACTAGAGAAATAAGGAGGCACAGACCTGGTTACTCTCCCTTTCTCCTTTGCTTCAGTCACCCAGCCAAACCTATTACAATTTTCCCCTGTCAACTTTCCCCCAGCTGTTTTCATCCCATTGCTGCTGTCGCCATCTTTGTTGCCTTGATGATGGCAATAGTGGACTAATGACTTTCTATCAGCCTTTCTTCTTCCAATCCATCAACTTCTCCATGAACACATTTATCTTTTTACATTGCACTCATCATTCTGTCTTCAAAACCTTTAATAGTTTCTCATTTTCTACAGAACAAAGGCCAAATTCTTTATCTTGGCTTCCCACAATTGGTTTCCAAACCACCACTCCAAGGTTGTGTCAGTGATTACTATTCTACAAACCACCTAGTGAAGCAAGCTGCTCTACTCACTTTTCTTCACGTACTCCCTGTCCACTTTTGCCTCTGTGTTTGCATGTGTGTGATTCCACAAAATCCACCTCCCCCCCAATGCTTTTAAAAGTCTAACTCCTTTCCACAAGATCCAATTCATATTCCGTATCTTTCCTGCTGTCTTCCATAACTTCTCCAGTGTCAACAACCACTCCTTCCTCTGAACTGTTTTAACAACCATTAGTCAAGTTGCTGTATTATACTAATTCTTGAATTTTTTTTTTAAATGTTGAGAAGTGGAAAGGGGCAGCAAATATGGTCTTTCAAATTGCAAGCTGCTTTCTGTCTCTGTAAGGTAAAGACTCCAACTCACTTTTGTGGAAGATAGTTTTTGGATGTGGCAAACATTAGTTTTAATCAAATATTTCCAGATCTGCCTTCTGGGCATATGGTGGGACTGCACATCTCTGCTTCCTTGAAGTTAGGTGTGGGTGCATGCTTTGCTTTGGCCCAAGAATTGTGAATTTAAGTGACATGTTACACTTGCCTTTAAGCATTGAATCAATGTATGATTTTCCAAATTCTTTCCCTCTACCTTAGCAACCAGCATTATACTCCATAGTTGTTGCAACTTCAACCTGATTCTAGAAGCTATTATAGAAAGGAGCCCCTCAAGTCACCAAATTCTCTCTCCTTGGTGAACCAGAGCTTGTTAACTCTAAAAGCCCATTAATATAAAGTTAACCTGTGATTAAAAGATACCATGAGCAGGGGCGCCTGGGTGGCTCAGTGGGTTAAAGCCTCTGCCTTCAGATCAGGTCATGATCCCAGGGTCCTGGGATCGAGCCCCGCATTGGGCTCTCTGCTCAGCGGGGAGCCTGCTTCCCCCTCTCTCTTTGCTTGCCTCTCTGCTTATTGGTGATTTCTGTCTGTCAAATAAATAAATAAAATCTTTAAAAAAAAAAAAAAAAAAAAAAAAGATACCATGAGCATGATATTAATCTTTGATTTTTTTAAGCTACTAAGATTTAGAGATTGTTTGTTAGTCCTGCAGAACTGCTACCCTATCCTGAGCGATACACTTGTTTAAGAAAATCTTCAAAATACACCTTTAATTCCACAAATGAAGTGGTTGCTCATTCATTATTTGGGGGGAAACTATAAAGCATTATATACTTAAATGCAGGTGTTAAGCTACTGATAGTTGAGCTGAACTGTTTCACTGAGAGTTTATACTGTCATGAGTGGAGAATCTGAGTGTCAACTTTCAAAAGGCATTTCAGGACTCTGGTTTTATACAAAGATGCTCTGAAGATCCACTAAACAGATGTGACATATTCTTCAGAAGGGGAGGCATCTTTCCTCACTCTCATAGCAATTAAAACTACTATGGCTCCTGAAGGAGGGACTTCTGGAGCATCAGTAACACTGCCATCTCCTGAAGACACTTGGCAGTAAGCTAATGAAGAGGGTCTCTTGCACACTTTGGAGAATAGTGACATTAGCAGAGGCAACTGTGGCCACAGAAGAAAATCATAGCAGTTATTTATTGACTGAAGGCAAAGACTAATTCCAGTAGACAAACTCTTTTGTGAGCAAAAAGAAGTAACACTTGGGGAGTCTCAGAAATAATTGCAGGATATTATAGAATTAGGAGTTTGAGTCAATGTCATTTGGACAATACAGTAAAGTCAATCTCATTTATTAGCAGATGAACCACATAAAGTTATTAACATGATTATTATTTGTAATGTTTATTGATTATTTTTAGTAGTTGGTTTATAATTATAGTTCTTCACTCAAGAAAAAAAATCTCATCTTCACAAATTTATTACTAGCTCCTTGAAAGCAAGGACAATGTTCAGCATACAATGGGTACTTAATAGGTGATTATTAATTATGATGATGAAGTTGTTGTGGAAGGAATTTATTCTGAGGAAAAATATTATTTTATCATCATTTTGGGTAGAATTCAGTGTATCTCTAGTAAATCAAGAATATGAATTTGGGTAGAACTTAATGTACTTCTCAATAATAGGAAAAAATTTAGAGATAATTTTGTCCAGTGGTTTCAAAATGTGCTTGTAAAGCCTCTGCTGTAATTTCGACAAGATGTCAGGTGCCTTATATATTTCCATGCAAGCAACTCACTTTTGTCTGCTGCTAGTGGGTTCTACAGTTGAATTCATTTGAAGAATGAGCCTGCTGTAATGTAAGATGGACATACACCTGTGACTAGATTTATATAGCTTACCTCCCTTATTTTATACATGCTGAAATAGGTCAAAAGACATTAAATGGAGTTTTTCAAGGACACATAGCTGATGAATATAAAAGCCAAGGAAGCATGTCTCTTGCAACTACAGTTACCTCCCACAGTTGTTCTTGCTGATTTTTATTCTTTATTTTTAATATGCATTACTTATTTACTTTGTAGGTCCATTTTACATATTTCCGCTTTAACCAGACATTTTTTTAAAAAAAAGTCTTTCAGAGGTGGATGAAATATAAAACTGAGGAAGAAATGATCCTGGCGTGGCTGTAAAAGTCCCTAGATTTCTACCTTAGATTTGGAAGTCGCTTGATTTGTCCTTCATACAATGGGTGAATTCCCTTCACAGGACCTCTACTGAGGGAAAATCTTGCCTGTGATGGGTGACTGGGAAAACCAACATTCTGTCTTGAGCAAATGAGACTGTTCTCTGTTTTTGTCTTTCACTGAGCTTAATTTAATATCAGTGTCACAGTCTAACCATCTTCCTGAGAATAGAACTACATATGCCAGTGGCCATACCTACGTTTAGCTCGACCTTGATGGAGTTTAAGTGTTTTTTTAAAGTAGTTCCTATCATTCACAAATCAAATGTGGTGCTGAATAGAAGCTGCCCTCTTTCTACAGGAAATGAGCTCTTCAGTTTTTCACAGACCTACCCCTCCCTTACAACTCATGTAAAAATAACCTTCCTGAACACAAGACCTTGAAGATGGGCTCTATGTGCTACACCAGAAACACACCATGTTACTGTGTTTGCCATTGAAACTCCATGGATTTGAGCACATGTTCACACTTTTAAGGTCTTCAGTGAGTACATGAAGTTCCTGAAGAATGGCGCCTGCCAGTTTCAGATTCCAGTTTTGTGCTTTATTAGGAATGAAAGGAAGAAAATGGGTCTAGTGAAATATAAAAAGAGGAAGAAGTGTGTGAATAGTGAGGCTCAGGAGCAGTATGGACAAAAGAGTCCCACAGAAATGTATGTAGAGAAGAAGCAACCCAACATGGCAGTCATGTCTGTAGTGGGGAGGGAGCTATTTACATTTTCTGAGAGGCAGAGTCAGATGCAGTCATCTCCATGAAAGCGAAGGACAGTCGCTGTGTGGTCTGGAAAAAGAATGTCCTGCTCTTGAGCCATGTCCAGATACGGAGGAGCTCTGGTCCGTCGGCGGCGGCAGCTTCTCCAAGTGCAGATGGACGCCGCCTCTGTCAAGCCAGCTCTCTCACCTTATGGCAGCTCTCTGGGATGCAGTCTGGAAACACCATATGGGATATAGCCTTTCCCACATAATCCCATGAAAACTGTTTTACAGTAACACATTATGAATATTTCATTTTTCTTCACAGATCCACTTCCAAGGTGTGGAATATTCCTTTTCTTTTCATTTTTTTCTCTGCTTTCTTGGACCTTGGTTTCAATGGATTTCACTTAGCTAAATGAATGCTTCCTTATCAAATTTAAGATGTTCATAGAGGGGTTTAAATTAATTCACTGTGGTGATAGTAAATAAGAGGATGCTGGCCTTTCTTACTATTCATCTACACCACAAAACCACTAAGCAGACACTTACACATAAGACAATTGATTTGATATACTTTCTTTCTTTCTTTCTTTCTTTTTTTTTTTGGCCAGAATTGGTATATTTTTTAAAGTAATGTTGGTTAAATTAATTTGGTGTTCTGGTTTCCTGGAAACGTGGCCTCTCTCTGACCTAGCTTAAAGGGATAATCTTCAAAGCTTCTTTCCCATTCTCCAACTTCATTTGTAAAATATTAAGATCAGTCATTTAAGTTTATATATTGTTTTAAAATCCAGCTTTGTGGCTCTTGTTTTGTCCCACACTGTTACAGGAATCGCTCTATCCTCCTCCAGTGAGTGATAGCAGCTGGTTGACAGGAGAGGGCTTGCTGCAGACTGCGCCCTAAAAGGGAGGGGAAACACCATATCTAATTAAAGCAGCAGGGAACATTTTTAGCAAGGCAAATTGTAATCCTTTATTTGGAAACCGGCCAGGGCATTAGGGTTAACAACCCGGTTTGTGAAAAATAATAATAAAAAATATATACCCACCATGGTTTTATGGGTCACAGTGTCTGGGATGTCCAGGTTTACATCTCATTGAAAAAGCTTTCTTACATTCAATATCCCAAACACCTGCCGAACAGCATGGCAACAGTTTGGCAGCCTTGGAAAGAGTGTTTCAAAACTAGTCATGTACCTTATTTGTCCTAGATTTTTAAACAAGAATTCTAACTATAATCTCGGGGCGGGGAGGGGGGGGGATCAATTGTACTTTTAAAGTAACACATATTGCATGGAGCCCTGGATGGGATACTTAAACAATGAATTCTGGAATACAAAAAAGAAATTTAAAAAAATAAATAAAAATTTAAAAAAATAAAGTAACATGGCATAAAATGATTAAAAACAAGTTTCTTTTAAGTGGACCTTTTCTTACCAGGTTAGAAGTCACAAGAATCAGTTTTAGCTTCACCACTTCTGGCTGTGTGACGTCCCATGAGCCACTTGTCCCATCTCAGGCTCTGTTTCTCTGTTTGTAAAATAAGGGTAGTAGTATTCATCTACTATCTCCTTTGAATAATAGTGGGGATCATAGCCAGTGCCATCAAGCTTGTGAATGCCTGTGACAAACTGAAAGCCACTTACTAATGCAAACCATTGTTGTTATTAGGTTATTTGTTTACACAGTTGCCATTTGTGAGGTAACCTTGGCAAGCATTGGTTGGAAGAGCTTGGCCCATGAATGGGCAGGAAATTTTCTCAAGAACAGGTTTAATCAGTGAACCAAAACCTTCAATTTCATTTAGTCCATCTGAAAAAATACTCTGGACATAGCCTCTAGGTGATTTATTGGTTACACATTGAATTGAATCTATTTCAAAGGGGGAGTCATAAGGGACAGTTGGGAACTCAAACAGTTTGGGACAACTGTTTATGGGACAGACCGCATAGAATCACAGGTGAAAATTTGGGGAGAGGAAGTCAAAAGTCATGCACTTAGAGTGTTTTGAGCTTCAGCTAAGGGTTGAGTAAGCATGTTCAAATTGGAGCCTCTAAAATTCAGGCAAAATTACAAAAATGAAGTGTGGGCTATAATTTTTGTGTTTAAAAATGCCTAATATGCTGCTATTTCAAACTGTGTCATAGTTGCCATAAGCTTCATCTCAGAATTACTGCCTTATTTCTAGGGAGGTAAATGTCTACAGGACACTTCTCAAAATAAGAGAGATTCTGAGGTTAGTGGTAGAAACACTGTTTATATCTATACTTACACTATTTCTGACTATATTAAATAAGAATAAATAGGAATAAATAAGAATACCTACCAAATGTAAAAAATACTTATTTGCTATTCGGAGTCTTTATATTTTAGAATTCTTTAGAAACTGATTTTGAGTTTTAGACAAAATACTTCTTTATTTTATTTTTTAAAGATTTTATTTATTTATTTGACAGACAGAGATCACAAGTAGGCAGAGAGGCAGGCAGAGAGAGAGGAGGAAGCAGGCTCCCTGCTGAGCAGAAAGCCTGATGGGGCTCCATCCCAGGACCCTGAGATCATGACCTGAGCTGAAGGCAGAGGCTTAACCCACTGAGCCACCCAGGTGCCCCTCAAGAACTTCTTTAATTTAGAGTTTATTTATAACTGCAAAGATTTTGATACAAAAGCCTAGCTGTTATTTAGAAGCAAACATCTACACAATAGTTAGGATAGAAACAATGTTGGATCTATTCTGGTGGTATTGTTGCCATTGTTAAATTAATGTGTAAAACAACAACAACAACAACAACAACAACAACCAGAAAGTCCGGAATAACATGCTGGCCAGCCAGTTGCATCAAGGTGGTTTCTCAAGAGGAGGTGCTTTTCCTTAGTGATTAGGTGGTGACCTGTGGCCCCAGGAAACCTTTTCATTTAACCCAAGTCACAGTCCAGATGTGGGAACATGGCAAGGACCTGGGCTAAGGGGACCTGCTAGATACAGCACAGAGTTTGCATGTCTTTCTTTTCACTCCCATTCCCCGCTCTCCCACTAGCCTACAGCATGGCTTTTTTGATTCCGAATTGTCCTTCACAAGTACACCTAGAAAGCTCTGATCTTCTTCAGGGTCAGCGTCATTGACCGTTTCCAGCAAACTCTGGGGCAGAAGGCTCCTCTGGTATCAGTGGCATTCATGTGCAAAGTAGAAACTGAACTGAACACATTATCTGTGAGCTGAAATTGGTCTCTCCAATAGTACCAGCCTCTTTACAGGGTGGCGTGCACTTGAAGGTTGGTTATTAGTTCCAAATGCTGCAGAAGCATCTGCTCTCGACTAGCTAGAAATCATGTTTAATAACAAGAAAATCTACTCCAGCCAAATCCCTGTTGGGAGGGCTCTCACATGAACAAAAGGCCCCCACTTCCCCTGATTTCCATAACAGATGTAGTATCTGATGCATGACAGCTCAGCGCAGCCCCGCGCCATTATTCTCCGACATATCCATCTGCAAGAAACTGTGCTTTCATTTTATTAATTGCTCTGGTGGGCTACACGTTATTTTTTTGTTGCCCAGAGAGTATTCTGTTTGTGCTTCATGCTACACTGGTCACAATAATAGTTATTTTTCTTAATGTTAAAGGTTATTAGCTTTCTTCCCTTACTTTGCTATGCATCTCCCATACCCAATAAACTATTAATGCCTCCCTGGGGGGTTGACAGTTTCACTTAAGTTGGTGTGGTCTGGTCCTCCCATCCCTGGTGCTGCTGCTTTGTTTTCTTATTGAACATTCTTGGGCCAAGCCAGTTATGGGGGGAAGTCATTAGCAGGATCCTAAAGAGAGAATGCAATTCCTAATGACTTGAAAAAAAAGCAAGAGCTTTCATTTTGACATTTGTAAATCAGTAGCCACTTTAAAATCACCTTCCACACACTAATAATTGTAGATAAAAGTATTTGCTACTTTGGAAAGATAAAGGCTCTTAATTTATAATGAGTCCCAAGTCAGTTTTCTCCTTTTGATAGAGCTCTAGGTAAAGAGTGAGGTTTGCTGCCTGAGGCCACCAGCTGGCCGGCTGTAACCCAGGCTGGTCATCATCCCACGTCACTTGGTCACAGACCCGCTTGGAAGGAGTTGTGGAACTGACGGAGTGCAGGGAAGGAGGCGGAGTTGATCAGGGGCTTAGAGACGAAAAGGATAAAGAAAAGATAGAGTAAAAAGAAGAGAGGTCGTTATAAGTGTAAAACTGTAAGAATATATAATCTCCACATTTTCCTTTTTGGTAGAAAGTTGGTTGACTTATTTTTTTTAAACAAAGTTTTAATTGTTTAAAATGAAGCTTAGAATTTAAAACATCATAACTTAAAAAGAAATATTGAATTTGGTACTGAATCCAAAACAGCACAAGAGCAGCTTCTGCTCACAAGGTTATAAAAGGTATAGGTACAACTACAGCTGACCAAGGGCAAAAGCCACCCCAGCAAGTATATATGAAATTGCCAAGGTCCAGCACATTTACATATAATTTGCATGTTTATGTTAGCTGGTCCTATGGAACTTAGATGAGGAACAGCAGGGTAAATCCACTGTCTCTATTACCAGAATCTCTTGGATGGACTGACAAAACATCAGAGCAAGACTGAAATATCCCAAATGGTATTTTATAGCATAAGTGAAAGACATATAGAGAAAAATAATGTACGTTCATATTAATCAATTTCTTTTATGGTGCTGAATGTTCTTACCCACTGACTCTAAAACATAAAAGGGGAAAAATCAATCAAAATCAAAGATAGCAGCAAAAGCAATAATGTATTTACTTATAAATACCATATCACTGAAAATTTTTCAAAATCTTTATTTCTTTTTGGACCTGGTACATGCTATACACCCATGTATAAACCCACAGATGAATCTTTTAAAAAAAAAAATCATCATCATCATCATCCTTCTACCCCCCCATGTTATAGGCGAATGCTTTTATGTTAGACATTTAGTTATGCATAGGTTTCCGTTTTGAAGAACCTGGCTTGAAACAAGTCTGCACAACTAAAATCAGTGGAATGTGAAAGCATGCTCTAAACTACATACACGATAGTTCACTTCTCGCTGGGGACCTTTCAGAGGGGGCCCCCCAAAAGCTAATACCAAGAGAGAACGTATTTACTGTATTTTGCCAAATATTATCTCATAAAAACAAACACAATAAATACACATTCTACAGGAGACTTCCTTGGGTACTGCATTGGATAACCTCAAGAGGAGGAAAGAAATGATTTATAGCGGTAAGGAGAAGATTCAGTGCTCCACGTTCTGTCCCTGATTCACCCCAGTACATTTCTCAACTCAGCTTCTTAATGAGGAGGGCAATTTATCCCTCAGCCCTGGTCACTATAGCCGGAGTCGCAGCTGGCAACCAAGAAGCACTAATCAAAATAGCCCTTTGTGGGATTTTGCGTCTTGAGGTCTATGATGGTTACATCGACTCTATTGCTTTCCTTCGGCTTCCCAGTCCGACATCACCTGCTCCACACAATAGGGCTAATCCTCGGTGATCATTCTAGTCCGAAAAGAAACATTAGAGACTCTCACTCACTTCCTATGTTTCACAGATAAGGAGAAAGAGTGTCAGAGCCTTCATTACATAAATTGCTTAAGGACAGTGTAAGTCCAGATTCTGTTTCTGGGTTAGAAAAAAAAGCTTATGAGGATCTAATTGGCAAAATAATAAATATGTTACCATATATGTGGGAGCTTCTTAAAAGCACTCAAACACACTCACATGTAGTCTGCTTAATATTCTTATCACTGCAAACTCTCAAAGAAGCTTGGTAGACATCATTATCTCAATTGGCCACAATAAAGATAGAGGAAATGTTCTGGGAAAATTAGCACGAATTCAGGCAAAATGCAAGGGTGAGAAAGAGGTGGCGAGAAGTCTATTTAAACGTACTCTGGAAAGCACTTACTTGCTCCTCCCTACGTGCCAGACTCCAGGGCTCTAAAGATGAAAGACATAGTTCACATTCTTCAGGAGCTGGTGGGCTAACTGGGCAGTGGGCTGTGAAAGGCAATACTCATACAGCGGGGCTATCTAGGCTGCATTGGGAGCAGAGAGAATGGAAATATGTGCCTGCGAAAAACAGCATGTTGGAGAGAGCAGGATGATTTCTCGCTGGGCCCTGAAGGGTGGGCTGGAGTTTGGGTTCACCAGCTAGACGGGGAGAAATGCTTTTTTCCTTAGGAGCCTCACATACCAAAGTGCACACTGGGGCTCAGGAGGTGATCCCATGAAGGGTTTCATGGGGGTGTTTCTGACAGTGCCTTCGACGGCTCTCTGTTCTGCTCTTTGTGTTCTTTTTCATCATAAACAGTGGCCAGTTACAAAGAAATGCTCGGAACACATATGTTAGAGGAAGTGTGGTGAGAACACAGCAGTAAAGAGTGTCAGTAAGTTGGAGGAAATAGAAGAACGGAAACAGGGCAGTAACATGAAGAACGGGGTCATTTGTACCAAGCCCTTGCGGGTGGCAATGGTGCAGGTGTACCCGATGAAGAAGGGTGGCCCATTATACGGATACCATTTCCTTAAGCCTGACTTAGTTTATGCCACGCTCCCAAATTTACACCCCCCTTCTCCTCTAACACAAGAAGTGTCTAAACTTGTGGCTAATGATGATCTATGTCTTGTTCCAAAAGACTTGAACAAGTGGCTGGCTTTGGAGCCAGCAGCAGTCCTTTGCTCATGAGGGACAAGAGGTGAATAAAAAGAGAATCGGCAGCCTGCTGAAAAGGCTGAAGAAAAAGAATGAGTTTGCAATATTCAGCTGCACCGGGAAAATGTTTCCCCCCACTTGGCGAAGGGATATGAGCCCCTCCTTAGCCATGCGCGTTTTCCCCTCCCCACTGGAAAATCCTGGCTGGCTAGGGCTCTGCCCCCTCTCAAAGGCCGTATAAGACTAGTTCCCTTCTCTCAGGTTCCCCCAAACTCACAAAGATCTTTGGAGTGAAAATGAAAAGCGCATCTCATTAAGCGGGTCTAAGGCATTCACGCAGAGTCAGAGGGAGGAAACTGGGACAGGCACTACATAAATTAATATTATGAAAGGAGGAAATTTCCCTATTCCGCTGCTAAACAGCATTCTGGATTTGCATAGAAAATCCAGTGTTGAAGCCTTTTAAGTTTTAGCAGCACTGTTCCTTCTCTCCACCATTGTCTTCATACTAGAAAAGGAGGCGAGAAAAACCTGAGGAGGCCATTTTGGGGGTGCCTAGAGGTGGGGTGTGCTTGAAAAGGAAACGTAAAAGGGCTTAAGTCCATTCATTTCACCCTTTCATTTTGCTCTAAATGGAAGCACGGCGTTAATGCCAGTGCCCGGGCCGGGGGAGCTGGCAGAGAGGGACTCCGCACCGCAAGGCAGCTGAAGCCTTTCATGGTGACAGCTTTTCTCCCAATGTGTCCCGGTAGGAGTTTGAGTTGACAGACAACAAAGGATGGGGAGGGGAGGGATTGGACAAACAAGCTGAACAACCAGTACCCTTCTCTCCATAACGGCCCCTTGGCTGGTGGACAAAGAGAACAAATCTACTCTGGGAAAGTGCCCCCCCCCCCCGCACCACCCTGCCTCGGGTTATCTTTAGTGAACACAGGAACTCAGGGGTGAGGCACTGGGCAGTATTCCCCCACGGATCAGCCATTTGGGGGGCTTGGGAAAAAGAAAAACTTTGGGTCTAGTGGCAGGAAAGAAAGTCTTTTGGAGAAATTTGTTAAAACACTACAAGGGCATAAACTTGTTTCTTAAAACTATGAGCAGAGGCTATGAAAACCCCCTTTCCCACCGCCCACGCGGTCACTTAGCTCCCCAAGGGTGCTCCAAAGAGCCATGCTGAAATCGAATGATGAAAAGAATAATAGGGACCAGTGGGGATATTATCCAATGCCTGAGACCCACCGATCTCACACCTCAACCTGTATGGAGCCCGTGTGGGCTTTATTTGGAATCTTCCCTCTTCTGGGAAGAGCTGAGTGGCATGTGAGTATTTGGCAGGACAAGAGAAGAGAAACTCATTTTTACTTGTTTTAATTTCTGGTACAGATCTGGACATATCTGATGATCTTTAGAGTATCGGGCCGTTAGGGGTATCAACCACAAAATCGTACCATAGATTACTTACATTATTTTTGATAAGCCCTCTTTGGGGATTTTTCCACGTGTGGGTGGATTCATTAAGCAGAGCCTGTGAAAGTGGTCAGGAAGCGACTCTGACAAAGCCAACAAACGTATTTCTTCTTTGCTTTGCCTCCCGTCAGCATGTGTGTTTATATGTTATGACAGAGAAAGGACCGTAGCAATTCTGCAGTGAATGTTATTAGAGCAGCGCTACCAAATAAAAACATGACTCCGGGAGTGGTTAGCGAATAGGTCTCCAGAGAAATGTAAAGGCTCCGTTTATGGACACATTAACAAACAGGTTGATTTGTCTGGACGGAAAGGGACGATGTGAAACCTGGGTGGTGGAGATAAGGTCCCCCAAACGGAAGGTTCACACACATGCTAGTGTCCCAAGCACCTCGATAAGTATTCCAGACTGTTCTTTTATGAAAGGCCTCCATGGGAGGAATAAATGATGTATGAAATAAAGATGCCCTGGCTCCACAGGGAACACGGAGAGGACGCTTCAAGCTATAATGTGTGGTTTCTGATGGGTTTTGGCTGTGACCCCTGGGCACAGTTTCTATTCAGCTGCAGGGAGCCAAACGGCCTCCCACGACTCCGAACACCAGAATCCACACACCCTCTTCTTCTCCTGCTGGAGAAACACTCTCTCACCCAAGTTTGCTTGCAAATTTCTTTCAACACAGACACTTCACCACCTCAGCACCCCAGCAGCCGGCTATAGCGGTGACACCTCGTAATTATAGTTATCCAGCAAGAAGCATTGCAAAATCTGGTGATAAATTACTTGAATTCTGTGAAATTACTGTCACCAGTACATCCAAAGCTTCTGTGTGAGAGAGAGCTGCAGGTGTGCAGGCCTTGTAGGACACTCAAACCCCACTTTTTTTTTTTTTTTTACTCCAACTTCTGTAGTTCAGGTGGGATTTCAACTTTATGACAGGAAATCTAGGTCCATTCAGGCAGCACAGAGGTCGGGATGGGAAGGTCAGCACTGCAAACAGCAAAATGTGACTATCTCAATGATGGGCTATTGTGAAATATAATGAGTTCTAAGAAGTTCCAACCAGGGACACATGGGTGGCTCAGTGGGTTAAGCCTCTGCCTTTGGCTCAGGTCATGATATCAGGGTCCTGGGATTGAGGCCTGCATCGGGTTCTCTGCTCAGCAGGCAGCCTGCTTCCTCCTCACTCTCTGCCTGCCTTTCTGCCTACTTGTGATCTCTGTCTGTCAAATAAATAAATAAAATCTAAAAAATGAAGTTCCAACCATTAGTTACTAAGCGTGCTTCTGGAAGATCTCTCCCTAAAGGCACTTGATATATGTTAAGACATTAAGAATAATATTAGTTTCAGTAAGGAAATGATAATTTATAAAGAGAACACTTTGAAACAAAACATACCAACACATAGAAAATCGTAGGTAACACAGATTTGAATCCTGGTTACATTTGGAATGTTCACTTTGGGAGATCTTATTCTTCTATCCATTAGTGAAAATAATTAAGCAATTAGTGCATGGATATGCCAATGTACTCTAAGTATGGATATCTTTTGCGTGCACATAGCTCACTTGCTGTGGTCTGGATGTTTGCATTCCCCCAAATTCACGTTAAAACTTAATCCCTAGGATGATGGTGTTAAGAAGTGGGTCAGGTCATGAATGTGAATGGCCATGACTGGATTTTGTGCCCTTATGAAAAAGGCCCAAGAAACCTCCCTTTCCCTTCTGCCCTGTGAGGTTATCATGGAAAGATCCCTTCCTGTGAGGAAGCATTATTTCTTTCTTGGGCAGCTGCCCCATCTAACGTTGCTGAAGGTACTTGGGAGACCCAAGCGGATGCTATTGTTGTATCCAGTTCTCTTGGCCATTGGGTCCCCAACTCTTATTGGGTTATTTAAATAAAGTCTAGCCCTGGGTTCTTTAACTTGGAACTCTACAGCATATGAATCAAATTCCACTGATGGCAAAGCTTGTGGGATTAAGCTCAGAAGCTCTAAAATTTCCTGCCATGTGGAAGAAGCAGACTGCTCGGAGGGAAAATAGCAGCGATTTGCAGAGAAAGGCAGAGGTACAAGACAGACTCCTCTCTCTTTCTTGCTCTGCTCTAGATCAGGGTTGCCAAATTGAGCAAACAAAAATACAGGATAAAGCTCAGTTAAATTTAAGTATCAGACAACGGATACTTTTTTAGTATAAGCGTACTTTTGTAGTATAAGCATATTTTATGTAACATTTATTATTTTCTTTCACCACAAACACCTCTCTACCTCACTACCTTGACAGCTGGCTGTGATGGTGACACTTCTAATTACACCTCAAAATTCAAACTGAACTGCCATCCTTGTTTTATCTGTTTTACCCAACTACAGATACACAGACTTCTCGATCTCTTTTGACAATCTGGTGGGATTTAGGAACTACCTCCTACTTTAGGGACTATGACCGAGATCTTCTATCTGCCGGGGTTAGTCTTCCCCTGGAGACCCACCAGGCTAACTGCTTGGTCCCCTTCAAGGATTTATACAAGTTTCAATGTTTCTTCTCGGTAAGGGGTACACTGTCCTAAATTTCCCAGTGACTGACTCCCCATCACCCTTGCCCTGCTCTCAGTTTTCTTTTCCTGTGATTTATCACTGAAACCTACTCTATCCCTCCATTCTTTATTACTTGTCTCCCTCTGCTAGAATGCAAGCGTGATGGTGGAAAGATTCTGCCATAGAGTTGTTATATGAATAGCTAATAAACGAATGGCAGAGAATTCACTTTCTTTCTGAGACCTATGTATGTTATTTAAATTATTTGAGCCTATAACTTCAAAATTTGCTTAAACTTGTTCACCTTCCAGCTTTTTTGTGCCACCCAAAGACTCTGGCTCTCTGAGGCCTTCCCAGGCCTTGAGGAGAGTCAGCGCCTCCTGCCTCAGGCTCCTCATTCATCTGCCCTCTCATCCGTTCATTCAGCTAAACACGTGTCACGTGTCCCTGCATTCTGAACACTGTGCTAGGCATCCGAGGCAGATAGAAGTATTCAACCCAGACCTAGCTCTAAAGCATTCACAATATATAAGAAGACCTTGGGCAAATTACTTGTGATCTATGGGCTTCGGTTTCCCCATCCCTAAACTCGAGGTAGGAATGGTGCTCACTTCCATGGTTTTGTTACACAGAAATAGTGAGATGACAGAGGAGCCGTGCTTGGCTTCTATTCCATAAGAAGCAGCTACCGTTGTTAATACCGGTAGTACAGGCAGAGCCGTCACACTGACAACTCTTGCATTCTATAACGCAAACGGTGTTCTCTGGAGTTGGAGGGTAAAACACTTGCGTGGCCATATGGAGCAATCTGAGGTAGAAAAGGGACTTGTCCATCAATAACCTAAGATGTCCTCTGTGAGATACAATAACAAAAATATGCACAAAATGCAAAGAGAACACAAACAAGGCAGTGATTGACTCCTGGGAGCACAAAAGGACAAATGGCTCTCCAATGAGAGGAACAACAGATGTCAAAGACAGCAGAATGATGAGTAAGCTGTTTGATTCCGCTGGAGTGATAACTGACGGTGGAGAGAGGTATCAGCCAAGACACAGGCGGGAGGCAACTCATAAGGGACATTTTATGTTCCACAAAGAGGCTGGGACTTTGGAAACAGGGAGAGATGCCATCAGATGTGTGCTCTCAGAGAGCACAGAGAGGTAGAGGTTGGGGAAGAGGTAGAGGTTGGGGAAGGTGTCAGGACGGACACATCATGAGGGCCTATCAGGTTTCAGGAGCTGACAACTCCCTGATGTTGCTGCCTGTGTGTTCTCTTCCGATTTACTCCAATTTCTCAACAAGACTCTCAAAGCATTTGTGTTATGCCTCATCTGCTCTCTCTTCTGAGAAAGAGGGATCAAGCTGACCACGCTGGGATATTTCCTAGCCACATAGTAGTAGCTGCTGCTAGTTCACTCCGTGCTGAATAGGGCTGTGAGAGGTTCTAGAGGAACCTCTGGGCACAGACCAGCTGAAAGCAGGTAATCTTACACCGAGAGCAAACTTCCCATCCCCACTCATTCCCCGTTCTTAGGGTTGACCAGCTCACTTTTGGGTTATGATTCTAGAAACTAAATAAAGCTCTGTGCGTGTCATTATCTTCTTCCCTTCCCTCTTTCTTGGGATCATTTGTGGACGTTATAAATGGAAGTTTTCTTCAAGAGCTGACCCTACCAGAGATCAGCTATGATATACTGAAGGGTAAAGGCAAAGAATATTTAATTTGGTGTTACTTTTCCCAGAATAAAGGCAGGTAACAAGACCATGGGTTTGCTTTGCTTTTGAACAGAAGTTTTAAACTAATTCCACCTCCTTCTTCCCCCAAATGCTATTCCCTGAAAATGACTAGAAAACAATAGTTTACAAATGTTAACATGGAAAGAGAGGAGGATTGAAAGGAATAGAAAGGAGAGCAAGAAAATATCTAAACTACACTCAAAAGCTAGACAGCTATAATACTATAATCATTTTGTTAATCTTTGCCTTCTTAGGTAACTGGGAATTGACTTTTCCAGCTCCCTTATAATTTAAAATAAGTAAAATAAACAAACAAAAATAACGGAATAACAGAACAACAGAAACAAAAAACTCCTTGTCAGACTTGTACTCCTAAGTTTTGTCTTTTTCCAAGAAACTAGTTCTTCCATCAAGTTGATAGTGGTCTTCAGTAACATGAGACTGAACATTACGTATACACATCATAGAAGGAAACTTTTGAGGTGTTTGTTTACTCATCAAAACTATATTCTATAGAAGAACTTAGAGCTGGGGCACGAATGCAATTTTTCACAATTCCCTCAAGAGAATTGGAGGTTGATTTCGGTGAGATGGGAAATCATATTGAATGATGTACCAAGAAAGGTTGCCTTTCCGAATTCTCAGAATATTGGAAGAAAGAAACATTTGAAAGTGGATATAAAAGTTTTCAGATAAGGGAATGAAAAAACACTTAAGAAACATTTAATGTGCCAGGTACTTTTCTGGGCTCTGCAGAAATTGATATACATTAAAAAGGTGCCTGACTTCAAAGTGCTTAAATTTTAGTGAGCATTTAGCTCAAAGGCAAATTGGGATTTAGGAGGAAAGAAGAAAGAAAGCTAATAATCTCGGGTGACTACTATGATTTAGGCAATATATTATTGCTTCCTTTTAGTTATGTTCTCTTTTCAGTTCTCATAACTGCTTATGGTATAGAGATGTGTAAGAGGTCATATTTTTGCAGATAAAGACAGTTATCCACATAACATGGGGCTTATTCACATAGATTATCAATTTGCATTTAGAAAGTGAAAAAAATTTTTTGGGGGGGGAATGGATTTAATATTTTAAGAAAACAGACTGAGAGTCCAATCTTCTAGGGAAACGCTTTCTAAACTCTTTCAGATATGACACATGTGGAAAATGATAGTATTTATACAGAATTTGGAACGACTGTTCCTTCAGGATGAGAGAGAAGGAACGAATTCTCATCCTGAAGGAACGAAACTCATCCTGAAGGAACGAACCTCAATAGCTTCTTTTTGCCTTGTAGGACTGAGGGGGTCAAAATCTTGGGAAGCCTGTTTTCTATGTGTGTGGGGGGGGTATACCCGTTTGCTTTGCCTAAAGAGCGTGCAAACAGTTAGCAGAGTTTAACTCTGACTAAATAAATAAAGTAAATCCAAGAAGAGGGGTTTGCAATGACCAGAAAGATTATTTATCAGAAACATGGCTTAAGAAACAAAAACCATTGTTTCCCAATTCTACCTTTTTAAAAGTGAATAAGGTGAAAGTACTGTGCCTTCAATTCCTTGTCCATGTTTTTTCTTACATATATTTTTAAAACAAAGATGAAAATCTAGATAAATTTTAATATGCTTTTTCTAAGAGCAAAATCTGTGTACAGAGTAGAACAAAGAAATGGTTTCCGCTATACTGAGTCCTCACCAGCACAGTGTCTGTGTTTTTCTTATATTGTAACTCTTCCTCCCACATCCTCCTTCCTATTGATTGCACAGCATGGATCTAACATGATAAATCTTGCCTCCTAGAGCCACCATATCGCTTCTTCCATTTCAAAATAGGATTTCACTTTACATTTATACAATGTTATACGTCAATTATATCTCAGTAAATCTGGAAGGGAAAAAAGTAAGTCGGGAACATACCCTGTGAATATATTAGTAAAATATTTAAAAATGAGACCCTTAAAATGTAATCTCTGGACATTAAGAAAATCTTGATATGAGGAATATTACATTTTCTGATTATTTTAATAAAAATTTAACTTTGGTTAAAAACATGAACATTTTTTTTTTTAAAGATTTTATTTATTTATTTGACAGACAGAGATCACAAGTAGGCACAGAGGCAGGCAGAGAGAGAGAGAGGAGGAAGCAGGCTCCCTGCTAAGCAGAGAGCCCGATGTGGGTCTCCATCCCAGGACCCTGGGATCATGACCCGAGCTGAAGGCAGAGGCTTTAAACCACCGAGCCACCCAGGCTCCCTGAACATCAGTTTTTATTAAAACCATTCACCAAAAATATGTCCATCAAGATGAGTAAAATTACGTGGGCCCATTTGTGTAAGCACACAATGTTGCCACATGGTATGATAGAAAGGCCTGGACCCAGGCTGAGTCCTGACCCTGCCTCTTGAATTACTTAACTACTTTTAGCCTCAGATGTCTTATCTGTCAAGGGGAAATCTACTTCAGAAAATATATGATGTAGCCGTTAGTACACTGTAGATGTTCAATAAATGTTAATTTCTCTCCGATTGGTAGTTTCAACTCCCTGGGCAGCAAGAAGCAGAGGAAACTAGGGCAGACCCTCAGGTGCTGGCAGTGATACCAGGTGCCTCAGGCAAATCACCACATAAGCCCTTCTATCAGCAATTTGACACACACTCCATCCCCTCATTATTTCAAGCAACCAATTCTGTATCATTCCGAGTCCCTAATTTGTCTTGTTAACATTTTATAGTTTGGGTCCTAATTGAGGGTTTTCCAACGTGTGCTTACAGTGCGTTTTGTAATTTGGCAGAATCTATGAAATATATAGTCTTCCCAAGTCATGATCATTTCCTCTATCAAAGATTTGGCTTGAGGAGGTTAAATCTCCTGACTATCAGATAACTAACAAATCTGCCATCTGGGAGGGGAGATTATACGTACTGAAATTGTACTCAACTCAGTGGTAAAGTAGCCCAATAAAAATGAATACACAAAAACCATTCTGTAGACTTGGTTGACCAGCAAATAATGGAGAGCTACTAAATGCAGAAACATTTTGGCATTTGGATGAAACAGAGCTGGTTTTGAGGCTACAGAGAACATTTTAGGAAAAATCTTACCTAATTAAAGCCAATTCCTGCTTAGAGAGCTATGGAGAATCTGAGAGTTTGAGATTTTGTCTTTGTTTCATTTTTCATTTTAGAGTTTGGCTCTCTCTAAGATATTTAATCATTTACATCTCAGGAAAGAGCCAATGGTCGTTTCTTGATCTTTCTTCCCCTTATCATGACGGAGGGGGCTCCTGTGACAAAATGGTGAAGCCTCTGTTCACCAGGCTTCTTTCCTGCCTTAGACTGGAAGTAATTTCTAGAAGTAAATTCTGTTACATTTTATTGGATAAAACTAGTCGAATGGCTCCGTCTAAGTACAAGGAGACTGAGAAATGTAGAGAAGCAAATTGAGTATTGGTAAAAATTACCATTTTTACCAAATTCTATTTTTCTTGCATTGACAATTTTTATATTAGTTTACTAAATTTGGCATTTATTTCCAAGCAAGCAACCTATTTTTGCCTTCAGTCATCAGTGTTTATAATGAAACAGTTAAGTTTACTCTTTTCTCAAAGATACTAGGCTCCGTTTTATAACACAGTCCAAAATTTTCTGAGATTTCCATTTAATAAGATCTTTGAATCATATTATTGAACACAAACTTAACCACTTGGTAGAGCTCGCTTCTCTGAAAAAATTTCAGCTTTCATTTACATAGTGGCAAGTTCACTGGCAGCCTGATTATATGGATCACTAGGTCTGTGAAAGGACTGTCATGAACCCCCAAATCCCAAAGCAAGGGACTAATAATTCTGTTTCCATCCACTACCTTCAGCAGCAGAGGAAAAAGAAGAGAAACACTTTTTCCTCTATATCCCAAAGGAATTCACAGATCACATATATATTTTATATGTGTTCCAATTATTGGTTGACCTGAAGGAATAATGGGGTACTAATAAAGTTGGCCATATGTGAATCATCTTTTATAAAGCAACAGTATTTCGCATGTAAGCACCCTGACCATGTTCCGAATATATACCTGTAACATCAACCTAACATTTTAACTGTGGGCATGCAAAAATATGAGTGGTGAGTGTGTGTGTGTGTGTGTTAGAGAGACACCAAGAATTGATTTCCAAGGACCTCTATGCATGCATGTCAGATTAGTTATAGTACTGAAATTTTCCAATCTAGTCAAATGACAAATTTTACTACCATTTCTTTCCTTGCACTGCTTCTTTCCAGCCTTCCTTCTTCGGTTCTCTTCTCTCTCTTCCTTCTTCCTTGGACATTTTATTTGCTACCTTTGGAAGTAAATTCCATTGGCAGGGTGGCCGTGTATTTGTGTGACCTGATGGCCAATATCTCCAGGCTGCGTATCAGACATCTAGATAAAAGAGGAACGAGTCAGTGGTCTCTTCCGCGGGTGTCTTCTAGCTTTGGCTAGATGCAGCTTTGGTATTATTTTTGATCAAGTCTGTATGACAGCTACTACAAATTGGCTCCTAGCATACAACCTCCCTTTCTTCTATAATGATAGAACAGACAGATTTTAGCTGGAACGTACCCAGCAATCTCCCTCACAGCTAGATCAAGCCACGAGTTTGGCTATGGAATGTAAGTGTCACATGAGACTTCTAGAGAACTGCTCCGAAGAGAATACGGCTTATCTATGTTTGTTTCTTCCTCCTTTTGCTGGCTGGCGTTCAGAGATACTGGCTAGAGCTTGAGTTTTGGTCGTGGACGGTTAGGCAGATGTCACAGGTGGAAGAGGGAATGGCGAGACAGCGCGGAAGGCGGCGCCTGGCTGGGTTCCTTATGACTGACTATGTGTCGCCGCCCCCTCAGCCTTGCCCCACCACCTTCAGACCGCATGTGTGCCCATCGTGGAAGGTATTTCTACCTTCCTTTAGCCATTTTTATTCTAATTTTCTGTCACAGTAAACTCAGTCCTAGCACATATGACATGTAACAGCACTGATGGGCCTTAACAAACACAAATCATTTTCCTTGCCTATGTCCATGCTTACACTCTGAGGTGTTTGAACATGCGGGGGACCAGGTTGACTGGTATGTGATGGCTCCATGCTCTTTCACCCATCATGTTTCGAGTAACTAACAGCTGTTTCCATGACTCGGTGCATTGGTTTCCTCTTCTCTCTTCAAATTCTACCCCGCTCATCTGCCAGCTGCTCATCCCGGGGAAGAGAGCCAACCTTCTCCCCATGCGGGCAGCTCTGCGCTGACTCACTCTTTGAATGCAGCGGGGAGTTGTCAGGAGAGAGGGCTCCTGCCTAGAAAAGATAGGCGGGGACGGGTCGCTCCCCAGCCCTGACCTCTTACATGTCGCCTCTGCAGCCCCTCTCGGCCAAGCTCCTATTGCCTTATTTCTCAGTGGTGGCCTCAGGCTCCAAACCTCTGGTCCACACTGCAGGTGGCTCACAGATGAATCAAGGGTGAACACAGAGTGAGCATGCGGATAGTGTCTTACTGACTGACTGATTAGTGTTTATCTCTTGCTTTCTCAAGAGGGACTCTTAGAGTGGCTTTGGGACGGAAAGACAGCCGTCACCCAACTGGTAACTTCTCAACCCGTTCTTTGGTCCGTTGATCAGACCCTCCCTCTGTTCCTAGACGGGGCTGTGCCTCAACTGCTCTCGCTGTCCTATACATTGAGACTGTCTAGGATTTAGGAAGTATGTTCACACACTTGTACTCATGTATCCACACAGCAAAAGGAATGAGTTCATTGCGGGGGCAAAACTAAGACCCAGGATTTCCAAGTCTAGTAGAGTTACACAGACTGACGATGGACGAGGACTACCCTAACCCTCGCATCCCACAAACAATATCACTTAACATGGGCTTTGCTTGCTCATTCCTGGGTCTGCCAATGTCGCTAAGAGAAATCCTCTGGAATACTGAAAAAGGTCAGGCCTTGGAGGAGAGAGACGCTGACTGGATTCCGCTCGGATTATCTGTGTGATTTTGGTCCTCTTTTTTAAATTCCCTGAACCTCGGCTTTTGTCTTTTGTGCAATAGGAATATTGATATATCCATTTGTCAGTGTGTTATGACGATAAGGACCAGCGTCCAGCACGTGAAGTGACGGGCACATGTTCGGAATTCAATGTGTATTCGATGTTTACTGTGATTCAGCTGACATCTATTGATTGCCTGCTGTGTTCAAGGGCCTGTGTTGGGTGCTGTCCAGCCGCTGAGCTGGCAAGCCCCGGGAGCGGTGTTCCACAGACAGCAGCCAGCCTCTTCTCTCCCCCTCGCACTCCCCCTCTCCACTTGACTAAATGCGTCGGTGGGTGCCTGGGCACAGGCTTCTTCAGAGAGCGGGGTCGGGTCAGGGCGCTCACATCTTTTTCACATGTTTCTGCAGTGGGCCTAGTTTCCAGAGTGAATATCTGGACACATTCTATAAAGTGGTTTCCAGGAAAAAAAAAAAAAAAACCCAAAGGACAAATACTTGCAGTTTTGCTCTGGGTTTTTCATTGAACCAGATGAATCCATGGTGCATGAAAAGGCTGTCAGGCCGGCGGAGGGAGGCTGAATGCTGCTGTAAAGCCGGCATCTGTTGCTTCACGCCCCAATGTGAGGTCTGTGCTCCTGGGGGAAGCAAGGCTTGGCTAGACAAGCGGGGCCATTGTGAAGTCCCGACAATAGACAAGCAAGAGGACTTGGCTGGGATGAAGAAATCCCCCCCCCTTTGAGTTTTAAAGGAAGGGAAGCTGGGGTCCAAAGCCTGCCTTATTAGAGAGAGACAAATCACCCAAACCAATCTTTGTTATGAATGCCGAGCTATTGAATTTCCTGGGCTCAGTAAAGCCTATTGATTTTGTGACAGTCAAAGATAAGTTATGTGCATGGAGGCTTTTTTCTTCTCCTCCCTTCCCTTCACAACATATTTTTTCAGACATATTGGCATTGGGGATTGTAAGTAAAACTGTTATTGGTTTCTTTCGATTTAAGTGTAGGTCAGTGCCCAAGCCCGGTGAAGGTCCATTTTTACAGGGGTTTCCAGCGCAAGATAAATGAAGCGGGAATCTCTAGAGCTGGGGTCACTCTGTTCTGTTATTTCAGCCTCCAGCAGGAATGCTGCAGGCATCCCAGGCATTTCTGGAATTCTGACATTAGCCATGATCCACTTACTCACTTTTGTCCTCTCTCTACCACACCGCTCTCCTCTTACTGACCCCCATTCCCTTTTCGCCAAGCCATACGCCATGGTCAGTGGACCAAGACTTGAAATGGCCGCCCTTGAGCACAACGTAAAACACGGCGGGATGTGTGTGTGTGTGTGTGTGCGTGCGTGCGTGTGTGTGTTCTACATACATGGAAGGGCTCGTACATGATAGGTGTTCTTTTTTAAATGTGCAAATAGCATTCCCACACTTTACAAAGAGAGTGGTTCCTCTTTTGGCAATTTATTCAGAATGTTATCCTATTACAAAAATATTTTGGTGATGCACATACAAATATGTAAGAGAAGCGTGAAGACACCTACTTCTAGTGGCGTTTAAGGAAAATTGTTACGAACATACCGGATCACAGTAGCACCTACGAGAGCTCCGATGCCATTTTAAACAACCAAACACAGCTCATAGGATATAAATATGCCATAGGATATAAATATGCGATATTTCTGACTGTTCAAATGTTGAATAGACACAAGTGAGAAGTCCCTTAACATATTTAGTGAATGCTAAGGCCTGACTCAGACACTTCAGCACATTCACTCATTCACACACTCACTCACACACTCACTCACTCACTCACTCACTCACTCATACATTCATTCATTCATTCATTCACTCACTCACACATTCATTCATTCATTCAACAAGCAGATATTGAGCACCAACTGTGTGCCAAGCGCACAATAAGCATACTGTGGATGACTCTGTCTCTATTTTTTTTTTTTTAAAGAGATTTTATGTATTTATTTGGCAGACAGAGATCACAAGTAGGCAGAGAGGCAGGCAGAGAAAGAGAGGAGGAAGCAGGCTCTCTGCTCAGCAGGGAGCCTGATGTGGGGCTTGATCCCAGGACCTTGGGATCATGACCTGAGCCAAAGGCAGAGGCTTTAACCCACTGAGCCACCCAGGTGCCCCTGTCTCTATTTTTCATTACGATGAATTTGATTTTGTAATTGGCTAGCTCAAAAGGTGAGGGCAGGCACTGTCTTTCCATTCTCTTTTCTCTGTTTTCCTTAAGACCCTCTATTTCGGTGCAGTAGAGGAATAGTGAACATATTTTTAGAAGGAGTTAAAAATAAAACCCTCTCTGCTTTTTTTCCTCAGAGTCAATATGCATAGAATGGCTTTTCCCCAAGTTCACAGACCAAAACATCTTTTTCCCCCAACAAGAAGTATTTCATGGTAAAAATGTAAAGAGACATCCCAGCCAGCGACTACACAACTATTTACAACCAGGCATAAGGTCTACTTGACAATAGACTATGAATGAGAAGGGGGGGCATTTGCCCCCTTCATAAAAATTGTATCACTCCCCATGCATATAAATTAATTGAAGTGTCTGTGCCTGATTGTGGAGTTACCAGAAAGTGCTACCGCTGAAATATACCTCCTTTAGCAATAGGTCCCAGGGTCAGAGGGTCAAATTAGAAATATGAAATGTATTATCTGAGGCTCAGACATTACTCTCTCAGGGATCACCTTTCATAATATATACCTTCTGATTGGAACGCTGATGGCCTGGAGATTTTATGCGGTGTTGGAAAGAGGAGCATTCTACAACTTGAACGTTTGTTGGGAAGGCTGGCACAAGGTAAGGGCTGCAACAAGGAGCTTGGAGTAGTCAGCTTCTGGATCAGGTGGTAGGAGCCTCTAATAAAATGCAAAATTAATAAAAGGGACAGAAGGGCATGGAAAAAAAAGCTTTCTCTGTAGTTCTGTTTAAGGCTGACTCTAGGGGCGCCTGGGTGGCTCAGTGGGTTAAGCCGCTGCCTTCGGCTCAGGTCATGATCTCAGGATCCTGGGATGGAGTCCCGCATCAGGCTCTCTGATCAGCAGGGAGCCTGCTTCCTCCTCCTCTCTCTCTCTCTCTCTGCCTACCTCTCTGCCTACTTGTGATCTCTCTCTGTCAAATAAACAAATAAAATTAAAAAAAAAAAAAGGCTGACTCTAATCATTACCTCATTCTACCCCATCCTTTCAAATGGTGGCATTATAGAAGAGGGTTTCCAAGATTTTCTAATATTTACACTCATTATCCTTAATTAGGTTTATATTTTAACTCTATACAGAAATTATTCTCACAGTTTCTGCTTCATGCATAAATTTCTCATCAGTAGTTGTAGGTTCTTTTCAATCTTAGGATTGTAGTCTTTCTAGACAAAAGTATTGTGAAAAGAATATGGATTTGAGAATCAGGTAGGTTAAGTTTAAATTCCTTATCGGACACTTGCCAGTCTTCGGCAAATTACTTAACCCCTCCAAGTCTCTAATTCCTTATCTACAAAGTCAGATACACTTTCTATCTCTTAAACTATTTTAGCAAGAGAATTTTTTTTTTTTTTTGAAGTACTTGACACAAGGGTGAGGCTTTGGGAAAGACTGTATGGGTTGCCTCCGACAATATTCTACTCCCAATAAGGATAATACTCACTAACTCAGTGCCATGTGATTGTGTGTGCCAAGTATAACATCCTCACTCCATTGATGTATGGCTTGGTTTGGGCACAGACATGCTCTGGATGGTAGGGGGTATGTGGTCTTTCCTAGCAGAAACTTTTTATGATATCAGGGGATTCTGCTCACTTCCTTTGAGATTCTGCCCTGCCACCATGAAAAGCATATCCCTCCAAGTAACAAAGTATATGGAGTTTACTCGAGCCCAGCTGAGCCCAGCAGAGCCCAATAGAGTCAAGGTCAACCTGTAGACTGAAGAGCAAGCAGTATATGGTTTGTTGTTAAAGACAACTAAGATCCTGGTATCGTTTATTACTACAGCAAAAGCTGACTATTATGATGTTCAAGAAGTCTTTGTATCCCACCCCTTTCTCTTTATAGAGTTTTTGTCCAAGTTAAATGAGAAAATGTAATAAATCCCTATACCAGTAGCTGACACACAGTTGGTTGCCTTTCCTTACTCCTCATCCTCTGCTTAGTCTTCTTGGTTTCATCCTTCTTCTGGTGATGACTTGGGATCCAGATAGTCATTAGATGGACCTGGGAATCTTGGCCTTCCAACCATCGCTATGGTTCCTCTGACCATCTGAGCTCATAATTGGATCACTTTTACTCCCTCAGCTTCGTCTTGCCAAAGGCCCTGGTGCTAGCTTAGAGTTTCAACACTAAGTTAGTGCTCAAATGCCCCCAAATTGTGGTGTAGATGCAAGAGCTAGGAGCGTAGGCTTGTCAGCCCCCAAATATTTAGTTGTGCTCCATAGAAACTAGTAAGAAGGAGATGGAAACAAAAGCCTGGGCCCCAAAGGAAGGGCATTATTCACTGAGTACACTAGTTGAATGCATTTCACCCTTCAGTTGGTCTGTTGCCACTGTTTTTCCTTCCACCAAGACCAATGGCTGGCTACAAAAAAAAAAAAAAAAAAAAAATCTGGAATGTGCTTGATCATTATACAGATTGCAATATCAGAAGTCTTGCCGAATCCATAATCTGGAAGTAAGCGTTGTGAGCTGATCAGAAAGATGAATGAAAAGGATGGACAATATGATTCTGAGACACATCTACAGGGGGTTAAGGATCTAAAGCTTAGAATTGGGGGAAAGCCAAGTTGGGAACAGAGAGATCTAACTGGCTGGAAATCAGAGTAAAGGCTCAGACATAGAAGGCTCCGATAAATTTTCCCTGGTAGCTGTTCTCTTAGTTGTTACTGTTTTAGAAGAGCTCCCTGTCTGTAAGGAGACTCTTTAAGTCAGGATACCCTAAAAGGGATATTAAGCCTCTGATATACTCCTATAGGTGGGGGATCAAGGTGGTGTCCCATGGGACCAGAGTGTCAGTTCGACCTTCTAGAACTCAATAGAAAAGTGAGATGTGAGAAGGGCAAAGCACAAAGCCCTTGCTACAAGCCTACCCTTTCATATATAAGGATTTCTTGTGCACTTGATGTTAATTAATGAACACTGCCCCCCACCTCCAGTACAAAATCAGAGCCGTTTCAATAATCACTAAAAATGTGAAAGAATTCAGGAAGTGAATAATTTTTTACTTTTATTCATACTCTAACTTTTTGGGGAGAGAAAAAGTCTTAGGTTGAGTTAAGAGAAGAATACTGATCAGCCTTTCTCATATAAAGGTGTCCATAACATAAAAAAACTCCTTTGGGAAAAGAGAAGTTTAATAAGAGAGACTGGTAAAGTCTCTTGTGGTATAGAAGAAGATTCAGGAGGTGAGAACTTTAAGAGACAGCATGCTTTATGAATAATGCAATAGCTAGACTTCACCATTTCTTTCTACAGAATTTACATTTCTGAAAACAAAAGGTCAAAGTACATGGGAAAAGCATTTGAAGCCCTAGAAACCTCTAAGCTGGCAGAACCAGCCCCCACAATATATTTGCAGCCTGCCTTCCCAGTTTAATTCCTCTTACCCATGCTCTGGATTATAGCAAATTAAATCACATGAGGTCTCCTGCAAACACCCACAAGAGCATTCTCCATCCCTCCCACTGCCCCCCTTCCCCCCTTGATAGCTTCCCCATGCCAAGGACCATGCAGATGCCTGCACCAGAGAGCCTCCTTTAGCTATAAGTGATGCCTTCTCCTCTAACATTTTGTTTATCTCTAATGCATTTGAAATTTTCTACTTTTTATGACAGTATGTGCTACAGTGTATCATTTCCACTAGACTACAGAACCTTGAGGGTAAGGATTGTATCCAATATTTCTATGTACCAAAAATATAAAGAAGGAGCTCAAAACAATGAATTACTAAATACAAGTAATAAGGGGCACCTGGATGGCTCAGTCATTAAGTGATAATTCTTGATTTCAGCTCAGGTCATGATCTCTGGGTTGTGAGATTGAGACCCGAGTTGGGCTCTGAGCTGGGCATGGAGCCTGCTTCGGATTCTCTCTCTCCCTCTCCCTCTCCTGCTGCTCCTCTCCCTCCCTGTGTGCATGCAAAGGCATGCACTCTCTCTCTCTCTCTTAAAAAAAATGAGAAGAAAAAGTAAGAACAACCAAGATGGCATCAGCTTTTTTCTTTTCATGTTCACCACCCTCTTCTGTTCAATTTTTTTCTTTTTCTTTTTCTTTTTTTTTTTTTTTTAAGATTTTATTTATTTGAGAGAGAGAGAGAAAGAAAGAGTGAGAGAGAGCACAAGGAGGAGGAGGGTCAGAGGGAGAAGCAGACTCCCTGCCGAGCAGGGAGCCAGATGCGGGATTCGATCCTAGGACTCCAGGATCATGCCCTGAGACGAAGGCAGTTGCTTAACCAACTGAGCCACCCAGGCACCCCTCACTTTTTTCTTTTTAAGATTTTATTTATTTATTTGACAGAGAGAGAGCACAAGCAGCCAGAGGGAGAAGCAGGTTCCCAACCGAGAAGAGAGCCCAATGGACTCAGGGCTCTATCCCAGAACCCTGGGACCACAACCAGAGTTAAGGCAATTAAGGCAAACACTTAATTGACTGAGTCACGCAGACACCCCTTCTGCTCAATTTTTCTTAATAGTCTTATTATCAACAAAAATTGTTGATTATTAATAAAAAGTGTTGATGCACATTAATAAAAAGTGTTGATGTTTAAAGGGGTTAAATATTTCTAGGGAGCTGGTTGCCAAACAATGATATCCTGTCCAAATAGCCAGAGACAACCACTTTCAATAATTTCTGTCCTATCTCAAGACTTGGAAGGTCTAAAAAATGTTTGTGTTCTATCCTCAGGCTTGACTGGTGGTCTGGCTTTGTACAGAATGCTAATTGTAAATAATTTTCAACCAGACTTTTGGAAGTGCTGTTTCATTACCTTTAAACTTGTAGTAGTTGTTGTGGGAAGTAACCATTCTAATTCCTGATCTTTCATATGTGAACCTTTCTTTTCTCTCTGGAAATGTGTATGATCTTTACATTGTCCCAGTGGTTAGACGTCTCCCAGTGATAGATCTGGTTGCAGATCTATTAGGATGCATCATGCTGGGCGCCCAGCACAGAGTCTCATAATCAATATTCTAAAAAATAGACTTTTAAGAAACATTGTACATATATCTCATATTATTTTTGAAGCCACTTAGAATTTGTTATTATAGGATTGCTTTGAAATATAAACAGCTAAAATTAGTATTCACATAATTCTGGTTTTGCAACAGGAAATACCATTGGTCCCTCTGTATTTTTAGAAACTGGAAGTAAATGGTAGGGATGTGTAATCAGGAAGTAATTACCTATATGAACATTTGAACCCTGTTGAAATACCAGGTGTTTAACGTCTGAGCTGGATCCTATGATAGGAGCAGCTGAGGGACCATAGCAGCAAGGAACTAAAAAGGTCAAAGAAAACCATCAAAGAGCTAAAGATTTGAGGTTATTTCTGTCCAATCTTGTGTAAGTTCATGGCTGAACCTTGACGAGGAAGTGGAGGATTGCTCAGAACCAGCAAATATGTAGGATATAATTTGTCTGCAAGAGAAACACTCTTAAGACCATTCGCTGGGTTAAGGGAAGGAGCTAGAAGGGTCTCCCTAAATATAAAATTGAGCATTTATGTAAAAACTTAATAAATAATTTCTCCAAAAAATCAGGGTCACTTAAGTGGGGGGAAAGGAGAATGTTGATTGCTTTGTAAGAACAAAATAAACCCAACAACAACAACAACAACAACAAAAAAAACCCACCAAAAAAAAAAAAAATCCCTAAACCCCTACAAATCAGAGAATATGGAATTATAATTACAGAATGTTCTGATTAACTCACCCATAAAATAAGATGTATAGTAAAGGTCACCAAACCTTACCAGTGACATAATTCAGATCTGTCAAAACACTTCCAATTATTCCTTAGGGAAATTATTTTGCTAGTTACCCGAGCCAGTCTCACCATAATCCTAGTGGACCAGAGCAGGACTTGGGACTGGCCATTTGGGGTGTAAGGAGAAACCCTTCTGATATGGGTGACTACCATCGCACCCTTTGATCAGAAAGGCCTCCCCAGCTGCTGCTATCAATCACTGATTTCCTTCTTTCTGTAGGTCCTCCCTTCCCTTCCTGGACAAAGTTAAATTTCTGGCTCTGACCTTGAGCTATTTCCATCACTTCTGTTTTGCCATCTACATTTCCTTCTTCATTTTCTTCATGCCTGGTTTGAACTAACCTTCCTGGAGGCAAAAAGCGTTACTCTAGCACCCTTGGAACAAAAAGATTCCCAAAATGGGCTTAACATGCTTTGAAAAGTCGCATAATGAAACAATATTAAAAGAAGGATGGGTGAGGGTGAGAAGGTGGAAGAAGTGACGTTGTAGATAATTGTGCATGTTAATTTTTAACTGAGATTATTTTAGCGCTCTGAGCAAAAGGAGTTATCCCAGCTCATTCCTTGCACAGTTTGCCTGATCACAAGGTGATACATTTCCGTTCCACACTTGCCTGATTGTAAACACATGTGTCCTATATCAGGTGTGGATGATACAAAAGAAACAAAAATTACTCATTGTTGCTCACCACATTTATTTATATCTTTGGAAAATATCATGTTTTATGATTCAAAAAACCTTGGAAGTGGAAAAACATATAAAAAGGAATATAAAAAAGTCATGCCAAGTTTTATCACTGAATACATCTTTGAACATTGTGATAGATTTACTTTTGATCAGAAAAGAGTTCAGAGGTATGTGTGTGTGTGTTTGCATGAGCTTACCGAAGAATACGAAACACTGAGGGAACCAGTGGATCCTAAATATCGAGTCAATTGTGTTTTTATAACATTGAATATATGAAACACTGAGCTTAATGGACTTTACTGAAGTACAACATTTCACCCTTTGGATTCTAGATTTTTTAAACAACACATTATTTTTTGGACATTAGTGTATTTCAGAAATTCAGTTTATGAGTTGCCATATTTTTGGCCGTCATTACATTACTCTTTATGTTTTTCTCTGATTGTTTCCTTTGGGTAAATTCCAAGAAGCAGAAATACTAAGGTCACAGATCACATGTCATGATTGTTTCTGGCATTCTTGATATGTATATTACGAAAAGGCACTTTAAAAAGGTTGTATAGTTCTCACTGATGTAGCAGAGTGTGGGAATGTTTTTTCACGAAGGATCTTTTCAGCATATAATTTATATAATTTATAATGCTGCTATTTGGAAAATAAGTTGTTAATTTCTAGGAAAATTAAACACACACATGTGATTCATTCATTCTGTTTAAATTTAATTTAAATTTCCTTGATTATGAATGAGTTTGAACTTTTAAAAATGTGTCTATTAATAATGCATGTATTTCTCTTTTTGTTTGTGAATTTCCCATTTATTTCCTCGGCTAGTTTTTCCATTTGGGGTGTGTGTATGTGTATGTGTGTGTGTGTGGATATATAATAATATATAATAAATATATAACATTCTATAACAATATTATATTTAAAATTAAATTTAATGTTACATATAATATTTAAATATTGAATAATATATAATAGCATTATATAATATATATAGTGAAGAAATACTGTATACATAATTTTGTGTGTGGATTGTAAGAGTTTTTCACAGATAAGGGTATTAACCCTTTTTTGAGTTATATTGAGAAATGATTGATATACAGTAAACTGTACATATTGAAAGTATACTTTTTACTTATAAAAGTATCACCCTAATTGAGATAGTGAACCTCAGAAGTTTCTTTGCACCCCTTGGTCATGCTCCCCTCCCTCACAGCCCTCTCTGCATCTGCCGTATCCCAAGGCAATTACTGATTTCATTTCTGTCACTATAGGTTACTTTTCATTTAAAAAAAATAGTATTATATAACATGTCTTTTTTCTTTTGGGGTTTTTTCATTCTTAACTATTTGGAGACTTATCTATGTTCTGTCATCTATCAATCATTCATTTCTTTTTAATGCTGTATCTGTATTGTACTGTATTGATACAAAAGCCTGGTATAACCATAAACTTGGGTTGTTTCCAGTTTTTGAGCTATCACAAAGACAGTTTTTATAAATCTTGCTGTGAACATTTTTGTACAAACATATGCCTTCATTTCTCTTGGGTAAATGGTTGGATCACATGATATAAGTATGTTTAACTTTTCTAGAATGTATCGACCTATCTTCCAAAGAGGTTGTATCACTTTATGTTCTCAACAGCAGGGTTTTAGAGTTCCAGTTTCTTTACATTCCTACTAACACTTGGTATAGTAGGTCTTTTTAATTTAATCTTAACCATTTCAGTAGGTGTGGGTGGCATTTTACTGAAATTTTAATTTGCATTTTCTTAATGACTAAAAATGTTGAATATACTTTTATGTTTATTGACCATGTATATATTTTATTTGGTGAAATGTTTACTCAAATCTTTTGCCCATTTGAAATTGAATTCAGTATAAATGTGAAGAACAATAAATCATGACAAGAAAAGTTCACCCAGGAGCACAAGGTTAGTTTGACATTTGATATTCAAAATGTAATTCACCATATGAACAAACAAAAGAAGAAAAATCATAGGATCATCTCTAAAGATGCAGGAAAAGTGGTTGACAAAACTTAACATTCTTTCATAATAAAGATATTGTGATGATACTAGCAATAGAAGAGAACTTTCTCAACCTGACAAAGGGTACCTACCAAAAACCTACAGCTTCCATGATCCTGGATGATGAAAGTTTGAATTCTTTCTCCCTAAAATTAGAGATAAGACAAAGATTTGTGATCTCACCACTTTTATTCAAAATTATCCTGGACATTCCAGCTATTTCAGTAAGTCAAGAAAAAGACATAAAAGGAATCCAGTTTGGAAAGAAAGAACTAAAACCCTTAATTCACATTTGATATGATTCCCAATATAGAGCATCAGTTGCAAGCTTAAAAAACTACTATAATTAATAAGGGGGTTTATCAAAGATATTGGATAAATTACATATATATGTCAGTTATAATATTATATACTAAGAACAAGCAATAGGAAATTAAAATTGAAATATAATACAATTTAAAAGAGTATAAACATTATGAAATATGTTTATGAAATGCTTTGGGATAAATTTGAAAAAAGAACAAGATGGGCATACTGAAAACTATAAGTAATTACTAAGAGAAATTTTAAAATACATAAGTAATTTAATGATATATCTTGTTTAGGGGCCAAATACTCTATTTCTAATGTATTTATTCTTCTGGAAGTAGTTTACAGATTCAATGTAATCCCACTCAAAATTCCAGCAGGCATTTTGTAAAAATTGGCAAGCTAATTCTCAAAGTCATATGGGAATGCAAAGGTCCTAGAATTGCCAAAACAACTTTGAAAAGGATATATATAGTTGGAAGACGAATACTCCCTGACCTATTGATGCACTAATTTAGATAAGGTAGGACCGGTCCAACATGATAGACAAATAGATCAATGGCGTGAAATAGAAAGTTCAAAACTATTCCTACACATTTATGGACCAATTGATTTTTACAAAGCAAGATAATTTAGTGAAAAAAGATCTTTTCAATAAATGATGCTGGAATAATTAGATATATATGCCAAAAAATTGCTTCAACATATATATCATACTATATACAAAATTTAACTCAAAATGGGTTATAAATATAAGTTTAAAAAAAAAACTTCTGGAAAAAACTTCTGGAAGAAAACATAGTAGGAAATCCTTATAGATTTTAATTAAACAAAGATTTTTAGATAATGCTGGAAGCATTATTATTATCCATAAAAGAACAAATCGATAAATTAGACTTCATAGAATTAAAAAGTTGTGCTCTTTAAATACCTTATTCAGAGAATGAAAAGAGAAACCAAAGATGGAGAGGAAATACTTATAATCATATGCCTGATAAAAGATTTATATTTAAAATCCATAGAGATGCCTCTAAAATAAAAACACCAAGTTGAAGGGATACATGTGTGTCTTGCAGACACCGCCAACCTGGAGCCACCCTCACTACCCAGCTATGGTCAACCTTACTGTGCTCTTTGACATGGCCATGGTCAGAGAGTCTTTCGGCCATGTCTCCTTCGAGCTGTTTGCAGACAAAGCTCTAAAGACAGCAGAGAACTCTTGAGCCCTGAGCACTAGGGAGAAAGGATTTGTTTCTAAAGGTTCCTGCTTTCACAGGATTATTCCAGGATTTATGTGCCAGGATGGTGACTTCACTCACCATCATGCCACTGGTAACAAGTCCATCTGTGGGGAGACGTGTGATGATGAGAATTTCATCCTGAAGCACATGGGTCCTAGCAACTTGTCCATGGCTAGTGCTGGACCCCACACAAACAGTTGCCAGTTTTTCATCTGTGCTGCCAAGACTGACTGGGTGGATGGCAAGCAGGTAGTCTTCAGCACGGTCAAAGAGGGCATGAAGACTGAGGAAGCATGGAGCACATTGGGCTGGAATGGCAAGACCAGCAAGAAGATCACCATTGCTGACTGTGGGCAAATCTAATAAATCTGGCTTGTGTTTTATCTTAGCTACCAGACCATTCCTTCTGTAGCTCAGGAGAGCACCCTCTACCCCCATCTGTTGGCAATACTCCAGAATCTCTGTGCTCTCGCTATGGTTCTGCGGGCTCCATGGTTCCTTATCCCCAGGTCTAGCTGGATTGCAGAGTTCAGTTTATGGTGATGAAGTAAAACCTAAACCACAAAAACAAACAAACAAACAAACAAACAAACGAACAAACAAATAAATAAATAATAAAGGGCTACATGCACCCTTATGTTTATTGTAGAATTATTTACAACAACCCAACTAGAGAAGCAGCTCAGGTGTCCATTAATAGATGAATGGATAAAGAAGATGTAACATATACATCTAGAAAGGAGTATTACTCAGCCATAATAAAGAATGAAATCTTGCCCTTTGCAGCAATGTGGATGGAGCTAGAGGGTCTAATGCTAAGTGAAATAATTTAGCCAGAGAAAGACAAATGCCATATGATTTCACTTAACTGTGGCATTTAAGAAACAAAACATGGGTGAAATAGTTGATGGGCATTAAGAGTAAACTTATCTTGATTTCTAAAAAAATGAAATGATGAAGACAATAAAATAAAAATAGAAAACCTCCTAAAACTCAGCAATAATAAATTAATGTCTTCCCCCTATTTAGTGAAATATTCTTTTAATATTTTCATGTATCTTTTATTTTCTTAATGTTTTTCTTGAGCAAGAATATTTTGAGGTTCTTACAGGATAATTAAAATTCATTTTCATAACATGTGATAGTGATTTTTTCCAAACATACAGTTTTTAATTCCATTCAATAGTGGAAGAAACTAAATCCTAGCTTGATACTGACTAGCTTGATACCATGTGGAAAGATATCTTAAACTGTCAGTCATTCGCAATTTTCAAGTATACAAGATGTTCTACATTATAAATTGACTATACAGGGAAAAGCTGCCCATTCCTCTGATCCTAGCTTTGTAACCCCAGTAAACTTCTGTTTGGTGATGCAACTGGTGTGAAGGACAAGGAAAGAGGGCTGGAGAAATGCCCTGGGGACACTCTGAAGCACAAGTCAGAAATCAAAATACTTTCCAGCCAGTGGGACCTTAGAGTTGACTTGTAGTCTGTTCCGGGGAAATTGAATAGGAAGATACCTGAGGGAGCTGGCCCACAGCAAGGAAAAACTAGGAACTACAGGCGGGTAGAAACGTTGAAAGACTATGCATCTAAGATGCCAAATTCCCCAAAAGGCTAGCTCTTCTACTAATGCCCCAGTGATACTGCACGTAGCACTGGGCAGGGTGGTACCCCAAATTTCAAAGCCCAGTCCTCCTATGAAGAGTAGGATTGCTGCCCAAACATACCAGGGACAATCAATCTATTGTCTTTACATGCCTGTCTCACTCAGTTTGAGGAGCTGTTGGAAGTCAGCAATTTTTATGTATTTGTCTCTTTTTCACTTGCTCTCCTTTCTCTATTCTCTCACAGGAGAACTTTGAGATGTCAGAGTTAGGGCAAGAAGCCTCACTGTCCCGCACAGATGTGCTCCTCACAGTCCTGAGGGGACTTGACCCTATCACAAGTTTGAAAGTTATTTGAGTAATGTACAGGAAATTAATAAAATCAATGGTGATTGACTCAGAGAAACTAATTTCTTCTAGCTGCAAATATAATCAAAACCAGTTGTCTTCAGATTTTTGTTGAAGTATTTCTTAATAAGAGCTATGAAAAAAAAGGCACATGAAAACCATCACATATTTTAGGTAGATATAAAATTTTTATCTAAATTTAAGTAGTGGAAAAAATATAATTTCTCTTGTATTGTAAACAAGGGCATCTTAAAAGAAAAACATTAATTACCCTTAGAAATGTATCCAAAGACCAAAATATCTTAATGAATTGATAGCTTCTCTCACCTGTTTTAAAACTAAATGAATGTTCCTGGGGCACTGGGGTGGCTCAGGTTAGGTGAATAACTTGGTTTTGGGTGTGGTCATGATCCCATGGGTCCTGAGCTTGAGCCCTGTGTGTGGGCTCCTGCTCAGCAGGAAGTCTGCTTGAAGATTCTCTCCCCCTGCTCCTCCCCTACCCGTGCATACTTGTGAGTGTGCACACATATGTGTGTTCTCTCTCTCTCTCTCAGATAAATAAATACATCTTAAAAAAAAAAAAAAAAACCAAGTCCTTATTGAATGCTCCTGCTTTAACTGTGTGAAATTATACATTGTTTTATTTTTCTTTGACCTGATATTTTTATTTTACTTGTTCTCAATATCCTATCCTAACATATTCATGTTGGAAAGTTTTTATTCATAATTTTATGATATTTATATGCTGTAACATTTCCATACATGAAATTTTCTGGAACCACAGGACATAATTGTTAATTTTTTCCTGGATTGAGTTATTAAATTATTACTGAGTTATTATTATTACTAGTTATTATTATTAAACTTAGTAATATTGATCAAAGCAACATAGCTATAAATGAAATATTGAACAGATGATTAATAATCACAAAGAGAAAATTTTCATAGAAAGAAAGCCCTTAGTAAGAAGGAATGGGTCTTATTTTTCAATGTGTTCATGAATCCATGAGTAAAAATTACATATGCTAGGTAAGAGAAGGTTCTGTCTTAATACTCTTCCTCTTTTGTTTAAATAAGCATGAACACCAAGAAACTGTATTCATGTAAATATGTAGATAAAGATGAAAAGAATTTTTTATTTATTATTTATTTTTTTATAGAAAGAGAGTGTGCATGTGCAAGTGAGAGGGTGTTTAGGGGGGTACAGCAGGGGTAGAGGGAGATGGGGAGAGAGAATTCTAACGAGGCTCCATGGCTAGCATGGAGCCCAAAGTGGGGCTTGATCTCATGACCCTGAGATCATGACCTGAGCTGAAATCAAGAGTCAGGAGCTTAGCCAATTGAGCTATCCAGGCACCCCAGAAGGAATTTTTTAATAGTAATTTCAATCAGTTCTCTGAATTTTTTCCTGTTGGGGAAAGTTATGCAACCACCGGTGGAGAGGTGTGAAAGTGCAACCACGGTGAATTCTCAGTTGGATTATTTTATTAATTGGGAAAGAAAAACATCTAGAAATGAGGATCTAGAAATTTGATCCTGTTAAACTACCTCGTCCCCTATACCATTGGAAAAGTTTTTGGGTATCTCTAGATGTACACACATATGAGTTTGAGTATTGTTCGTTTACATCAGGGCCTCTCAAATGTGGAGCATTACTTGAGAATTGGTTAGAAACACAAATTCTTAGGGCCCAAGTTAGCATTGACGTCTACTCAGCTTAGATCAGGAAACTGCTCTAATCAAATAAGCACTAGATTCCTCTGTTCCTCAAGTAAATAGCTTGGAGAAAAGGACACAAAGAATTTAACCCTTATAAGAATCGCCATTCTCCTTGCTCTCTCAAATGGGGAGAGCCTCTCCCTCACCATGTAAGTGCATTCCCACCAAATGCCTTGGAATGCGGGATTATTTGGGATCAAGCTGACAAAGAGACAGAGGACCTAAAGTTAAATGTAGTCCCAAAGGTCATTTTCTGATAAAATGTCTATCTTCCACACAAAAGTTGTAGGTCTCCAAAGGCAGGGATGAGGTCTTTATTTATACAGTATGGGCACAAAGCTGTTTGTTAAACTAAATTTAAATAGTGGTATTTAGACATAATGGAAGAAGTGATACGTTTGGCATCTAAACAGTTGTCAATGAATTGATGCTTTTAGGTCAGTTTTGCCAAGGCCATGAAAGGGGACTCAATGTAATAACAAATCCACCAGCATAAGGAAATAGAAACTGAGGCAGTACAGTATGAACAAGGAGCAATTGTTGTCACTCAGGACCACAGAGACTACCAGTTTTGGAAAATACTTCAACGTTCTATGTCCATCTGTTTCCTAACCCATTTATTATATGCCTAGCCCATTTCTGCATTCTGTGGTTTTTATTCTATCAACAAAAGTGATTTTTTTGTTTTTTAATGTAAAATCATGAAAGTGGTTGTGATTATACACTGTTCAAGTCCTCACTCCCCCTGTCACGTCAGGCCATCTGATCTCAGCTGACACCCTCAGTCTTCACGTGATGCCCAAAAGGTTTATGCCTCCTGCCCAAGATCACAAAAGACATCAGTTGAGTTGGATGTGATCAAGTCTTCCCATTAAGTGCTTTACTGGCCACAGCACACTGCTGTAAGATTTTCTAGAAGAAATCCCTACTTTGTACTGGAAAACTCAACGGACTGCAGTATCAGGATTCTAACAACAACATGACCATGCAACATCACATGTATTGGTTGGCCATTTTATGTCACTAAATCTTGCCCCAAACCCTATTTGGCTCTAAAATTTTATGATGTCTGTCAACTTCAAGACATTTTTTTCTGATGAAATTGAAGCTCAGAAATTTACGATATTTGTGATTTGTTTATGACTTCTATTATCTCCCATACCCTTCCCTATTCTGTTCCATTTGACTTGGCTAATAAACCTTTTATTGTTCTGCCCCTGGGGTTCATAGAGTCTTTTGTGGATATTTTAGAGTTTAGGCTTTGAATAAACAAAGGAAAATAAATTCTCATAAGAAAGCTTTTCCTTATTTCGTAAAAAAAAAAAAAAAAAATGGAATTTGTATTTTATTATTGAACAAGAATATTATGAAGAGTTGGAAACTGTTCAGCTATAAGAAGACTTTTCTTGGAGGTTATCTTTTCTTATGCAGAACATACTCCATTACCGTGGTTCACTGCCTGGCTTGAATGACCTGATCTGGGCACAGTAACTCCTGCAGCAAGCTCCTTACTCACCTTCTTTAACAGCTTCCAGATCGCACACACACACACATACACAAAGGATATTTGATCCCCGAGGAATCCCCTTCTCACTCTGCCGGTCACACATGATTTTTCTCCAAGATATGCTATGGAATGATGAGGGGAGAAAATCCTCTTTCCATTGGTGGGGGGTGGGAGGTGAGGTTCTGGAGTTCTTTAGAAATGGTTGTGTTGGAGGTCTAATAACTCCTTTGAAGGACCAAGTCTCTGCATTTTTTTGTCATTGTGTTCCCATCTATGCTATTTTCTGCAGTAATTTACTTGTCAGAAAGATCACAGGAAACTAGTAATTTACTTTGTGCACAAAGCATTGTGTGGCTGTGGCTGCATTTTCTCATAGGGCTGTAATCTTTCATTTGTCTAAATGGAATGATGGATGAGCAGATTTCACCACTTGGCATGCCCAGGCTGCGATTTGTCCATGCCTCTCATGCCTTCATGGCATGGCCCCTCTGGCTAAGACACCCCTAAAAATCGGGGCCACAGGATCTACGAGAAAGGCTTTTAAATGAGGATCTGCGAGATAGGTTAATAATCACCGGAAACCAATCCCTACACCTGGACATATGAACGTTGCTCAGTGTATCATACTCTTATTATATAAGAGCTAGAAAAAATACCTTGTTTTACTTATGCAAGAAAGTTGAACACACCGAACATCTTACAGCTGTCCATCATGAGGCAAAACAGAAAATGCATCGCCTGTGGTTGACCCCACTCCCTTTCCCCGCCAAAGGAAAACAAGTTTCTGCATCTGCTCGTTACTACTGGATTTAGTTCATAAGGGTGTTTTCACACAGTACACCTTGTAAGCCCAAACCGTATACTGAATTGAACAAAAACAGGATTAACCTCTTCATAATGTTCCCAGGCTTCATTCCTATCCACCCATTTCACATAAATGACAATAACCGAAATGAAAAGTTTAAAATGTAATAAGAAGGTTTCAGTTGAGATAATTATAGAGATTCTGATAGGATTTCAGAACCTGCTTTATTATCAGAACTAGTTTGGAGTTTTGATTTCAGTTTTGCTGGGCAATTGACAGTCTGAGTACGTGGTCCACGATCTCATTTGTCAGGGATGGGAGGAAATGTTAAAGTCAAGGTGGTTTCCCATATGCGAATGTCAAGCCCTCAGGGTCACCCCCGTCAAGGACCTGGGAGCAAAAGGTGAAGTTTTTAGTTTGGCAAAGAGTGTCTACAAAACCCTAGAGCAAAGATCATATTTGATGTTGAAATATTGAAAGTTTTCCTGCGGGAGTTGTGGGTGGTGGAGATTTTGTCAAACCGAACTCCTCCCCTCCCTTTGCAATAACCACACACTTCCTTTCCAGGAGGCAAATTCAACAAAGATATATGAAGCATCTACTTCACGCTTCAACATTAAAGGTAAGGCACAAAGATAAATAAGACATGGGGCTTGCCCTGGGAGAGCTAATATGTTATTGGATAAGGCGGGTAGAATCAAACTGACTAATACATTGTGCTAAGTATGTATCAGCAAGGCGAGACTACTCACAAAGTACTGTGAGGCCAAAACCTCTCAAAACATGCATTACAAAAAAAACCCCCCAACCCAGAAAACAACAACAACAACAACAACAACAAAAATGCATTACACATACTCAGGTGTGCATGTGTGTGTATGTATATATATACAAATATGTGTATATATTTGTACATAATAATTTAATAAAAATTATTATATAATATAATATATATTGTATAATATATTTATATAATATATAACATAGAAAATAAACTATAAAATATATAAAATATAAAATTAATACAATAATTATTATACTTATTAAATCATAATTAATAATTTAATAATTAATATAATAACTTAATAATGAAAATTTGTATTTGTATATATATAAATGTTTATGTAAAGAGCTTGGGAAATAATGGGTCTAGTGCACAGGGTTTCTGAGTAATATTCATTCGTTCATTCATTCATTCATTCACATATTCACTCATTTCAAATATTTATTGGGTTTTACTCTATGCCAGGCATTATGCTAGGTCCTGGGACTTCAAAGATCGTTTTGAATTGGGTCCTTTTGTCAAGGAGCTGAGTGCTGAATGTTAGAAAGTAGGCTAAAAGGCCTTGGATGATATGTAAAAAGGAGACATGGAAATTTGGTTGCTTTTGTTTTGTAACAGGAGAATAAATGCTATAAGAATTTTGGAATGACTGCTGTAAGGGATAAGCAACCATCTGTCTAGATGATAAGGGCTTGAATGAGAGTAGACAAATTAGATCCGGAGGGAAGACATTTTTACAATAAAATAGGAAGGAATAGGACATAGTTGAAGACTTCTTAACAGCAACTAAGAAAAATTGACACTGGCTATGTAAGAAGAAAAGATGTTATTGGAAGGATTTTATCAGATGAGTCTGGATCACCCTTGTGAAGATCGAGGATCAGATTCAGAAAATGTGCAGCGAAGGTATGTCTGGGCCAAGGGTGGGGAGGACCTCCTCCATTTTTAGAAGGGAAAATATATCCCAAATGCAGGGGCACTACTGTTGCTACTTGGTGTGAGGCCCTCTAAACTTGCTCCCTTGAGTCTGCCTCCTGGTTCCGACCGTATTCAACTTAGTAGGACACAGAATTCTGGGTGCCGCGCTTGAGTGTACAGGGAGAGGGGAGGGAAATATGGGCCGATAGTTTCGGGGGGTTTTTCCCAACTCCAAGGGGAGGTTTGGACATTACATGGCCTCCTGATGACAACTATTCATTCCGAGAATATTAAGTCTTGATCATCAGGACTTCAAGGGATCTAGATTTAGTGGCTTATTGACAGAGCCAAGGATGATGCCACAGCTGTCAATGGGACACCAAACCGAAAGGAATGCAACCGTGAGTCAGGGTCAGATTCAATTCGTGATACGTTCGAGATAGCGGAGTAAATACCCAGAAGTTGGACTCTGTAGTCTGGCTATCAGGACAGAGGTCAAAACTAAAGATAAAGACTGTGGGTTTCCTTGTCTGTAAGTCCCACCATCCCTCTACTGCTGGAGTCTGTCTGTCCAGAACCTCTTGCAAGAATTCTTCTCATCCCTTTTGTGCCCCCGTTGTCTCTCGCCTTTGTATTCCTGTATTTCATTCCATTCCCTGGTCTTTCAAAATGGCATTTTGTCCAGTGGGGGAAGTTAATCTTCAACTGCCTAATCTCAGCCCTGATAATTCAGAGGAAAGAATATGCCAGGAATGTCCCTGCATCCACCATACACTCAACACCTTTTCTTCTTGCCAAATTAATCCCTTTTGGGTTATGCTCACCAGTGATTCCAGACATACTTAAGAGATGGGGGCGCGGCACAAGGCAAGTCTTTTTAAGCTCAAGATCTCCTGGCTCTTGAGGCCTTGTCAGTTGGCAGACTCGGGAGACAGAGGAGGCACCCACATTTACAATCTGATTTAAAGCTTCCCCATAACTTGGCACGGCGTGCACTGGGCCTCCTCCTGCACTCCCACGAGGCCTGGGATGCTGCGGTTCCTGCCACCCCCATAGCAGTCCACTGACATTTCAGTGCAGAGATTTTTAGACTGGGATTCTAGGGACGCTAAGGAGGGAGGGGAAGAGGTTGGAGGAGGAGGGCAAAACTGGGGCGGCTCTGGGTCCTTTTTCCCTGTTTAACCAGAACAACTCTGATTTTCCCCCTTTTGTAACTCCGACTTCCCTACAAAATTTCCTTTGAGGACACAGTCTGATGTTAAAAATCAGTTTCCAAACCCTTGCTTTCAACTGACAGTTCTCAAAACATTTTGGTTTCAGGACACCTTTACACTTTTAAAAACTATTGAGAACCCTGAAGGGCATTTATTTACAAGAATTTTATCTACTAATATTTACTGTATTTGACATTAACTGAATAATTTAAGCCATTTACTTATTTATTTTTGAAAATAACAATAAAACCCCACTACACAATAATGTAAATGCCATGTTTTGGTTAAAAAAATAACTATACTCTCCAAAACAAAAATAATGAGAGTAAGAGAGGCAGCATTTTACAGTTTTGCAAATATCTTTAATGTCTGGCTTAGTAGAAGACAGATGGATTCTCGTCTCTGCTTCCGCACTAAATCTGTTACGATATGTTGCTTGGTTGAAGTATATATTTTAAAAAAGCAGATCTCATAGAGATCTATAGTTGGAAGAAGTAGGAATATTTTGTCTTTCTTGATAATTGTGGCTATTCCTCTTTGACACTACAGCAAAACTCGACAATTAATTATTTCTTAAATGTTAATTGTTATATGGAATCAAAACTCATATTAACAAAATTTTTAACTCTATAACATTAAAATCTATCTTACACTCTGCATGGTTCTTTAACCCATGCATAACTTTGTAACACCCTGTTCTGGTCATCTGAAAAATACTCGTTCACTGAATTATGTTTTCAAATGGATACGGTTCATTTTACAATCTCAAAAAATTAGATTTGATAATATGACTACCGATCTCATCAGAAAAATCTCTAAGAACTGGGAAGCTGTCAAACTGGCAATGGTGGATACAAGTTTTCAAAATTCTAGTTTTTTTCTTGAAAGCATTAATTTTATTAACAAATAAGCTATTTATTGGCAAAATAACTACTTCTGAATAATCATAGTTCTTCTGAATATCCATAGTTTGCCTATCAGTCATTCTGTGAAGGTTTTTTTTTTTTTTTAAAGATTTTATTTATTTATTTGACAGAGAGAAATCACAAGTAGGAGAGGCAGGCAGAGAGAGGAAGGGAAGCAGGCTCCCTGCTGAGCAGAGAGCCCGATGCGGGACTCAATCCCAGGACCCTGAGATCATGACCTGAGCCGAAGGCAGCGGCTTAACCCACTGAGCTACCCAGGTGCCCCCATTCTGTGAAGTTTAAAGATTTTTCATGGGAAAAGTATCTAGTTCAGTTTGCAACTAAAACCGTCACACAAATGCTTTCCCTCAGGGCAAACATCATACTTTTGTAGGCAGCTTAGAAGGGCTTTCTGTGTACACACCATTTCATCACAAAGAATACTAAAAAGGGATGCACTCAAAGATAGAGATTTAATAAAATGAACCTATATTTATTCCTCAGAGATATTCATAAGTGAAACTGGCTTATTATGATTACTGAGCGCCTGACACTGATGTCTGTAATGACTACTGACTTGGTGACGCGGCCTTGATTCCAACCAAGGCATCCGTACTTTGACTTTAAGCATCAGTGAGAATGTTACCAGGGTGAAAAAGGTAAATACCGTTTTAGTATTATCATGAAAATACACACACATGTACATTTACACATGTTACACACTTGTACACACACGCACACACACACATACTGCTTTGCAGTATTGGTGCCACTGGTTTTTGTTTAATAGGTGTTATTTAGACACTCATGAAAAGCAAAAAAAAAACCCCTGAAAATTCTATTTATATTCCGTAAAAAACTTTGCCTTCTTTGGCTTCTCATACTACGGTGGTGAAATCAGTTTCTCCACTAACTGCGTTCTGGGCCACATGGGCGTATGTACGGTGACTTGCTGTTCTCGAGGTGTCCATGGGGAGCTTCTAGGGCGCCCGTGCAGAAGAGAATGTTGAGGGATGATCTCCCTGAAGTGGGCTCTGCAGCATCTCCCTGGCCAGGATGCGGCCTCAGAGAATCACTGGTCAGGGCAGCTGCCCGTCCGCATGGCCTGATAGTCCACGCAGACTTGGCTATCTCCTCTTTGGAACATGACTAATTCCATTTGCTTCTGACCCCTGGTGAGACTATTTTGAAATCTCCTCCTGACAGGTGCTAAGTAAAGGAATTATTTCACTTAACCGGTTTATTGATTGAATTGAGTAATTGATTTGATGGTTTGTAGGAAGTTCACTTCGTACTCTGTAAAGAAAAGACTCTGTGCAGTTCACATAAAACCGAATGTGGGAAAATATCTTAGTAGAATCGACTAGAAATGAAATATCTTTGTGAAAGATACAAGGATTTCAGCAAGCAGCACTCTTCGGCTGCCTCAAACTTTACCTGTCTCTGGTTCCTAGTGGGCTTGTCTAGGCAGCACCACTAATCTTTTGTCAGGAAAGCCCCCTGGTTATGTGAAATCATTTCTCATTGATGTACTCCACTGACAACACCATCCATCACTGTTAGGGCAGGAGGTAGAGAACTGAGATCTTGAACTCTGAAGAAATGAACAATTAAAACCAATGGGCGCTTTTCCCTAGCCCACAAAGGCAAATTAAAAAACTGCTACTGAAGATCAAAAAAGCCCTACTCTTGTTTTTGGCGGCCCCCTTGTAGACAGGAGCATTGCAAAATTATATCCATTGTGTTACAGCAGTTTATTTATTTTTTTAATGATGAAGTTTCTATTTAAATTCCAGTTAGTTAACATACAGTGTAAGATTAGTTTCAGGTGTACAGTTTAGTGATTCAACGCTTCCGTACACACGGTGTCACGTGGTGTTCATGACAAGCGCCCTCCGTATTCCCCATCCTGTACGTCACCCATCCCCCAGCCACCTCCCCGCCGGGAACCATCAGTTTGTTCTCCACAGTTAGGAGTTTGTGTCGTGGTTGGCCTCTCTGTCTCTTTTCTCCCCTGTGCTCGTTTGTTCTGTTTCTTAAATTCCAGAAATGAACCCACAACGATAGGGTCAATTAATCTTTGACAAAGCAGGAAAGAAGATCCAGTGGAAAAAAGTTTCTTCAGCAAACGGTGCTGGGAAAACTACAGCCGCATGCAGAAGAACGAAACTGGGCCACTTTCTTACACCGTAAATGAAAATAAATTCGAAATGGATTGAAGACCTGAATGTGAGACAGGAAACCGTTAAAATCCTAGCGGAGAACACAGGCAGTAACCCCGTTGACATCAGTTGTAGTAATTTCTTACTAGATACAGTAGTTTAACTTGGGTCCATTCTCTGTACCTCCTTTGAGCTTTGGCTTGGAACTGTGGGTGCAGAGTACAGCAAAAGCGGGCATGCTGAGAGATACCCAGAACTCATTTCTTAATTCTGACCATAAAAAAATATTTAGCTTAAATGTCTGCCTTAAATGTAGTGTGCGGAAAGAAATAGCAGAAATCAGACCCCTTTCCCACGGTACTTCCTGAAGATGACCTTGTCAGAGACTTGGTCATTACCATGGCAGCCGAGGTCAAAGAGTAAATTCCACTTGTGCAACTTGAAACCCAGCTTGCTCAGTGATTTAAACTACTTTGAGGCCCCTGGGGCCAGGTTTCCACAGGCTTTGAGGAAAGCTGCCTGTTTGCATAATGTTCAGGTGCCCCCTGCTTACTGAATATGCACAACTTCCATTTGTTCATGCAGATTTGGTAATTGTCTATTTAATCACCTATTTGCATGCACAATTACTCAGTTTGGGCACATCCACATACATTTGCATATGTATATCTTGACTTGGGCTCCTGCAAAATGACTGCACCTGCAAACCGCAGCCGGACCCATTTAGAAACCCTTAGGGTTCAGTCTTGTCCGGGGAGGAAAAGAAGGGCCGAACGGGCTTCAAGTCCAAATATTGATCCTTACTTGTATGCGTCATGATGTCGATTTATTCTTTCAAGCCTCAAAAAGAAAAAGTTAGAAAACGTATGGATTATTCTCTAATAGGAGGGAAAGCAGTAAGTTAAAAACTTCGATAAGAAAATAAAGGAAGGGGTGCCTGGGTGGCTCAGTGGGTTAAGGCCTCTGCCTTCGGCTCGGGTCGTGATCCCAGGGTCCTGGGATAGAGTCCCGCATGGGGCTCTCTGCTCAGCAGGGAGCCTGCTTCCTCCTCTCTCTCTGCCTGCCTCTCTGCCTACTTGTGATCTCTGTCTGCCAAATAAATAAAATCTTTAAAAAAAAGAAAAGAAAGGAAGAATACCTGAATAAAGAGTGATGTAAGATAAAAAGAGCAATGTTGAGTTGAATCTCGCCCCACCCCCGTCAATATAATATTTGTTACCTTTGGTATTTAAAAGAACAGAATTTTTGAAACTCCAGGCCAGAAGACCGAAACAGAGGCAGTGGCCATCTTTGATGGAAAATGAAACAAGTGACCGAGACGTGCGGCTTTATGAAGTTCTCCTTCTCTCACCAATAACAAAATCGCCTTGAGGTCCTGTGCGTGAGATTGCTTTCTCTGCTTACGGAAGAATTCAACTCAGCTCTCTGGTGCTTCTTTAATGGATTTTAACTGTCAGCATAGAACAAGCCCAGGTAAGTATGGGGAAAACCAAGGAGTGCAGAGAATGGAGGGGAGCAAAGTTTTGTGCTATTATGCATAGAACTTCTTGGCCACTGGGAAAATGCAGTTTCTCTACCTTTCCTCTGAATGTTTCATCTGGGTGATTGTTTATAATTCAGATTATGAAGCCATCTTAGACACCTATTCAATAGATGTGGGCCTGGGCCCCAGAATCTGCATTTTATCCAATATTCCAGGGAATTCTAACGCATGTAAGTTTGGACCACAGTCTTTGAAACCCTGATTCCCGTGGCTTTCAAGAAAAGTGGTGTTTCGGTATGTGTGTGTGTGTGTGTGTGTGTGTATTTTTCCTCCAAAAACACAAAAAACACTGCTTGATTCTAAGAAACCATCTCCCTGACTTCCGGGTAACAAACATATACTGTAGGGCTGGTTTACAATGAGGTGTGTAAGAGCAGTCAGGTTTGGCTCGGTATTGCTAGTAATGCAGGTCTATCATATCAAACCCCAGCTTCACATGTATTCAACCTGCCTTTCTTAGAAGCCAAGGAAACAGAGAAACCCTAGGTCAGCCCCACCAAAGACCAGCTCTCCCTGGAACAAGTTCCAGCCACAAAGCCAAACTAAACCTGAGATAGAGACGTTCATAGGTCTTGATGGCTTATGTGTTGTCGTTGTAAATATATTCATTAATTTTTCCAATGTTTCTCTAATTACAATTTTTTTAACAAGTCAAGAATATTTTAATTCTGTCATTGCCACCTGATGTTTTTCTTCTGCATTTTCTAAGATCATACAAATCCTTTCCACATAAATTTGTTTGTATAATATTCTATTGTATGAAAGTGCTGTAATTTACTTTATTATTTGCTATTTTTGATGTTAAATGTACTGGTCATTTCCACTTTTAAAAAAACGTGAGTAGTGCATAACACTACAATGCACATTTTTGTATACATTTAGACACTTTATTTTTAAAATATTTCTTTAAGAGGCATCTGGGGGGCTCAGTCAGGGAAGTGCCTGCCTTCCAACTCATGTCCTGATCCCAGGGTACTGGGATCGAGCCTCACGTCGGGGTTCCAGCTTGATGAAGAGCTTGCTTCTCCCTCCCTTTGCTGCTTCCTCAGCTTGTGCCCAATCTTGTTCTCTCTCTCCCTCTCTCTCCCAATCTTTCTCAAATAAATAAATAAAATCTTCAAAAAAATAAAATGTTTCCTTGAGACAGATTGTTAAAAGAAAGAAGTTGATACAGAGGGTAAATTATTAATGGTTTTGATCATAGGAACAGCTATACAATAAAGAAGTGTTTAGTGAATTTTGTTTCCAAAGACCTTATTTTATTTCAATTCATTTTTTAAAGGTGATACATTTTAAAAGGTCCTGGGTCTGATTTGTTACAGTTGCTGTGACAACCAGGAAACATCGTTTTCCAAAATTTCTTTAATGGGAAGAACTGCAAAAGAGAAGGATGGCTAGATGTTGAATGTGTTTGGGGAGGCTTCCAGATAATTTAATTGAGTTCGCTTCTAAAAAGGGAATGGAGACTGATTATCTCATTTAATGCTCACAAAATACCTGCAAGATGGGTAGTACTTTCTCCATGTAGCAGATGAGGAAGCTAAGGCTTGAGAGGTTAAGGCAGATGCCCAAAGTCACAGAACTAAGCTGAAAGATGTAGGATTCGAACTCTGGGCTTTCTCGCCCGATTCTGAACACTTGTCCTTGCTGCTTTCAAGCAGCCTGGGAAATTGACGTCTTCATCCATCCTCTCTCCTGTGAATGTTCTCCCAGAGGAAGGGCTGGCCATTAGTTCCTCTTTCTACCACTGACCTTGAAAACCATCTATCTCTTCCAGTAATTACTTGGATGAAAATGGTGAACCCAGCTGCTTCCCTGGTGATTCTTTAGCTCAGCCTCATAAAAGCTGCCTTTGTAGAAGCTGCTGCTTGTCTCTTTCTTTTACTTGATAATTCCCAAGGGCAAGATTACCTACTACCAGCTGCTCCTCTCTACATGCAAAGGGACTGAGGAAAATCAAATGCTGATTAAATCTACACATTGTCTTTCCCATTCCCCTCCAGTGAACACCAAGAAAAATCACTGGCGTCATAAGACATTGGCTTCAAACATTCTGGGAAACCCCAACAGGATTATTAAACTGACGAAAACAAGAAGCAACAGAATAGTTCCTTTTAATCTACATGGAGACTGTGTCCAATATTTGTCTGCATTCTTCCTCCACCCGGGAGCTTTTTATTTAAAATTTAGCTGCCGTAGATGTACTCATGAGAGACAACGGATCTTTCAGAGTCAGGCAGCCTGTTAGAAACACTTCCTCTGAAATTCTGCCCCTCCCAGGCTATCAGGGGAGTTTTTAGGATCTGCTGTTTATTATATAGAAATTGAAAATTCTCTGCTTAGGTACACCTTTTACTAATTAATGGTTGGTAATAGCCACATATTACAAATGCTGAGAAAATAGACCTTGTTTTGCAGTTGTTTTGAAACATGTGTTCAAAACACATGTTCATTCTAAAGAATCACAGGAGAGCATTTTAAAGGGAATGTTTAACTTTCCCTAAGAGGTGCTTGTGCTGAGAATCAATCTCTATATTATAATAAGATGTTAAAATGGAGCTCTTCCAGACTTACTGCCTACAGTCACGATCATGTGAGAACTATTAGATACCAAATATGTAGAACCCCACATGCAGAATTTTTAAAGGATATTGTGAAAGTCCAGTTCTCTGGCTCTTCAGTCCTTGGAAGATCAAGGATACATAAATAAGAATCAGGGGGGAAAAAAAAAGAATCAGAAAAAGAGAAATGGTGCAACCACTTTGGAAAACAATTTGGCAGTTTCCTCGTAAGTTAAATATAAACTTACCATATGTCCCAGCAATTCCATTCTTAGAAATTTACCAAGAAAAATGAAAGCATATGTCCAAACAAAGCCCTGTGTGCATGTGTCGGTAGTAGCATTATTCATGACAGCCAAACCTGAAAACAAGCAAAATGAGGGAATGGATGAGTGGACTTTGGTACATCTGTATAATAGAGTACTATTTGGCAATAATAGAAAGAATACTGATACATGCCGTAACTTGGATAAACCTAAAAAATATTGCACTAAGTGAAAGAAGCAGAAGACCACACATTGTCTCATTCCATTGGTATGAAATGTCCAGAAAAGGCAAATCTATAGAGACAGAAAGTAGATGAGTTGTTGCCTAGACCTAAGTATAAAAACAGGTAGTGATTGAAAAGGATCTTTTTGGGGTAATAAAAATGCCCCATTTTAATAGCTTGTTATAATATAGAGATTGAGTCTCAGTACATATACCTTTTGGTACTGGAACTCCTTAAAAATTTGATGGTATGTATATAAACCTAAATAAAGCTGCTTTTGAAAATGGAGAAAGTAGAAGAGATGTTCAGCAGACCTGAACTGTCCAGGATGATAGTCACCAGCCACAGGTGGCTGGTCCAAATTGAGATGTGCTAAAATTGTAAAATCTATGCTAGATTTCAAAGAGTTAGCGTGTGTGGGGGGATGATAAGTTATCTCATGAATAATTTTTATATATTGGTTACTTGTTGAAATGATAATATTTTGGTTGTACTGAGTTAAATAAAATATATTATTACCAGTATTTTAATCTTTTTTTGTTATCTATTTTATTTTATTTTTAAAGATTTTATGTATTTATTTGTCAGAGAGAGAGCACAGAAGAAAGGGTGCATCAGGCAGAGGGAGAAGCAGGCTATCCGCTGAGCAGGGAGCAGGATATGGGGCTCCATCCCAGGACTCTGGGATCATGACCTTAGGCGAAGGCAGATGCTTCACTAAATAAGCCACCCAGGCATCCATTTTATTTTATTTTATTATCTTATTTTAATATGCGGCTACTAGAAAATTAAAATGATCTGTGTGGTTCTCTTTGCATTTCTGTCAAACAGTGCTGCTATGGAGAGCTGTGGCTCCCTCCCTTCTCTGCCTGGGAGGAGAACAAGTCTGCTACAGTCTCATCCCAAACTTAGTGAGGAGGTTCTTCAAGTGCCACTTTCAGAGAGTTGGTAGGTGGTCACTGTAGTCAAGAGGGAGTGGTCCCCCCCCCCCCCCCGCAACATGAGAGATTTCCCCCCCACCCCCGCCGCCGCCAATCCCGACCCAGGCAGCCTGGATAAAAGCAGCAGGATCAGCAGATCTGCATTCTGATCAGTCAGGGCAAAGTGAAAACTGAGGGTTGGTTGGAAGAAGCTAACTGGAAGAAAATGCTCATTGCATATCTTGAAAATTGAAAGACAAGTAAGAAGGAGCTAGGTTCTAATTTTAACTCAAATTCTGTGTATTCCGTATACTAATTACACCACACTAACCCTCTATTCAAAAACAAGGCTGCTTCAGCGCAGAATTCCAGGAGGTGCCCTTCCCCATCTGAGCCAGGTCAGGGGGTCGGGGAGGTGGCCAGGCAGCAGGAAGTCCCGAGAACCTCACAGGTACTGACAGACTCTTCTTTAAGCGCATGCCCTCCCCCTGGACTTATGAGCCAGTTTGCAGAGGCACCGCATCAAATGAGAATTTTCTGATCCCTGTGTTATCCGCGTGCTTTCTCTCATAGAGGGGCCTGAGACTGGCTAGGGTGAGAGGGAGATGGAAGGAAAGAAAAGCACGGAAAGACATAGATCCGGGCTGCTTCTGTCTTCTTTTCTTAGCTCAGACTTTTAGCCCATGACCGACCTGGGGAGAAGACCTGACATTGAATGGATCTCTGCCCATTGATTAATACTATTAGCCTAGAGTCTAATTTCTGATTTAAGAACTCATTTATGACTTCGAGAGGCCATATGATTGTGATTTAATTAAAAGCCAGGACGAAAAAAGTCAAAGGCCTGCCTGAGTTTTCATCAAAGGGCAGTAAAACAAATAAATTTAAAGCGACAGTGACAGAAGAGCTGAGTTCTGATTATACGTCAAGTTGTGCTTGTTCAAAGTGATGATTACCCCATAAAAACCAGTCTCGTCAAAGGCAGGGCTGTCACAGAGCAGACTTCCTGCGAAGGACGGCTCCTGGCATTTACTGGGTAGAACCTGGGCGCCCTGCATGGAAGCCCGGTTCAGAACTGAGTCCATGAAGGCAGGTATTGTCGGGAATTAGGCCAACCCGGCCTGAAATTTCTTTAAATGATGAGAAAATCTGAAAAATTTCTGAGTCTAAGTTTCGAGCTCAGGCTAATCCTACTTCCCAACCATGTTATCCTACAAGGAGGGTAAAGGGTCAAACTCAGCACATCTTGAAAATGATTCTCTTTTGTGAAATAGGATCCCTTGTTCAAAGGCCTGCAGGGCTTACAATGATTTCTAAAATCAACAATGCTATCACTATGATCAATAACGCTATCAGAGCCTCATTGATTGTTGCTAAGTGAGTGTCAGAAACCGGGAAGATGAAATGTACCCTACACACATGTGAAATCCCATGCCCTTTGTACTACAGCTCTGTGTTCCCGGTGGACAGTGCTGAAGTGAAACTACAAGATAATACAAAGTGTTAGGCACATAAGACTAAACAAATTAGCTGTGAGCACGATCTAATATTTATCATGAGTCTAGGTATCCTGAAAAGATATATTTTTGGGATTTTTAATATAGTGTAGGAAGTTATTACGCAGCAAAGTCATACTTAATACTTCCAAATAGTCTTTTAGGCATAACATTCATATGAAAATATGATAAATAGGTAATAGATGGTATTATTAAATGTACCTTAGACATAAACATTTTTAGCTTCTCACCTAACTTTAGACTTTCATGCCTGTTTTCTCTTAACTGATGGCTCAGGTCTGTTTTTTACCTTGTGAATTGTATCTGATTTTCCTTTTGCGTGCTGGCCAAGCTCTACCTTGTTCACATGTAATGCCCGAGTGATCTTATCAAGATGATAAGAATCTCTAGATGACGACACAATGGTCAGGGCTCCGATGGCGAGTTTATGTTTTAATATCCTAACTACTCAAAGAAGAAGCAAATGAGATGTAACACACTGAATGCAAACCAAAGCGCTCCGGCCAGCCTCCCAGAGCGGTAGGCTCGGCCAACCACCTTCTGGATCTCTTTTCCCATGCGGCTAGCCAAAGGCAGGAGTCGATTTCTGTCGACGACTCTATCCCACATCAGAGCCTTGGCATGTGTCCTTTTCTTTTCCTGGAATGATTTTCCCTTCCTTGTCTACATATGGCCACAGCCTTTTCATCCTTTGAATCTCAACCACATGCAGTCTTAAGGATGCCATCCTTAACTCCGCAGTTAGTGTGGTTCTTCTAGCACATTCTGTCTCTGTCCTTTTATTTTCTCTTTCGTAGCACTAACGACATTTTAAAACTATTGTATTCACTGCTTTATTCCCTTCCCATTCTAACAATTGCTCTATGAAGACAGGGACACATCTCTCTTGTTGACAATCATATCACTGGAGCTGAACTCAGTTCCTGATACAGGAACTTAGAGTTCAATAAACATGACTTGAATAAATAAATGGATGAATGAAAAACAAACTGGCATTCTGATGATAAGCCTTTAGGCTTCTTTGGCCAGATATTTAAGAGACAGTATCATACAATGACTAAGAGCATGAGTCCTACGACTGTGGTTTTGCTGGTCACTAGCAGTGTGGTCTTGGGTATCTTTCTTTCAGAGCTTTGGTTTCCTCATCTGGAATAGTAACCAACTCACTGAGTTGCTGGGATAACAGATGAGCCATCATCCACGGCACTTAGCAAGAACTGTCCTCTATCTATTCTCCAGTAAGTGCTATCTACTTTTACCTATGATCTCTGGAGAAGGATATTCCAAAATCATTCCAATTAAAATAATGAGATATAAAGCTTCTTTTGTTTGGAAAACTCCACCCCCACCACCCATACGTAACCCATTCTTTAACCTTAGTTCAAATATCCTTTCCTCCAGCAAACCTTTCCTGAACCCCCCACCTTGCATCAGTGCCCCTGAGGAACGTTCCCTGGTACCTATATGTTTCCAGGGCTGTGATCACAGACTCTCTAATTCAGTGTTTCCAAAGTGGTCTGCTCCAGGGGAGTGCCTTCCACTACATGCCTGGGGTGGGAGGCAAGTGTTACAAAGTCTATTTTGGAGGAAAACAAAAAACAAAAAACAACAAATCAAGAGACAAAAAAGAAATGAAGTGCAACTCCTGTTCAATACATTGTTTGATCTTGGTATCTCCCCTTACTGTCTCCCCTGACAGTGGGGTGTTGGAGGTGCTATCCACGGAGCTCCGGAAAAGAACCGGATGTCATGGTATTGCAGGAATATTAGTGTGCCCTTGCCCGATTGGTCTCCTGGTAGACTGTGTGGTCTGGCTGAGCGGACATTTGCATTACATTTTCTGGGTTAAGGTCACAAAAGGACAGGTGGCTTAAAAATCCTCTTAAATAGAAAACACCGATTAAATTAAGTGCAAATAAGGGAAGCATTAATGAATAATAAGAAGATGGCAGAGCAGACATTTTACTATTATTGAGTCATGGAATCAGATCTGTCAGGATTTGGGGGAAAATGAAAAGTGAAATTTTCAAGAAGACTATTTGAAATATAGATTTACACTTGTTAAAATTAACAAAGAACCCCAAACAAGTAAATTTTATACCTTGACTGATATTCATATATTATTATATAACTATAATAAACACTATAATTAAAATATGTAATTATGTACATATACCTGATAATAGTATGTATAGTCCCGATAAGAAAATATTTAACTGGCAGAGATACGTGATCAAATAAATATGTGTGAATACCACTGATCCAGTTAGTGGTTTCCTTCTGGATTTCACTCACCATTGTGTTCTGCTGTATGTTCCCACAGTGTGACTTGTGGTCTAAAGACCCTATGTGTCTGTTGGAGGCCAGATTTTCTTCAGATAGGTCAACCGAATATGACTCAACAGACTGAATGTAGAAGCAGATATAAGAACACAGCTATCTTCTATTAAGTATATTATTAAGAAATTTGTAAGAAAATAAGAAAAATAAGAAAATAAAAAATACTTTTTATTATTTTTGTTTATAAAATATGCTTTTCATAAACGCATTGTTATTTATGCTAATACATAATAATTTATAATTGTTATGTTTAAAACTTAATAAATATTTAAACAAACAAACAAATGCTCTTCAGCAGTTTGTAAGAGTGTGAAAGGCTCTTGGAATCAAGAAGTTTGAGGGGTTCCTGGGTGGCTCAGTCAGTTACACATCTGCCTTTGGCTCAGGTCATGATCCCGGGGTCCTGGAATGGAGCCCCTTTTTGGGCAACCTGTTCAGCTGGAAGTCTGCTTCTCCCTCTCCCTCTGCCCCTCCCTGCAACTCAAGTGTGGTATCTATCTCTTGCTCTATCTCAAATAAATAGACAAAATCTTAAAAAAGGAAAGCTTGAGAATTGCTGCCCTCGTACAGGGATCATACTGTATTTGTGAGTTTGACTTCAGAACTTCGCACAAAACCTGGCATATCATAGGCTTCTTTTAAAATTTGTGAGGCAAAAAAATTTATTTGAGTGAATAATTGAATGACTGAAATTTTTAAAAAGCAGACGTGTTATTTTGCGAGTTCATTACCTTTCCTTGGTAGAGCTAGCATCTCTCTGCTTACATCCCACTGAGGCTTGGTGTAATCACATTTCTTGTGGGCATGGACAGGGTCTCCACAGTCTCAGTGTCTAGCTCAGATCAGGAAGTGAAGTAAATAGGCGCTTCCAAATGTTTATTGTCTAAAGGCTAAAAGGAATTAATGACAACTCCAGTATCTGGACCCTGATTCTAGACTCTGGATTGCTTATACATTGAAAATCACCATTTATGAAGAGATCTATGTAACTTTCAACCTTTGCTTATATTTTAACACTTTTTTAAAAAAAGATTTTATTTATTTATTTGACACAGAGAGAGAGAGAGATCACAAGTAAGCAGAGAGGCAGGCAGAGGGGGGCTGGGAAGCAAGATCCCCGCTCTGCAGAGAGCCCGATGCGGGCCTAGATCCTGGGATCATGGCCTGAGCTGAAGGTAGAGGCTTAACCCACTGAGCCACCCAGGTGCCTTTAACACTTTGAAGAGGCCAGGGGCACCGGACACCGGTGGAAAAACAAGGTAATAAGATGAAAAATAATCTTAAAAGTGTGACCCATCACCTGCAACAAAGCCGCCTGGTGTACTTGTTAAAAATACAAAGTGCTTGATGTACTCCTGATCTCTCGGATTGGCGCGGAGGCCAGGAATCTGCACTGTCATACACTTTCAGGACAGAGTTACCAGGTAAACACACGATGCCCCAGCTAACTTTGAATTTCAGATAATCCAGTTGGGACACACGCTAAAAAATTACATTTGGCATATCTGAGATCCAAATTCAACAGAATTTGTAACTTTTTTTTTTTTTTTTTTTTTTAAATCTGGCCACTCTACCCTAGGGAGAATCTTTTTACACAATAGTCTAAGAATCACTGGATTTTGAACTTCTTGTGGGAATTTGATAAATGGATTAGAAGCAGTTCATTTGTCAATAAATTTAGAGCAGTATTTCTGAGCCATTGGGATCACATTTCAAAATTATTGGGCCCCCAACCTCCAGAGATCCGGATTTAGTTGATCTATGGTGCACCTCAGGCACTGAGCATTTTTCAAAGCTCTTTAGGTGATTCAATATCGTCTAAAGTTGAGACCAAAGTTGAGACCCAGGGTGGGAAAGGAGAAGGGAAGAGATGGCAGAAATTCATTACGAATGGATGGCGTTAAGACTGGAATATAAGGTTACGTGGTCAGTGTGCCGGTATGTAAATCACTAAGGTGTCTGGCAAATAAAGCCCTGGGTCTGTGGTCAGTGATTCTCAACTTTTTGTATGTAGTGGGGATGGGAGATGGGGGGTTGCATGTCTTGGGGAAGATGGACAAGGGGAAAAGATTGAGGCTGGATATCAGAATCTCCTTGGAATTCTCCAATACTTGGACATACTTGTCTAATCTACTCATATTGGCTAACCTAGTCCATCCCTTATCCAAGGAATTCTAAAGTGTCTCTCACTACCCGTCTAACTAAATATTTCTCTAACTAATAAGTTAGAGAACTATTACTCTAGCTAACAGCTGATAGAAGATGAAACAGAAAAGGAGAGAAGCCATGAAAATGGCTTAGGACTACCAAGAAGGAGAGGATGGTGAAGAAAAGAAGCACATATTTAGAATAAGCAGAAATTGCACATAATATGTAATAGTATATATGACCACATAACTCATTAATCTGTAGAAAGTAAGTTTGGTCAACATTTGCTCAAATTTGGTGGAAATAAATAATATGATAAGTAATTAGTAGAAAGAAATAAGTAAAATGAATAAGCATTAAGTATTCTTTGCTAATAAAACTTTTTTGGGAAAAAAAACGTGCTCAGGTCAATGGTGGGTTATATAGGATATATCTCCCAGTTCCTTAGTTGATGAAAGCTTAAATAAGTCTAAGTGTCCTGTGTCTGTCATTTGCCTGGGGACTCTTCCTGAGGAGAAGGTATGAGGTCTCAAACAATTAAAAATCTTCTTTAGAGCTATCCTGGCCTCTCTCAAACCTTTTTAATGCACAGAGTATTTTAAGCAAATTTCTTTGAGTAAAAAATCTCTTTTTTCACACGGAAGTAGAATTTTCTAATTAATTTTGACTTCTTTGTATTTGCTTTATATCACGTCAAGGACTGGGTGGTAAAGACTGGACTTATTACACAGGGATTGGACTCAGAAGGATTTTAGAAGCGAGAAGTAGACTTGCAATGGCTTTCAGGGCTGCCAGAAGCCAGCTGACTGAAAAGGTTCACTCAGGTAAGTGTCTATGAGGCCCCCAGAGAGCACCACCCCCATCAAAATAGAGCATCCCCCATGGAGCTCCAGCTAGTCGTTACCATGACGGTAATGCATTTTAAAATATTTTAACAGAAGCTGATTGTCAACCCTGTCTTGAAAATCACCTTTAAAAATATATTGACGTTCAGGCCTTACCTAAGCCATTAAATCAGAAACCTCTGGGGGTGTAGTGTTTTGGCGTTGGAATTTTTTTTAAGTCTCTCTGGGTGATTCTGCTGTCCCGCCAGGGTAAAGAACTGCTAGCCTAGACGATGTGAGATGTTGTGTGTGGAAGATTAAACTTCCACAGATGTAGCAGGCATTGTGATCAGAAGGTGATTCACCCTGCAGGGATAATCAGCCAGTATTATATCAAAGAGATCATACTTCAGAAGTGACTACTGCAAGTGCTTCTGTCAAATCAACATCAGAAAGTTAGTTAATTAACATATGGAGTGTCAGAGGTTTTTTTTAATCAGTAAATTAGTGATTTGCAGAAAGGACTTTAGAAATGGGCTCTCGTGATAGGATTGAAGTATATTTTAGACTGCTCCCCTAACTAGTACAAACATTGAAGAAGAATCTAGGAACACTTGCTAGGAAGGTGTGGAAAGGGCCCTGCATCCAGCCACTGGGTCAGAGCACTGAGGGCTACCCTATTCAGATACAGATGTACTACAATCCTGCTTCTAGAATCTTGTTGCATCATTTGTGTCAGGTCTGAGCACCTAAAAGGACCAAGAGCTTGGTAGAGCATCATCAGCCTTACAGAACAGACAATTGCTAGCAAATGTTTATTTCATAAATGCTAGACAAGTGGCAGAAATTGGTTTGAGACTTACTGAGCACTTGGGAAGGATAGCTAACTCTTACCTTCTTCTTCTTCTTCTTCTTCTTCTTCTTCTTCTTCTTCTTCTTCTTCTTCTTCTTCTTCTTCTTCTTCTTCTTCTTCTTCTTTCTTTTTTAAAGACTTTATTTATTTATTTGACAGACAGAGATCACAAGTAGGCAGGCAGAGAGAGAGGAGAGGAAGCAGGCTCCCCACTGAGCAGAGAGCCTGATTCGGGGCTCCATTCCAGGACCCTGGGATCATGACTTGAGCCGAAGGCAGAGGGTTTAACCCACTGAGCCACCCAGGTGCCCCTAACTCTCACCTTCTTAAAAGATTTCAGTGTTTACTGTTCACTTATCAAAAGAACCCAAGGGTTATACATGATCAAACCGACTTGAGTCAGTTTGTAAGTCATTGAGGGACAACTTGACTGTGTTGTCAAATTATCCTAATTATTTTTTAAGACAGAAAACTATTTTCATGTGCAAGTTTTAAATGCTGTAACTAAATCTCAGTTTATAAGGAAAAAACAAAAAAACAAAAAACAAGCAAAACCCCTTTGAGTAGAATCAACAACTTCTCTCTGGGCCAGACTGGACTGGAAGGCTATGTATGAGTTTGTGCTCTCTGGTCTCAGCCCCTTGAGAAGCCCTATAGTCAACCTTGGCCCTCAGGAAACTCAGGGTCTGAGAACTCATGGATCCATCCAAGCAGGAGGATAAAAACCAGTCTTGATGGCCAAGGTGAGGTGGTGGCAGGAATTCAGAAGGCAAGAGAACAGGAGTGTCACTGGTAGAAACCTTGGCAAGAGACTGTTCCTCAGTACGTTTTCCTTCCACAGGCAGGGGGCAGTTCTCAAAGGCAGAGCCAGAAAGAAGTTGGTAAACGTGCCATGAGTCTCCATGGAGGAAGCAAGAGGAGCGAGGGAGAAGTTTATTGACTTATTTACTTTATCCATACTAGAGTGAGCATCTGCTATGTGCTCAGTCTTGGACGAAGGCACTGGATTAAGGGAGATAGTTGGTGTCTAGGAAAAACATTCCTGTGTTTCCCTTTACCACCACCCCCCCCCCCCCGTCCCTCCACGGTACTTCTGGCATCAGGTGTGCTTTTTTTTTCCCCCTCACCAGGCAATTCCGTAAGACACCAGCTGGGTATCCTATAATTCAATTCAGTTCTGGCACTACCTGGAGTTAACATCAGATCCCACGAGTTACGGTCCTACAGGACTGCACCCTGTCCAGATGCCGATTGCCAAGTCCCAGTTTGTCATCTGTACTTCTGATCTCTTGGCTATATCAGATTTTTCATAATCCCCTCCTTGGGTTCAAAAATTTGTTAGGATGGCTCATAGAACTCAAGGAAACCCTTAGTTTATAAAGGATATAATAAAAGATACAGATGGACAGCCAGATGAAGAGATGCATAGGGCAGTGTCTATGGGGGGCGGGGGCCGTGGAGCTGACATGCCCTCTCTTGGCGTGCCACTGTCCTGGCGCTTCCTTGTGTTCACCAGTCTGGAAGCTCTTTACAGCCTGTGCCTGTGGGATTTTTTATGGAAGCTTCATCACACAAGCATGATCAATCGTTGACTCAGTCTCCAGACTCCCTCCCCTTCCAGCAAGTGGGGTGGAAGGTTCTGAGGTTCTAACCATGGCTTGGTCTTTCGGGTGACCCGTCCCCATCCTGAAGCCATCCAGGAGCTCACCAAGAGTTACTTTATTAGAACAAAAGATACACTGATCCCTCATGAATTTCACAGAATTTAGGAGCTCTACGTCGGGAACCAGAGTTACAGGTGAAATACTGTAACAAAAGAAGATCCTAGTGTGGTCACCACTTAAGAAGTTACAAGGAGTTCTATGCCAGGAACCAGGGGCAGGCACTTAGCATATCTCTAAGGAAAAGTCAAGAGAGGTTCCCAGAATCTGAGATTTGCCAACAGAACACGCTCTAGGGTCTTTGGGCCCAAGCTGGGAAAGGCTCCTGGGAGCACCAGGATCTGTTCCCTTGGGTAACTCCTGGCCACCATATGCAGACACTCTTTACTATTTCACTTCAGTCAACGGTGTATTGTATGCTAGGGTTACATGTAGGTAGATGTAGAGGTCTCTTTTCTCCGAAGGTTTCGGATTCAGTGAAGGTGACAGGCAAGAATAAATCATGCCACAAAGTGGGTACAGAATGCAAGGAAGATAGGAACTGCTGTGTGTAATGTGACCAGTTTGAGCCAATAAATTAAAATAAGAATGACCGGTTTGAGTGATTAAATTAAATATCAGGGCATGTTCTCTGTTTGAATCCAGACACACTCATGCAAATGGGGAAGAAACCACCATATTTGGGGCTAAAAAAGCAGGTGTGTTAGATGAGGAAGATAGACATTTTATTTAACATCCTTTTTAAAAAGGAAAACAAAAGGGATGCCTGGATGGCTCCGTTGGTTAAGTGTCTGCCTTTGGGTCAGGTCATGATCTCAGGGTCCTGGGGTTGAGTCTCACATCGGGATCCTTACCCAGCGGGGAATTTGCTTCTCCCTTTCCCTCCTCCCGTCTGCTCGTGCTCCATCTGTCTTTCTCTTTCAAATAAATAAATAAAATATTGAAAAAAAAAAACAAAAAAGAAAAGAATTTTATTCATTTATGTGAGAGGGGGCAGGGGCAGAGGCAGGGCACCTTCTCACTAAGCCCAATAGGTGGCTTGATTTCATGACCCTGAGATCACGACCTGAACTGAAATCAAGAGTCAGATGCTTAACTGACTGAGCCACCCAGGTACCCCTCCTTTTTTTTTTTTTTAATTGAAAAAGTAATGCATTAAGAAGTCCAGCTCCCCAAACGATACTAAGGGAAATGGGACACAGCTTTAGTTTTCCTTCTATTCTAGACCTTCTATCTTGGGAAGGGGAACATTAAATCTTATTTATGGTCTAAATCTTCTCTGTGGTCTGAGACAGAGAGCACTGGGTAGCCTGGAGTTCCAAAGTTCATACACGAGTTAATATTTTCACCACCTGGTTCTACTGGGCTAGGCAAATAGTACAAACACTTCGTCTTATTCCCAGACCACATCACCACTGTTGCAGGTGACGTAGCAGGTTCTATAGAATGTGGAAGCTAGAAGGAAGCCTAGAAGTTACCTCTATCAAGCCTCATGTTATAAATAGGAAAATCAAAGCCCAGAGTGTTATTCAGCTCACATTAGATCCTGTAGCAGAGCACTGGCTGGGGCCTGTCTAGACTCCTGCTTCTGCTTATTCCCAACTGATCCAAAGCAGTGTTGGACACTGGGTTTTGGTGCAGTTAAAAGAAAGTGGATCATGGAATGTGATATGGATTTTGCTACTGCACTAGGAAAATATAGTTAATCCCTAATAAAAAGTTGAAACTATTAAAAAGCAAAGTTAAACATTTTTTTAAACAAATAATTCAATGACTTAGCATACAGGAAGCATCCAGTATATAAAAAGTTCAGGATGTACTGAAAAAATAATTTGTAATCAGGACACTGCCCAAAGTTAGTAATTTATCTATTTCTAAGTGCTTAAAGCTCAGTTCAATTCAAAGGTGTTTTTTTTTGTTTTGTTTTGTTTTGTTTTGTTTTTGTTTTGTTTTGTTTTTAAAGATTTTATGTATTTATTTGACAGACAGAAATCACAAGTAGGCAGAGAGGCGGGCAGAGAGAGAGGAGGAAGCAGGCTCCCCACTGAGCAGAGAGCCCGATGCGGGGCTCGATCCCAGGACCCCGAGATCATGACCTGAGCCGAAGGCAGAGGCTTAACCCACTGAGCCACCGAGGCGCCCCCAAAGGTGTTTTTTTAAGCATCTTCCATTACTCAGAATTATACTGGGTGCTGTGGAGAACAGAAAGGTCTAACCCTTGTCTGTGTTGTGCAATGCATTGAATGCCAATGTGCTGGCCTCAGCCACCTTGTGAGGACGTTACGTTTACAACAGTGAGAATGGGGACTCTCGGAGTTTACAACCACCTCTCAAATTTTGTGTCTAGTAAACAGCAAAAAATTGAGCTCCAACACAGATTTTTAAATTTATTCTACATCAGAAATATTTTCCATTATAGCATTTTCAACAACAATCTAAAAGCCACCCGGTGGCTCAGTCAGTTAAGCATCTGACTCTAGATTTTGGCTCAGGTTACCATCTCAGGGTTGTGAGATCAAGCCCTGAGTTGGGCTCTGTGCTAGGCGTGGGGCCTGCTTAAGATTGTCTCTCTCCCTCCCCCTTTACCTCTCCCCCACCCCCCCAAGTACAAATAATAAAAAAATTAAAAAGTAAAAAGTCATATAAAATGGAAGATGATTAACATTAAGGAAGTGACATGGTGCCTTTTTCAGTAAGTTCTGCAAAGTGCAATTGAGGGGCTTAAAAGCGTTGACTTTGAGCCTGAGTTTGAATCTCAGCTGGCTAACTCAACCAGGTATATATGATCTTGTCCTGATTACTTGAAATTCTCCAAGACCCTAGTTAGGGAATATGTATGCCTATCTCATAAAGTTGTTTTGAAAGTTAAACTAAATGACATGAACATATTAAGAACTCCATACTTGCTGACTACCTGAATGCTTGAGAAATAGTAGCTACAAATAATAAAACAAATATGGGAAGTCATTAGAGACCTCTTTTTTTTTTTTTAAAGATTTTATTTATTTATCTGAGAGACAGAGAGTGAGAGAGAGAACAGGAGAGCAGAGAGGGTCAGAGGGAGAAGCAGGCTCCCTGCTGAACAGGGTGCCCAGTGCAAGGCTCTATCCTGGGACCCCAGGATCATGACTGGAGCTGAAGGCAGACCTTTAACCAACTGAGCTACCCAGGCACCCTGACACAGAAAATCTTTTATAGGAGATGGCATCATGCTTTGTTTCTGGTGTGGGCTCCTATTCATTGTGGCTTTCTAGAAGTATTGAAGGTGCGCGGCCTTCCCCGCCTCCACAGCAGTAGAAAGTCATGGAAAAGCTTCTCCATTTCTCTCCCAGTCATCACCCGCCTCAAATCCACAGCTTCTGCTGCATGTACTGTCAAGATGAAAATGGGCTGAGAAATAGCCCAGGGCAGGGTCATAGAGGCGCTGATAAGTTTCTCTTCCGGTATTCTGTGAGAGCTTGGCTCCATCTTCCCTGGGTCTCTAGTTGGGGCCACAGACAGACCAAGGGATCAGGCAGGCTGCTTTGGGTGGTGTCCAAATGACCCTTGGGCTTCAGTGTGACAGACACAGCAACATTTTTGCTGCCCTAATAGGAAAATTGCTTTATCTGTCTCCTCACTGCTACCTCTCTTCTCGGCCTTTTTTCTTCCCCTCTCTTTCTTTCCTCCTCCTCAAAATTAGTCTCCAAAGAAAAAAAATCAGTGTTTCAAGACTAGAAAAAAAAAAAAAAAAGCTTTCCATCTTGCAGGTTCTTACCCTCTGTATATTTAGCCCCCTGAAGACAGTTCTTCCCAGAACGGAAGGAAACAAAGACAGACAAATGTATTGATCTCCTGGTAGGCATGGAAGAAGAGCAGAATTCTCATGCTCCGATGCGTGTGAGCTAACTTCGTTATCAGGGTCACTATGATAATACTTTAAGGCCTATCATACTCAGTCCTGGTGTCCCAGAAGACACTTCAGTCTTCAAAGTCCACCGATTTAAAAAAAAAAAAAAATCCAGGTGGCTGACATCTTTTCTCAATTTATTGTTTTCCACATGAAACACCGGGGACATGTTTGTATCTTAAAGCCTGGACACTAGCCATTAGCTTTAGAGCCCTTATAACCTGCGGGGGTCACAGCAGATGCACAGTTTCTGAAAGGATGAGACGTGTGGAATCTTGTGTGAGGGTTCGCAACAGCAGGGCTGTCAGAGCTTAAGTGCTCCACTGACTGACTTTGCTCTTCTGTGACTTAAAAAGAGAAAAGCCCACAGGAAAAGGAAACCAGGGCTCTATGTGTTATGCAATGAGAAATGAAGCAATAAAATCACCACCCTATCCATTTTGGAGACTGTCACACCTCAGGATATCTCCTGCTGTGTTAAGCAATGTCATAAAATTCTCAACACAACATCTGTACTGAAAATAAATATATATCACCTAACACCTGAAGGGGGTTGGCTAGAGAGTAAAAATGTCACAAAAGGACAAAAACCACGAAGCCCTAAGGTGGTTAAGAAGCCTTCATCTGTATGTGTAACTAGACCAATGTTATGACAATGGATTAATGTTCCTCAAGACTCACCTTTTGTTTTCTTGCCGTCATGATTGCCCAGCACCCATCACGGGCTGTTTCTAAACACTTCTGTGCTCTGCTTGCCTTCACTGGTCAGCTGTGGAGGCATGGAAACTCTCTTCTGACCCCGACACTCATCCTGCTCTTGGTTCCCTCCATACCCCTTTACAGAGCCTATGCTTTAGCCACAGCAAACTATTCTCATTGTGTAGACCGAGAATGCTCTGCAGGGACGGTGCACTGTTGGGTCGTGAGGACTCTGAGGACAGACTGCTTGCATCCTCGCTGTGCCTTCACTTCTTCTGAAATCTTGGGAGAGTGACCTGGTCTTTCGGGACCTGAGTTTCCACATCCTGTACAAATAAGTGCGTTCACTCTGTAAGATCATTATGAGAATCAGAGTTAATACATGACGTGCTTAGAACACCTGGCCCACAGGAAGTCCTCAGAAATTGTAGTCTCGTATTACTTCAGATTTTTATGGCTTTGCTATTTCCTCTGCCTGGAATGCCTTCAGCTTCATTCCCCTTCCTCTGCCTCCTTGTTCTAACTCAAATGTCACCTCCTTTCTGGCAAAATTCCCTGCTTGCCCAAGCATGCCCATGTATTCCCATGCCGGTGCCCCTGAAATCATCATTGAAGCATCGTTACTAATTGTCTGTTATTGTCTAGTTGTGAGCTTCCTAAGGATAAGGTCACTGTGACGCCTTTGAGTTTGCTTCCACGCCAGTTTTTCCCAGGGAGGATTCTCAATCGATATTTGTTGAAGGAATAACCTCAGTAAGCAACCAACCAAATAATCGAATGTTGTCTACTATGTGTAAATTAATAGAATTCTTAGTGATACGTGGAGGAGGTAGAATAAAAGCTTGTATATTGGGAAGGGAATGATTAATTCAGTCCTTTCTATGAACTGCAACATGGTCAGATTTTCTGTGTTCCAATCCAGCTCAATTCACTTGCCATGTCTATACCAGCCTGAAGATAAGTCTACGCAGTGCCAGCTGAAGTGGATATTTGGAATTTGTTAGCCATATAGCTATGGTTGGCAAATCCAAATAGTCTAGACTCTACTGTATATTTTTAAAGAGTATGTATTATCCATTTAGCCCTTCTGTGGCCACCTAATTTACTAGGCCCATTTCCAAATCCATCCTTCCTTTTTCCACATCAACATGTGGCTCACCCTATTATGAAAAGGCCCCATTCACAGGAGACTCCACAGATGAACTTACTAGGGGTTCACATACTGTTACAGCTGAGTATACACTGAGTTGGCCACGGTCTGCAGGATATTGACCCAAAACAGTCCTGGTGGGCAACATAACCAGAAGAAAACCCCTTTACCCACTGGTGGAGTTAGAGATCAGGTTTTCTGGAAAGTCATGGCACTGTTGCATGACTTTTTCCTTGTAATGAGTCTGCCCTAAACACCAGAATGTTTTCTCCTTTCCTTGGGGATTTTTCTTTTCCCCCATTTCCCCCAAAGGAACTTTCTAGCATTTTAATTGATGGAACATGGGGCAGAGAGTCAGAACATCTGGGTTCCAGTCTCAGCCCTATTGCTGACTGAGGCATATCACTTTGTGTATCGGGGCCTGAGTTTTACTTGGTATGAAATAGTCTCCCTCTTTTGGCCGTTAACACACAACAGTTTGTTCTTAGAGCCTCATAATAAAGTAAATGCTCTGTTAATCCAAAATAGTTTGTCTTCTTTGGGATCTGATGACTGCAATCCCTATGGCTTATATGCAGCTGGGTTTCGGCAATTTTAAAAGGATATCCTTTCTTCTGTGCAGGAAAATAAAAAAGCTGAGCCAAATGTTGTCTTCCAGAGTTAGCGATTATCTTGGACTATAAGTTAGTCTCTTTTTTGTTTACCTTGCTGCTTACTTCTAGGAGGCAAAAATTTCTGTGACAGTATAGTCCTTCTACAAGACTATCACTGGTGGTATTCATTCCTTAGGAATGTGCTATAGATTTTAGGGTAATAGTAATTACTGGGGACTATGAAATAAGCCCAGTGAAATTGAGCTCCAGCTACAGCTGTTATTCAAGAAGCAGATTTGAGAGTAGGAATACAATTTTCATTTTATAGGCTTGTTTTGGTGACTTGGAAAACTTTTACTTGATCAAAGAGTAAGAATAAGGTGCTCTAATTGAAGTTGCTATATTAGACCTGCACTGGAACATTTTAATTATTATAATAGCATCATTTACATATATAATTTATAAAACTATTATATATAACTTACTAATTAATCCTAATCTGTAAAATTTACCTAAAAAATTGTCCTAATTTTATTAAATGTCCTATTATCATTCATACTGAATAACTATATAATTCCATCATTGAAATTCATTTTGTGCAAACAAATGGATTCTTTTCAAGTTAATGAATCATGAACTCATTAAATAATATATCACTGGAATTAACACTTCTTTCATTAATTACAATTTTAATATGGCCTCTACTAGGATTCATAATAAAGAGGGTATTTAAAGTAAAATGCAGCCCCTTATTCTTGATTAATGATGAGTTAGTTGTTGAATTTCCTAAATTCTCCTTTCCCCAGGCAAGAAAGTGAGGAGGAAGAAGGATTGGCGTGAACTTGGGGTTACAGTTCTGGCCAGTGATCCAAAGTTAGAGTGGGAAAGAAGAAAGTTTCCCATTGCTGTGGACACAAGGACAAGAAGTGTGTAACTCAAAAGGGAGTTTTGGTAGCAGAGCTTCCCCGAAATCCTCTAGGGCAGGTTCTCAATGGGATGATACTGACATTTTGGGAAGGATACCCTTGATCATGTGAAATCTGGAGATCTGCAGAACAGTTTACATCTCAGACCTTCACTAATGAAATGACAACTGCCCTTCCCAGCCCACCCTTGCCCCATTGCCTCAACAAGATGAACTATCCCACTCCTTTCCGAACACTTCCCAGCCTACCCGTGCCTTCATTCTCTTAAAACAAATTATGTAACTGCTAAGGCAATTAGTGAAATGATGGTTTTCCTACCAAATCACCAGGCCTCCCAACCTTATGCTATATTCCAAAGTAGGGTTTTTATGGAAAATGAGTCTGCCAAGGCAGCTTTGCTTGTGTTCTGAGTGTGACCGAAATCCTACTGTTGCCTAGAGTATGACTGATTACCCACCCGACTGATGCCTAGAAGTTCACTATTTTGGAGATACATCTTCTTTTTGTCAAGTGTGGTTCTTTCTCCCTTTTCCAGATGTTTGCCTGCAGCATCAAAGCACTAGATACCTTTGAGTGTATTAGTTTTCCAGGGCAATAAACCAGCCCAAACTTGGTGGCTCAGAACAGCAGATGTTTATTGCCTCACAGTTCTGGAGGTCAGGAGTCTGAAACCAAGGTATGGGCAGGGTCAGGCTGCTCCCAGAGCTCTGCAAGAGAAGCCACTTGATGCCTCTCTCCTAGATTCTTCTGGCTGCTGTCAATCCCTGCTCTTCCTTGAGCGGTGACTACCCTCCTATCTCTGCCTCCATCTCTACACAGGCCCCTTTCCTCTTTGAGTCTGACTGGGACAAATTTCCCTCTCTTTTCTCTTTTAAGCACTTTAGTCATTGGATTTAGGGCGCACCCTAAATTCAGGATGATCTCATTCCGATTCTTAACTTGATTGCATCTGCAAAGACTACTTTTCAAGTAAGGACCTATTCTCATATGGGGCATAGCTTTTGGGGTCCACTTCAATCCACTGTAAAAAGTGAGTTTAAAAGAAGAGAACTCAGAAAGACAGGTGGCAGGTGCTGAGGACACGCTTTCCAAATTTCCTCAGGTCCCCTAAGCCATCGGGTGCGCATTTACCTTTAGTTTGGGTTCCCAAGTTGGGGTCCTGAATCTTCTCTGTATGTGTTTATGTAGAGAATGTGAAGGGCAATGTCAGGAAGGGATGATCTTGGATACAAGTGCAGTGGCTTAAACAAAAAGGAGGTTTTTTCATCTCACATAACAGGACATTTGGAAATAGGGATGGCTTGGTGATCTCAACTTGTTAGGGCTTCTCTATAATTTTTCCTGGCTATTTCTTCATACATGTTTCTTCATAAGATGGCCGACTCAGCTCCATGTTGCAAAAGTATATTCAAGGCTGGAAAAAAGAAAAAGACAATGGTCGTTCTAGATATCTTTTATCCAAAAAAGGCAAAACCTTCTCTTGAGCCCCTGGCAGACATTTACTTTGCATTTTATTGGCCAGAACTATGTCAATGAGGACCACGAACCACAGCGGACACAGAAGAGGGAGGACAGGTCTCCCCAGCTTTTTGAAAGTTCACGGTATACACTGCTTCATGTTTACCAAAGACGTACATTAGGATCTGTTTGGAGTCACCAGCTGAAAGAGGTGATTACTTTTATGAGGAAAAGAGAAAAATGAAAATAACCATTTAGGATTTTGCAGCGAGCTGTTAGGGAGGCAGTGCACCCTTGAGCAGTGAGAATGGCCACGAGCTGCTTCCCCAGGAACTACGCTCAGCATCTCCCCATCAAGCCACCCGATCTTTGAATTGTATCTGTGAGCATCTGCACTTTATTTTGATGAACTGCACACATCCGCTGGTAAGATGTGTCCTAACACATCACAAAAACTTTAGAGAGGTTATTTTGGGGGTCTGGGGATGCTTAAAAATGTTTTCCATATGAATTAATGGTAACTGCTTTTTTTGGTTTACACCATCTCAGTTTACAAATGGCTTCATGGAAACGCTCTCTTTCTGAATAGTGGGGGAAACCCGTATTCAGCTTCGCTGGCCTCTACTGTGGAGGTGGCAAGAAGAAGGAATTCATCTATTGGGTCTGCTAATGAAACAAACTGCTAGAGGGAGAGAAGTTGCTTCCATTATTTTAGCAGCATGTCTCCTTCGTATATCTGGACAAGAGGAACAAAGGACAAGAAGAACAGTGACGTAGGAGAGCAGGATTCCAGCGCTTGTTGCACCATAACTCGCCTTTGAATAGGTGATCTCAGCTAACTGGACCAGACGGCGTCTCATGTTATCTCTAACTGAAAATTTATGCTTCTTTCAATCCGTTATCCAGAGGGTATTTCTTTTTGGTACTTTTATAACTGCAGTGATGTCTTTCTATTTATTTGCCACATCTAGGAGCATAATTACCATTGATGGAAGCAGAACGAACTATGGACATAAAACTCCTTTATTCCATGAAGCATGCTTATACGGAAGCTGAGGAGAGAAAATTAATCTTTTTATTTTATTCTTCATATCTGTTTATATATTCGTTTTTTAATCAAGGTGTGCCAACTTGTTCAGAAGAGAGCTAAGGCTAGAAATGGCTGCAAACATCGAAAGGTTTATTTCAAAGCAATTGCAAAATTTGGCCAGAGCCTAATAATTTCTGAAATGCCACTTTTTGGTTGGTTGCCAAATGAGTCTCTGGCCTTTTTTTGAAGACAAAGGATGTGCCCTTCCTCAGAGCAAACCTGAGTCAATCGCTTGCAGGCTGCATTGTTTTCTTGCTGGGCCCTGGTGAGTAAGACATCTTCTTGCTGAGGAAAGAGAGGCCCCACTCTCATCTTCTTCAAAGGACTGATTTATGAGGCTATTCTGACGGTGTGGAATAATTGTCCGTGGAAGTACATGAACTCAATCAGGCAGGAAGTAAGGCCCTGAAATTAAATCAAAGATTGTGGCAGCATCTCTATCTGCTTTTGCAAAACTCATGAAAGACTGGGTTTCATTTCTCATGGTATGAAAAATCAGTAAGCAAGGAGTGGCTTCGGTCATTTAAGTGCAGTATGACTAAAATTGCCCTAGGAGAACCCCAAATGGAATTCTGACAGTCATTAAATTCTGACAATTTAAAAAGCACACAGGTAAGTGAAATATATATTCTGCTGAAACTGTTCTTAAAGTACCTTTTTACCTGACATGGAAACTTCAAATATTTGATGTTTGTGTAGTGAATGGGGGAAATATCGCAAAAAAGTCTTGTAGATAAAGTCTATTGCAGTATGCAAGAGTAATGAGATGAGCTACGTATAAGCCTATCTATGCTGTTCTTGACTCAGGCCTATTCCTCCACGTCCACTCCAGTCCTGACTCTTGAGTATATTTTCTCATCTTTCAGCATATTGTCTCCAACCAAGGGCATTAAAGGATTACATGGCTGAAATGCTCCTCCAGTTTCTGTGTCCTAATTAGTTCGAGTGTGGCTCAATGGTACCAGTCTTCCTAGTGAGAGATGTAAGGAAGTGGTATTCAAGCTCTTACAGTAATATAAGGAAAAACAACCTAAAGTGTGTTCAATTTTCATTAAAAAAGAAAGCGATACCTTCATATAGCTTTATTTGGACATCTATATATTTTGATCATAAGAAGTTTTAAAGAATATAATTTTTAAGTATTTCCTAAGAACATTAATTCAGGCATATTTGTAACATTGACATCCAAAAATGAAATGGTTACTTCAATCTTTTAAATGTACCCAATAAAATTTAGATTACTTAACAATTTGATATTTATGATCATCCATTATTATAGAAACATGCCCCTCTTGGGGCACCTGGGTGGCTCAGTGGGTTAAAGCCTCTGCCTTTGGCTCAGGTCATGAACCTAGGCTCCTGGGATCAAGCCCTGCATTGGGCTCTCTGCTCAGCGGGAAGCCTGCTTCTCACTCACCCCCTCTCTCTGCCTACTTATGATCTCTGTCTGTCAAATAATTAATTTTTAAAAATCTTATAAAGAATTTGCTGCTTCGATTAAAAAAAAAAGAAACATGCCCTCTTAATTGCATAAAATTTTATATTGTTCCTTTTTTATGTAAATTTATATTTCCATTCCACTTTTTCATATTTTTATGTTCAAAAATCTTTTATTAGTCACCCTATAACTTTAAGAAATATATATATATTTAAATATGACATTTTGAAATCTCATAATCATGGGTTTTTATTATTTAAAATATTATGAATTAAGATAATTATATTAGCATACTACTGACCCAAACAACATAAATAATGACACTCTTATTTATATTTATTTTAAGTATAAAAGCAAAACTGTAACAAAGATATATTTTTTAATAAGATGCATTGAACCTGAGGGGTACCTAGGTGGTTCAGCTACCTAAGGGTTAGACTCTTGATTTTTGGCTCGGGTCATGATTTCAGGGTCATGAGTGGAGCCCAGCATGGGCTCCATGTTGGGCTCCCCCTGGGTGTGGAGGCTGCTTAAGATTCTCTTTCCCTCTCCTTCTACCACTCCCCCCAACTCCTGCTCTCTCTCCCTCTCTCTCTCAAAAAAAAAAAAAAAAATTAATTGAACTTAAAAAAAAAAAAAAAGTCCATAAGCCCATGAACAAATATCACAATATTACAATGTTACTTATTGTTAAGCAGAGTTCATCCTTATGGTGATTCTATTTTTTGTTTTTGTGGTTGTAAGCACTAAAAAGACTTGTTTGCATAGATAAATAGATAAGAATGGAAGGATTTTTTAATACAAAAATATCATTCAATTCCTTTAACATTTTCTGAGTTATATAATTGCATAGGGACCTTCCATAAAAACAAAACAAAAACATTTCTAGTGATCTGTCTTTAATAACTTGATTAGGTCTTCCTTCAATTTTGTTGATAGCAATGATGTGGAAACCACACGAATCACCAAAGAATGTGTTAGCCACTAGGAAGATTACTCACTCTTTTAAAAATAAGTCCATTCATATCTTCTGCCCATTTTTTGATATGATTATCTGTTTTGTGTGTGTTGAGTTTGAAGAGTTCTTTATAGATCCTGGTTATCAACCTTTTGTCTGTACTGTCATTTGCAAATATCTTCTCCCATTCTGTGGGTTGTCTCTTTGTTTTCTTGAATGTTTCCTTTGCTGTGCAGAAGCTTTTGATTTTGATGAAGTCCCAAAAGTTTATTTTCACTTTTGTTTCCTTTGCCTTTGGAGACATATCTTGAAAGAAGTTGCTGTGGCTGATATCGAAGAGATTACTGCCTATGTTCTCCTCTAGGATTCTGATTGATTCCTGTCTCACGTTGAGGCCTTTTATCCATTTTGAGTTTATCCTTGTGTATGGTTTAAGAGAATGGTCGAGTTTCATTCTTTACATATAGCTGTCCAGTTTTCCCAGGACCATTTATTGAAGAGACTGTCTTTTTTCCACTGTATATTTTTTCCTGTTTTGTTGAAGATTATTTGACCATAGAGTTGAGGGTCCATATCTGGGCTCTCTACTCTGTTTCACTGGTCTATATGTCTGTTTTTATGCCAGTACCATGCTGTCTTGGTGATCACAGCTTTGTAGTAAAGCTTGAAATCAGGTAACGTGATGCTGCCAGTTTTATTTTTGTTTTTCAACATTTCCTTAGCGATTCAGGGTCTCTCCTGATTCCATACAAATTTTTGGATTATTTGCTCCAGCTCTTTGAAAAATGCCGGTGGAATTTTGATTGGAATGGCATTAAAAGTATAGATTGCTCTAGGCAGTATAGACAATTTAACAGTGTTTATTCTTCCGATCCAAGAGCATGGAATGGTCTTCCATCTTTTTGTGTCTTCTTCAATTTCTTTCATGAGGGTTCTGATAATCATATCAAAAAATGGGCAGAAGATATGAACAGACACTTCTCCAATGAAGACATACAAATGGCTATCAGACACATGAAAAAATGTTCATCATCACTAGCCATCAGGGAGATTCAAATTAAAACCACATTGAGATATTGCCTCACACCAGTTAGAATGGCCAAAATTAGCAAGACAGGAAACAACATGTATTGGAGGGGATGTGGAGAAAGGGGAACCCTCTTCCACTGTTGGTGGGAATGCAAGTTGGTGCAGCCTCTTTGGAGAACAGTGTGGAGATTCCTCAAGAAATTAAAAATAGAGCTTCACTATGACCCTGCAATTGCACTACTGGGTAATTATCCCAAAGATACAGATGTCGTGAAAAGAAGGGCCATCTGTACCCCAATGTTCATAGCAGCAATGGCCATGGTCGCCGAACTGTGGAAAGAACCAAGATGCCCTTCAACGGACGAATGGATAAGGAAGATGTGGTCCATATACACTATGGAGTATTATGCCTCCATCAGAAAGGATGAATACCCAACTTTTGTAGCAACATGGACTGGACTGGAAGAGATTATGCTGAGTGAAATAAGTCAAGCAGAGAGAGTCAATTATATGCTTTCACTTATTTGTGGAGCATAACAAATAGCATGGAGGACAAGGGGAGTTAGAGAGGAGAAGGGGGTTGGGGGAAATTGGAAGGGGAGGTGAACCATGAGAGACTATGGACTCTGAAAAACAATCTGAGGGGTTTGAAGCGGCGGGGCGTGGGAGGTTGGGGGAACCAGGTGGTGGGTCTTAGAGAGGGCATGGATTGCATGGAGCACTGGGTGTGGTGCAAAAATAATGAATACTGTTATGCTGAAAATAAACTAAAAAATAATCAGTCCAATATTTCAATTTGGTCCTTGATTTATTGCCCTGGTGGTTTTTACATGGAGGAAGGGCCAGGGTCAGATTCAGAAGGCCAGCATCAATCCTACTGGGCTTGGAGCTGCCAGGCGCTCTCCTTTCTTGTGCTATCTTCACAGAACTCTACACATAAGAAATTGTACAGAGCAAGAGGGTTGTGGTACTGCTTGCACAAGGTGGACAAAACTCAAGACTTGTACTCAGTGTACCACACATTAACAACCTGGAACATAGCTGGATCACAAAGAATATGAAAGAATATGGAAAGTAGGTCTTTGGAGAAATTGTTAAAGAAACTTTAGTCGGGATTAGAAAAGGCATAGGAAAACATAGTTTGTCTATACATAATTCAGGGAGAGACTAAGAGAGTTCAGGGTCCTGCTGGGAAGCAAAACTGGGATCAGGAGGAACTTTGGACAACTATCACTCCCAATGACACAATAGGAATCCTCACTCCTGTTACCGCCAGAGATAAGCAGAGACTATATTATTTTTGTTAAGGAGGGTCTATGGAAAAGCTCTTCATCATGTAGTGGGGTGGACCAAATGACTTACAGGATTGGATCCTTTCCACTTTTGAGATCTACGTACCTTAGCCTAGAGAAAACAGAAGTGTTCTAAGAGCTGCAATCCCCAGCAGCAGGAGTAGAGCAGGATCTGTGTTGAAATAGTAATATGTTTTCTATTCATAAAATGTGTTGCCAGTTACCTAACGTAGTGGAACACTATTTGAGCTCTTTGTCTGGTAGTGTGGGTGGATTTGCATGGATTAACCACACTGCTCTATCTAATCCCCTTTGTGGCCAAGGGCATGAAGTTCTGAGACTACTGGGTTTGGAAGTACAGTCTGTGGCTAAGGCATAGAACCAAGACAGGCTGCCCACTTGGGGATCAAAGCAAGACATTTGGCTGTACTCAACCAGTTCTCAGACCAATTTAGCTAACCACAAGTGCTTTTCTTACAATTAACCTCAACTCAGGGGGTGGGAGGGGGGGGGTTGAGCTTCATTTAAATGCTCTACTGGATACTAAGACCGTCAGTAGTCAAACATTTAGTTATCTAAGTAGGTATGTGAATGATTATCAATTCTGGGAGGCTCCAAGTGTTTCTGAGACATCTTTTTTTTTTTTTTTTAATATTTATTTATGTATTTTAGAGAGAGTGGGAAGGGGCAGAGGGAGAGAGAATCCCATACAGACTCCAAGCTGAGTACGGAGCCCTAGTGGGGCTCAGGACCCTGAGATCACAACCTGGGCCAAAACTAACAGTCAGAGGTTTAACGGCCTGCACCGCCCAGGCGCACTTGGCTCATCTTGTTTTGAGTATGTCTCTGGGTTGCCATTTGTGCACTTGTGGCTTACTATTTGCCTGCATGTTCTCCAGGTGTTATAATTAATACATTCATTTTTTCTGCACTCTACAATGCTTTTACGTGCCATGATTTCACTTAACCTCATCAGATATGCTCCGTGACCGGACTTTGTTCCTGTGCATCGTGCAGCTATATCTTCCCCAAACTGAAGTCTCCAAATGACAAATGGGCAATTCAGCCCATTTGTTTGCGTTTCAAAATTCATAGACAGTGCTTAAATGGTGTACAAACAAGTCCTAATATAAATGACATTATTATTTAATATGCAACGTTTTATTTTAATTTTTAACATACATATATTTTTATTTGAGTGGAAATGTAACTTCTTCCTTTTTTTTTTTTTAAAGATTTTATTTATTTATTTGAAAGACAGAGATCACAAGTAGGCAGAGAGGCAGGCAGAGAGAGAGAGAGAGAGAGAGAGGAGGAAGCAGGCTCCCTGCTGAGCAGAGAGCCCGATGAGATGTGGGGCTTGATCCCAGCACGCTGGGATCATGACCTGAGCCCAAGGCAGACGCTTAACAACTGAGCCACCCAGGTGCCCTATAACTTGCATTTTTAGATTTAAGTAGTTACTTGTATCCAAATTATACACTTCCAGATTTTAAAGTCTGAGCTTGTTGAGGGAATAGCAGTCCCCAAACACCACCTTCCCACTATTTCCTGCTCCCCAAAGTTAATCACTAAAATTTTTAGCTACTTATCTTGGTATTTACAGTTTTATTTCTTGGCAGTATGCTTAGAGTGTATTCTTCTTCTTTTTTTGTTTAAGTATTATTTGTTGACCCCCCATGCACACAGGTGAGCTCATGCACACACACACTCATACATTCTTATAAACCTTCATCTTCTTTCCATCCTACAGGTATAGTCATAGAGTAATTTGAGTAGATCAATATTCAGTGTTTACATTACTATGAGTATGCACACATTATTCACATTTGAGCAATGTGGGAACTCTATGATTAGTTTTTCTTTCCTGCAACCCTTCCTGTTTTCCCTGAACTTAAAAGTTATCTTTTTGGTTTATTTATTTGCTTGCTCATTTTTCTGTAGACTTATCACAAATGCATCTTTAAACTCTTCCAAACCAGTGTAAATCTAAATTCAATAGTCTTAAAGATAGGCATTTCACCAACTTCATCTTTTTAAAGGAAATCTTTGATAAATATGTTAAGGAAATAAATATTTTAAAAGGATTTGGGGTTGATCTATTCTGACTTTGTCATTTATATATACAACATATCATTCATATAGTATATATACCTTATATATGTAATTTATTCTGGTTGGGTGTGTCAAACCAAATTATGATTGCATTCTATCCACCCTACTGCATATTTCTTACTATTTTGCATACAACCAGTGCTCAGTAAAATTTCCAGGTAAATACTGAATAAACATATCTAAAGGTTGAGTTGTCTTACAATAGTTTTCCTTGCCTCTGTGCTCTTTATACATCTCAACAACAGCAAAACACAGAATCTTCCAAAATTTGAGAAACACATTTTTATTCTGTGAAGCCCTTTGGGAAAGCTCTTGTTGAGTCCGGTGGGTTAGAAATGAAACTGTAGTGACTCTAACAGGAATAATTCTCACTCACCTCTCTCATACAGGTACTTAGGAGTCGTTGAAATTTGCTATCTTTCCTTCTCATCACCTCTCTACTCATGCCCACTCTGATCTGTATCTAGCAAACCCATTGTGCAAATAATATATATTTCCTGGCCCATTAAAAAAAAAAAATCTTTCCAACCCCTTTCATTTCTCCTCCTGTAATAACCATTTCCTATTGTTGCTTTGACTTACTTTGTAACCACCAGTAATGTCGACAGCATTACTGACCTGTAGAGCTGTAGTGGCCCAGGGAAGGGATGGGAGTCTGCTTGCTCTGGCAAGAAGCTCAAGCCCAGCCACCCAATTCCCCCGAGGTGGGATCTTTCTCTGGTGTACAAGTTATAACGAGATAGGGTGACTATACATACTTCATGAAGTGATTTTTATCATGAACCACAAAAGAATTCTAACAATTGCTAGAGCAAGGACAAAGGATTGTGATGTGCCACTAGTTATTCAATTGGATTTTCAAATCTGCAAACTATCTATGAACATAATAGGTGGAATAAGAATGGGAAAAATGAGAAGGTTTTACATGCACCTGTATGAGAACTTATTTCATTTCATTTCAAAGCACTTTTCAGATATTCCTCTGTTGTTATTCTTCACATTTAGGGATGTGTTCTTTGATCCAAGCCCTCTTGTCTGTTATTTCAGTAATTCACACAACAGAGATGGATGAGCACAAGCTCACACACATCTGGTTGAGTGGGTGCAGTTGACTTCTGAGCCAATTTCATAGCTCTCTCCTCAAGACACACCCGTAAGTTCTACCTGATGGCTGTTTTCAGCATCTGTAATGTGGTTAAAAGATTTGGGTTTCCATGATGTACAAAAAAAGTATGAATAAGTATTTGTGTAATAAGTATTTGTATAATGGTCCTTGTTTAAAAAAACTTCATGACAGAACTTTAACCAGGCATGTCAAAAACCCAAAGCTATAAATGTTCATATTTCCACTAATAGCCTTTAGGAAACATCTTTATAAATGATGATACTCTTAAGTTCTCAGTCTGTTTCTATTATCATTGTACATATAGTGCCCTGTACCTGCTTGGTGCTCAATAATTATTTGTTGAATGAAGGGATCATCGGGTTTCTGTATTAAGTAATGCCAGTAAAAATTGCCTTCTTTATTAAGTTCCTCAATATGAAATCCAATGGACACATCTCAACTTTTATAGGTCTGATCCACTGCATTTCAAGTGTTGATTACTCCTTCATCCTCAGTGATTTCACATTCTTTGGCCTCTTTCAGCAAGTAATTTCTGTTATCTTTTCAGTCGTCATTGGTGGCTCTTCTTTTACTCCGTAAACATTAATGTTCTTCAGAATTTCTGACAGCATCTGCTCTTCTCACTCTGAATTCTTTCCTAGGGCCATCTTATCCAAGATAATTATCAATTATAGGTTACATGTGGCACATGGGAAAATGAGAAAAAAGAAGTGAGTCCAGGAGAATTTATTTTTCTTTCATGTGACAGGTAGGCTGTCCTATGCTAGTGTAGTGGCTCAGGGATGTTGGGGCTGATAACTGTTGGTCTTTCTCTCCTGGTCAGTCACAATATAGCTGCTGGAACTCCAAAATCTGTAGATGTTCTGTAGATATTCAGGCATCAGGAGGATAGGAAAAGGACAAGAGCTAGTTGAATCTATCACCTTTCTTAGGAGTATTTAAAGAATCTCTCCTCAATAACATGAACTTACTTTTCACTAGCCCAAATCTGTCACATAGCTATACCCATCCACAAAGAGCACTGGAAAACAATTTGCTTTATTTTAAAAATAGGATTCTGCTAGTAAGGAAGAAGAGCTCTAACAACTTTTATATTCTGATGACTCCAAATTATTGCTTTAGCACTGACTTCTCCTCTAGATTTAAGCTCATTCATCCAAATGCTTACTAGATGTCTACACCAGTACAAAAAGTCCCAATGGTCTTCCAATCCCAACATGTTAGATCCCTAAATTTTATCTCCATCTTATAGTTGCTTTCTTTCCCTCATCACCTCATCTACATTCACTGTAGATTTATTTTATACCTGCTCCTTGCCAGGCACCATATTAAGAGGTGGCTTTGTGAACATGAATGTGATATACTGCCCATCTAGAGGAATATAGAATCTACCTAAAGGAATCCACAAGTGGGTGACGTCAAGTGCTACCCAGATCCCCCTTTGGGATTGCCCTCCTTCTTCCAGCTGCTGGGAGTGTTGGATGTTCATTCTCCCAGAATTGCTCTAAATTGAAGAGGGAAGCTTCCTTGTCTATCATCAAGTACACTTCTCACAAGCAGCTGGTTGAAGTAAGAGCACAAAGCTTCTCCTTCTTAGGTGGGGCAAAGGTGAAGAATTGTCCCAGCCACAGAGCTTGCTATGAGGTTTATGAGGCTTTTGAAGTGATTGCATCACAACTGGACTCCTCTCTCTATTCATCTTACTTCATTCACTCACTCACAGGCATTGTTTCTGTACTTCCCAAATGCAAAACTAGTACTAGTCTGTTTTCCAGTGAATCCGATTTGCAACAGTGTATCAGGATTGGTACTACAAAGTAGAAACTAAAACGTCATTTTGAAGATGAATGTCTAGTAATATATATACTCCTTCACTTAGGTAATAATGAGAGCCCTGAAATGCTATAATGGGACTACTGTTCCAACTTTCACAGTTGGAGAACTGGAATGCATTGTGGTATATAAGAATGAACTGGTGGGGCAGGGAACTGTTTGAGGAAGTAGTTATTAAAGAATCATTGAGATAGTGGACTGTCACTGGAGGCCACTGATGCACTGGAGAAAGACAAGGGCAAGCTAAGGCTGATGAATCAACAGCTCAAGCGAAGTGTGAAAACCGGAGTCTCCTTGTCAGCCAATAATGAAAATCTCATCTGCAACTAGAGGGCAGAGAAAAGTGAGAATCAGACTCATCACTGAATTATAAGAACAGCAGAATTCTTGAGGTTGAATTCTCAATCTCAGCAATTCAGCTAAACAGAGTCCAGGGTGTTACTTGGGAAAGAGTGGGACACTGAAACTGGGTTGGGGACATCTGGATCAATGCATTAAAAAGTCTTGAATCCCCATGTCCCTTTGTATTTTCTGGTTCCACAGAAGTGGCCCCCTCTTCCCTATGAAACTCTAGCTCTTCCTCCTCTCTGCTTGTAGATAATGGTGAAGGTTCTAACTTGCAAGACTACATGAACTCCTTTCAGTATGTATCCCCATGTCTCTTCCTCGATACAGAAGAATAACTATAGCTAAGTCAAAACATAATATAGATTAGGAAGCCCTGAGTTGCTAAGGGAGGAAAGGCACGATATCACAAAGAAGCTGCAGTATCTAGCTAGGGGTGTATGTATGAGACTAAAGATGTTGATCAAGAGGGGGCAGAGCATAAAGTCAGAAAAAGAAAACCTTGTCAATATGGGAGCACTTCCACAATATAGGATTTAATACCCTGGCAGGGACCCCAAGAACCTGGAAAGATGTGCAGATGGGCTGGCTCTTGGAAGTTAGAAGAAAATGATGGCTCAAGTTTGGTGAAGTAGAAATGCCAGAACTGCCATGATTGAGAGTGGAAGAAGGTACTGAAAGGCTCAGAAAACTGACATGTTAGACTAGATGTAATAGATGAGGTGGGAAAGCCCAACAGCCAACACTCTTCTGCGAGATGGCCTAGAGGATACCCTATTTAGTACAGTACATTGGTGAAAAGACAACCTACTAAATGGAAGAAGATATTTGCAATGACATAGCTGATAAAGGGTTAGTATCCAAAATATATAAAGAACTTATACAGCTCAACACCAAAAAACAAATAACCCAACTAAAAATGGGCAGTAGACATGAATAGACATTTCTCCAAAGAAGACATCCAGATATACCAACGGATACATGAAAAGATGCTCAGCATCATTCATTATCAGGAAAATGCAAGTCAAAACCACAGTGAGCTATCACCTTATACCTGTCAGAATGGTTAAAATCAAAAAGTTAAGAAACAACAAGATTGGCAAGGATGTGGAGAAAAAGGAGCCCTTGTGTACTATTGGTGGAAACACAAACTGGTACAGCCACTTGGAAAACAGTACGGTGGTTCCTCAAAAAATTAAAAATAGAACTATCCTTTTTCCAGTAATTGCACTACTGGGTAAAAAAATATGAAAATGCTAATTCAAAGATTCAAAGAGATATATGCACCCCAATGTTTATAGCAGCATTATTCACAGTAGCCAGACTATGGAAGCCATCCAAGTATCCATCAATAGATGAATAAATAAAGAAGATATGGTATATATATATATATATATATATATATATATATATATATGAATATATATGTAGGAATATTACCCAGACATAAAAAGGAATGAAATCTTGCCATTTCCACAACATGCTAGGTGAAATAAGCCTGTCAAAGGAAGATAAATACCACATGATTTCATTCATATGTGGGATTTAAGAAACAAAATAAATGAACAAAAGAAAAAAAAGAGACAAACCAAAAAACAGACTCTTAATTATGGAGAACCAACAGACGGTTATCAGAGGGGATGTGGAGTGGGGGGTGGATGGGTGAAATAGGTGAAGGAGATTAAGAATATACTTATATTGATGAGCACTGAGTAATACATGGGTTTGTTGAATCACTATATATTGTACACTGAAAACTAACATCACACTGCATGTTTACTACACTTTAATTAAATTAAAAAAAATATGTATCTTAAAAATGCAGTGGTCAAAGTGGCACCACCATTACAAGGATGATTATTCTCTACTGGCCTGGACTGATGGTAGGAGTTACTCTTACAGAACTTGGCTTTCAGATAGCCATGCGGATGATGGGGTCCCAGAAATAATAAGGACCAGGTGGCACTGCTTAACCAGAAGGCAGGTGGGCATAATTTCATAATAAGTGTTGAAGTTGGAGGAGCAGCCAGAAAGCTTAACCTGTAGAGAGTCATGGAGATGGTTAACAGAACACAGCATCTCCAGGGGCAAGATAGAAGGACAGCCAACAAGAGTATTGCTCAATCTAGTTATTAAAAAGAAATTGAGTATGGATAATCAGAAGGCTGAGGGCAGCTGCTCGCCAAAATAGTCATGAGTCTTTTCCCAATTTATAGGCTAGATCCCCAGTAGGAAGGATGTTGTTTCTGATCCAATGTCTCATAATGGTTCATCTGTTAGTTGTTGCGCAAAAGACAAAATATCTCCTAAGAGCATGTATACTCAAACTCAAACACACACATCACAAATCATGATCCAAAAGCAGTTCTCAAGATGAGATTTTACCTCATGTACTCATACTTGAAATTAAAAAAAAAAACAAAAAACAAAAAACAAAAAGCAAAAAACATAAAGGAAAGAAAAATATGGGATTGGGTCTATAAGTTTAGAGTGAGATATACTGTAGGCCTCTTTTTCTCTTTCTCTCTTTTCTCTTCTATCATAACTTAGATTAGACTGGGGATTTTCAAAATTGACCTTCCAAGAGGACTGTAAGTTTGATTGGCTAAAGGGTATGAGGGAGGGCCATAAACAGGCAGGGGAGTAAAGGGAAGAGAGCACTCCTTGAACTGAGTTGTTTAGAATGCCTGAAAATAGAGTTTATGCACACTATGGACTGAGCCGTCAGTTAATTCATTCAATGTTTGAGTACCTTCTGTGACCAGGCACTGTTTAGGTTTTGAGAACTCAAGTTGAGTAAGATGTGGTTCATGCTCTCCTGCAGCTTCTACCGAGAAGCAGAGACCAGCAAACCAAAGATTATATTTCAGTGTGAACTGATCCAAAGGAGATAGTGGTTCAGCAGTGGCTTGGCCATGTGCTGATTCATGATATTTTTCTTCTCTGCATCCAAAGAAAATATCAGTACCCACCTCTGAGGCTCATTTTTGTAGGTAAAATGCAGTAAAGCACATGAAGTACTTAGCAGAGTGCCTGGCACATTGTAAGTGCTCTGCTAATTTTCTTTTATTATCTTCACTACTGTTGTTGCTATCATTATTGTTGATATCATTAGTGAACTAAGAAATGCTTTGGGGAAAAAAATGACATCAAGTCTGCTATTGATTTAACTCTTGCTTTAAGTTTTAATTAAAAAGCAAAAGTGGCTAAAGGCATAGTGACCTTCGGTTTCCTAGTAAGAATTTCAGTCTTTTATACAAAACTTTTCCCTTTTTGTTTTAAAAAAACAAAACAACCTTATCATTGACTCTTTTACATCCACCCTTTCACTCACGCTCCTTCATTCAAACCGCTTCAATGAGTGCCTACTCTCTCCTGAGCAACGTCTTAGGTACAGAAGATACCAGGATGGAAAAGATAGTATTGGTCTTCAAAGAACTATCTCTTTTAACTCAACCACCACCCTATGAGTTATAGATTATTATGTTCTTTTTTAAATAAAGGAGTCATTAGGTCAGAGAGGCTAACTAATCCCTCCAATGTCTTAGAGCCACCAGATGTCAGGGTCCGTCCTGGGGCCAGGTCCTCTGATAGACCATAAAGTCTATGCTTTTTTATGTGCTAGGTTAGAGTGGGTATTCAGGTGCAAGAAATTATTGGTCTTCTGTGATGAAGCATAATTCCAAAAACAATAGAGGAAACAAAAGGAGCAATACGTTGGGTTGGGTCTATAACCTGAAGTCTGAGACATGGTCCTTCCCTGTACCGTGTCTATAGTGACAGTAAGAAACTTGGAGAACATTTGATGCTGCTGTTGGTGGAAGAGCTGGAGACAACAGCCGGAGTCACTGTCCCGGTCTCTGAAAAGGAATGTTGAATGTACAGAGTAGAAAACTGGAATAGAATCATCTTCATAGACCATGAGTATGGGAGTAGCTAATTGGGGGAGTAAACGACAAGTGGGGAAGCAATGAAGAATAAAGAAAAACTTGGGAGGGATCTGAAGCCAAGAAAGCACCACAACACAGGGATCCAGAGCAGAACTGAGCAAGGAAACTCTGAGATCAGACAAGATCTGGAGAGGCCTTAAAACGAAACAAAACAAAACAAACTTTAACTTGTCAAGAAAAGAGCAAGAAAGGAATAAAGCTTATGTATAGGTTTTGGATTATGTAAAATTCTTGAGTTTTGTTTAATAGTTTAAAAAACAAAAGAAGGGGCACCTCGGTGGCTCAGTGGGTTAAAGCCTCTGCCTTCAGCTCAGGTCATGATCCCAGGGTCCTGGGATCAAGTCCTGCATCGGGCTCTCTGCTCAGCAGGGAGTCTGCTTCCCCTTCTCTCTGCCTGCCTCTCTGCCTACTTGTGATCTCTCTCTGTCAAATAAATAAATAAAATCTTAAAAAAAATAAAATAAAAAATAAACAGAACAAAACAGGGGAGCCTGGGTGGCTCGGTTGAGCATCTGCTTTCAGCTCAGGTCATGATCTCCAGGTCCTAGGAGGGAGCCAACATCTCTTTCTTTCTCCCTCTGCCCCTCCCCATTGCTCATGCTCTCTCTCTCTCTTAAATAAATAAATAAAATCTTAAAAAAATGTTTTTTTAAATTAATAAAACTGAAGAAACCTCTCATGACATTGCACTGTAACCACTAAACTAAACTAGAAGAGACTACCATGAATAATCTGTGCAGAAAAATAAGGCACGCACAACACGTGTCTATCTATGACCTTCTGTCAAACATTTTTGGTGATTAATAAATATGCTGAAAGTTGAAATTCAAGATCCACCAGCTATTAGTTCTTAGTCCTGCTTCCTGAAAATAGCTACCACACTCTTCGATTTTGATCTGACACACTTCCCCTCCCATCGATCTAGAAACGGCAGGAAAACTGGAAAACTAGTGTCAGGTTTGAGACTGACCAGTAAAACAGCCAGTGATATTAGGTTCACTTTCCTTGAGTCTTTTGGGGGAGTGGGAACCAGGAGGTGAGGGATGGACGGGGGGAGGATGGGAGGGTGGGAAGGCGGGGGGCGGGGGTGGGGGGAGGAGGTAATTGAGATGTCGATATCCTCTTTATGAACAGCCCTGGTCAAGTACCCACCATCTGACAGATGCGATCCGTGTGGGTAACTGAACAGAGTCATTCATTCTCTGCATGATTTCTTTCAAAAAGCAGCCTTACTTATCTGTTGTGGCTGACGCCACTAACTAAATTAACCAAATAACCGCAGCTTTGCCTTTCTTTTTTGGGGTGTGGGTAGATAATCATTTTAAAAATAAGGGAAAGCTCCAGCGTTAATTACAGCATGGTCTGAAAGACCTTAAAAAATAACACACTCCGGAAACACACGCTGTAGAAGACTGTTGCTTTCCTGCAGTTCCGCTAGAGAACTGTGCCCAGTTCTTCCAGAAAGAGTGTTTCCTTAGCTTGATTTAAATAGAGATTAGGCAGTGAGCAGATGGAGCCTGTTGGAGGTGGTTGGCCGGCTGGCTGGTTAGACTGAGTACATGGAGACTGGGTGGGGGAGCCGCCGGGGAGGGGAAGAGCAGGGGATTCCAAACGGAGCAACTCTTTCCAAAAAATCCTTCACTTTTACGAAATATTGGGACCTGGAACTGGATCTGAATCTGGATTTCAAGAACAAAATCATAAAATATGTTTGGCCTTGCTCTATTCCTCAAACAGAAAGAAGTAGCTAGAAGGGTGTCAAAGCTAACAAGGCTTTAGGAAAACCCCTAAAAGAAAAATCTAGCTACTTTTGAATTATCTGGGGGAATTCAGTTGATAACTGTCCCAAGTTTCAATCCTTACCTTTCTCTAGGTTCTAGGTAGTGAAAAGGAAAATTCCTATTCAGGCGTACGTATTGTTAGTTTAACCCTGTCCAAAAGGAGTTTCTGTTCTAGTTCATGCTGCACTGCCCATTCCAGAAGCTGCCAGCCACATGTGATAACCGAGTGCTTGAAAGGAATTTTTCCTTTGCTGTAGCCAAGTAAAAGTTTAGTAAATAAGAAAGAAGAAGTTCGGGGGAGATATAAAAAAGTAGTAAATCTACTTTCAGTGTACTCAGTATAATAGGAAGGAAAGTCGAGAAACTGGGATTTCTCAATATGGAATTTCTATTATGACTTCACAATAAATAGTAAAAGGCGGAAACTAGGTGAATAATGAATATTGTGTAATGCAGAATTCAGAATCTATTTAATAGTAGTAAAGTAAAAAAACAAATAAACAAGCAAACAAAAAAAAAATCCCAAAACAACAGCAACAAAAAAACAGGGTTGTAAAGATCCAGGGTTTCTCAGACCTGTTCCAAAGACTTATACTGGCCAGGAATAAAGTCTAAAAAATAAGTAACTACTCATATTTTCATAAAGCTGGGTTTAATAACTTTTCTGGTGCTATAATTTCCTACTCTTTATGATATCATGGTGAGAATAGACTGATGGTACTTTTTCCCTGTTTTTGCAAGACTGAAATTTGGCAATGTTTCATCCTGTCTAATGTGTATTTAAACTACAACTGGACAATAAAATGTAAAAAAAAAAAAAAAAATCCATGAGCCCCTAATTTGGTTTACTTTTTATTTTGCAAATGAGGAAAATGAGTCCTGGGAATGTTGAATCACTTGCCCACACCCAACCCTACTTTCCCAGCTGCAATGTAGTTCCAGTGGTCTTCTCCCCATCTCTCTTTACCACAACTCAAGTGCCTCACAACCAAAACTAGAGCTTGTAATAGGTTCCCAATGTGTCTACTCCATTAATACTTTCAATTTCAACTTCCCATGGTTACTTGGGAAAATCTTACTATTAAAGACAAATGATACTCAGGGCATCTGGGTGGCACAGTCATTTGAGCAACGGACCCTTGGTTCTGGCTCAGGTCCTGTTCTCAGTGTTGTGGGATTGAGCCCCACATGAGGCTCTATGCTCACTGTCGGGTTGCTTGAGATTCTCTCTCCTCTGCCCCTCACCCTTCTCTCTCTCACTCTCTCAAATAAATAAATAAATCTTAAAAAAAAAAATGAGTGATGCTCTTTTTTACAAATTGTAACTTAAAGGACACATCAATAATACATGCTCAGTGTGGGTAATTCAACTCCCAGAATTCTGTCAGAAATGCACTTATATTTGCACTTAGATTGGATTCAGTTGAGGGGATGGACCAATTACATAGTATTGACATCTCAGTCCATTCAGTCATTGTGTGTCACTTAGTGAGTTTCAGACATATATTGTATTATGACAAATTATACTTATCAGATGTATTATTATTATCTAAATTAACAAGATTTCCATAATTCCCAAATTTGTTTTTTTATGCACAAGCTGATTTGATTAAGTTTGTCAGAGTAACAGTTGAACATAAATTATCAGCTTTGACTAAATATTTAAAATTACTGACCCAAACCAACTGATAATTAAAACTATTTTCTAAACTCTGTAAAAACTCTGTTACCATTCTGCTGGTTATGAATCCTTATGTATCAATTCCTAGAAGAAATCTCTTTTTGAAGACTTTTCTTTCCCATTGAGATGGGTGCCACAGGAAGGACAATTTCATATCTTTTCTTCTATACAGAAATATCTTCTTTTTTTAAACTAACATTTTGCTTCATAAGGGAAAAAAAACAAAAGTTCCCGTACTGTGTTCATTAGCCACAGATGGCTCATGACTACTGAGCTAGGCAATGCAGATTTGGAACATTTTTATCATTTCAGTAAGTTTTCCTGGATAGGACTGGTCAGAGTATGTCATGAGTATGAATTTATTTTTCTACCTAGAATTATTGATTGGGATTGAGAAGAAGGGGAGATTTAATCTTGGGAAAGTTATGGACTGAATTTCCAACAGAAGTAAAAATTAGCTTGATTTTGTTTACTTTTGAGAAAGGGAAATACAAAATATTGAATTCAACTGCATTTCAGATGAGGAAGAATGGATCCAGATTCTATTAAAAATATTAGTCTTCAGTACACATTAGAGCTAATTAATGCTGAGAAACAAAACTGGGGGGAGGAGTATATACCTGTGCAGCAAGGGAAGGACTGTGGGAGGGTTAAGAAATTAAGTAGTCAAAACTTAAGCATTTAGTACTGCCCTATGCCCTCTGAGGGATCCAGCAGAGGTCCAGTCATTCCGAAGGTGGCAGGAAGGGAAGGGGCAGAAAGGGGAAAGGAAGAAACTGTAAGAAAGAAGAACTAGGGCTCTTTGGGGTAGATACTGATTGTGAGTATTTGAGTAAACCATTAGCGGTCTTCCCTGGCCTTTGAAATTCAAAATGCATAGGCCAAGCTCTCCTTGGATGTCGGTGTATCCTCCAAGGAGAATGTTAATCTCAGGGCTTCAGTGACTCAAACCAGAGAAATGTAATCTCTCAGAGCACTTGCTGCCAGCAAAATAGAATCAGGGGTAGACCTTGATCTATTTTGCAACTCATGTCTTCAGAGGGATTTGGAGAGACCAATGTAGATTTTGATATAGAAATATCTCATAGATTTCATGCACTCCTTAGAGAATGCAGGGTCATAATGCAATGAATAGATTACACCATGCCATTAATAGAATCTTACCCTCTGTAAAATGTGTTATTTTGCCCCGTATTGTTTCATTTTTCATTATCTCTTCAGAATTCCAGCATGGGTAGTTCTCCAAATGGTTTATAGAATACACTGAAGCAAACATGTTTAATATCCAGGATACTGGGTGATGGTAGAAAATTCACTCCAGACAAACAGCAATGGAAATGTCAGTCCTCCAGTTACAATTGCGAATGGTCTATGTAGCTCGCTGGATAACCCCCTTAACTCTTGAGATCCTCTGTATGATACCGTCTGTATGATACGTGATGTCCGTTGGGAGTCTGGAGGTTGGAGTTTTGAGGATGCATAAGTAAATAATCGGCAAATGAACAAAAGCACTTGAAAGGAAAACATGGAGTAGAAAAAGAAAGAAGCAAAAGAAAAAGAGGGGAAAAAAGGAGGAAAAGAAGGAAGAACAACAGCTAAGAAGGAAGCAGAAAAGTAAAGCCTCAAAAGAGAAGGGAAAGAGGGAAAAGAAGGGGAAGGAGGGGAGAAAGGACTGGGGGGTCGGAGGGAGGAAGAGAGGGACACAGAACAGGAAACACAGTGATGAGAAGAAGTCAGATGTCCCTGATAATTATCTTGAGTGCCACTCAATGAAGCCATGTCTGCTTTATACATCTGTACACAGGTATTTATCTGAGAAGCATTTACTGAGCATCTATTATGCAAAGTCTCTGGGAAGGGGGCGGTGCAAAGGCTTGTCAAATGAACCGCAAGGTGCACCATTGTGGACGACCCTAGAAACATCTCTTTACAATTTCAGGACTGAACTATATTAGTCAAAAGAAAAATTGCTAAGAGAGTTCAGTTAAAATAAAAATCTCAGTAGAAGAACAATAATAATAACATAGCGCTTTGAAAATACTTCAAGCCTAGTATTTCTTTTCACTCATTTCTAGGTCAGTATTCTGGTTTCTCTCACAAATTCCTAACATTCCTTCCACATTTTGTATCAATTACAATTTTGACAGACTATAATAGGGAAGTCAATTTGGCCTTCTTTTAGCTGCTTGCTGCTTTATTATTAATCTTTTTTCTCTTATTCCATATAATATATTTCAATTTCAAGAGGACAAGTAAGATACAAAAATGCACCATTGTCCAATTTGACATGAGCCTGAAGCTGAAAATCGTAATTTATTTTCACTTTTTACCTTTATTTAGGAATGATAGGGTGGCCACCCCTTTCTGATGTGAATTGAGTCAAAATGTTCTTCTCAGTTAAAAAAAAAAAAAAAAATAAAAAAGCCCAGAACAGATTCAAAAAGCTCATGTGTGAGAGGGGCAGAAGTGAAATACAACAGAACACAAACACAAAAAAAATGTAAAACAAAAAAATAAACAAAAACTATGATCTCCACACAAAAGCCTACATGCAGATGTTTACAGCAGCTTTATTCATAATTGTAGAACTTGGAAGCAATCAAGATGTCCTTCAGTAGGTCAATGGATAAATAAACAAATAAACTGTGGTCCATCCAGACAACGGAATGTTATTCAGTGCTAAAAGGAAGAACTATCAAGCCTTGAAAAGACTGGAGGGCAGTTAAGTGTATACTACAAAGTGAAAGGTACCAAACTGAAAGGTACCTGCTGTGTAACTCCAACCATATGACTTTCTGGAAAAGGTAAAATATGGACACAGTGAAAAGATTAGTGGTTATCAGGGACTACATAGGTGGGGAGGGATGACCAGGCAGAGCACAGAGGAATTTTAGGGCAGTGAAACTGATCCGTATGATACCATAACAATAGATACATGCCATTATACATCTGTCCAAACCATAGAATGTACAACATCAAGAGTGACCCCTAATATAGACTATGGAGTTTGGGTGATAATGATGTGCCAATGTTGGTTCATCAATTGTAGTAAATGGTCCACTCTGGTGGTGGGGGGGCAGTGTTGGTAATTGTAGTGGTTGTGCACGTGTTGGGGCAGGGGTATATGGGAAATCCTGTGTTTCCCCCTCAGTAGTGCTGCCAACCTAAAATTGTTCTAAAAAATAGTCATAAAAACAAAACAAAAGCCAAACCAAAGAACCCCCAACTAACTAGCTAACTAACTAAAATTAGTTCTGGTAAAAACAATGTTATGTATCTTTAACCAAGTCTACCTAATCCTGGCACACCTAGAACTCCATGTCGTAGAAATGGTCCCTCCACTCAAGCAGCCCTTGCCCAAGACCTATTTTGGCCCTTCACCTCCTGCCACAGGCTGATCTACCTTTGTGCACATAAGAGTGGGCCCCACCACCATGCTTTTCTTGGCAACTTCCTTGTGATAACTTTTACTGTCTTGCCAAGGCTCAACAACCTTATTTTATTATAGGGTAAAGTTTCTTCAGCATATTCTCAGCAGCAGCGAGGTGGCCTCCTTAATGGAAAATCACATCAGAATCCTGCTTCATAATCTCCATGGGCTTCAGAGCCTCTGCCTCACTTCTGTCATCACATCTCTAGGTGACGTGATTCCTCCAGGAGGAGCATTTGGATGTGGCTCCAGCCCGGCCCTCTGTGCTCTACTATACTTACACAGACTCCTGCATTAAGCAGTCCTAGATCAGCCTTGCTGAGGTGCTTGTTGCTAATCTAGCGTTTGACCCTGGTTTGACTTCCTGGTGAGGAGAAATGTGCCAAAGAAATCTGGAGAAGGAGCATTACTCTCCCAATGAGAGGTAGTTTTTGCTCTTGATTCATAGCCACCAAAAGCCATCACTTGGTGCAGAAAGCACAATGGGGCAACTGAATCAACTATATGCAGACATTCCTTTTTTAGCATATTTCCTTATCAGAACAGACCTCAACCTTGCAGGCAGCTCCTGGATTTCAAAATCATGTGAGCATTTAGAAACATGAATGAGAATAATAAAGCAAAATCTTAAAATGACTTCAAGAGGAGGCTCTTTGAATTAATACACATAGGAATGTTAAAGGCAAGCAATTGAATTGCTCATTGTACCATAAAAAAGGAAAATCAGGAAGAGAAGAACTGTTAAATACTGTAAAGCCATTAAACAGGAGGCTATTAGACCGAGGTGGCTATAATCCCGTGGCCGCTGGTGTAAGCAAACTGAACCTAGACCAGTTGAGTCCTGTAAATGCCTTCAGATTAAGAAATCGAAACTTAAGAACAACCAATAACAGCCAGCCAGCTAGGCTTTCTCAAATAAGGCAACCGCTTGAGCTACATCCAATCCAGGAATTTCCTACCTTTGCACCACTTCTTCTCTTCTGAAGCCTTTCCCTTAATTCCTTCCTGCAGAGTGAGCCCCATCACTTCCTGATTCAGTGCTGCCCAGTTGGACTCTGTGCTTGCTCACATAAACTCTTGTGAATTTTAATGTGCCTCAGTTTATCTTTTACTTATATTAAGACAGAAAAACTAACGCTAAAAGGATAATATTTTAAAATTTATATGAAGATTAAATTGATTGAATTGAACCTCAAGAAATTATCCCCTCGTCCAATGTACTCTTCATTGCCAATACTTTTCAGAATTACTTTGAAATAATTAAAAGACAGTCCATTGTTCTTGGTGATAATGACACACAGCTCTTTTCCTTTGAATTCTTTTTAGGAATAAATCATCTATGGTCATTGACTCTAAATCTTTATTATCTTTTGTTCTTTGTATTTCCCTTTCCACGAAGACAACTATCAGTCGAAGATACCAATGATCTCAACATCATTTCCTTCCCATTTTTTACTTATCCTCATGAATTTCTGCACAAGGACTTAATACTGTTGAGCATGGTCCTCAGAGTCACACAGACCTCAACAGGACACTCCCATCTCTCATGAGGTGTGTGATTGCCACAAAATTATCGAAAATTTCAAAGCCCTGGTTTCTTCAAGTGAACCTCCCAGGATAGTTGAGAGAACTAAATAAGTTTGTGCATGTGAGAGTATGGAACTGCATACTTGCCAGGCCCCGTGAGCAGTTTCCTTCCCCATAACCTCCGTCAGCCTTGTGTAGCCATCTGCCCACGTGCTACCATCATGCTATGGAAGCTAGGTTTTCCTCCTTCTCTGAACACTGCTTCCAAGACTTTTTCTCAAATGCTGTTCCTCTTCCAAGGCAGTTTCCTCAGTGCCACCTCACGCATGCCAACAGCTCAGATGCTGCTACAGATAACTGGGTGCTATGTAGCCAGCTTGGGTTTCAGCACTCCTCCCAAATTCTCAGACATATTTCAACCTGTCTGCTTGACAACTTTCTGTGGGTGTCCAAACCTCACCTCAAACTCCATTTCACCCTTCCAGAACTCTACATTCTCCTCTCCACCTGAGCTCTCCCTTGGGTCTCCAAGGAACCATGAATTTGCTTACATCGGCTTCACCACTTAGAGAAACACTTCCACTGGCCTATCTTGCATTTAACTATCACACCTTCATTCATGAGATGGTTGTATGGAGAAAACATCTAACCACCTGCAAATCCAGCGTTGAAGACACTCATTAATAGTTTTCCAAGATCTTTACCAAAGGCGGTGTAAAGAAGAAAACACTGGGTCTGGGAATAAGATTGAAGGTTGAGTTTTAACTCTGAAATTTAATGGATTGTGCAGGTTTCAAGTGATTATTTTGCCTCTGAACTTTAATTTCCTCAACTGTAGAATTGGGATGATTATCATAGCAATGATTCATAGTCTTCGTTTATCATGATATCATATATGTGGAAGTCCTATATATGCTAGGATGTGCTATAAAAATGAATCTGGCTTTGTGATTCTTTCAAAGCCTGAAACACAGTAAGTACTACGAGGATCTGTTCTGAATGTAATTAATACATAAGAGCTACGGGTTGACATGCTCATGCTTGATCCTGACAGCATTCCTTTGAACACTTTCCTTCTTTTTAGGTAATGACATTGAGGCCACAAAGTAGTAAGTGACTGTGGGTCAAGACAATGGATCTTAAGTAATCTGTTTTTAAGTCTAGTCTTTCCCCCAGTGTTTCATGCTTTTTCTCATTATGCTGTCCATTTTCAAGGCATACATATTAGGTTAAATTTTAGAGAGCAAATAGAACAGAGTTCAAGGAGCTATTCTACTTTTCTCTGTGCCCATTTACTCAGACCATGTCTGAACCTGATGTCCAGCTCCCGAACAACTCAAACACAAAATCTGCCAAACAGTTCAGTGTTTGACTAACTTTATAGTGAGTTGACTGAATGGTTGGTCTTATATAGACACAGTGTCCTTTTAAAACAAATAATCTCAAATAATTTTGAGATTGTCACAAAGAAAGCTTTCAGGACAGCATTGATATTTACTGACTAAAAGTAAACTATTTGCAGTGGTCCTACTAGAAACATAATTCTGTGTAATGGAAAATTAAAAATGAAAGCATTGCTCATGCTTGCATGTATTTATGACTCCCATAATATAAAATATATGCAATTATTCCATTTCATTATATATATTCTTACCTAAACAATATTATCTATGACATAAAAGCCTTCAATGAAGTAAGAATTTGAAATTATCTAATATTGTGATGCACTCAAGGAATCTAATCAGATTTTAACTAATCAGATATTAAATGGACATTAAAAGGAATCTAATCAGATTTTAATCTAATCACATATTAAATGGACACGAACACAAAAATTATATTGAATTTTAGTTTCAAAAGTCTTCAAAAGACTGACACACAGCCATTAAATATGATAATGCCATCATACTTACTGACTTAAATGTTCATGTATACATATGTCAGGTGAGGAGACAATGTGTCTGAAAACATTCTGTCTGTGTGAGCTTGCATGGGAATATACAGATGGACTGATTTACCAAAAGATGTTAAGAGTAGTTTTCTCCAAATGGTGGAACATCGTGTGAGTTTCAGCAAACATTTCTTATGATTATCTGCATTAAGTAAATTTCCTTTTTACAATGAAAGTTTATAATTTTTAAAATTAGGGTAAGTATTTTCAGTTTGAAGTTAAAGGAGCAAAACCTAATCTCTCACAAATCCGCGATGAGGTGAAGTTAGGACCTGGCAGGTGCACCAGAAAGGTGACGTGTAGCGCCATATTCAATCAACAAAACTGAATGTTGTTATTGCCGCTAAAGCGGCCACTAGAGAAAAAACAAAATAAAACAAATTCATTGAAGTTGAAAAATGTAAAAGAGAGCCAGACGTAGAAAGAGTGTAATAAATGAATACATGTGACCACAGCAGGGTTTTTGTGTAATGACATTCGCGAATGTCCCATTCAAATACCAACCCTAAAGAGCTGTTCCACATCACTTTAAGAGTGAAGCCTGTCCCCTTCCTGCTAATCAGCTAGCTGCATCTCTAAGTGCCTCCTGTGAAATGCTGACACTGACACAGCCTAAGGCTGCTGGGTCCTAACTCTTGGGGACCAGTCATTTCTGCAGTCTTTAGCCAAAGCAGAGCGGTGGTACATTGGCAAAAGCGTAGGCACAATTTAAAAGGATGTGCATGTGCCAGCACTTACGGGGATTGAGAAAAGACATTTGTAGAAAGCAAAATACCATTTTTTTTAAACCCAGTTTTGTTGGGCCTTAATTAAAGAGGCCTTTCCCCTCTTTTCTGCTGCTTGGGCTGTGGGATTGCGGCTTCTCCTGGCTTAGAGGGGCATTTCATTGGTCCCGGGGCTAATTAGGAAGGACTCACACTGTTCCCCAGCCTCCTGAAAGACCAGAACAAAGGCTGCTGCTGGTAGATTGCAGCTCTGCCTCGAATGCAGAGGCTCAGGAGTAAAAGAGAAAGAAAAGCTTTTGGATAGAAAAGCCTTTTGATGCCGTGAAAGAAATTAAGAACTAAAACAGAGGCCTAGGCGCTGCTGCACACAGCCCTCCGCACAGACTCCATTGTGTGTAGGAACAAGGTCAACAAAGCCAGTCTGATCCTGAACACCTCCCATTAAAGAGGCATCTATTAGTTTCTGCGTCCCGAGCTCTTCCACCGTGAAGCACTCTCCCAATCAGACCGTCTGGTGCTGTGATAAACACAGATAAATGTGAGCAGCATCACGCATTCATCTGAACAATTAATGCATGATTTCCTTGTTGATTGTTTGCAAATACAGTGCAAACAATTGTGTTTTCTTTTTTGAACCGAGCTCTAATAAAGAAAGCTGTTAAGGAAAAACATGTGCACACACACCCATCACGATATCAGCAGCTCATTGATGTTCCACCCAAATTTAACCAAATCCCTCTCCGTATTTTAAAATAATTGCAGTTTAACTAAACAACCTGAAAAGAATACGCTTGTTTTTCTCCACGGATGTATGGAAGTCCTGGGTGCTAATGACCTTTCTAATAGCCCAGATCTCTGAGTCCCAAGTCACTGAAGCTCAACGTGTCCACTTGTTCTGAAACCTGCAGTCTTCAAGCACAGAACTGAAATGGAAGTCCTTTTTCTAATGGTATGAACTTAAAAAATGGAGAAGCCTTTTTTCAGAGATCTTCCAAATAATGCCAATTGCCCTGTAATGAGCACTTTTACACCAACTCCCACGTGAAGCACTCTCCACACATTACCTCATTTAACTCTGAGAAATCTGTGACTTCAGCACGATTACGATCTGCGGTCTACAGACGAGGAGGCCAGGGCTCTCTGAGAGGCCACACGTAAGAAGGAGGATCCAGGTACCAGGGCAGAGTGGAAATTTGAAATCATGGCTTCCTAACTTCAGGGGCCAGACTTTCAACCCTGAGACACAGGTGGGTAGAACTGACATTTGAATGTGTATGTAATCATGTGGAATTACAGAATCAGAAGTCACAGAATCCACACTCCTCAATTTGCAGATAAGAAATTAGCCTCAGAGAAGTTAGAGGATTTGTCTGTGTTCACCCAGTTGGTTTGGTAAATTGCAATCTCCTAATTTCAGAGATCTTCTGAATCGGAAGATTTGTACAGTCTGGCCTCAAATGACACAAGGGGAGTGAGGGGGTTGGGCTAGCAGGGCCACAAGGCCATAGTTCTCTGATTCAGCGGGTCTGGGACAGAGTGCCAGCATTTGCTATCTGAAACCATTTTCCCAAGTGATGCTGATGCAGTTGGTCTGGGAACCCCCATTTTGAGAGCCATCCCAGGCCGTCACAAGCTTCTCACGTCACTGTGAGTGCAAAACTGGTAAAGAGCCTGAGTAGACTTAAGCAGCAAAATAGGCATAATTTTATTCAGTTGAATGAGCCTCAGTGATGCCTCCTTGAGTGTTGTGTCCTTCTATCATCCATCCAGTGATCACACTCAGAATTTTTTTGACATCTAAAGGCAATCATTTATAGCAACATTATGACCAGTGCAAGTATGTGCGTGAGATTCTAAGACCTTTGGATTTGTTTTCCTTCTTAAAAGACAACTGTAAAAGCTAGATATTTTCCGGCATCCGTTAAGTTCCTTTCACAGTTCCTCTCAAGCCATTTCCAACACGGAGATTTGGATAATGCAGCCATAGGATTTCTTTTTCAAAGGGATTGGTCCCACGTCCTTGTTTGGCAGGTGACTCAGCATTGAAATGTCGTTTACCAAAATGATTATGATCTGGTAAATGCTTTTCTTTTCTCGGGAAAATTGAAACATCCATCAGCCAAGTGCATTTTTCTTATCCTCTTCCCCCAAAACATTTTCACTTATTCAAGTCACAATGTGCAATTGCTCAACATGCACAATAATCCTTACTCAAACCTGTTTGTTATCTAGAAAGGATACGAACAACCTTGAAGGATCCAAGGAAAACTTGGCTAAGTCCTGCTCTGTCCTACAAAACTTCCCTTCTGGGTCATGTCCCAGGCCTGTTTTATCCCATGGCCACACAACCAGCCATCATCACCAACTATTTGCTGATCAGCAGCCTGTGTGGGCAAGTCAGCTGAGACTGTCACTGGGATGAACAGGTGGCTTCCACTGCCAGGAACGTCTGCTGTAATTTTTATCACCTGTTATTTTGAGATCTACTTGCTGCAAAGGTGATCGATTAGATTAGGAGGAAATAGAACTTTTTAAAAGTGAGTAGAACTAAGTACATGGTCTGGGGAAGTCTGGAGAAGGTTTGAATGGGAAAAAAGTAACAGTGAAGCAGTGGCTACGTGAACCTGGTGCCTTCTCACAAATAACAATTCTCAGTCTTCTGAGCAGCCTTCTTTCCCTGGGAACAGAAGGCACTTCCAAGCTAGGACACCATTATAGCTCATGCTGGGAAACATTCCAGCAACTTCAAGGGGAATTGCGTGGCAGGTCAGCTCCCACGGTTACTGGGATCCTGGCATTAATGCAAGAACTGGGCAAGAGCAGGAAGTACTAAAGCAATAATGATTACAATATAGCAAATGGACTCGGAGTGGCAGAGATGATCTGTAACTTAAGGTTTTGCCCTTCCAGAAGGAGAATTTTTGAACTTGATGTTGGCTGATTTTTCTAAGCATTGATAGCAGGTAGCAACCTCTGGGACGAACATGGGGCAGAAACAGAAGGTTGTAGAGCCAAGGCAGAGGTGGAGGACTCTGGACAGGACCAAAGAGATATCACCCTAATGGGGAACTATTGACTGATGACTCTGACCTCACATCAGATATTTTGTTCTTGGGTTGGTAGTGTTGGTAGTGTTTTAAATACTTCTGAAACATGATTCTAAAAGCATAGCCAGGGTTGGCCCATAGCAATACTGCTAGTAAAGCTGCAAGTAATTTGTACTTTTATGGGTTTTAGTCAACTCTTAGTAAATCTACATAGTTTATCTCAAGGTTCCGTGTTTCATTTGTCCCAGTTAATCCTTTGATGATCTTGATATAATCTGAAAAACAAATAGCTGTAGATGTAGGAAAGATGTAGAAATCAGAGAAAGCTCAACCAATGTTTATAGTTACTGTGATGTTTATGGAGTAGAGATGAATATCACCTATATTTATGTCAGATGGGTCGTGCCATTCATTAAGATTTGTCCAGCATTTAAATACCCTAGCAAAACTGTGAAAAAGGTGAAGCAGTTGCTTTCCTATTTCTTGTGTGAATGTCCCTTTATCTTTGTTTCTCTTCTCTGCCTTCCCTATGCTGTTACTTGGATGCTAATTTTTTATAGAGCACTCTGTTCTGCACCCACCGATTCTTGTGAGTGCTAATTGGCGCTCAAAGAACAAAGAGCTTCATGGTCAAGAAAACTTGGGAAATGTTGAATACCAGATTCTCTCCTAGGAAAGTCCTAATACCCATTAGCATATTAAAGGCTCTGAAAGGTCCTGCAAGGGAGAAAGAAACCTCTCTAATTTTGCTTAACTATTAAACAAACCTATTTGAGCCAGGAAAGACTTTTTTTTTCCCCTTGGCACATCTATTAACACACTCCAGAATAAAATGTCCATCACCCTGAAATAGGAAATATGAGTGTGAGCTAAACTTTAAGTTACAACCGTGTCTAGACCACTTCTATTTTAGCAGTATACTTGGTAAAGCCTTCTCAATGCAAAGGCTGTTTACTGGGACGATCGCTAAAGTCATCAATAATCTGTTCATGAAGAAGAACCTGAAAAAAATACAGAGGAATTTATAATACCATGAGGCAGAAGCCATCATTTCATATTGATTTTAAGACAGTGTGATCCATCTGTTATGTTCCCTAAACCAGGCAACAAATAAACTAGAACAGAGACAGACATACAGACACACACACACACACACACAGCACCGAGTGGCACATAATTCATTGTTCACCCTAATTTCCATCTATTATGGTGTTTCCCACAACACCATGGGTTTTAGAGACAAACAGAGCTCAATGTCAAATCTTAGTTGTGCTACCTAACAGTTAACTGACCTTGGGCAAAATACTGCACCTGTGAATGGACTTCTGTTTCTTCATCGGTGAAATGAAATATTCACCTAAATATTGTTGCGGGGAATCAACGAGGTAACATGAATGAAGTATCTAGCATGTAATAGCCACTCAATAAATTAGTTTCCCCACAGCCCTCCGATTCTCCCCTCCACATTTCAGAATCAGTTGATGTTTCGAGAATGACAGACAGCATTCGTCTCACGTGCTAATGATGAACTGCTGTTGCACTGAATAAATTGTAATAAAACTGGTGTTCCTGTCTATCACCCTATTGTGAGTTCCTGAGAAGCAGGGCCGGTGTTAAATTCATCAGGCTAGGGTCTTCCACATAGAAGGAGAACGGGATGCTTGTTTAATAAATTAATAATCTCCAAAAAAACATCTATCCTTTATCTTTCACAGTCTTGTTTTTCCAGCTACTAACGATGGCTAGTCAAAACTGGCTCAGCTTGGTGTTCACTCTCTCCGCAATAATGCTTCTCCTCTGAAATAAAACACACATCAAAATATCAGTTTAATACACATAAATTAGTTGCTCATTGCCCTGTGATATTAGTTAATTTTGAAATTGCATTATAGATTTCTAAATTAGAGAGACTGCCTGCCTGTCACTCATGTCACATAAAATGACTGCCAACATCAGGCATCACCTTTTTCTGGCTTTGCCAGACTGAAGGTCATTATCAATTGCTGTTTAATCAGCCAAGTCATGCATATAGACAAAGGTTAACTGAGCATGGGCCAATCTGACTTCCTTTGTCATGGCAAGACAATTTGCGGCTTAATAAAGCTGCTCTGATTGCACTTAACAACACCTGCTTAAAAATCCAGCCTCATTAATAGCACACTAATGAGTTAGGGATCTTCTGGCAAGGGCATGATCAAAGACAGATGATTTGCTTTCTGATTAAATGACCTAAATAACATAAAATGAAATCTCCCCATTTCCTTCAGGGAAAGTCTTTGGAAAAAGTTACAAAAGCTGTTGGCATCTCCAGATAATGCTTCCACAAGAAAAGACAGAAAAGGACCATCCTTTAGCTCTTTTAAATGTAGAACCACACTGAATAATAAAAGCCATTGAGCCAAATCAACCCCTTGACCTTTGAACTCATACCCCAAAACACAATCTAACCACTGAGTAAGAAAGCAAAAAGATGTAAAACTCATAAGGAGAGCAAATTTGGGGGCTCTTTACAGAGGCAGTATATTCATATTATTCATATAAATATATCTTTTTATTTTTATTTTTTTTTAAAGAAACTGCTTTGTTGATAGTAGAATAAAAGTGATTTGATCCCTTTGCACACCACAAAGTGTGGAGTCTACTGCTGATTTACTATCCAAAGTTAGGCACGTCATCTGTTGCTCCAAATGGAGCTATGTGGTCCAATTCAATACAACCATTGGCTGAACTCTGAACACTGGGAATCTTGCGCTTTTCCTTTTGCATTTCTGTAATCATTCTCTCTGTACTAGAAATGTCAATCATGCTTGCTTGCCTCCCTGCCCATGGTTCCTGGTAAGGGAACTGCCCCGTCATAACCTCTGCTACAAAGGCTAGTGAGGGACTGGAACCCGGTGTCGGAACCCTACCCTGGGCCGCCAATCCAGGGACTTGCCGGGGACCACAGGTCATGGTGATTGACTGGCCAATCTGAAGTCTTCTCAGAAATGGAACGGAATGGAAAGTCCAGAGAGAAAACGAGGCTGGCAGAGAAGCCGAAGTGGTAAACACGGGAACAGACACGAGGAAGTCAGCAGAGTCCCGTTCATAAAGGAGTTCAAAACAAAATTCTGCTAGGTTTATTTCGATCATTTGCTTTTAATCTTACATTCTGATGTTCTTTTAAGATTACAGAAAATTTGTAAGGGTAGTGGAAAGTTAATGCTTTCCACTGAGATTCCCCTAAAGATAACATTTTACTACATTTACTTCACTCTTCTTTAGAGATGTGTGTGTGTGTGTGTGTGTGTGTGTGAATATATGTGTTTGTATTTGCCTTTATATTTCCATATCTGTAATTGTTTTTTCTGAATATTTCAAGTTGCTTTCTGATGTCCCTTTACCCCTAAATACTTTCGTGTCTATTTCCTATAAGAAAAGCATTCTCTTACATAACCACTGTATAATTGTAAAAATCAGGAAATGAACACTGATGTGATATTATTACTTAATCTGCAGTCAGTATTCAGATTTCACTAATTGTCCTCATAACGTCTTTCATTGCAGGAGAGGACCTAGAATGATGCATTACGTTCCGCCCGCGCTGCCTCTCAGTCTCCTCTACTCTGGATTCGCTTCTCTGTTTTTCTTTGTACTCTGTGAGTTGACAGTTTTGAAGAGAACGGGGCAAGTGTTTTGTGGAATGTTCCCCAGGTGGTGCATGTCTGATGACTCCTCATGATTAGATTCAGGTGACCCTTGGTGACTGAGGTGTGGAATGAACTTCCCTGTCTGTGTGTTTACAACTCAGCCCAGGTGACACACAGCTGTCAGATTCTCTGTGAGTCTTTCTGATGGCTTCATGTGCATCCTTTGAATTTTCTTGGGCAAGAAGTGAGAGTATGAATATTTTTTTCCCTCGAAACCTGAAAGCTTAAACCTTCCTATCTCAGCTGCTTGTTTAAGAGGAAAGACAGTGAGCATATAGTTAACAAAATAGAATCCGAATCCTGTCTGGGTCCAAATCCTAGCTCTCTTACTTACTCTCTGAGAGGCTATGGGCAATGAAATCTCCCCATGACTTCATTTCTTTATCCATACAATGGGAACAGTAATAATTAAAAAAAAAAAAAAACCCTTCTAGGGTTGTTGTGAGGATTAAATAACATTACATTAGAGCGCTGGAAGGACATTTCCATCTGGGTCAGTATGGCACATTGGACACTCTGGAAAAAATCTCAGTAGTATATCGCTCATCAAAATGCTGAGAGAATAAGTAAATAAAATAGGAAAACAAATATGAATTCCCCGTAGCCAGTGGTGTGATGGAGCTGACTTGCATTGGTTCACAGAAAGCTATCTTTTGAATTTTTAGAACCTTGGCAAGTCAGTTGTTAAACTGCCATTATTAAAAATAACACTATATAAACTTACAATTAAATAAGTTGCATTAAAAACAGATATTAAACACTAACCCACATAATTTCCTAATTATTTTGTTTATTATACTACTGCCTATGCTCTTTAAGTCATTCCTTTCTCTTGTGCTTGCACTGTGGAAATGCTATAAGTTGGTGAGCTGCTGTTTATCGCTTCAGTGAAGTCACATTAGTACTTTGGCCCTGGTGGCAAGATTTCCACTGTGGAAACTGGCAAACACTACAAACCAGGGATTTTTTTTTTTTCTTCTTCTTTTTTTTCTTGGAGAGCTGGTTGTTAAACATTTACCAGTATGCTGCTGCTCCCAGTCTAGATGTGATAAGAAAGCAGGATTCATGGCATTTAATGAGACCCAGAACTGAAATTTTCTCTGGAGACCATCTCCAAATCTCTGGTGGCTAAAATCGGTTGTAATGGCCACAAATCGGGGTAGAAAGGAAACAAAGTTGGTGGATTGCAAACTGGCTTGTAAAGCTGGATTTTCTAAGGGATGACACACCCAATGGGTCTGATTTAGGAAAATAAAATTGCTTTTGGAGGAGGACTGCAGAAATTTTATCTGGACTGGGTTTAGCTTCAAGAGGAAAGAAAGAAAAAGAAAAAAAAAAAAAAAGAAAAGGGAAATTATAATTACAGACTCCTACTCCTCTCTGTCTGGGGCTAGACCCTAACTGCCCTGCTTGGTCTAAAGGTCTCTAAAGTTAAGTCTTTTAATTATTAGTTTACAGTGATCCAGGGGAGTCGGGGGGCCCATAGCCAGTACAAATGCAATTCCTTTCTAAGGGGGCACGAGGCATTCCTGCAGATAGTACTCTAAGGAAGTAACAATCAGGATCACTAACTGCGAAACAATAAAAAAGCAAAAGAGAAAGAAATATGACAGGCATTTCTAATAACTTTGCAGAAACGTATGAAAAATGTTGGGGCGCCATGAACAGAGAACACACAGCAAAACCTTAAGGATACACCACCGCTACATAACCACAAACGTGGCCAAAATTAGTAAGGGCAATGATACTAAGTGTTTGTGAGAATGCGGACCGATGAGAATACTCGTTGGAAAAATAAAACTGGCATTGGTTTCTGTAGTTGAAGATACTCATCACAGCTTGGTTTCTCTGGAAAGCAGACACCCAAAAGGTTATTGGGCAGGGACGCCTGTGAGAAAACAGGAAGCAAGCACGGTAGATAAATGAGTAGTGAGACTACCATCCTGTCAGTGCACAGATTAGAGAACCTGGACCATTTGCCCTTTTCCCATATTATTTCCTACTGCTTTCACGAACACTTTTTCTAAGTAATTTAAACTTCTCAATACATTATTTTTTAAAAAGATTTTATTTATTTATTTGATATATAAAGACAGTGAACACAAGCAGAGGGAGTGACAAGAAAGGGAGAGGGAGAAAAAGGCTCCCTGCTGAGCAGAGAGACCAATGTAGGACTCGATCCCAAGACCCTGGGATGACGACCTGAGTCGAAGGCAGACACTTACCGGACTGAGCCACCCAGGTGCCCTTCTGTACATGATTATTAATAATATTGCTTTATACATGCAACATTCTTTTGACTATCCGCATCATGATCCTTCCCAGTGCCTGTTCGTTCCTCTTGCATATTAAAGCTGCCATCCGGGCGCCTGGGTGGCTCAGTGGGTTAAGCCACTGCCTTCGGCTCAGGTCATGATCTCAGGGTCTTGGGATCGAGTCCCACATCAGGCTCTCTGCTTAGCAGGGAGCCTGCTTCCCTTCCTCTCTCTCTGCCTGCCTCTCTGCCTACTTGTGATCTCTCTCTGTCAAATAAATAAATAAAATAAAATAAAATAAAATAAAATAAAAAATAAAGCTGCCATCCAAGACCATTTTTCTTCTGCCCAAAGAATCTTTATTGTTTGCCTTCATGTGGGTCTGCTGATGATAGATTCTTCTACCAGTTTTTGTTTATCTGAAAATATCATCATTTTGCCTTCGTTTTCAGAAAGACATTTTCACTGGTAATAGAATTCTAAGTTGAAATTACTTGCTCTCATTACTTTGAAAATATCATTCCATTGTCTTCTGGGTTCCATTGTTTATATTGAAAAATTGGCTCCTTCTCCAGGCACTGTTTCTGTGTTCAGAGGTCCCTTTTTATTTCTTCATTTCTCCAATGCCTGTTTAAATAAATATTTATGTTAAAATCTTTATGATAAAATCTCTAGTGTCATTTCTGTGTTCTTGATTAAACAGTGACTGATATAGTATAGTTATTTTGAAGTGTATATCTTCTATTTCCCATTTTATTGACAAATTGTGTTATTTCTTTTATACCTGGTTATGGTTATTTTTGAGTGTTGAATATCATTTATGAAAAATAGTTACATATACATATAACTATAGGTAGGATATATGTATGTATCTATGGTTTATTTCATTCTGGTCACATTTCACACAAATTACCTAAAAATTATGAGGCAGAAACTATTATCATTATCCTTATTTTAAATATAAGGAAACTGAGGTTTAAAGAAGTTACATAGCAAACCCAAGATTACATGGTTAGTAAGTGGTAGATTCCAATTTTAGAGCACTTAACCACTAAGTTAACTGCCTAAACATAACAATGAAAAAGTCAGTTTTATTCAGAATATGAAAATCTCACCACCATGGCAGCCTGCCTCCCAGGGAAACACATAATACCACAATATGTATGTATTATGTGCACATGTCTGTGTAAGCGTACATGTATGGGTGTGCTGGTACATAGTTTAACATTTTTTTTTAAAGTCAAGTTGATAGTTGGTTAAACTTGATTGATATTTCTCTGGTGGATGATTCAAAGTGTTGAAACAAAAAGTTCTTAGGCCAAAGATGAACAGATTAAGGAGCTAGAGTCTGAGTTTATAAAAAGGACTTGAGAAGGAGAGAAAGTGTTAAAAGCACTTTGAATATTATTCTTGTGTAAAAGTTTTTTGTTTAATCTCATCAAAGCAACAGGTATATAGGATGCTCATTTGGTCCACTAGTGATATCTTTTTAAAATTGAATTATCAAATTCAACAAGCTCTTGTTACAAAACCTCTCTTGGAATAGAGATGAACTTTCTCAACTTGATAAAGGAAATCTGCAAAAAACCTACAACCAACATCTTAATAATTCAGGTCTATAAGATTTTCTATTAAGATTAGGAACAAAGTAAGGATGCCTCCTCTCACCATTCATTTTCAAGATCTTACTGGAAGTCTTAGTGCAGTAGGACTCTAAGAAAGGAAAATTAAAGGTGTATGGATTGTAAAAGAAAGAATAAAACTGTTTTTGTTCACAGATAACATGATTGTCCATGTAGAAAATCCCAAAGAATTGGCAAAAACAGAAAACAGAAACAAAAAAACCTCCTGGAAATAAGTTTCAGGACAGAAGGTTTATGTTCAAAAGTCAATGACATTCCCATATACCAGCAAAGAACAAGTTGAAATTTAAAGCAATACCACTGGGGAGCCTGAGTGGCTCAGTTGGTTAAGCATCTGACTTTAGCTCAGGTCATGATCTCAGAGTCCTGGGACTGAATCCAGCAACAAGCTCTCTGCTCAGCTCCTGTCCCTCAGGCTGTTAGTGTTCTCTCTCTCTTGCTCTCACTCTCAAATAAATAAATAAAATCTTAAAAAAAAAAAAAAAACACTTTAACAGCTTCCAAAATAAAATATTTGTGTATAAATCTAACAAAATATGTATAAGATCCATGTGTGGAAAACTGAAAAACTCTTGATGGAAAAAACTCAAATAAGAACTAAATATATGGAGAGATAGTCCATGTTCATGGAAAGGAGGATAAAATTGTCAAGATGTCTGTTCTTCCAACTTGATCTATAGATTCAGAGCAATTCCCATCAAAATCTCAGCAAGTTACTTTGTGGATATCAACTAACTGATTCTAAAGTGTATGTAGAAAGGCAAAAGACCTAGAATAATCAACACAATACTGAGGGATAAGAACAACGTCAGAGGTCTGACTTTACTTCCCTACTTGATTTTAAGACTTACTAAAAGTTATGGTGATCAAGAAAGTGTGGTATTGGGGAAAGAATAAAAAAATAGATCAAATGAGTAGAATAGAGAGGTCAGAAACAGATTCACATAAATAGAGTCAACTACTATTTGACAAAATAGTAAAGGCAATACAATGGAGTCATGCAACAAAGCGTGCTGAAATAACTGGATATCCACATCAAAAAAAAAAAAAAAGTGGAGAAGGAAAAAGAAGAATCATCATCTAGATACAGACCTGACATCCTTTGCAAAAATTAACTCAAACTAGATCATAGACTTAAATGCAAAATACAAAATTCTAAAACTCCTAGAAGATAACATAGGAAAAAATCTAGATGACATTTGGTATGCCAGTGATTTTTTAGATACAAAACCAAACCATTTTTTAGATACAAAACCGACATACCTCATGAAAGAAGTAGTCAATAAACTGGATGGACTTCAGTAAAATTAAAAACTACTGCTCTGTGAAGGACCCAGACAAAAGAGAAGACAAGTCACAGACTGGGAGAAAATATTTGTGAAAAACACATCTGATAAAGGGCTATAGCCCAAATATAAAAAACTCTTAAAACTTGACAATAAGAAAACAAACAACCCAATTAAAAATGGCAAAGTCCTGAACAGACACCTCACCGAAAAAGACATACAGATGGAAAATAAACATATGAAAAGATACACAATATCATATGCCATTAGGAAAACAAATTAAAGCAACAATGAGGTACCATGCCCTCCTACTAGAATATCCCAAATCCAGAACTCTGATAATGCTGAGAAGGATATGGCACAGTAGGAACTCTAATTCATTGCTGGTGGGTATGCAAAATAGTACAGCCACTTTTGAAGACAGTTTGGTGATTTCCCATGAAACTAAACCTACTCTTACCATAAGACCCAGCCATCATGTTTCTTGATATTTCCCTAAATTAATTGAAACTTATGTCCATACAAAAGTTTGCACCGGGGTAGTTGTAGTGGCTTCATTCATAATGGGCAAACTTGGAAGCAATCAATATATCCCCTAGTGGGCGAAAGGCTCAATAAACTGTGGTACATCCAAACAAGGGAATATTATTCCCTGTTAAAAAGCAATAAGTCACCAAACCATGAAAAGACACAAAGGAAATTTAAACGTCTATTACAACTGAAAGAAACAAATCTGAAAAGGCTACATACTACATGATACTACTACATACTATATACTACATGTCCAGCTATACAACATTTGGAAAATGCAAACCTATGAAGACAGTAAAATGGTCAGTGGTTGTCAAGAGTTAGAGAGGAGGGAAGGATGAATTGGCAGAGCACAAAGGGTTTCTAGGGCAGTGAAATTATTCTGTAAAATACTGTAATCTGTATGATACTATAAAAATCATAATACAATAAATCCTAATGTAAACTATAGATTTTGGGTGATAATCATGAGTCGGTGTAGGTTCATTAACTGTAACAATTGTACCGCTCTGGTGGGGGCAGGGAGTTAGATCCACTTTCTGTATTTTCTGCTCCATTTTGCCGTGAACTTAAAAGAGCACTAAAATAAGTTCTGTTAAAATTGTGTTCTTTTTCTACTTTAAAATATGTTTTGGGAATTTGGTTCTTTTAGTTTATTGTTCTAGCTACATCATAGCTGGCTCTATAGGTATCAAATGTTCCCAGCAGTTAGCTGTTCTGCTTAATTCCAAACCCTTTCCCATATTTCCTTCAATATTTTACGTCTGCCTGAAACCAGAAAGAGCGTTAAAACTGTAGGTAATAGAACATGGGGACTTGACTCACTGTTCACACTCAAGAGATCTTCATCGGAAACTGTTCTTTCCATAAGGTAGGAAGAAATATTTCCCAGCATTAGCAATGAGTCATATAGCAAAGGCTAAAGCATGTAATTCCAGCTTGTATCCACGTAGTTCTTAAAGGACTTTGTCTGGATTACTACTTTGTCGTTGTTCAGAAAGATCTGCAGTCGCAAATACCGAGTGACTGGAAAGGTGTAGTGGGGTTATGTTCAAATGTAATCCCTAAACAGGCAGGTGTGAGGAAATTAAAAAGTCATGTGCTGTCTGAGATGTTTTCTCTCTCTTTTCTGGGAAGCTAACGATTCATTTTAGAAAGTCCCATTTCAAGTCCTCTCTCCCCCCTTAAACATAACCTCATGAGCCTTCTCTAGCTTGCTAGAATTTCTTCTTCACACTGAAAGTCAGTAGCTTTTATTTTAAAACACTGAATTGATTTGCTTTATATTTTTGTGATTTTTGAGGGTCAAGATTGAAGGTTCCTTAAGGGTAGGGACCAAAACTTATAGCCCTTTTGCCGTCTTTGCATCCCTAGTAGAGCACATGGTAAGTGCTTAGTGAATATTTATGAACTGATGGTGCAGTGATTCTGTGTCATGTTACTCTACACTTCATCATTAAAAGGAAATCAACTCAACCATCAGTAAGGATTAGCTTAGACAAATTTTAAATATAGATACATCAATAATTAAATCTTCTTGTGAAAAAAGTCAACAGATTAATTTTCCTTGTTTCTAGGATGGCCCTAGAGAGGCATGTTGATAAGACAGCGAATGGGAGTCAGATGCTAGCGTTCCGGTTCAGCTTATCAGGAGGGGAAAAATTGAGATTTCTGTGAATCTTGATATCCTCATCGCTTAAAAGGGGATAATGTGCACTCTACCACCTCCACTAAGTAATTTCCAGAAGAGAAGAAAATAAGCTTCCACCATGCTTATTTTTTTTCCTGTGTTCTATTGTAGTCAGCATATTGTTACTCATTGGAGGAAGTGATATACTAGAGCTGGCCTGTATAGGCTTGCAAGAATGGATTTTTACACTTGGAAGGATTTTGTGAGCTGGTTGTTAAACACAGCCATTATTAAAAATTAAATTACATAAACTTACAATGAAATGAATTACATTAAAATATGAGCAATAAATAATCAGAACTCACCACTTCCTAATTATTTTTCTATATTTTATTCTTATCTATGATCTTTTTTATTTTTAAAAGATTTAATTAATTTATTTATTTATTTGACAGAGATCACAAGTAGGCAGAGAGGCAGGCAGAGAGGGGAAGGGAAGCAGGCTCCTTGCTGATCAGAGAGCCCGTTGCAGGGCTCGATCCTAGGACCCTGGAATCATGACCTGAGCAGAAGGCAGAGCCTTTAACCCCCGAGCCACCCAGGCGCCCCTATTATCTATGATCTTGAGGTTTTTATGTCTATTTTATCTGTGTGGTAGAAATACTATATAATGGAGTGCTATTTCACACCTCTTTCCAACTCTGCATTCAATGAGCCATATTGTTAGCTTGAAATTGGACATGATGAAAGTATTTTCACCATGGAATCAGGAAATGCTACAAATTAGGGTTTTTTTTTTGTTTGGATAGCCAGTTTTTAAACATTTACAATACACCATGGATATCCATTCCCCAACTTGATTATTAGCAACTTGAGAAAAAGAGCTGGTGCCAAACCTATCTTTGTAGATCCCACAGTGTGGGGTACAAGATTCAGTCCATTGCACATTAGAATCCACTGGGGAGTTTTAAAAAAGAGAAAATAATCTGATGGCTGGACAGCCCACCTCCAAGCTTTTGACTTAGTTGATTTGACCAGGTACTAGAGTATTTCTTAAAAAGCTTCCTGTTGAGTCTGATGTTCATCAAATTGAAAATGACTGGTCTAAATATCACTGAAACTATTAGGCATTAGCAAGTGATTATTATTATTATTATTATTAAAGATTTTATTTATTTATTTGACAGACAGAGATCACAAGTAGGCAGAAGGGCAGGCAGAGAGAGGAGGAAGCAGGTTCCCCGCTGAGCAGAGAGCCCAATGCAGGGCTGGATCCCAGGACCCTGGGATCATGACCTGAGCCCAAGGCAGAGGCTTTAACCCACCGAGCCACCCAGGCACCCCGCAAGTGGTTATTGAATAAAGTGTTAAACTTTAAAAACTGCAATGTTTTCTATGTAAGATTTTTTAAAGATTCTTGTAGGAAAAATACTTCTTTAAAATTAGTTTTTGATAGTTCTCAAATGCTTGCCAACTTCCAGTGGTGGACCCAGTGGAGAAAGAAACTTAATATCTGAAGAAAGAAATGGGGTGTTAACTTACTCTTCACTGGATATCTTTTCAATTTTGCACCTGAGTATATATAAAAACCATTCAAAACACATAATTCTTTATGATTTATGTTATAAAAATATTTAATGAACAAACTGACTTTTAAAAATATAGTTTTATAATTTTTCAATCTGATTCTTGGAAATTGCCCAATTAACCCCGTTAGGGTAGAGGAAAGTGTTGAAAATAATTTTTCTTCTTTTACAGTTAGATGAAGCTGTAACATAGGACCACAGGAAGTGGTCAGCTACAGATGACAAGCCAAGGTAGATTATTTTTAAAGTCTCTGAAGAAAGCAAGTCTGATTAAGAGTGTGTCAGAACTACCTTAACATAGATTGGGTAAATCTTTCCTTAAAAGCAATAAAGGAATATTAGTTTTAAGCTCGGTATTTTAAGTTTGGGCACATCCAACCATTTGAGGACAAGGATGATCTAAAATATCACTAACTAAGATATTTTACAATGTTATTTTTAACATACATTGTGAGATTTTACAAAATTATATACAGGTGAGCTCTTTATAGTAGCTACATAAGTTAAATGGAATTCATCATATGAAAACTCCAATTCTAATATTCAATCATATTATGTCAAATGTAAGCATTGTATTCTTATTTGTAACAGGTGTAGAAAGCTATTTCTTCATCTGGAGAGTGAATATAATAATAGTACCAAACACATATAATTATTATGTGAATTACTCCTGTCAATAAATGTAAAATATATGGAAAATGCCTTGTATGCAGTAAGTGTTTGAAAAATATTTGCTAACATTTATTTTAGAGAAGATATAGTTGAGTCCCAGAAAGGCTAGACCACAGTCACATAGGTCGTTAATAAAAGAAACAGATGTACTGAACACAAAGCTCCCTCATAATCACATAATTAAAAGTTCTTCAACAAATCAAATTAGCTCCATCCTAGGAAAAGAATACAACTTAAATTTCCTTAGTAATTTTTACTTAAATCATTTTTGACCACTTAAAAATCTAGTATCCTCAAATGACCTGTATTTTTTATTTTAGTATGAAATGATGAAATTGTATCAGGATCCAATTATACTATCGGTTTTTCAAAGTCAATTTGGAAATGTAAGAGTTCTCTATTTTCCCATGGAAAAGGAATTATTTAATTTTAAATTCGGTAATGACTTTAGAATTAGTTGATTAATGCACAGGGAAAGGTTCTGTAATAAGTGCGATTTAATGTTTTTGCCCTTGCTTCTCTTACCTTTGGGGATGTTTCTAGGAAGAAACTGCTGCAGCCAAGATCGAAGAGGTTGCTGCCTGTGTTCTCCTCAAGGATTTTGATGGATTCCTGTCTCACATTGAGGTCTTTCATCCATTTTGAGTCTATTTTTGTGTGTAGTATAAGGAAATGGTCCAGTTTCATTCTTCTGCATGTGGGTGTCCAATTTTCCCAACACCATTTGTTGAAAAGACTGTCTTTTTTCTATTGGACATTCATTCCTGCTTTGTTGATGATTAGTTGACCATAGAGTTGAGGGTTATTTCTGGGCTCTCTGCTCTGTTCCATTGATCTATGTGTCTGTTTTTGTGTGAGTACCATACTATCTTGATAATTACACCTTTGTAATAGAGCTTGAAGTTCAGAATTGTGATGTCACCAGCCTTGGTTTTCTTTTTCAACATTCCTCTGACTTATTTGGGGATCTTTTCTGGTTCCATATAAATTTTAGGATTATTTGTTCAATTTCTTGAAAAAAATTGATGGTATTTTGATAGGGATTGGATTAAATGGGTAGATTGCTCTAGGTAGTGTAGACATTTTCACAATATTTGTTCTTCCAATCTGTGAGCATGGAATGTTTTTCCATTTCTTTGTGTTTTCTTTAATTTCTTTCATAAGCTTTCTATAGTTTTTTGAGTACAGATTCTTTGTTTCTTTGGTTAGATTTATTCCTAGGTATCTTCTGGTTTTGGGTACGATTGTAAATGAGATCAACTCTCTAATTTCTCTTTCTTCCATCTTGTTGGTGTACAGAAGTGTCACATTTCTGTACAGAAATGTTTTATATCCTGCTACTTTACTGAATTCCTCTAGGAGTTTTGGGGTGGAGTTTTTTGGGGTTTCCATGTAAAGAATCATATCATCTGACTTCTTTGCTGATTAAGATGCCTTTTATTCCTTTTTGTTGTCTGATTGCTAAGGCTAGGATGACATCTAGTACTACATTGAATAGCAGTGGTGATAGTGGACAGCCCTGCTACGTTCCTGACCTTTGGGGAAAAGCTCCCAGTTTTTCCCCATTGAGAATGATATTTGCTGTGGGTTTTTCATAGATGGCTTTGATGATACTGAGGTATATACCCTCTATCTCTGCACTGTGAAGAGTTTTAATCAAGTAAAGATGCCGTACTTTGTCAAATTCTTGTTCTGCATCTATTGGGAGGATCATATGGTTCTTGTGCTTTCTTTTATTAATCTATTCTATCAAACTCTTTGATTTCCAGATGTTGAGCCAACCTTGCAGCCCAGGAATAAATCCCACTTCATCATGGTGAATAATCCCTTTAATGTACTTTTGGATCCTGTTGGCTAGCATTTTGGTGAGAACTTTTGCATCCATGTTCATCAGGGATATTAGTCTATAATTCTCCTTTTTGATGGGTCTTTGTCTGGTTTTGGGATCAAGGTAATGCTGGCTTCGTAAAATGAGTTTGGAAGTTTTCCTTCCATTTCTATTTTTTTGGAACAGTTTCAGAAGAATATGTATTAATTCTTTAAATGTTTGGTAGAATTCCCCTTGGAAGTCATCGGGCCCTGGGCTCTTGTTTGTTGTCCATTACTGCTTGAATTTCCTTGTGGGTTATGGGCCTGTTGAGGTTTTCTATTTTTTCCTGTCAGTTTTGGTAGTTTATATGTCCCTAGGAATGCATCCATTTCTTCTGGATTGTCTAATTTTTTGTTATATAGTTGTTCATAATATGTTCTTATACTTGTTTGTATTTCTTTGGTGTTGGTTGTGATCTCTCCTCTTTCATTCATAATTTTATTTATTTGGGTCCTTTCTCTTTTCTTTTTGATAAGTCTGGCCAGGGATTGATTGATCTTATTAATTCTTTCAGAGAACAAGCTCCTAGTTTCATTGATCTGTTCTACTGTTCTTTTGGTTTCTATTTCATTGATTTCTGTTCTGATTATTATTTCTCTTCTCCTGCTAAGTTTGGGCTTTATTTGTTGTTCTTTCTCTAGTTCCTTTAACTGTAGGGTTAGGTTGTGTATTTGAGACCTTTCTTGTTTCTTGAGAAAGGCTTGTATTGCTATATACTTTCCTCTTAGGACTGCCTTTACTGCATGCCAAAGATTTTGAAAAGTTGTGTTTTTAGTTTCAATTATTTCCATGAATTTTAAAAAATTCTTCCATAATTTCCTGGTTGACGTATTTGTTCTTTAGTAGGAGGTTCTTTAGCTTCCATGTATTTGAGTTCTTTCCAACTTTCCTCATGATTGAGTCCAAGTTTCAAAGCATTGTGGTCTGAAATATGCAGGGAATGATCCCAATCTTTTGGTACCGGTTAAGACCTGATTTTTGAGCCAGGATGTGATCTATTCTGGAGAATGATCCATGCGCATTAGAGAGGAATGTGTATTTTGTTGCTTTGGGATGGAATGATCTGAATGTATCTATAAAGTCCATCTGGTCCAGTGTGTCATTTAAAGGTTTTATTTCCTTGTTGATCTTTTGCTTAGATGATTTGTCCACTTCAGGAGGGGGATGTTAAAGTCCCCTGCTATTATTGTATTACTGTCGGTGTGTTTCTTTGATGTTATTACTAATTGGCTTATATAATTGGCTGCTCCCGTATTAGGAGCACAGATATTTACAATATTAGATCTTGCTTGATAGACCCTTTAAGTATGATATATTGTCCTTTCTCACCTCTTATAGTCTCTGGTATAAAATCTAATTTGTCTGATATAAAGATTGCCATCGCAGCTTTCTTTTGACGTTCATTAGCATGGTAAGTTGTTTTCCATCCCCTTACTTTAAATTTGGAGGTGTCTTTGGGTCTAAAACGAGTCTCTTGCAGACAGCATATTGATGAGTGTTTTTTTTTTTTTTTTTTTTTTAAATCCAATATGATACCCTGTGTCTTTTGATTGGGGTATTTAGCCCATTTACATTCAGGTAGCTCTTAAAAGGTATGAGTTTAGTACCATTGTATTGCCTGTAAGGTGACTGTTACTGTATATTGTCTTGGTTCCTTTCTGGTCTATGTTACTTTAAGGCTCTCTCTTTGCTTAGAGGACACACATGTGTCCTCTCTCTCTCTCTATATATATATATATATGTATATATACATATATATATATTTAAAATAAGGTTAAATACATTGAAGGGATAGAACACGACTGTAAAAATGTAACAAAGAAGATTTTAAAAAAGGAATTGAGGGGCACCTGGGTGGCTCAGTGGGTTAAGGCCTCTGCCTTCAGCTCAGGTCATGACCCCAGGGTCCTGAGATGGAGTCCCGCATCAGGCTCTCTGCTCAGCGGGGAGACTGGTTTTTCCTCTCTCTCTCTGCCTGCCTCTCTGCCTACTTGTGATCTCTTTCTGTCAAATAAATAAATAAAATCTAAAAAAAAGAAAAGGAATTGAAAAGACAAGATGTTAGAAGGAAGAAAGAATTAAAGAAGAAAACTTTAAAAAAGAAATAGAAAAAGAAAAAAATAAGGATAATTTAAAAAATTAACTTTGAGGGGTGCCTGAGTGGCTCAGTCATTGAGTATCTGCCTTCAGCTCAGGTCATGATCCCAAGGTCCTAGGATCAAGCCCTGCATTGGGCTCCCTGCTTGGTGGGAAGCCTGTTTCTTCCTCTCCCACTCCCTCTGCTTGTATTCCCTCTCTTGTTGTGTCTCTCTCTATCAAATAAATAAATAAATAAATAAAAACTTTAAAAAAATTAAAAAATAAAGAATTAACTTTGAAAGACTAAAGAATCATGGGGGAAAAGCTATGAATTCTATGTGCCATATTCTCCTAGCTCTAGAGTTTTGCAGTTATCTTTGATCAGTATACTTGGTCTTGGCTGGATATTCTTGCTGATCATATGGGGGAGGGGTCTGTTGCAGTGATTCTCAGATGAATTTGCCTGAGGCAGAATTGCACTGCCCTTGCCAGGGGCCAGCGGAGTAATCTGCTGGGGTTTGCTTTTGGTAGCTTTGTTTCCTGAGTGTTTTCCCTACCACTTTGGAGTATGGGAATGAAAATAGAAGCCTCCCAATGTCTGGTCTCAGCGAATCCAAGAGCTCAGGGTCCCACTTTTCAGTGAGCCCTCAGAGAAAAGCAGTCAATTGCTCCTATCTATCTGGTCTCTGGCTGCACCCCAAGCTCAGCCAGCCTGTGACCCAGTGTTTCTATCTGTGGCACATGACTGACCTGATTTGTATTCTCCCAACCCAGCAGATTTCTGTGATGCACTCCCATGCCACTCCTCCTGGGGGAGGAAGAGGAGTCTCCCCAGTTCGGCCGCTTGTGGGCCCCTGCTCAAAGAGCAGTTTTCTGACTCTGTCATGAATCATGGTTTATGGCAACCCTGAGCTTGGAGCCCACTCCTTGGCTCACTCTTTGCAGCTGGCTCCCTAGCTCCGATACCTGGGAGCTCTGCCACACTCAAGTACCCCCAGTCTTTCTGTGATGCTGCAGGTCCAGAGACCATACGGTCCCAGTGAGGGTTCCACCCTTTCTTACCTACTGGAGTGTCATCCCTCATCAGAGCAGTCTTATAAAAGCTTGGATTTTATGTTCTGCTGCTCTCTCACTTGCCAGTAGCTGGCTGATGTAGGCTCCCTCCCCACTGTGGTCTCCCTTCCCGAATATTGCCTCGGATTCACTTCTTGGCAGATCCTACCTTCCAGAAAGTGGTTGCTTTTCTGTTCATAGAGTTGCTGCCATTCTTTTCTTCGATCTCCTGTTGAGTTTGTAGGTGTTCAGAATGGTTTGCTAACTATCTAGCTGAGTTCCTGGAACCATACAAAATTTAGATCTCTAAATTTACGTCATCTTGTTCAACTCCCCTGAATGATCTCAATTCCTGATTGGAATAAAGTATCATCATACTGCTAGAAGTGCTAACTTATCCACTTATGAGGGGTAAAAGTAAATCCTCTCTGGAACAGGAGTCAGCAAACTACAGCCTTTAAGTCAACTCCATTCCACTGCCTTGCTTTTTAAATGAAGATCTATTGGAACACAGCCAGACTCATTCATTTATTTATATATTGTCTGTGGCTGTTTTTAAACTGCAATAGCAGTTGAGTCTTTGCAACAGAGATCTTATATTTGCTCTGTAAAGCCAATAATATTTACTCTCTGGCCTTTAGAGAAGAAGCTTGTCAGTCTCACAGCTAAATGCAGGATGCAGACTCTCAGATTGTCTCAACAATATTTCATATACGGTATTCAACATTCAGATAAAAACAATGAAGTGTGTGTGTGTGTGTTTCCGGGTATACAGGAAACAACATGGTATATCATTAAAACAAGAGAACCAACCCAACAGATGTTGGAGTAATCAGATATACGCTTTAAAATAACTGCACTATCTCAGACAGACACAATTCAGTCAGGAAAACAGACCCAACACTAAGAATTTTATCAAAGAGAATGTAATACAAAGATTTATTTAAGCAGGTATTGGAGAAAGAGGATGCACAAAGGGACTTCTGAAAAAAAATGCAGTAAACGTACCAGGAGAGAGAGAGCAACTTTTTAATACAAACGATGGAAGCCAGAAGACAACAGAATGGCATCTTTAAAGTAATGAAAGCAAGTAACTTTCAACTTAGAATTGCATTACTAGTGGAAATAACAGTGGAAAACAAAGGCAGAAAGAAGACATTTTTGGACAAATACAAAATGAAAGAATTCAACAACAGACACATGGAGACAAACAGTAAAGGCTATTCTTCAGGTGGAAAAGAAATGGTCTTGATGTCAGCTTGATAGGCTTGAAGGGACAAAAAGCAATGGAAAGGGTCACAGAGTGAGATAGCTAAAGAAATCTCGAATGTGTAAAGCAATAATAATAATACAATGTATTGAGGAGTTGAGGACAAAGAAAATAAAAACTCATGAAGATGACCTGTAGCAGAAGTGTTCTGTAGTGCTTGTATTGACAGGAAAGTGGTAAAAGTACTAATTTATATTAAAATTTGAGAAGTTATGGATGCATGTTATAATTTTTAGATCCTGCTAAAAGAGTACTCTATAGTAGCATAATTACTAATCATTACCAAGCTAATGGAGGGGTAAAATGGAATAATGATTAAAATTTAAATTTAAGAAATAAATCCAAAAATTCAGAAGTGAGAGAAAAAACAACATAGAGCAGGTCAGAGAAATGGAAATAAAAGTAATAATGTAAATTTAAACTCAAATGCATTACTAGCTACATTAAATGTGAAAGACTTAAATACATTGAAAGGTATTCAGTTTGCAGACTGAAGAAAAACATGACCTAACTGTACCCAGGTTACAAGAGACAGACATTAGCTATAGGGATACTAAATGGATGAAAGGAAAATACTCAAACTAGATCGTTATGAGACAAAGTAGAGAAGTAGATTTTTGGGGGAGGTGAGGGGGGAGAGTTGGGAAGAGGTGCAAGGACAGAGAGAAAGAATCCTTAGAATGCCTCATGCCCAGCACTGAGCCTGATACAGGCTGAAACTCAACCCCAAGATCATGACCTGAACCAAAATCCAGAGTCAGATGCTTATCTGACTGAGTCACCCAGGTGCCCCAAGACAGAGCAGAATTTAAGACAAAAAGCATTACTGGATATAAAGAAAGTTATTTAATTTTGATAAAAAGGTTAATTCACTGGAAAGTTAAAACAATTCTAAATTACTTAAGAAAACCTATTATAATAGTTTTTAAATATATTAAGCAGAAATTATCTGAACAAAGATAGGTAACCCACAATCATAGTACAGGGTTTTTAATACACTTCTCTTAGTAACTAATAGAATAATCAGAGAACAAAGTTAGTAAGGATATACTTTATTTGAACAATATGATTAACAAATAACTTATTTGACAAATTAACATAATGACTTAATTGCATTTAGTAATTATATAATATGAATTCCCTTTACATTGGTAAAGCAGACCACATGTTGGGCCATAAAGCATGTCCCAACAAATTTCAAATTGTTGAAATTATACAGAAAATGTTCTGTATCCTCTGTATAATTAAGCTAGAAATTTTTTAAAAAGTCCGTAAAATTAAGTTAGAAATCAATATAAAAGGATAATTTGGTAATTTTATATGCTAGAAAATTAATATACTTCTAAATAACAAATGGATCAAAAAGGAAATGACAATGGATTTTTTTTGTAACTCTTTGTTTACTTATTTATCTTTAAGTAGATTCCACACCCAATGTGGGGCTTAAACTCACAGCTCTGAGATCAAGAGTACCATGACTACTCTGTTGACTGAGTCAGACAGGTACCCCAAGGATACCATAATGGAAATCAGAAATAGTTGTACTGCATGAAAATAGACATTATATTTTTGAAACTCCGGGATGCAGCTAAAACCATACTTTAGAGGATAATGTATAGCCTTCATATTCTAGGAGGAGAAAAAGACTACAAATCAATGAACCAAGCTTCCATTTCAAGACAGAAAATTAAGCTTCAAAAAGTAGAAGGAAGAAACTGCTAATTTTATAGATTTTAACTCAAAAAAAAAAAAAAAAAAAACCCTGCACAGAAAAAGATAAGGTAACTGAAAGGCTGGATTTTGGAAAGCTTAATAAAATTCATAATACCCTGCAATGCTGATCATAAAAAAGGAATTAATAATCAATGTCAGGAATGAAAAGGTGACATAACCTTTAGAATAGATGACAAGAAGATAGTACACAGCACCAAATTCTTTAAAACTTGACATCAGAAAAACTGGTTTTAAAATTGTAAAATATTTGAATCTGTAATAAAAAATAAGTTTCCATAATGAAAAACTCCAGACCCAGCTCCAGATGGCTATGCTGATGAATTATGTCAAATATTAAGTAAGAAATAACACCAATCTTACATAAGCTCTTCCAAAGACTAGAAACAGAGAGAAATATTACCACTCTATTTCATGAGACTCACATCTTCTTATACTAAAACTTGGTAAGGAAATTAGAAAAAAGGACTATTATGGGGTAATTGCACTCACAAATATAGAATTAAAATGGTAAAATAACGTTGCTGCTGATGCTGATAGCAAACCAAAGCCAGTAATACATAAAAATGATGACACATTATAGGACAAGTTGGTTTTATTTCAGATATTTAAAGCATAAAGTGTTAAAAAATCATGTGATCAAGTCTGATGTATTAAATTCACAGGATGACAAATTCAATATCCATTCATGATAAAATTTCTTATCCAACTAAGAACAGATTGCAATTTCCTTAATCTTATTAAGATTTTTCCATAAATATTCAGGATATATCATATTTAATGATGAAATATTGAAATATTTCTTCCCTGAGCCTGGAATGACACAAAAATGCCTACAATTGTTTCTTCATTTTGACATTATTCTGAGGTCCTAGCCAGTACAGGAATTTGAAAGAAAAAAATTAAATATTAAAAAGAAAAAATTCATTTTTTACAAATGACACAATTATATATACATAACATAGAGATATTTATATCTATGTGTGTCTTTGTCTGTTCAGGCTGCTATAACAAAATACCATAGACTGGATGGCTTATAAATGAGAGAAATTTATTTTCCATCATTTTGGAGGCTAGAAGTCCAAGATGACACCATCTGCATAGTCAAGTTTTGGTGAGGGCCCTCTTTCTGGTTTCATGCTGCCAACTTCATGATGTATTATTTTAAGGGGGAAGGGGCAAAGGAGCTTTCTTAGGCCTCTTTTTTAAGGGAGATAGTCCTGTTTAGGAGGGCTTGGCCCTCATGACATAATTACTTCCCAAAGGTCCCACTTCCAAATACCATCACTTAGGGGGTTAGGATTCAATGTATGAATTTTAGAGGTATACAAACATTCAGACCATAGCAGTACATGTAGCAAATTTGATGGATACATGGTCAAAATGTTAAAAAAGAAGTATATTTGCATATATCAATAACAAACAATAAATTACATTTCTCAAAACATATAATAACCCCAATACATAAAAATCACTTTCATGGGAACAAAACCAACCAAAGCTGTGTGAACTATCCACATATAAAACTAAAAATAATTAAGAGACTTTAATGAAATCCTAAACAAAGGAGGGATGTGTCATGTTTATACTGTAAATAGATTTTTAGATTTAAAGCAACCCAACTGTGAACAAAATTGGGAATTTGACAAGCTGTTTCTAAAATGTACATAGAAATGTAAGGATATTAAAAAGAAAATAAAATGAAGAGAACTTATTCTACAAGATATTTTAGGAAATATCCTAGAGGATATAAGATGTGGAAATTAGATTAGGAGTAGAAACATGTTAAGAGTGTTGAAAGGGCACAAAAAGAGATCACTTCCACAGACAGAGAATTCAGAAACAAGCTTAAGTACATATAGATATTTTATTTGTAACAGAGATAGCATTATCCAGGAATGAGGAAATCATGGTCTTGTCAACTAATGGTGCTGAGTCCACTGGCTATCCAATGTAAAAAATGAAAATTGACCTTGACCTTACACCTTCTAAATGCAAAAGGTAAAATAATAAAACATCTAGAAGATACAAATAGAATAATATCTTGATGCTCTTGAAGTAAATGAAGTTCTCTTAAACAGCATATACAAGTAGAAACCATAAAGAAAATATTGATAAAATGAAATACAGTAAGGTCAAGACCTTTTCATCAAAAGACATGATTAAATGAGTAAAAACCAAAGTCACAGAGTGGGAGATTATATTTGCAAAAAAAAAAAAACAACAAACAAAAGTATTTGTGACCTACAACACACACACACACACAAACACACTCCTAAAAATAAATTGGAAAAGCATAGCTAAACCAATGGACAAATCAATAAGAAAACTGAATAAACATTTTACAAAAAAGGATAGTCTAATTGTCCACAGACATTTGAAAGCATGCTCTAATTTACCAAGTTCTCTGGAAAATGCAAACTAGAACCACCAGAAGACACCATTACACACCCTGCAGAATGATGACAATAGAAAAACTATAGCTAAATAAAAATATAAACAAAAAGTGATTGAGAGAATAAAAAACAGTGGGGTATCTCATCCTTTGTTGAGAGCAAAGTGGCACCATCACTTGGAAAACATTTTAGCACTTCCTATGAAAGGTGACCCAGCTATCTCATTTCCACATAGGTAGCCAAAAACATTCAGGCACTGTTGCATGTAAACACATGTACAAGAATAGTCATGCCCCATTGTTTGAAATAGTTCCAAAAAATGAGATAATAGAAATACCCCATAACATCAAAAGAAATATATTTTATTTTATTCATGCAATGGATATTACAAAGCAATGAAAATTTTAGACCATAACTTATATCAATCAAAAGAAATCAGATACACAAAAATATATATCACGGGACTCAATTTGTATAAAGTTCAAAAAGATGAAATTAGATTATGGTGGTGGAAATCAGAACAGTGATTATCCTTGGAGGGAGAAGTGCTTTGGAATGGCTTGCTAGTCTCTTCTGGGATGCTGTTGATGGTGTGTTTTGAAATGGGTCATGGTTACACGAGCGTATATATGTACTTTGTGACATTTCTAAGCTATACTTTATGATTTCTTCTCTTTCTTAAATGTCTGTTATACTTTAATGGAAATAATTTTTAAATTAAATAAACAAGTTCTAATTTAACAAAAATAATTTTAATCACCAGCAAATGTTAAAACCACTATTTGAAATAACTTATATAAAAGAGGAATATAATACAGTTATTACAAAGTATTTGCTGATGAATGAAGTGAAGAACATTTCTTACCAAAATCTAAGGAGAGAGCTAAAAGCTTATTTAGAAGAATTGTATTGCTCAGTTTGGGCTGCCATAACAGAATACTACAGACCAGGTGGCTTAAAATACAAACATCTATTTCTCAGTTTCAGAGGCTGGAAAGTCCAAGGTCAAGGTGCTGGCCAATTTGGTTTCTGGTGAGGGGTCTGTTCCTGGCTTACAGATGGCTGCCTTAGCACTATGTCCTCACATGGCCAAGAAAGAGGTCTGTTGTCTCTTCTTTGTCTTATAAAGGCTCCAGATCTATCAGATTCAGGCTCCACCCTTATGACATCATTTAACCTTTATTATCTCCTCATTTGGCCGATCTCTACATATAGTCACTTGGGGATTTTGGCTTTAGTATATGAATTTTGGGAAAGTGAAAATATTCCGTCTATAACAGGAATGTTCACAGCTTTATATTCTATTTTACTAAAAAATTATGTACTCAAAAGACATTATAAGACAATACAGAGACAATACAAAAGTATTGTTCACCTTCCTAAATTTAATAAACTTAGACATAATAAAATAAACCAAAAGAAAACAGATGGAGAGAAGTAATAAAACTGCATAGAAATCAATAAATTTGTATACAAAATACTCCCCCAAAACTAAAGGGAATTAATTAAGAACCAGAATGAATTAATAAGTAAATCTGAACACGATTTTTTAAATACTGACATTTCCAGAAGCCACCTTCATCTTGGGAATGAATCTGAAAACATGGATTATTTGTAGATTGGTTACTAATGAACTTATCATGCAATTTCTATTTTGGAATAATTACTATGTTAGGTTGGCCACATGGTGATATGATTGATTCCTGGAGATCAGCCATTCAAATAACTGAAAAATAAAAAACCCAAATGAGCACTATTCTGGTTGTTTCAAAGAAGTCATTTAAGCTGTGTCATAGCTGTTGCCAATTTTACCAAGGGATTTGTGAAAGACATAGAAGACTCATTGGCTACAGTGTTAAAGTGTTTAAATCAGCCAAGATAAAATATAATAAAATAAAAATAAGAGGCTATGTGCATTTGTTTTCCTACACCAGAACTTGAATCATTTCCTCTTCTGTTGGCATGTGAGTTTGTGTGTTTGGTGATGTTGTATTTGTGTATATTAAACAATGACTCCATTTAGGGGAGTGAGATGATGTTCCTTTTATCTCTGGGAAAGCACTGGCCATCCCTCCACTTGAGATTAAAAATTCTGTTTTGGATGGAAAGCCAATCTCACGTATCTTTTTAGTCTGTTTCTTTTATGTATATGAGCATGTCATGCTGTCAATCTTGTTGCTTTGCCAAATCCCTAATGCTTTCAGCCATGTATTTCAATCAAATGGCCATTTAACTTGGGCATTTCACCAAAGGACTAAAACTTTTGGGCACTGGGTCAACTGAAAACTTGCTAGTGACTCCAGTTACATTGCCTAAATAGATTTCTGTGAAAAATGTGACCAAAAAAAGAAACAAATGATTCATGAATATTTTCAGCCCCATTAAATTATAAAAGCATTTAAGGGATTGAGAACTCTAAGTTAATATGATTAAGATATTATGTCAAAATGAAGGAGCTGAATATAAAAGCCTCTGAGATGTTCTTTGTGTAACCAAGCAGAAGATGTGGCCAGGAATTTAGCTTCACTTGTTACAACTGACAATATCATCAACATTTTCTTAACTACATATTTACAATTTCAGAGTTACTCATGTCATCAAAAATAAAATATTTTCTGTATTCTGTATTGATAAATTCCAATATATTGATAATTAACTTCAGGTTGAGCATAAATCATCATTCAAATTATTGACTGAGAAAATGCTTATAAAGCAATAGAAATTTTAAAGTCTTGGAGTTTTCTAACCAAGTTTCTAAGTCCAGAGTCTTTCCTCTACATGTTATTATTTCTTCTTCCATCCTTACGGGATAACTAGATTGACCTCACCTTTTATAATAAGACCAAGAATCAGTATCTTCATACAGAGATGCCCAAAATGGAAAAGACCAGCAGTCAAATGTTATAATCTCATAATTCATTGTGTTAACAGTATTTTAACATATAAATAAATTTGACCACGCCTTAATAATTGTGGTGGAATCAGACATGGCTGAGAAAATTAATTGGGGTCGTTCTCCACTTCTTCTGAAATAACACCATTGAGAAGGTCATTTCTATGTTTCTTACCAGTTGAGGGAGGGTTCCTGTTTGAGGCCCAAGATAAATGGAGTCTATTGAATGAGGAGAGTATATTGAATTCTGTTGCCATTACTAGCCACACTCTGAGTTTGTAGTATATATAAAGTTTCTGATTCATGTATCAGAGTGAGGGAAAAGACATTGCTATGAAAGCAATGATAGCAATGATTGCTAAGTGAATTAAGTCTTTTTCTAAGTAAATGGGGTTCAGTTTTGGGGAAATAAAATTTAGTCCTTGTTAAATATTCTATGGCCTGAACTCAATTCTCCTCTTTGGCTCAGGATGTTATCTCTGATGCAGAGGGGAGAGAATGCTCTTTCTAGGTCTCTTTTACAACTATTCTCTGTAATACTTCATACTGTATTTTAGGAGCCAGGTACAAAGTAAATGTAGCTGATACTGCTTCCCTCCTATTTCTGAAGGTCAGAAGCCTCTTTAGTTTCTGCTTCCTCAGTGAAATGGAAACCTGACTCAGAGGTGATAAAGCAAATACTAGATGTCTTAAGCCTCTTTTCTGATGTTGCACTCCTCTTGCACAGGACAGCTATATAATAACCTCCTATCCCACAAGTTAGCATACAGTGATGGTGGCTTTGTTTTTATGTTACTTATGATACCATCTGTTTCTTTAGAAACAGTTGTTCTCATTCCCTTGAGGTCCCTAGATGTTGTCAAGATATTCTAGGTAGGCCTCCGTGCCTGACCTCCTATGCAACAGGACATCATGTGTAGCTGGGAAAACCAACTACCTAAAATAATAATAACAAAAACAACAATACTAACGATGGTGGTGATACTAATGATAATAATAGTAGTAATAATAATAATATGGGGTGATGATGAAGCAGAGCTATATGAACCTCAACTGAATCAGTATTTGCAGAACTGATAAGCTGTTGACGTTCTTTTATGTCTATAACCATTGGTTGATATCCATAGGGGATTTACTTTTTGTGCTCAAGGAAGAGTTTCATGTATGGCAATGCAGGGGACCCTAGGAAACAAAGGAGGGAGGATCAATAATGGGAGAATCTATAGGATAACATCTATGCACCTGTTGACCTAGGAAAAAGGGTTTAGGCTACAAATTGAAGAAGTGATATTCATAAAAGACTTTGTACTGATAAAATTGTACAGCTCAAGGCTTGAAGATAAAATTCAGTAGTGAAAGGAGAACCATTTGAGGTGGACATTCATTATTTGTTCCTGTCCAGCCTCGATTTAACCTTGCGGCAAAGGCACTTCAAGAAACTTCCCCTCCTCCATTTAAATCTGTGAAACTTGGGTAGTGTTGACTCTAAGTCCCAGACACAGGATAGGGCACATGATACCAAATTTGCTTCTCCTCTTGGACACAGGATAGGGCACATGATACCAAATTTGCTTCTCCTCTTGGTCATGATTAATTGATTAATTCATAGCAAGCCGCATCGGGTCAAGAAACTTATTTATAGGTCTTTTATTGGAAAAAAAAGTAAAGAGAAGCTCTTTTTTTTTTTTTTTCAGACATAGGATTTAGATGCTTGAATCCTGAAATTATAGGGACCACCACATGAAAAAACCTATCTGAGAATGAAGTCTCCAGGAGAACAGTAGAGACAAAGTCCCATTGGCACTCTTGGAGTCTTTGTGCACAGCTCGTTCTGCACACCGCGATCACTTCTGTTTCCTGAGCTAATACATTCTTTTCTTTATGAGCAATTTTGTATGGGGTTCCTTTACTTGTGATGAGGTTCAGGATATTCTATCTTAAAATATGGCATTTGGGCATATAAAATATCGTAAGTTGAAGGAATTTTTTAAAAATGGCAGAAACAGAAATGTCACTGTGAGCCCTCACTCTTGCCCTTCTTTCTTGAAACAGATCCTAAAACTCCCATGTCAATGCTACCTTCCGTGTACCAGGAGGAGGGTAGATATTCTTATCACCAGAGGCAGGAATTTGGGGCCAAGATTCAGGGCAAACAAACCTTTCTTAAACTAACCCCTATCTGCCTTTACCATTCACTAGCCCGGCCTCAATCTCTCTGTCTTGTCAATTTTCCCCAAATTTATTGTTTCTTCAACTGAAAGGCATAAAAGCTTCTTGCTCTGGTCACTTCTTCAGGTCTTCATTATCTTATGAAGGCTCCCATGTACATGTAAAAATTCAACAAAATTTGTACCCTTTCCTTCTGTTATTCTTTCTTTCTCATTTTTCAGACCAAGCCGGGGACCCTAAGAGGATCAAGGACAACATTTTCCTCCCCTAAATTTCCAACTCAGAAAGTCCCAACTACGACCCAATTCCTTTCCTCTATCATCCCAGCCCACGTTGTACTTTGGACTCAGAACAGACCTCAGTGGAGGCTGGCCTTAGTGGAATTATGTGGCGTTCCTATGGAAGTCACTTGCAGCAGAAGCAGTGGCGAGGACACTTGGAGAGATGGAAGAACACATGTGAACTTGTTTCTCAGCTCAGGTTCAATGCCATTATCCTGGGGCTTTCCAGCGACCACTGAGAAAGGTCTTGAGGGAAGACAGGGAGAATGTGTCCAGCAAGTGGAACTCAGGCATGAATTAATATGAACAGGACCTCAGTTCTTTCACAGGCTCTCTGTTGGAACTGAGAATAAATAGCTGGGGATTAATCTTTCCTTCTATGTGTCTATTCATTTCTCTCCTACAGGAGAGGAAATAGCTGACCTCAGGGTTTAAAGCTGTCTCCTCTGCACGAAGCCAGGAGCCTTTCTGATGTTCAATGACTCCTGTACTGCTCTGTGTGAGGTTGGACGCTCAGTTCACGGCAGATGTGGTTATGGAGTAAAAGGAAGTACAAATGGGCTCTAGTGTTATTTATTCAGGTAACTCTGTCTCTCTTGAAGTTACACACAAGAGTTCTAAATAACGTAACTATGGAGATCATGACCTTGGATGGAATGAATATGCAGAGCCCTTTTCAAGGAAGTTTTACCTCTAGGTCAGGACTTCTGAAAATTATCTGAAAACATCTGAAAAAAAATATATAATTTTATTTTTTCTGAAAAGGATTTGTGATGAATAATTAGAAAAAAAGTCCTGAATTGATATAAGAAGAACCTCAAAATTGGAATTACTGATACTGTTCCTCAGACACTAGCTTAAAGAGAGTCAAACCCATGATCAAAGAAATAAATGGCAGGGACATGGGGCCCTCCTGTGCGCGCACACAGGTCCCTTCCAAGGCTCACTGAGAATCTTCGGCAATGTATTTACATAGTTATTGGTTTTGTCCTATTTGTAAAATGAGATACTCTTTTTCTTTTCTTTTCTTTTCTTTTTTTAAAAAATATTTTATTTATTTATTTGACAGAGATCACAAGTAGGCAGAGGCAGGGAGAGAGAAAGGAGGAAGCAGGCTCTCTATTGAACAGAGAGCCCAATGTGGGGCTCGATCCCAGGACCCTGGGATCATGACCTGAGCTGAAGGCAGAGGCTTTAACCGACTGAGCCACCCAGGCACCCCAGAGATACTCTTTTTCTTTTTTCTTTTTTTTTTTTTTTAAGATTTTATTTATTTATTTGACAGAGAGAGATCACAAGTAGGCAGAGAGACAGGCAGAGAGAGAGAGAGGAGGAAGCAGACTCCCTGCTGAGCAGAGAGCCCAATGCGGGACTCGATCCCAGGACCCTGAGATCATGACCTGAGCCGAAGGCAGCGGCTTAACCCACTGAGCCACCCAGGTGCCCGAGATACTCTTTTTCTTAAAGAGGGTCTACAGAAACTTCAGGTACATGGAAATTGCCTCTGCCCCTCCAGCTACTCCCTGGAGCTCCACTCAGGTGCATGAGGCCTGCTCACTCAGGACAGGCACAGCCCCTGGCAGACAGGTGGGTCTTACACAACTTGCTTAGCATCCTCTTGGCTTCAGTTTTTTTCCATCTCCAAAACAGGAATGCTAGGGCAGATAATGTATATGTTCCTTTTCAGTTCTAATATTCTATGATTTGGGGTGAGCTATTTCATATCCTCTGTGAACTAAGAAGTGTGAGTAAAGAGAGGGAGAAAGGAGAGTTGGTTTTTAAAAGGCTCTCTTGTCTCCACTCCTCTTCTACCTCAATCTTCAATGTGAACATCATAGAAGCAGCAGTTTGGAAAATGCCTGGTCTGAGGAGAGGGAGATTTGCTCACTAATCTCAGAGTCTGTGCTGAAGGAGCAGGGATCCTTGGGAGACTCCTCCAGAAACTAAGGAGCTGGCAAGTGCCTTTTGCTCCCCTGCCCACCAGTCTAGACACTGGGACAAACTTCTGGAAGCAGTGCAACATCCACCCAGGCGCCCCTCCTCTCCTAATTTTTTGATTAAAAAATCAAGCTATAGGGGTCAAAGAGTTGAGTTCAGTATAATTAAATGATTTATAAAAATAATAGAGTAAAATATAGGAAAAAAATTTAAATATGTAATTTTAGAGAAGGAAAAAACCTTCCTCAAAGTATGTCACAAACCACAAGCAATAATAATATAGACTGGCAAAATTAAAAGTTATGAATGGGAAAATATTTGATTAAGTCAAAAGACAAATTAGAAAAATTATTTGTAACATTTATGATAAAAGATTAGTTTTCTTACACTTTGTTAAACTTCACTTAATAGTAATATTAAAAGGCCAACAAAAAAAAAATAGAAGAATTTGCTAGGAACATAAATTGGTATTTCACTGCCCAAATGACTTTTATTTTATTTAATTTTTTAAAAGATTATTTATTTATTTATTTGACAGAGATAGAATCAGAAAGCACAAGCGTGGGGGGATTGGCAGAGGGAGAGGAAAAAGCAGGCTCCTCGCTGAGCAGGGATCCCACCTTCCTGCAGCTCTGCTGGGTTCCAGGACCCTGGGTTCATGACCTGAGTGGAAGGCAGAAGCTTTAATTGACTGAGTCACCCACGTGCCCCTCACCCTAATGACTTTTAAATAGATGAAGAAAAAATCAACCACACTCATAATCAAGACAATGTAAAATAAAATGACAAATGATATTTGGGAACATGACAGGTGAAAGCATTAGATCCTATTTAAGTTGATAAGACATTTGGGAAATGGAAACAATTGTTGTTGCAAGTAGAATTTTCATGATCTCTTTGAAAGACAATTTGTTTCACATATCCTTTGTCCCAGAAATTTACACACATTTTTAAGAAGTAATGAAGGATACTTGTTGTAGCATTTTGTCTTAAAGCAAACCAACAAAAATACAAAGAGCCAACCAAACAAAAATGGAAAGTAATGTGTCAACTTAAAAATAAAAAGCAAATTGGGGCGTCTGGGTGGCTCAGTGGGTTAAGCCTCTGCCTTCGGCTCAGGTCATGGTCTCAGAGTCCTAGGATGGAGCCCCGCATCGGGCTTTCTGCTCGGAGCCCCGCATCGGGCTTTCTGCTCGGCAGGGAGCCTGCTTCTCTTCCTCTCTCTCTCTCTGCCTGCCTCTCTGCCTACTTGTGATCTCTGTCTGTCAAATAAATAAATAAAATCTTAAAAAAAAAAATAAAAAACAAATGACTTATAGCGTATCCGTAAAATGGAATGTCATGTGTGGTTAAATAAATTAGATGGATCTATCATATACTGTTATGGAATAATTGCCAAAGAAGGAAAAAAAAGGAGCAGAACAATGTGTATTGGTTAGATATATAAAAAAGTAAAGAATATGTATGTGTACACACACACACACACACACACATACATACCCTCTGGTAAATGTAGAAGCTACTTATAACCGTGATTGTCCCAAGAGAAGTTATTTGAGAAACTAAAACAGAGAGTCAGAGTTGGACAGTACGATTTTTGGTGAATTTCATTCTGCACTGTTAGAAAGTTTGGAAATGTTCATGAATTACATGACCATTTAAAAGGTCAAGTGATGAATTATCCTTAGTTCTTTAGAGTCATGATTCCCGAACAGCATGTAATAAGTGCAATTCTCAAGTATCTTTACATGGAGTGCATTTTGCATTGGCAGCTGCATAGTCCAGGCTCTAGTGTGGCTTAGCAAATGTAAGTCACAGAAGACTGTGTAAGTGAGAAAATTATGATTCTCCAAGCAAGTGCTAACTATAGAGACATGAATTCTTACTGTCTGAGAGGAATGATGGCTCAACTTTCAAATTTCAAGTTTTGTCCTTCTTGGCCATGGTACTGGGTTGAATTATGCCCCCCAAAACATTAGCCTGAATTCCTAACTCATGGTATCTTGTGAAAGTGACCTTATCTGAAAGTAGGGTCTTTGCAGATGTAATAAGTTAAAATGAGGTCATGGGGGTATTCTCCAATCCAATGACTGGTATCCTGTAAGAAGAGGGGACTCTGGACATAGTTACCCACAAAATGAAGATGGCAGAGGTGTGAGGATGGGGGCAGAGAGTGGAGGAGGCTGTCACAACCCGAGGAAGGCCAAGGATTGCTGGTCAAGCTGGAAGAGGCAAGGAAGCACTCTTCCCTACAGACCAGGGAGGGAGCATGTCCTGCTGATACCTTGACGTCAGACCTCTTGCCTCCAAAACTGTGAGAGAATGAATGCCAGTTGTTTTCAGCCACCCACTTTGCAGAAATTCCTTATAGCAGCCTTTGGAATTGAATACTGTCATCTTCCATAAACTGAAACACTCACACATACTTCTCCTCAGTAACTGCTGCTCTGTTTCCACCCTAATGTGTCTTGAAAACAATGTTATAAAGTGAATCACTCTTCAGCAGATCTTACGTCCCCACACTCTAACTGGGACTGTGGTTCTGATCAAGTATCTAATGAAAAATAAAAAAAAATATTGTCTACATGTGATAAAATATATATATATAATAATAGTAAATCTTTTTTCCTGTTAAAAAAATAAAAATCATTTCAAATATCATAAAAGGGAAAGACATGGTAAAAGTATCAATAGACAAAGAGTTTTAACCACCAGGTTCATATCTCACTTATAAAAGCATAACAATATTCTATAACTTTGACCTAAATTAATGTGATAAATTGATTACAAGATAACTAATACTTTTTGCTTTTATTACTATTGAGAAGAACTTTGAAGGATAATTGGGATGTTTTAGATCTCAAGATAATCCCATTAGAACCTGAACTAGTGTTTTTCCCTAGATAAATTTTTCAGTTATTTGTAAATTAAAAAATCAAATTTCATTTGCCTCTGTTATACAAAGTTAAAATACTTTTCCAATGGGATTATTTCTTATTTATTTATTTATTTATTTATTTATTTGACAGTGAGAGAGAGAGATCACAAGTAGGCAGAGAGGCAGGCACGTGGAGAGGGGGAAGCAGGCTTCCCACTTAGCAGAGAGCTCGATGCAGCGCTCGATCTCAGGATCCTGAGATCATGATCTAAGCCAAAGGCAGTGGCTTAACCCACTGAGCCACCCAGGTTCCCCTCATGGGGTTATTTCATTAAGGAAAAAATAAATGGCATGTAGCTCAAATCTCAGGTCTATTATTGACAAGGTGTGTGACTTTTAGCAAATTAGTCTTTTTTAGCAAATTAGTCATTGTATTTTACGTTTAAATTATTTCAGTTAAATCTCACTGTCATTTCATAATACAAACAGATGTTTTACGAGCCTTCCTTTATTGAGAGAGCAAAAGCCAGTTAAATTCCTTTTTGAGAATAAGCACAAAATAATCAAGTTTTAAATATATTGTTTCAAGTTACCCCGGAATAGAACATAGCTTATAAAGATATGGAACAAAGGGGAAATGGCTGCAGTGTGTAGACAATTAAGACTGCCCTTCATCAGAAGTCACCCTCAATGAAATGGTCATGTTCTCTCTCCCTGGGGCAGCAGGCAGAATATTATCTTGGGTGGGCAGGGCAATAAGCTTACAAAATCTCGGAAGAACTGATCCAGAAAAATGAGGATGGTCCAGGATCTTGCAGAAATTAGGCCTGTACACAGTGGATACACAATAATTATTGGTTGTCTCAGCACTATTTCAAAGTCAACTTTAAAAAGGATTTCAAATATTAGCTGAGAGATTGATTGGCTTATGGTGGAATAAAGAGTTATTGACTTCAAATGAACCATGCACTGTTCATTGAGGATTTGCCTTAGTGATCAAACCATTATATCCTTATGCAGGAGGAGATGCTAAATAATATTCCAGTGCTTCTGGCACATTCCTGAAACACAGAGAACTTGAAAGGGGTCTGGAGCACAGGGTCTCTGGCGGTACTTCTTAAAGGAAGAACGAACGAAAAAGAGAAGAAGGAAGGAAGGAAAGGAGGGAGGGAGGGGAAAAAAGTGACCAAATCCCCAACATTTTTTGGATTTTGGCCATAATTGTAGGTCAAATGGAGATTAGAATATTGAGGGCATTCCATTATGCACAGAAGAACTGGATTCAGTAGGCTTTGGACTCGTGGTTCTATCTGAATACTAGAAATTTCTTTTTATGTCTCCCCCGTTTGAAAACCTGCATTAACTCAAGACACAGATTTCGTTTCAGCCCTCCTGTTTCACAAGCTCAACTCCCACATGCGTGTGCAGTGAGGAACTAAAGGGAAAGACAGGGTGATGCATTTTACAAGACTCCTGTGGACATGTTTTGACGAGAACATACTGCAGACCATCAGAAACACATGCTGGACAGCTGCTCTGGGCTCACACACCCAGGGTAGGTGCTCACACACATCACATGGTGTAGGCACAGACCCACAGCAGCTGTAAACATGTGGATATGGCACAGGATCTCACTCTAGTGCACACGAAGCAAACCCTGGTTCACAACAAACGCCAAATCTCCCCAAAGGTGCACGGCTCTTCTGTGAGAACCTCTGTTCCCTTCTCCCCCTTGGAGGAACTGAATTTGCTTAGTTGTGGGTTACAGCTTCTGCTTCATTCTGGGAAGCAGCTCAGCACATCTTAAATTCCATTTCTATACCTCCTTGGCTGGTTTGAGATTCCCCCATGTGGAGAAGGCAAGGGGGGGAAGGGGCAGGGAGGAAGGAGGACACTGTCTTTGCACATAGAACAGCGGGAAGTTTGGGTTGAGGACCGATGGGAGTGAAGGGGCACTGTTGTAGGACTTACTCTTGTTCATCTGCTTTGTACTTGGCTTTGCTCTGCTCGGGGTGTTGATTCTCAACTGGCAAGTTGCCTGAGAATGGGAGCCCATGAGCTTTACTGCAAAAGCCAATATTACTGAAAGGAGGAGAGGAGGCAAGAGAAGGGCATTCAGGTCCTCAAACACATTAGTTTTTCCATCGTGATATATTTAGTAGAGTATTTTGAGAAGGGATCAATTCTTCTTTTTAGGTGAATCTGTCTTTACAGATGTAAAAAATCAATCAGTAAGAAATTGGGAGCTCAGTATTAACAGCCTGGCTACTTAGTCTGACTCTAGTAATATATGCCATTTCTATGCCTCTCACCACTATCCTTTCTTCTTCCCCACCTCTGTGCGCCATGTTTTAGAACTGTGTGTTTCCCTGGGCCCTGTTCTCTGTATCTAATCTGAGTATCTTCCTTCTGGGGCTTCAGGTCCCACTCTGCTCTGGCCTAGCCTTTCCAGGTCTAGAACTCTGAATCATAGACCAGCGACCAAAACACTACTTTTGCACTGAAAGACGGTTAGGCAGGCAGGAGGGCTAATCGTATTACAGATTTTGAATATTTGCTATCTGAGCCCCAACAGCAGCACCTGCCATTGAACTAACTCATGTTTGGCCGGACTAATTGTCCCTCCTCTGGGCAGACTTCTAGCTGGATCAGCTCCTCTTATCCCTTCTCCCATTCCACTCTCTGTTCTGTCTTCAAACCCAGCCTTTCTTTCTTTCTTTTCTTTTTAAGATTTTATCTGTTTATTTAACAGAAATCACAAGTAGGCAGAGAGGCAGGTGGAGATGCAGGCTCCCCACTTAGCAGAGAGTCCAATGCGAGGCTCAATCCCAGGACCCTCGGATCATGGCTTAACCCACTGAGCCACCCAGGTGCCCCCAATCCAGCATTTCTGATTCTAGACCTGCTTCTGCGGTTAACATTGAAGACACAGTTCCTCACCTGAGTAACTCTATTGTACTAATGGATCCATCCAGCCCCCCCCCCCCCGCAAAATCCTTTCTGTATGAAAGAAACAGAAAAACAAAAGCTCCAAAAAGTGTTTACAGGACAAGTATTGGGATGAAAATATCATCTCCTAAAGATCTCACAAAGATTTGCAGACCTCAAAGATTATAGCCATAAAAACACAGATATTGTAAATTGTATTTAGCAAATCAGTTTTTGGAATGGCCACATCTGTTTCTGGAAGAAAGTGAGAAACAGATGTGGAAGCATCAGTGAAACTGAGACAGGAAGCTTGTCAAATGTGAAAATGGAGCCAGCTCTCTGAATCCAGAAATCAGAGCCACAAAAGGGTGCTAAATCCAAAGGAGCTCTTGAAAAAACCAGGCAGTCCTTTTAGGGGTGCTTTTGGTACCAAGACATAAGAATGTTATCAATGGACATGATTATAGCAGATGCTAAACAGATCTCATTAAACTCTTTTAGGTTCATTATGAATGAGTAATAAAATAGAAAATTTAATTTAGGGCCCTAAAGACACATGTTTTATAAGGAAATGTGTTATATTCATGCAGCTCCCAAGTCCTCATCTTCCTGGTTGTTGGCACCCAAAGAAAATGTGGAGATCATCTCTGTACTGAAGGATGAGGAGAATGATGCCATCCGTCTCTCAAGGACACTTCTGCCTGATTTCAGGGTCTTGGTCAAAGGTCTGTGGGAGGCTGTGGAAGGAACGCTCTGAAGCTGACATGTAAGAAAGCACACAGGAAAGAAGCAATTCTGTGGATAAATGAGCCACATGTGTCTCCACTGGGTCACACGAAGTCTCAGGCTTCTGTCCAAGTTCAGTATCCCCGAGGACCTCCTCTGAAGCTTTTTCCTGTGTTTTTCTCAGAGATTCATGGAACACTGTCAGAATTAGTGATTATGTAAAAGTTTCTCTTGAGTCTGAAACCACAGAAGAGGCCTCATTTCCTTTCATGCTGTAGGAAAAGAAAGAAAAAGAAGCAGAAACTGTGCATGTCACTGTATTTCCATCTTAATTCTCTTCCCACAAATGGATGTGGCACAGGGAGAGCTATTTTCTGTGGCTATTTCTCTAGCAAACACTCATCTTTTAATACTAAGAAAAAGTGTGCTGAATTCACTTTTACATTAAAAATGTACATAGAGATTTCTGGGTCGTAGGGGAATTCTATGTTTAATTTCTGGAGGAACTTTGATACTGGTTTCCATAATGGTTGCACTAGTTACATTCCCGCCAGTAGTACACAAAGATTCTTTTTTCTCTACACCCACACCATCACCTGTCATCTTTCTTTTTGATGGCTATTTTTGACACTAATCATCCCAGTGGGTACAAAATGATATCTCAATGCAGTTTTGATTTGCATTTCCCTAATGCTTGCTGATGGTGTCCTCCATCATCCATATATATGTTAGCTATTTGTATGTTTCCTTTGAAAAATACCTATTCAGGTCTTCTGTCCATTTAAAAATTTTCTTTCCTTTTCTCTGCTATTGAGTTACATGAGTTCCTTATATATTTTGGATATCAACCAGGTATACAATTTGCAAATATTTTCTCTCATTACATAGGTTGTCTTATTTATTTTATTCATTGTTTCCTTTGCTGTCCATAAGCTTTTGAGACCCATTTGTTTATTTTTCCTTTGGTTGTTTGCACTTTTGGTGTCATATCCAAAAATTATGGTTAAGACTGAGGTCAAGGAACTTTTCTCTGTTTTCTTCCAAGAGTTTTATAGTTTGAGATCTTACATTTAAGTATTTTTGATTCATTTCAAGTTAAATTTTTACATGTGGAATACTTTCAACCTTGAACAGCAATGCTGAACTTTCAACATTCAACAGCAACCCAGCCTTGATTTTTCAGCACCAAGTCTAAGTAAGAGAGGAGATTCTGCTTATTGTGAAGTTGTTCGGTGCTTACAACATCCTGTCAACATTTTAAAGACTCTATCATCTGGATGTAAATGAGATTCATAAAGTTGATCAGATGCAGTAACACCAAGTAAAGGAATTTGGAAAGAAAGTTTGGAGCATTTCAATAAAACAAGAGAATCTCTATTTGGACACATGAGGTGTGTCTTATTTTTTTACCTTTCAATTTAATTTTGAGAGAAATAAGAGAAAATAGAGGAAAAAAGATAATATGAAACAGAAGTAATACACAGGGGCAATGAAATCAATAGAAATTATTCTGACTTCAAAAAATCAGTTGCAACAAAATATTTTTTTTCAAGTCATACCAAAGGAGTAACCTATGAAGAGAAAATAATAAAATTTGAAAAGAAGAATTAAAGAATCTTTGGATTATTTGATTATCCATTAGTGAGGAGGAGGAAATCATATGAACCCATTTTTTAAAAGCTTTAACTTTTTTGATTTGACAAAAAAGACATCAACAAAAATGACATAATACTTATAATACCACAAAAATGAGGACATTGATGATAAGCTGGTTAATGAATACTATCAATTCAAACGTATTTGTGATTAGTTCCTGCACCAGATAAGTTTTGAACTTTCCACTTGTCCAAAAAAGTAACGGTGTAGAGGTTTTCCTAAATTTGACAACAATCTGAAAAACAGCATTAGCAACATGGAATCCTGGAGCTGAAACTTTTCTAAGCTATCATTGAAAACAAAACAAAATCAAGCATGTTGAATGATATTGAGTTATCCTTTTTATTTTTTATTTTTTTTGAAAAGTAGATTGTTTTCTGGTCCTCTCTTCTATCAAGTCTAGAAGTCCCGCCCCATTTTTTTCAGGCCTCAGGAAGAGAGCGCCCTGGACAGTCATTCTCATCTCAGCAGAGGCCATGGCAGCAGTCAGCACCAAGACATCTCAGTCTGGATTAGTTTCCCCAAGTGCAATGAATTTGCATCCACAGAGATGCAAAACACTGGCTAACATGGTGCATCCTGGAAAGAAGGAAAGATCTACCTCATGCCAAATTCTATTTTAACCACAGTCTGCAAAATGTTACTTCTCTTGCATTAATAATTTTTAATTCTCTAACTTTATTCCACCTCATATAATAGGAAAAATTAAAACAACAACAACAACAACAACAACAACTTACTGGCAGCTTTAAAATGGGAGTTTGTCCCTGGTTCACACTCCAGCTATTTTGATGAATTCAGTACAAGTAAACATGGCAGTCTGGGCTCAGGATTGGGTTGGATAATGCTCTTCAGATTTCAGTTTCATTGTACTCTTGGCTAACTTCTGGCTGGGTCTGCATGACACCATTGAAGGCTTATTTCTGTCATGGTCAGATGTTTTGCACTCTGCCGATAGCTGGCAAATATCTGAGTCAACAGGAGGAAAACAGGACTAGTGGAGGAGAGCTGTCTGAAAGCAAAACCCCACTGTGTCACCTCAGCTGGGTCTTGGGCTCATTTTACAGAGCATTTGCCCTTGGGAGAAATTCACCGCATACAGAGATAGTGTAGTCCCTTGGATTTACCTCACTTTCTGTACTGAAGGAAGTACCAAATGGCTAAGGTCTTTCAGAATGTTAGGCTTATTTCAGATATTTGCCTAAACCATTTGAGCTGTTTTCATGCTTTCAAAAATAATGTCATCAGAATTTGATTTTGGGGGGGGAAGAAGGGAGGCACATATCTAAGAAAATATTTATTTGGGAAAATTTCTTTTTTTTAAAGATCTTATTTATTTATTTGACAGAGATCACAAGTAGGCAGAGAGGCAGGCAAAGAGAGAGAGAGGGAGGGAAGCAGATTCCCTGCAAAGCAGAGAGCCCAATGCGGGGCTCAATCCCAGGACCCTGAGATCATGACCTGAGCTGAAGGCAGAGGTTTTTACCTACTGAGCCACCTGGGCACCCCGGGAAAATTTCTTAATAATGTAAATAGTAATAGGTAACACACAGAGCATTCATACTGTGCTAGGCACTGTTATAAGCATAGTAGATGTATTAAATCACATGACTGTTACAATAACTCTATAAGTAGTAACTGTTAAAATTTCTATTTTATAGATAAGGTATAGAGAACTTAAGTAACTCACTCAACATCACATAGTAAGTGGCACCAAAGCATAGATTTTTTTAAAGGTAAAAAACAACTCTCAAATATATGCTGAGAACATATAAATGATGTATTTAATTCATTAATGAGGAATCTGGCAGAATGGTTCAGGGAATTCAAAAAAGAATCTGATAAACAGAGTTTTATAGTCACTCAGGGAAAGTATGAAAAAGCTGACATAAGTTTGCTAAATTAGAGACAACCTAGTTTATGCCTTATAAAACAATCAACCCATCACTTTCGGGTTGCATTCTCTACCCCAGAGAAATCATCTGCTCCTCTCCTGGGTCCAAACTCTGCCATCTAAGTCAGCAAATCTCAAACTGTGGTCTGAGGAGACTGAGCCCTTTCCACAGGCCCACAAAATCAAAACTACTTTTCTACTAATAATGACATATTATTTACCTTTTTTTTTTTTTTTTTTACTGTATTGACATTTGCATTGAGGATGAAAAACAATGGTAGGTAAAATTGATAACACTAAACTCTTCACGTAGCTATTAAGCACTTGACTACCAGATAGTTACAGATTTAAAAAATTAACAACTTCATCTAAGATGTCCTCATAATAGTAAGAATCATTAAATTTATTAAATTTCCACCTTTGAACGCATGTCTTCTTAATGTCCTTTGTGACAAAATGAGAAACACACATGAAGTACTTCTGCTGCCTAGTAAAATGCTGCAGTAGTCTTAAGGAAACATACTTAGGCAGTATTTTGTGCTGTCAACTGAACTAGCTAATTTTTTTCATGGAGTGTCACTTTATTTGGAGGAAAAAAGAGTCATAAACTATTGCTATTCTAACTCAAATATTTCACAGGGGTTTTTCTCAAATATATACAAATCAAGCATAACTGCTCAAGGAAAAAAAAACTAATAATATCTGTTGACTTGATAAAATTAAACTTTTCAAAAGAAAATAAAAGCTGGGGACATCACAATACCAGACTTCAAGTTATATTGCAAAGCTGTAGTAATCAAAATAGTGTGGTATTGACACAAAAATAGACACAGCAATCAATAGAACAGAATAGAAAACTCAGAAATGAACCCACAACTATATGGTCAATCCATCTTTGACAAAGCAGGAAAGAATATCCAATAAGAAAAAAACAGTCTCTTCAACAAAAGGTGTTGGAAAAACTGGACAGCAACATGCAAAAGAATGAAACTAGAACAGTTTCTTACACCAAACCCAAGAATTAATTCAAAATGAATTAAGACCTAAGCATGAGATCTGAAACCATAAAAATCCTAGAAGAGAACATAAGCAGTAACTTCTTTGACATTACCATAGCAAATTCTTTCTACATAGGTCTCCCGAGGCAAGGGAAACAAAAGCAAACAAATAAACAAAAAACCCCCAAAACTTTGGGGACTACAACAAAATAAAAAACTTCTGCACAGCAAAGGAAACAATTAACAAAACTACAACGTAGCTTATGGAATGGGAGAAGATATTTGCAAATGACTTACCAGATAAATGATTAGAATCTAAAATATAAAACTTATAAAACTCAACACCCCAAAAAGGAATAATCTAATTAAAAATGCAGAGAAGGCATGAATGGACATTTTTCCAGAGAAAGCATACAGATGGTGAACAGATACATAAAAAGATGCTCAACATCACTGATCATTAGGGAAATACAAATCAAAACTACAATGAGGTGTTATCTTACACCTGTTAGAATGTCTAAAATTAATAACACAAGAAAAAAGACGAGCTAGTGAGGACGTGGAGAAAAAGAGAGCCTCTTGCACTGTTAGTGGGAATGCAAACTGATGCAGCTACTGTGGAAAACAGTATGGAGGTTCCTCAAAAAGCTAAAAATAGGACTACCTTGTGATCCAGCAATCGAGTTGCTTGGTATTTACCCCCAAAACAAGAAAATACTAATTCAAAGTGTTACATGCACCCTGATATCTATAGAGCATTATCTACAATAGCCAAATTTCGGAAATAGCCCTTGTATCCATCAATTGATGAATGGATAATGAAGATGTCACACACACACACACACACACACACACACACACACACACACACCCCTGGAATATTAACCATAAAAACGAATGAAATCTTGCTATTTGCAATGACATGGATGGAGCTAAGGAGTATTATGCTAAGCAAAGTAAGTCAGAGAAAGACAAACACCATATGATTTCATTTGTAAGTAGAATTTAAGAAACAAAACAAATGAGCAGAGAGAAAAAAGAGAGAGAGAAAGGCAAACCAAGAAAAAGACTCTTAACTGTAGAGAACATACTAATGCTTCCCAGAGGGGAGGTGGTTGGGGAATGGGTAAAATAGGGGAATGAAGGAGTGCACTTGTCTTGGGTGTTGTATGAAGTGCTGAATCACTTATTGTGTACCTGAACCTAATACTCCACTGTATGTTAACTAACTGAAATTTAAATAAAAACCTAAGGAAAAAAATTAGAGCTTTCAAGCTAAAATTAGAATTTTTGAAAAAGTGCAGCTATACCTGTGAGGTTGATAGTTTCCTGACATTTAAAAGCTTTTCTCATAAGATCGATGGTGATATAAATAGATGTAATTTTTTGATATCATATAAAAATGTGTTAACATTGGGAATATGTACATAATTCAATGAGCCAATATTTTCCGATGTCAATGCATCGTGTTACAAATTATGCATGGATAAATAATCCATTTAAACCACAAAATAGACCAGTACACTTTAACTTAATGGAGTACAAAAACTTCACTGATGTGGTTTCAGATTCCACATTGCAAATACCCTTTAAAAACAACCCCTCAGAGTTTTGGCATACCAACAAAGGGGAATATCCACAATTGTCAGAAAACGCTATTCAAGACTTCCCTTTTCCAGTTATACATGTATATGATGCCAAATTTTCTTTACATACTTCAGCCAAAACAATATATAGGAACAGGTTAAATACAGAAGAAGGTATGGATATCATTCTATTATTTGGCCAAAAATTAAAGTACAAAAATATAAACAATGTCCTTCTTCTTACTTAATTCTTTTGTTTAGGAAAATATAGATTTTTACTGTTATTTCTGTTAGCATGTAAACAGCTTCTTGTTCTTGTTCTTCCTCTATTACTATTATTACTTCACATGAACTAATAAACACTTCAAAATTTTCTTACTTTAAATTTATAATAAGATAAATATCCATAGGTATAGCTGCACAAACAAAAGTTATTTGCCTCTGCCGTAATTTATTAAAATGTAAAGGGTCCTGAGACCCAAAGTTTGAGAGAAGCCCATCTAAGTTGTAAATCAAAGTACATGCCCTAGTCAATTAAATAATCCTTGTTTGGGCCTCTTAAACAATGCCCCAGTATGACACTGAAAAATCTTTGTGATTCTTCTGCCTTATATCTCGTAATTATTCTGTATAATAATTACATAATTATGCTTAGTGGTAATGGGTCCAAAATTTGAATCTGGGCAATCTGGCTTTGGAGTTCATGCTCTAAGCCACTAAGTCATATTATACATAGAGGGAACGTGTACATATCAATGCATAGAATCATCAAACTCAAATATAAAATGCTGCTTTCCTGAAAAATATAGAGGACACAGAAAGGCAAGTTTCAAAAATAGAACAAATCTCACCTAAGGATTGAACCTTACCATGGAGCCAATGAGTCACTTTGGACTGCTTAATTTTTGAAATCTCTGGAATTTTAAAAATCTTATTAAGTAAATCCACTAATAGAACACTAACTGGCGATTCAACCCCAAAGAAAGAAAGTAATTCTAATAACATTCAAGTTTTCTCTTTGATGGTGGCAATAGAGTTCTCAGAATTGTTCAAAGGTAGCAGAGGGTTTTGATAAAAAACTTTTTCCCATCCAGAGAACTTCACTTTAATAGCAAAGAAGAATAGAATGCTTAAAGGGAGTGGCACTCATTTGAAGGAGTGTGAAAGCTTTTGACCAGTTCTGTAGGGCTGTCCTGTGCTACTGCAAGGGGCTGGGGACAGATTGGTGGAAGACTAATCCTTCTTGACCTTTTCGGTGTTAAGCCTACAACCTAAAACAGGAGAATAAACTGCACTGAACATGTGTTAACATCTGAACATACAGGTCACCAAATTTCTTGGCTTTTTAAGTGGAATTAACATATAGACAAACTTTGGTCATGAAATGGTCTCCTTTTACACAAAGGCAAAGCCAGAGCATTTGACATTGAAGCCTCTACTCAGATTAGTGGATTCCACGACCCCCCTCCTTCCTCCCAGGGGGTGGTCAAAGAAGAAAAGACTTCTTGGAGTCTGTACGTTCTCAAGATTATTGAGCTTTACTAAGAAACAAAAAAGATCCAGGATGTTATCAATTTAGTCATCAAAATAAAAACAATAAATTAGAAGTGTTCAATATGCTGTAATAGGCATTAGAATTAAAAGAATACATTAGAAGACCAAAAAACAGAAACAAATACATAAAAACATTTAAAGTATGGTAATAGTGGAACTTTAAATCAGTAGAAAAAAGACCTACTATTGAGTAGGGAGTATTAGGGTTGTTGGTTAATACTTTCTTGGAAAAAAATAAGTTATATCCAATAAGCTATATCACAACAGATAATATAAATTAGTTAGGGGTTTAAATGTAAAAATAATATTTAAGTGAGTATTTATATTCTTGGTATTGGGAAAGTTTTGTAAGCATGAATTCTAAAATAGAACCAGATAGGAAGTGCTTGATATAATTGATTTTAATACAGGAAGGAAGGTAGGAAGGGGAACAAAAAGAAAATAGAGAAAAAAATCAAAGCGAAAAAGAAACACATTTTAGACCAAACTGAAAAAGTATTGGTATATTTTGTGTTATAACACAATTACAACAAAGTGTTACTCTTACTAATATAAAGAGAATTTTTCAAGTCAAATGAAGCAATAATAGAAATGGACAAAGGGTATAAAGAGATTATTAACAAAACAAATGACCAGTGAGCAAAGAAATGCAAATTAAAATAATGACATAACACATTTTTTTCTTCTACAATGGCAAAGATTATTTTTATCTTAAGAAAGTAATCCTAAATTTTGAAGAGCATATAAAGAAACGTTCATGCTCTTATAATGCTGGGAAGCATATAAATTGCACAGCCATTCTGTAGGGAAATTTATCAGTACATATTAATGGCTTTATTTTTTTTTAAAGATTTTATTTATTTATTTGACAGACAGAGAGGAGAAAGCACAAGCAAGAGGAATGGCAGGCAGAGGGAGAGGGGGGATCAGGCTGCCCAAAGAGCAGGGGAAGCCTGATGTGGAACTCAATTCCAGGACCCTGGGATCACCACCTAAGCTGAAGGCAGTCACTTAACCAACTGAGCCACCCAGGCCCCCTATGTCAAAGCCTTTAGAAAGAACATAGCCTTTAACTGAGCAAATCTATTTGCAGGATTTTAAACTATGAACATTCATTAGTATGCTTACAAAGAGTCTCGAAGAAAAATCTATAATTTAAATATCCTTCAACAGGGGATTTGTTACATGAATTATATTACCAAAGTATAACGGAAGACTTTATCACATTTAAATATTTTAATAAAGATGTCTATTTTTATAATTGATATTCAAAATATATTTTCATATGGAAAAAGTAAATTCAAAATGGTACCACAGTATTCTCATTTGGGGAAAATATGCATATAAATCTAAAATGCCATACCCCAAAATATTAAGTACTTATTTTGAGTATTGAAATATTAGTGGTTATTTTCTTTCTGCCTATAATTATTTTATAATTTTTATTCAATGATGAGGTGCAACTTATGTTATTTTAGAACATATTAAAGGCTGACAAATTTTAGCTTCAATAGCTATTTTCAAATTTTTAAAATTATTTTTATTTTAATATTTATTTATATAAATAAATCATCTATTTATTTTATTATCTATTACTTTATTATTAGCATTTTATTCTTTATTGTTTTATTATATTATTATTATTTATTATTTTTTAAATGTAAGTGCTAGGTATGCTTGTTGCTACTGAAGTGTTAACTGCTTGTAAGCCATATCAGCTGATAGAGCAAGGAAATATATTTGCTCTAACTGCTGCATATACTCAGATCTATAAATATCTCTTTCTGTAACCATGTATATTTACCTTAAGCTAAACACAAGCTCATACTGATGTCTCCACATCTAACCAATGCCACCAACTGGATCATTCTAGCCTCCTCTACTTGTTAATGTAATAGTATATTAGTAATATAATTAGTAATACAATAATGTACTCCAGCACTGAGAAACCCCATCCAATTATTGAATTATTCAACTTCATTTTGTATAGTGGTTTTAGAATTGTTAACTTGTAGGAAACAACTTTATCAACTATAACACTTATGGACTGTTCCTTTCACTTTTGTTCTAATAGAATCTACCCCATTTCCAAACCTGCTTAAGTTAACACGTTTTTCTTCCACCTGTCAGTGACACCAATTCATAACTGTTTGTAATATAGTTAGATTCACTTTTCACCTTTCATCTAAATGATTTTATTCACAAGCATTAAGATTCATCCAATGAATCTTAAATCTGTGAGGTTTTTTTAAGTTTTTTTTTTAATATTTTATTTATTTATTTGACAGAGAGATCACAAGTAGGCAGAGAGACAGGCAGAGAGAGAGGAAGAGAAGCAGGCTCCCTGCAGAGCAGAGAGCCCGATGTGGGCTTGATCCCAGGACCCTGGGATCCTGACCTGAGCTGAAGGCAGAGGTTTTAACCCACTGAGCCACCCAGGTGCCCACAGTGAGTTTTGATAAATGCAACAAATAATCTCTTAACAATCTCACTAGTTTGCCTTTCCCAGGTTTACTCATGTTACCTATTACTTGTTGTATGGGTTTTGACCAAGGAATCAATCTACTTCATCTAGGTTATTTGATGTGTTTAAAGCTATAAAATTTCCACTAAACATTGCTTTTCCTGTACTCTACAAATTTTGATAACTTGTATCTTCAGTTTCATTTAACTAAAAATATTTTAGAATTTATTTTGAAATTTCTCCTTTGAGCCATCTGCTATTTAAAAGTATATTGTTTAATTTTCAAATATTTTAGAATTTTCCATCTGTCTTTCTGTTATGATTTCTATTTTAATACCACTTTATGATTTCTATTCTTTTAAATTTGTTAAGGTATGTTCAGTGGCTCAGAATGTAGTCTTAGCAAATATTTCAAGTGGACTCGAGCAAAGTGTGTATTCTGCCTCTACTGGATGCAGTATTCCAAAATGCCAATTGCATCAAGTTGGTTGATAGAGCTGTTCTAATCAACTGTATAGTTATTGATATTTTGCCTTCTTAATATATCAATTCCTGGCAGAGGAATGTTTAAGGTTCTATTTTAAATAGTGGATTTAAAATAGTCTATTTCTCCATTTAGTTCTATAAATTTCTGCCTCATGTATTTTGACACTCTTTTGTTAGGTGCATACATGTTTAGAGTTGCTATGTCTTCTTGGATATTATCATTATATAATATCCCTCCTTATCCCTGAAAATATCCTTGTCCTGAAGTCAACTTTGGTGAAAATAGTAGACTGTGATTTCAAATTTCTTTACTTACTTCCTATTTCTTTTAATTATTGTTAGTCTGGTATATCTTTATTCATTTCTATCTGAGTCATATCTTTATCTGAGTCATGTTTTTAATTTTCTACAGTCTAATTAACATATGCTTAGGTATTACTTCATCGTGCTTGTTTCTAAGATTCCTGAATCTGTGAATGTGTGGTTTGGTACCTGTCATTAATTTTGGAAAATCCTTATCCATTTAATAATTCAAATATTTCTTTTGCTCCATTCTTTTTTCTTCTGGTATTCTAATTATTCACATTTTACCCTTTTTGTGATTTTTTCACTCAAAATGAATATTTGAATGTTTTGATTTTTTTTGTTGTTCTTTTTCTTTTTGTATTCTAGTTTGAAAAGTTTCTATTGACCTGTCTTCAAACTCACCGTTTCTTTGATCAGCCACGTCAAGTCTACTGATAAGCTCATTAAAGACATTTGCCATTTCTGTTACAGGGTTTTTTATTCTTAGTATTTTCTTTTGATACTTTGAGCTTCCATCTCTGTTTATATTACCTGTTTTTATATATTGTCTACTTTTTCCACTAGAGTCTTTAACATATTATTCATAGTTATTTTAAATTCCATCTATTAATTCAAATCTTTGTTTTATACATCGGTCTGGTTCTAATTGTTACTTTACCTCTTCAGAATGTTTTTTTCTTGCTTGTTGGCATGCTTCATCATTGTTTGTTGAAAGCTAAACATGTTGTTCCAGGTAGTAGGAAATTATTAAATAGGACTTCATCATTATTTTTAAAGATTTTATTTATTTATTTGAGAGAGAAAGAGCATAAGTGAGGGGAGGGGCAGAGAGACAAGTAAACTTCCCACTGAGTAGGGAGCGAGTCACAGGGCTTGATACCAAGATCCTGAGATTATGACCTGAGCCAAAGTTAGATGCTTAACCGACTGAGCCACCCAGGTGCCCTTTAAGTAGGTTTTTAATGTAAAGTTTTATGTTAATTTAAGAGTTGGAATGGGTCTTATTTTGGCTGGTGCTCTAGGTGGCACAGATTTCAAATTCCTTTGGGATCCTTGTGTTGGTTTTTTCTATTGACTTTGATCTCCCTAAGTAATTCCATTCAAAGAAAGTCTATCTTATAGCTCTTTCAACTATAACCCACTGTAATTACACCAGAGCACTTTCAATGTGGTGGTAAGGTATGGGAAAGGGGAATGTTCCATAATCTTCCAATTAAATGTCAGTCTTTTTAGTAGGCCTGTGTCTCTGGACTCCGATTTTCACAGTCATTGTGGTTGTTGTTGTTGTTGTTGTGTAACCCTAACATCTGTATTCACTTTCCTACTTCCTTAACTGCATCATTCACAATCTATTTTCTCAAAGGACAGAGTTCGTGACCCGGTTCCATTGACTATTTCTTGACTATGTCCCATTCCTCCCTTGGTGAGGTAGAAGGGCTGGTAGGGAATGGAGCTGGTGGAATGTCCTTTCCATGTGGGATAAGGCTCTGAAAAAGTCTTTTCCCTGGAGAGAAAGCCTTTGTTATGGAGAAAGCTCTGGTTGTATTTCACAATAATTACTCTTCCTTTCTGTTTGTCAGAGCCATGAGATCTTGGGTTTTCACCATGAGAACCTTGTATGGTTCCTAGAGTCAAAGTCCTTAAAAGTATAGGGCTCCCTCATAAGACAGCCCCAAGAAGCATCTCACTTTCAGAGTAGTCTATACTCAGCCTTTAGCTATTCATCAAAATTACCATATAAGTGTCTTATTAGTTCATGAACTCTAGCTTTTTTTTTCCGGGCAGCTGATCTCAGCTATTGTTCTCTCTATGTGTCTGTTTCCCCCAATTGCAGGGTGTTGATTTGCCCTGAAACTTCAGTTTTCTGATGGGTCCAAGAAAAATTATTAATTTTTAATTTGTCCATTTCTTTTTCTTGTTGTGAGGGTAGGAGTGAGTATTTCCATGCTCTTTACATTTCAGAGCTGACACCAGAAGTCTCTAAGAATAATTTTTAAAAATTTCATTCATAGCTATCTTTTTATAAAGTAGATAAAACTTGAATTACAGTTTCTTATTTCCAAATAATATTTGTTATCTTTTTTTTATCAATATACCTAAAGTTGGTTGATATAAACCAAAATACCTTCATATCAGTGACCTATATGATGAGGTAGAGAAGTTTCATGTTGTATTTTTGAATTTTTGTTTCCCACTTCCTACGTCTGTGTAAGTTATAATAATGATGATGATGATGATAAAATCTAAACAGAATGACTTGTCAATAGTCTTCTGAATAAAAACTCCACCCTGCCAATTCTTTTTTTTTTTTTTTAAGATTTTATTTATTTATTTGACAGAGAGAAATCACAAGTAGATGGAGAGGCAGGCAGAGAGAGAGAGAGAGAGGGAAGCCGGCTCCCTGCTGAGCAGAGAGCCCGATGCAGGACTCGATCCCAGGACCCTAAGATCATGACCTGAGCCAAAGGCAGCGGCTTAACCCACTGAGCCACCCAGGTGCCCCGCACCCCACCAATTCTATTAGGCATGCCTGGAACCAGCAGTTAGCTCCTCTGGGATTTACAGAAGACTCCACAGACACTAGAGATGTACAAGTGGAGCTGAAGAGGAACACTGTCTCTGAAAGATTTCCTTCTCCTTGAAGAATAAATATGGGATTAAGCCTCTTGGTCAGCTTGTTTGGGGAATCCACTTTCTCTCCTTTGCTGAAAAATATCAAATCAATAAAGGCTTTCTCACTTCAGAGTTGGAGTAAGGATTGAATGGGAGGGAAAAGGAAGCAGAGAGCATTCCAGCATTTACCCACTCCACAAAGGGCTATGTTGCTGAAGCTCCATAATTCAGACACTAATGAGTCTTTGCAATTGAATAGCTTTGGCTGTCTTTACCCTTTCCTTTGTGTCTGTCCAGAGAGACAGTTGGAAAGCTCCCTCACAACTAGCATGACCACTCCAAAAATGACATTTCTTCTGTGAGAAAGAATAAGCATCATTAACTACTGTAACCATTACCCACAATCTCTGAAAAAAACACAAAAATAAGTATTATTTTTCGACATGTAAGAATTGACTTTTTAAAACACCTGCCATTTATTGGTTCTTTGGGTCTTATTTAGTCCAATAAGATGGGAAGTTTAAAGCTTTTTTTGTTTCTTTCTTTCTTTTTTCCTCCTTTTCCTCATTCTTCACCTAATAGCAGGATAATCTAGAAAATCTGGAAGTTGGTTCTTTATTAGAGATTGAATTTATATAGTTATTTTACTTTTTTTCCTGTGGAACTTTCAAAACATTAAGCTAATTAATATCAATTGTGTGGGATAACCAAGAGGACAAATAAAATTCTATCAATTTATTTTCTGGTATTACCTAAAATGAGAAAGAAATTTAAAGTGAATGCATCTATTTCTTTCCCTTCACTTTGCTCTGTTATGTTTTAACATTCTTTGAGGAATGTGTAATTCCTGACATTTTCCAGGGATCACATAGCCTTCAGATGTTGCTTTGGAGTCTCCACTCTGCTCACACTGTTATAAATATCTTGTGCAGTGAACATTGCATATTTTCTGCATTTTGGTTACTACTTTTAACAAAAGTATCTTTAATGAGGAAATGTGGATTTTTTCTCCTAATTTATGTGTACGTGTGTGTGTGACAGGGAAAGAAATTAGAGGTTGGACATCCCTGCCTTGAATACTTATTATAATGAAGTTATGACTGTGTATGTTTGGCACACATGAGTAGTATTCATGGTGAATAAGAGGCTATACAAATTATAGTTTCGCATAAATGAATAATTTCATATATGTTGATAATTCATGCACTGTCGAGTGATCCAAAGAACACTGATGCTTTCCAAGTCTTTTCTTTCCTCCCTTTGCTAAAAGGGACATGATTAGATACTTTCTTTGATAGGAGGGTAGACTAGACCAAATGCCCCTCCTCACCAGCTTCCTACAACTTGACAGACTGAAGAGCTGACCTTCAATGTGTGCCTGCTTCTTGTGTCTCAGCAGACCAGAATGCCAACTGTTATTTCTTCTACTCCCAGAGGAAGTACTGGTAAATGTTATCCAGATGAAGGTAGACAAGATCCTATTAAATGTGGTCTTTAGCTAATTGTGCCAGGCCTTATGATGCTTTAGCAAGAGACAACATTACTCGTGATTTCCTGTAGCAATTTCTCCTCCAGGGCTCATCAAACTGGACTTCTCTGCAAGATGCAAACTCAGAAAGTTATCAGCTCAGTGGCTATTGACTCAAAGAGAGAAGCAAATCTCTTATATCATATTAATGTCTTCCTCTTCTAAAAAATCAGTGTTAGGTAATAAATTTTTATATATAATGACAATTCCATGGTTTATTTGTCAGAAGTTCCAATTTGAGTTCAGGCTGATCTAGGCACAGGTCTTTGCATGTCTGATTAACTGCGAGCATGGACCAAACAGAAGCTGGCAGCTGAGGAGCTGGAGGATCTTGCCGGAGAATAACAGTATATCGAAGGAAAATGGAGTCAGGCACTGAGTCAGCTACAAAGTCATATTTGGGATTCTGAGCCCAGTGTGATGGCTCTTCTGAAAATCTGTGCATCGCCTAATGCATCACTTGCCTGTGTGGGTTCTAGGAATAAGCATGGGAAAACAAAACAACCCAAAACTGAGGGAATTGTTTCACCAAATTCTACAATATACTGCAATGCAAGTAGTACTGATTTGAATATATAATGGATTATGACTCAGAATGGGGAGGGCATAATACACCATCACAAAACACTGTTATACAGTTTTAGATTTTGTGGGGAGCGTTAAGAAATGGAATATCAACTGCACTTTAACAAGTATTCACGTTTGTAAGCCCTCATAAGACTCCCTTAAGGACATCAAAAAATATATACGAGGAACTTTACAGAGGTCTAGAGTTCTCATGTCAGCAAAGATAGTGCCAATTGAATTATTACTGTGAATATGATTTCATTAATTCCTATCAGATGGTGTGCACTGAGAAAAAGCATATATAAAATATAGCATATATAAAATATAAAATATAATTTTATATTTAAGCTATTCCTCATCATACCCTCCAGTCTCAATGCCACCTTCAATGTTTTCCATAAGCTGAAGGAAATCAACCTGTGTGTCTGTGTTTGACAGAAGATTATTTCTTAGCCCTGATTATATATAAGCTAGAAACACACTAATGCAGATGGCAATAAATGAACTGAGGATAAGTAGTACAAAAGATTAGGGAAGATATGTAATATATTTTAAAACAATGTATTTTTCTTAAGTTCATCTATTTGGTTTGGAGTATCCTATGATATTTCAGAATTATGTTCACTATTTTTAATATAAATTACGTCCAGACAAGCAAAATAGGAGAGTTTCTAAAGGAGGATTTAATCATCATTTTCAAATTCCCTAACTCTTTAAGAATTTAATCAGCTAATGAATGAATAAACAAACTGTTATTATGTACCTACAGAGTTCCCTGCCCTACCCTTCCATGTTCCATTAAATGATAATACTGGTTTCTCCTTCAGTTTTGCTTTTGTCTTTCGGCTCTACAGTAACTTGTGTAAGACGTCTGGGCACAGTGTATCCAGCTGTGAATGAATTCCGGGCTTTAGTGTGGTTTTTGTTGTGTTGTTTTTTTCCCAACTCAAAAATTAAAGGCAGATTGCCATGGAGGGAAATATTTAGACAACTGCTACAAGTATAGGTAGTTCCCAAAAGGCAAAACTTTAATATCATACTTTTAGTTAGGGTTCCAAATGTTAATAGACTCTTTCTAGGAGCACACTAGTAAATATTATTTTTACAACCTAATTAAATACTTGACTCCCATGAATGGGTTTAATTCTTCCTCACATTGCCAGGGAGACGTTCTTAAAGGGCCTTCTTATAGATTAAAATGAATCACACTTGTTTTACTTGCTATATTGGGCTATTGCTACAGTGAGAGAAAAGATTGGGAAAATATAAAGTTTGTATCATGTTCCTGGAATTTAGGGCCACTATGCTCCCAATATGGCAATTGGCTTAAAAATGACGCCAATGTCCTCTCCCTTCTCCCCATCTAAGCAATCTTAGAGTAATAAACAAGGAGAAGACGAACAAATATGCATTCTTCCAGCTTAACACATAGGTAGGTAGGCTGTTCTCACATTTAACTTGCTTGTGTAATTTCCAGGTCACAGTTTTAGGGAAGGTCTCCATCCTGCCGTGCAATGGGTTAATGTATTTATATCCATTTTCCCATAAAGAATATTTCATTTTACCAGGTTTGCTGCTTGAAACTTGTTTGCTTTGAGTTGAAGGACTGAGTTTAAACACATTCAAGGTTTATCTTGGTACATTTCTTAATCACAAAGCCAAAGAGCCCACAAGAGGTAAAACAGCATTTTGGCCAAGTCTCCACAACAAAAATACATAAAGGTTTATTGTAGGAACTGACTAACTTGGGCCAAAGAACCAGACTTTAGTGCTAATTGTAAATGCTGTAGACATATTTTTTTTTTCCTCACTAACAATTAACACTTATTCCAATATATGCTTTCCTGGATTAAACATGTGAATGGGCATGACTGTTTCTTTTCAACCGGCAGCTGTAATGCCATTTAAAAACCTAACAAGTTTTTCTAATACCACTTCCAGGCTTACAGTTACCAGCTGGGTCTTTAACTGGAGTTCGAGCCCAGTGTCTAATTTAAATTAGGATATCTATCAAGCTTGAACTCCGGAGTGCACGTGTTCCTTTCTTATGAAAAGTCCTGAGGCCTTTGCCCCCATCTGTGCTTGTGGGACTGCTGTCTGAAATGTCAACGGAAAGAGATATTCGAATGGCATCTTGTCCATCATTCTGCATGGAATAATACTCTGAGTAACGTATGGGTATCCCTTACATCAACAGCTTTGCCTTTTGAGCCCAGCAATATTTAAGTGTTGGACTGGCTGAACTGTTGAGGCTTGGAGAACAGTTCTATGGGATTAAACAGCCAGTGAAAGAGTTCAGGGAGAAGGAAAGGGAATATAAAGAGTGCAAATTATTTTGTAAGAGGGAGAGAGAGAATGGCATGAATTAAAGATCAGCTTGCTTTTAAGATGACAATATTTTTTTAAACCCGTCTGTCATTTACCCTTTCTGGTATTGTTCTCAGGCTGTATTGTCTATCAGGTTCATATTTGTTGAACCTATAGGTTTCAACCATCTATAAGTTGCTATAAGTAGCTTTTCAGTAGAATACTATCTGGTTTGCATTTTGATTTCCAACAACTTAAGATCTGAGAAACTTAGGATATATTCTCTGATTTTAAAAATACAAATCTAGTGAAATTGACAAGAAAAATATTGACTGTGATAATTACAGATTTTGATGCATAATGAAAGGGCTGGTTCCAGCTCTGGAGTCAGACTCTGTGTCCTGAATCCTACCTCTGCGTTATAGACTGGCTACATAAGACAGAACAAGTCACCCCGTCTCCTTTTATTTCAGTTCTCTTATCTATGCTATGGGGAAAATAACTATACCTACCCCAGAGCATGTATATGAAGATCAAAAGATTTGATATCTTAAAACCCCTAGTATAACATCTGGTATAATATTAAGTGCCTCCTAAATATCACTATTATTATTATTTCCAGTTATGAAACGTGATGGTTCTCTCACCTTTTGAGTAACCTGTGCTGAACTGGTTGGACCTATATGACCTGGCACATCAGCAAGGAAGGAAGATAAGAGAAAAAAAAATGGGTACCTAAAACACGAAGCAATAGAAAGTGGAATCGAGAATATGTTTTGGGTGCCAAAGTAAAATAAATCATTTAGTCAAATATCCTGATAACTAAGCTCAATGTATCCTTTCATTTAAACTGAAAATTCATTGAACTTTAGGCAAAGGTGCCCTGCTTTCCATACATTCATAAGAATGCACATATAGAAACATATAGGAGGGAGGCTGACTGGGAGTTTCCCAGGACATCAGTGCTGTATTTTATTTCATAATTAGAGGCATAGCAGTAGATGAACAGAAGGATCTTATAGAAGCAAAAAAATATTTTCATGTGAAATAATTCAATGATGAAGCCATTGGCTCGATCCTGTACCAAACTGGCCTTGAGCAAGAGCTTTAAAAGAATTGTAGACATAAGGAAAAGCATGGAGGACATTAGTAGGAGGAAGGGAAAAAGTGAAGAGTGGGGGGGAATCAAAGTGGGAGAGGAACCATGAGAGACTGTGGACTCTGAGAAACAAACTAAGTGCTTTAGAGAGGAGGAGTGGAGGGATGGGTTGGCCGGGTGATGGGATTTAAGGAGGGCATGGATTGCAGGGAGCACTGGGTGTTACACGTAAACAATGAATCATGGAGCACTATATCAAAAACTAATGATGTACTATATTGTGACTAACATAATATAGTAAAAAATAATATAAAAAATAAAAGAATTGCAGAAGCATTATAAGCTAAAGAGCGTATTAACATATAGTTAACTGAGTTGCAAGGGTAATGGAAATGGTCCTGTTATGTTTATTCCTTCCTGCTGACCACTCTTTTGTGTTTCCTTCACTCGTTCCTTTCCACTGTTTCTTTGCGTGCATGCTTTCCAGGAAGTTTCTGACCCACTTCTGCCTGTACATTCTATTTCAGTAATCCAACCCACACTCACAGCTTCATTATCAATAACGGCTCTCCTAAGATCTGGGTGTTTATGGGCAACTCCTGATGGATCTAGACCTGCCTTATAAAGCAAAGGCGTTTTATCCTCATAAAAGCTAATATCCAAATACACTAACTTTCTTGCAAACCAGAGCCTTTGTCTCAAGTATCTATTTCATACTGTTTATGGTTTCTGGTTAAATGATAACCAAACTGGTTGCCTTAGGAACTAAACATTTGATTATGTTTTCTTCTCTTTCCTCATTTGATCCATTGTCTAACCTATAGCATTTTCCTCCGTGATACCTTCTCCTTACTCCCCTTTTCTATTTAAATGTTATCATTCTAATATAGGTCCTTATGGATACATTTGTAATAGCTGTGCCTCCTGGACAAGCTACTGGGAGAGAACTGATATGATACTTGATTCAATTTTGGTAGCCTCTTAATGTATTACCTTGCTCTCAATCTTATCACTATCACATTCATATTTTTGTACCAGTTATATAAGAATTTCCCCATTCATGTTGGTTAAAATAATGTCTTTTCTTTGTTTGAAACCTTTAATAGCTCCCTGTTGTTTATCTTAGAAGTCCTAAATATGTTACCAAGTATCAAACCTTGATGTTGCAAGCTCACTCCAGCAATGTATGCCCCTGTATGATTATAGGGAGGGAACTGTAAATCCTTCCCTTTTCTTTCCCACTCAAGAAAACATGGCCAAATGCAAATTGGGGTAAGACTCCCTGTGAGCTCTCTCCCAGCAAAATAACAATTTAACTGATGAAAGTTAAAAAAAGAAATAATCAAATGTCTCAAGAAATTTTCTTAAGGGCATACAGCATATGGAGAAATAGTCACTCAAGAAAATCTACTAAACTTTAGTTAAAACAGCAAGAATCCATGGTATTTGAGCTGTAATTAACTCTGTTACTCTCCAACACCCCCTGAGCTCTATGACAGCAAAGCAATAAGACAGAGGTCCTACTCTAGATAGCAGGTCAAGAGGCAGGCTTCGTCTCTGTCCAGCTGCCAGTCTAGGGCTATAGTTTTACCTTGGGAGGGGAAGACTGTTCATATTTCTCAGCTCCCATTCCCTCCCTTCACTCCCATTGCAGAAGCTCCTGCAATGGCACAGTCAACTGGACCAGGTTTCTCTTGTCCTACCCAACCCTGGCTTGTAGATCTCTCCCAGGCATGGCAGACTGAGAATACTGGGCTCCTGATTGCCCCCGTCCCAAATCCCTCATAGGATGGACGTTCCATGCCTAGGGCAAAACAATGTAACCAAGGGCTGCTACCCCTTTCCATGCCCAATCGCAAAGCAGAAGGTCACTCTTGAAAAACCAATCTCCATTCCAGCTCCAGGAAAGTGATGCCAGGTGTCTGTATAAGAGGAAGAAGTCAGGCCATAAGGGCAGAGTTTTACAGCTCTGCCTTTAGGGAATGATCTTATTTGGGATAAAACCAGAACTTCATTCTTAAGGTCATTGTCTAAAACAATGGAGATTTTTTGTGGAGAAAAACTAAAGGTTAGTTAGATCTGATAAATGCAAAATGTCAGAGCATCCAGAAGTTTAACAGAGGGAGCCAGGTGAAGAGAATTAAGAAAAACCTTCCTAGGATCATGGACAACTCTGTAGGCTGTACCCTGGCACTAGGCTCTCGCTATTCAGAGTCAATGAGAGCAAGATATGAAGCCCACTTGAAAGCATTCCCCCAAGTCACCAACACAGGGCAGAAGATTCACTGACACAACAAACTTAAGACATATGAGAAAACCCTGACTGAACTCCACTCACCTAGGAGTGATTCCTATAATGTGGCCTTAAAAATACTCTGACAACGTGATAAAGGCCATCTATGGAAAACCCACAGCTAACATTATACTAAATTGTGAAACACAAAATGCTTTCCTCTCCAGATCAGGAACAAGACAAAGATATCCAGTTTTAGCCTTCTGTTTGATATTGTACTAAAAGTCCTAGTCAGGGCAATTAGGTGAACATAAATAATGCATATATACATACATACATGCATACATACATATATACATGCATACATACATACAGAGTATCTCGATTGGAAAAAAACTAAATTTCTTCTTATTTGCAAATGACATGAAATCCCAAAGAATCCACCCCCCCAAAAAAAAAACAAAAACAAAAGCAAAAATCTTGTAAGAGCTAATAAATGAGCTCAGCAAAATTGCAGAACACAAGAGCACTATATGAAATCATTTCTATTTCTATACACTAGCAATAACATTCTGAAAACAAAATTAAGAAAATTCTCCCTGCAAGGGAAGGGCTGTTGGTTGTCTCATTTTGCAGAGGAGATCATTAAGATCGAGAAAGCCATGGTGGCTGCCCCAGATGCCGCTGAGGGAACTGATTTGACTGTTTTGTCACTGTTTCTTCATGGCTCAACCCAACTTTCGTTGGAGTCATTCTTTGATTCAGTTTCCCTTTTGCCCTGTGGCTTTGGCACGTTTCCTCAACATGCCCTGCTTATTTCATCCATGTGGCAGTTTTCATTTGATGCCACACAGTTTGTAATCTTTGAGGACGGCTCATGTTTGCTTTTTTGCTTTGCTCTAATAAGTCAGGGTTCTGATAACCACCACTCAGTTCTCCCAGTGGGGGAGTAATCAAGGAGCCTTGGGAGAAACAGCCATGCTTACCATTGGCCTGTGGGGCCTTGGCTGCTTCCTGCGTGATGAGGAGTGAAGGCTGGGTTTGATAATAAAGGGTCTTTCTTGTGTTCTCTCATTATTTATGCCACATCTGCCTCTCAGCATTTGTGTCAATGAGTCACTATAATTACAGCCATTGGATAATTTCCTTCGTTTTGCACACATTCCCGACTGTGTGAGTGCCACATCAGAGAAAACCAGCCTTCACACCCTCGCAGCACCAGCAGGCAGCGAGGTCCACTCTTCCTGTCTACGTGGTGATCAGCCATGTCAGGCTTGAGATGCCTCTATGCTTCTCATCCTCCCGGAAAGTGAGACTGTGGAGCTGGTGGACTGTGAGGTCACAAGGGACAGAAACTCCTTTCTCTATGTAAAAGCCAAAACTTGCCCCCTGAATGCTGCTTTAAGAACGTAGGGTAGGAGGGAACTGGGAAACTCACACTGCACTATCATCTCTCTCACCCAAACAAGGAAGGACCTCCCTGACCATCGAACAAAACATTATAAGGCAAATATCTGGTTTAATTAACTATGACAGGAATTCTTGAAGGAGAAAAAAGTTGAACAAAAAAGTGTCCTAAAAGTGAGGAAAGTCCTATGTATGGTTTTAGCTCATTCACAGCATTAATGCCTAGTCACTAGGATGCGTTGGAAAAGGTGGAGCAAAAGTTCCACTTCGCCATACAATGGCATCCATCTTGTGATTCGACTACATACAAGAAAAAAAAAAAGAGAGAACTTGCCTATGATGGTTTTCTTTTCTGATTAATGCCATGGGTGTTCAGTGACCGAAGCACCATATATGTTTTGTATTTGTGACTCACTAGGTGAATTGAGGGACATTGTAAATGAGCTGTTACTTAACCATGTTTTATTTTATTTTATTTTTTTTTAAGGAAAATACAAATTCCCATTTGTGCCCAGAGCACTGTATTAAATCAAAGGCTGCAAAAAACAAACAAGAGCACAAAGAGGTGGGAAGGGAGGAAAATGTTAGATATTTTCTAAGATAACAGAGAGAATGCTTTCCTTGTTGCTACTGTGTCAGCAATGCCTGCCTTAGTACCTCTAAACCGGGCGGGCTGGCTGTCTCTGTAATTTAAGATCACATAAAAACTAACTGACCGTAAATGTCCATCCTTCACTTCTACCCTGTCTTAGATCCACAAGGTTAAGGCATTGCCTCAAGAATGTCATTGTGAAAATCTCTACACTTCCATTAATATGGATGACTTTTGTGATTTTCTAGCTTTTCTTCTGCCCCAAGCAGGATACTTTTTCAAAAGAAAGCTTATGGTAGAACTTGAATATTACGAATACAGAACAATGGAGATGCTCTGTTTGAAAAGGAAAAATCAGACTGGACCAGAGTGCTCCCAGTAACACTGAAGAAACACTTACCAGCAATGACCCTGAGACCTGTCCATGAACTTTACAGCTCTATAGAACGTTCTTTAGAAAGCACTCGATTCATGATCAATTAAAAAAGGACACCTGAGCCCTGTGGCAGGGCAAACTGACTGGTTATATTGTGGTAAGTGAGAATCAGGTATGGAGGAAAGAAGGGTGAGCAGGGGAAGCTGATGTCAGTGGGGCAGTTCTCAGTCGGTCCTCCACCCGGGCAACTGGAGTTGGCATTCAACCATCAATGCAAAGGTTAGCAGTGGCATTTCACTTAATGTCATAGGAATCCTTTAAGTGTTTCCAACTCTTAATGTCATGTCCAAGCTTTGGATGTCAAAGATCTCTGGCGTACATGTGAATCATCTTCTCAGGGTTCTGGGTGGCCTTTTATGATGTGCTATGCTTGGAGAAATTAATAAAGCGACACAATGAGCCTACACACCAGGGAGTGTATGTATTATAGAGCAGTTTGAATGTGAGCTTATCCCAGTGTCAGGATATGCCTCCCTCACAGAAAGGCAGAAAAGCAAGAGAGGTATGAGACTTTAGGCTGTATCTAGACAACTTTTGGTTTGATTGAGGTAAGACTAAAACCTCAGGAAGAGTTCTCAAAACCCTGAGCAACTCACAGCACAGAACTAAGTCTACAGGCCAAAGTCTGTATTTGTTAAGCAAATAAAATAAGTAAACACTTATAAATTACCCGTAAATGAAAACAGTGAACAAATAACATTTTCTCTCTTTCAACATTGGTTTGGCTTTTCTTGTTGGAAGCTGATAAAAGCTTTCTTGTGATCATCCTGTTTTAGGAAGAATTATTCTTCATAGTTAAAAAACAAAAAAAGTGCTTTAACTGGGGCAGTGTTGACAAGAAGTGCTTCCAGCAATTTTGTATAATAGAATTTCACAGTAAAAAATTAACTACAAACCACTGACCTAGCCCATTGTCTTTCTCAATGCTACAATTTTGCTGCTGAAAAAGAGGGCTTGCTATTCAAGAATGCAAAAGTATGATTCAAGAATCAAGCCTTTTCATCTCTCATGGGATATTGTCCTTTATCAGAACATGCTTGGTGGATAAATATGTAAATTATTATGCAAAGCAGGATAGAGTAATTCAAATTGACAGTTGCCCTATTTTTTAAAAAAATTAAAATGTGAAAGCCTTGAAAATGTGTCTGCTGACAACAAAGGAAGTTCTCGTTAAGATCAACATTATTTGGTATCATTTTCATGTATTTTTCAAACAGATGAATTCTTCTTACTTTACTTTCTATTTTGAATTTTTCCTCATCAGTGTATTTGATAAAGGGAGTTTTAATGGGAAAATTTAAATTATATATGTATATCTCATATATTTACCTATTATATAATTATATATAATACATACATTACGTATATATCAGAGAAAACAGAGATTATTTTCTTTACTATTTTTCTATTCTCCTCTAGGACTGCTTTATTGGACCCTTAATAAAGAACATCTCCAGCTAGCAATTATTTACAAAAGAATTAATTGCTGTATTTGAGAGAGCACACCACGACAATTTGCTATTGAGCTGCAATCAAGTCAGCCTATTTTCATATTAGTACCCATTGGTTCTGCCTTTCCTTCGATGACCACAGTTGAGGTGACCCTGTTCTTACCTACAAAGAGCCCTCCACTGAAGCTCTGGGTTCCTTTGCCTCATAACTTCTCTTGGCCTTTGCTTTGCCGGGATACCCTTTTTTTCTTTGTATCATTCCTTTCTCCTTACTTTTTGGATCATTCCCGCCACCTTGAGTCTAATATCACCTAAACACACAAAAAACTACCTTCGCTCCAAACCATTACATTTCTCTACTTCCGTCCATAGCAAGTCTCCTAGCAAGGTTCTTTATATACTTGCTGCTTCTACTTCTTTACCTTCTGTTCTCATACCCCAAACCAAATCAAGCACACAACAATGTGGCTTGATTTGTTGATGGCTTCAGTGACCCACATCCTGTTAAAACCATTGGTTAATTTTTGTCTTCCTCTTCCCTGGTTTCCTGGCGACTCTTGGCATGCTCTTCTTTAAAATGTTCTTCTCTGGACTTAGAGAAAGCAGTGATTTTCTTCAACTGCAAGATCTTTTCCAACTGTCTAACCACTTATGTCTGCATATATCTCTTCTATTACTACACTCACCCCCCAAGCAATTTAATCTAGTGTCATGGATTTGCACATAATCAAATGAGAATTTCCAGTTCTGACTTCTTTGATGAACACCAGACTCATATCCAACTGCCTACTTGACATCATCAGTTGGAAGCCCAATAGTCACCAAAAACTTACTTAACATAGCCAAAAAAGAGTCATTGGTTCCCTTCACCTCACCCCAACACAAACCCCAGAATCCTTAGTTTACCAAGCCTTCAACATTTAAATAAATGGTAATATTATGCATCTAGCTCCAGGGTCTAAACCCTATTTTGAACTTGTCACTTTTTATTCCACATCTAGTTCAATATAAACTCTTGTTCTGCCAACAGTATCTATTTCTCATCTGAACTCTACTGTTAAAACTAGAGTCAAAAATATCATCTATAATCTGGCCTTGGGTAACAGTTTTCCTGACCACAGTCTTTCTACCTCATTTTAGAGAGGGTGATTAATTTTTTTTTTTTTTAAACCAGGGTCTACTAGGCATTACATGATCTGATTTCTCATGCCCATGTCACGCCACATGTCTGTGACTCTTCAGCCACAGCAGCTCGGAGTACTTATTCCCCAGCACATGGCTGCCACTTTTCCATATTCAAATATCAACCTAAATGTTTTCTCCTCAGAGAAACTTTCTCAGACCAGCATGGCTAAATAAGAACCACTGAAACCCCCCACTCCCTAACCACCTTCTTTCTCTCTTGTACATTATTTTATTTTATTTGTAGCACTTAAACATTACCATGGAGGACAATTTTAAAATATTTCATTTTATTTTATTTTCCTGTTACCTACCTCCTCATAAATGAGTACAAACTTTTTGGAAGCAGAGACTTTGCTTTGTTTCCTGAAATCTGAACTAGGACCTAACATATAGTAGGTACTCAATGAATATTTGGTTATGAGTATTGACAGCCTTAATCATTCACACTGGAAATTTACCTCTGTAGTTGTGTCTTTTGTACCCGAGTATGGCTCACTAAACCAAAGATGGTAATTAGATTCTCTGTGTGTGTTTGGGATTACAGATTTAAAAATGTGGTTTTATGTTATAGTAGTCTTTAGGAGCCAATATTAAAATGTCCTAACATATGTAAATGTGATCTTTAGACAATGATTATCTGTGTAATAAATGAAGGTAAACTAAATAGATGAATGAATAAAATGAAACATCTCTTAGTAAATTTTAGAGATGCTAGATGTAGTAGATAACTCAGTTCAACAGTGTACAGTCTTACTGTTTACATCATGACAGCATGAGTCAGGTGGCAGACATTGAATAAATACATAACAGACTAGTAGGTGACAACATATCTTGTCTTGACCTCTTCTACTCTCACTTCTTTCAAAGAATGTATGATGAACCAAGCATTTCTGGTTTGCATTCTTTCACTTACAGTTAGAGGAGTAACTTTCACCTACAGCTGGAGTGGGTAAAGATGGTGTCAGGCAACATATCTTATAAGATATGTTATTATTGCTGAAGATATGTTACAAGAAAAGAAACAGTATTTTGAGAGGATTCAGAGAAAAAAGTGACCACCTATAAGAGTGACCATAGAAAAATAATGGCAGTAAATACAATCATGAAATTAACTGTGTCTGTATTTATAGTAAAATATATTTTATATATATTTTAAATATATGTGTAATTATATATAATCTTTTAAAAAAACTATGACAGCGGTGCCTGGGTAGCTCACTTGGTTAGGCAACTGCCTTCAGCTCAGGTCATGATCCTGGAGTCCTGGGATCGGATCCTGCATCAGACTCCCTGCTCAGCAGGGAATCTGCTCCTCCCTCTGACCCTCCCCCTTTTCATGCTCTTTCTCTCTCTCTCTCTCTCTCTCAAATAAATAAATAAATAAATAAATAAATAAATAAATAAAATCTTAAAAAAAAAAACCCTGAAAGGCTGCTATCAAATATTTGGTAGGTCTTAGAATGGAAGACATCTTAGAATTGAGGAACTATGCACTATTTTTTTTCAATTCACAGTAGTTACTTTAATCTAACCTCCTGCTTGTTCAGTTCTGCACAAAGAAGCATCCACCAGGCACTGAATGATATGTTGGGCATTCCTGATGCACTGTTTATTGCTCTTGAAAAGTGGATTTTAGAGGTGACTTGACAGCCCTGTGGCCCTACATGGTAAAGAAGCCACACTTCATCCTGATGGCTACATCTGAGCTTAGGGACACCCCCAAGGGGCCCAGCGAGTGGGTTCACACTCAGCTTCAGCTTCACCTCTCATTTCCTTTGCTTGTCCTTCAACAGGAGCCATAGTTTACTTGGGTGGCTGTGTTTTCACATTAATGCCAACAACCAACTCATTGCTTAAGATTTTATTTGCCAAATTCAAATCTTTTCTTCGAAAACTGATGTGAACATCTGGGAATAAACCACTAGATGTCTTTATTATAAATGTAGTAATAGCAAAATAGTCTCGACTGAATGGTTAATAAAAAAAAAGTATAGTGAGTCTTGTATTAAAAACAGGGTATTGAGTCATTCCTTGAAGTGTCTGGGAAATGTTTTTGAGCTAGACTATCTATTAAATTTAGAGTGGAATGTGTTTAATTTGGAGTAGCATGGGAGGGATTCCTAAGCAGAAATTTGACATTCCTAAAAAAAGAGGAGAATAAATTAATGTTAGGTGTATTTTTCCCAGTGGTATGCACCAGTTAGCTCTCTATTTCCCTTTTGTTATAAATAAGTTATCATTGCATTTGCTTTTATATTCTGAGCTATTTTTGTGCTATAGAGAGTAGTAATTCTAATGATATACAGCTGAAGTCAGGCACACCATCATCTTGCACAGTAGGGCATCAATTACTTGCACATCATTTTTCCATTTAATTTCCACCAGAAAAAATTGGCAACTAACATCCCCATTTTACAGAGAGGACACTAAGGCTCAGGAGCTAAAACATCTTGCTTGTGATGACATGATGAGGGAGTGGCAGAATGAGATGCAAGTCTTCAACGCGCTCTCCAATGCCAAGATTCACAGACCCACTCTGAGAAATGCTGTGTTATTATTATACTCACTGCAGTTGTATCACAATTAGATATTTATTTTTCTGTTTCCTCCCTCTGAATTCCTAGGTCCTTGAGGGATAGGCTTTCGGGCTTCTTTGTATTGAAGTTCAAAGTTCAGCATCGTTGAACTAATAAAGAGGTCTAGCAGACCTGAGAGGGCTCCTCTAGCTTTATTTATTATTTATAAATATTTATTAGAAAATAATTTATTACCTCCTTCCTAGCAGATGAAAAAACAATTAAGACATAATAAATAAGCAGAACACAAAATAATCAAGGCTCAGTGACCTGAAGTCTATTAGACAAGAGGGTGTTCTAGGGTGGAGAGATGTAGTTTTCCCAGACAGCAACACCAAAGGCTTTTTGACTGCTTGAGCCTTGAATGGATCTTCTGCCTGGGAAGAAGGAACAGGGTGAGAAATATGCCTCCATTCTCTCTTCAGCCTACTGTCCCACTCTCTTAAGTGCACTTCCTAAAACCCAAAGAACACTCAAGTCATGTTTCTTAAGTAAATAAATTAATGTAATACTAAAGCAAGTGATAGTCCAACCGATGAGTTGTTAATCACATGAAATTGACACCTAGCCCTTGAGAGCAGAATCACACACCCATGACCATGACAGTCCACCGTGCTCAGGCAAGTGAGCTCTGGGTCATTTTGCAATCCTCATGAGCTGTCCACATGGTCATTATGGCAACCTGGAACAGATGGCCCTGGTCCGGCCTGCGGGGTGAACACAAGTATCCCAATATGTCCACACAGTAGACACGATGTTAATGCCAAATCACGGGAAGTTCTTTGACGAGGAAGTCTGGATGCCCAGGGATTTTCATCCTTTTCTGGTTTTAGGGTCCTGAGTCCCAAGAGGGGTGCTATACCCTATGAGACAGCCCAGGCCTTTTGTTTTACAGTTTTACAGTTGCTTCCGGTATTATAATTTGTAAAAGAGAATTTTACCATTAAAACAAGTAAATTCTGCCAAATCCTGTGAAAAATTCTATTGTTTGCCTCCAGTGACATTATAGAAATGAAATCTCCTCCCCCTCCCTGCTTAGAGTTCTGCATGCAAGGCTAGACGAATGTGACAGATATTGTAATTTAAATACAATTGTTCACTTAGCAACCCCCCTGGAAACCTGTCTCTTGCAACCTGCCTTTGGGTAGAGTCCTCAAGACAGTCCTGTAAAAGAACAAAGCCCAATAAGATTTGAAAACAGAAAATTAGGGTGGTCTTATCAAACCAGTCACCTCCAAACTTCTCTTCTGCCCTTCCCTGTTGTCCCAGGCTTAGAACCCTATGTCAGCAAAGTCAGAATCCTAAATTTATTCGTGCAGAAGGAATAGTGATGTTCCAAACTCTGGGTTTCTGGGAATAAAGAAACGATGCACACCTCACCCAATTTTTTCATTCTGAAATCCCTGTGTTATATTCAGGAGAACTGATATTTCTTCCTCTTAAATAAACTGTCCTCTTTATTATATTCTTAGCACAGCCCCTGAGTGGATATCATAGAATGTTCTGGAGAACAAGTTTTGTGGTGGCCCCTGGACAGGGTAGGGCTGAGGTGTGGGGAATGTAAGGACCTATTTTATATTTTATTTTAGCTAGAGGCTTCCATTGAGGTTAAGCAATAACTTTGTTGTTTAACCCTTAAACTGTCCCTGCTCCCCTTCCCCCAGGGGACTTACTTAAAACCAAGTCCCAGAAACCAGCTCCAGGTAATAAAGCCCAGATACAAGGGTAGGTCAGACCAGGTGGAGACATAGATCAGTGGGGGGGTTGCATACTGTCTCCCTAGCTACCAAGGAGTATGAGCCCCGCCCTTTGGCGCCAATCCTAATCGAGGTGTAATAGACTGGTTCTAATGTCTGCTAGGGTAAATTGTAATTCAATTGGTCACCTAGCATCACTGTGGAGTTTCCTGTGTGTGTTACCATCTCATTGGCCACCTGTGCGTGGCCAGGCCCGACCACATGACCTTTGCCCTTAAAAGCTAGTCTGTGAAACAGAGAAGGGTCGCCCTCTCTGTAAGAGGTGTGGCCCTGGCCCGCCAGTTTGATTCTTTATGCTTGGCGCCAAAATAAGCTTTGCTTGACCTTCGCTTTGTATCAGTCTGGCTCCTTTAATCATGGACCCATTATTGGGGCATAACAGGGAAGTGAGACTCTAAATAAAGCACAACTGGGAGAACTCACTCAGCCCAGGGTGTTTGTGTTTGGGGGGTGAAAAAACTCTTCTGGAAGAGTCTCCATTCCTGAAGATTTTTTCACCAAAAATGTTTGTGGCTTCCCTTAAAGCAACGTATCGGCACATACTAAACTGTCTTTTTCTTACTGGAGAATTTCAGAAGGTTGATTCACTTTCTGTCATCCAAACGTATGGGCACATACTAACCTGTCTTTTTCTTACTGGAGAATTTCAGAAGGTTGATTCACTTTTGGTCATCCAAACAAGGTTAAACACACTGGAAATCTTTTTTTCTCGAAATGCCTCAATTTGTGTTTGAGGAACATGATTTGTGGCCAAATGACAGACAAAATTGATTCTTGCTTCACTCTAAGATGGGCTCAGTCTTTACACCAATGAATCTTTCAGCAAGTAGCACACATCCCTCCCCAGCCCGAGACCTATCTCTAGAGACTAGAGCTGTTTCACACATTTTTATCTTTGAAAGCTTGAAATCAGAGCCTAGGGTATAATGCAAATAAAGACCTAAGCGTGTATTAGGGAAAGCAATTTGACACTTTAAGAATTTCATCTCCTTCAAGCCAGCTCACAGACAGATTACATACAGAGAGGAACAGGTTAATACTTACATAACTGATGGAAAATTGGTGCTAATTGGCTTGAGGTTTAAATGAGCAAGCTCTGTCAGACAGCTGGGCTAGTCGAGGGTTCTGGATATGAAAGTACTACACAGAAATATAATTGATCTCTATGTAATGATGTTTATTCTCTAAAAATTAGGTTAAAATTGAAGAAATCATTTCCTTCATCTTCAATTAAAACAAATAGCTAACATTTGTCTCAACTCTGCTCTGCATGGCCTTGGAGATAAATTTCCTCCATTTTGCAAGTAAGCCGCTGCCTGCATTTTGCTGGGAAGAATGGCCTGGAGGATCAGAGTATTTTTTAAAAGGTTAAAAGAAATTGTACCACATCCAGGAAGGCTAATTTTCATGCATCAAGGTTCTTTGAGCTGAATTTGTGTAATGAGTGCACTGGAAATTGAAAGACGAGATTAAAGTGCTGTTTGTCGTGTACCGAGATTTCAGAAATGCTTATCAGCCCTTCGCAGCTGAACACAGCCCAGATTAAAAACCGATCTGACAGAAAGGGAGGCTGACTGCAAATGTGGGGCTTTACATCCACGCTAATTACAAAGTGCATATTAAACATGAGGCCTATGATGAGAGCAGCTGCAAAAGGTCTTTATCTATATTAAGAGACTGTCCACCTACATAATAAGAATAATTACCAATGAGAGAATTCTTAAAAAGAAATTGCATTTAATGACACATCATACAATTTCTTGTAATTTCAAAAGTCTATCTCACCATCCCCCAATAAGGTGTGACTTTGTCTTCTCTGTGGAGCCAGGTGACAGATCAGATTTTTGAAGACAAGATCCATTCACTTATATTTCTATTAATGCAAGTCCATTTGCTTTGAAAAGTGCAAGTGTGGAAACTCTGTGGAGTCCCCAATCCCTGTCTCTAATATATTGACAGGGAAGCAACGACAGTTTTTCCAATCCACTGGAATTACTTGAGAGAAGGGACACCTAAGCCTATGTTACTTGGAAAGTTGTCAATATCACCAGAAATGGACTCCATCATTTTTTTTTTTCCTTCCCTCCTAATAACTGGCAACATTAGAGCTGTAATCTAGGAGCAATCAAATTGAAGAGCTATAAGAAATTCTCTTGGAGTTTCTCTTTCCCTTTGTAAACAGAAAATAGCCCCCACTGTCCTTGGGATATAAATGTAATAGTCCGAAAGCATCTAGCATGCATTGAATACTCCAAACATAGTTTTATACCTTTCGTCTTTTCTCTCATTTCTTCTTCCATCTCTTTCTTTCTTCCTTTTTTATTCTTCATACTTTTTTGGGGTTGATATAAACTTGAGTTATCCAACTGCTATTCAGCTTGGATACTGTTTTTCAACATTCATTTTTGAAATGAAACAGTTATACACTTTTTTTCTTTGCTTCTTATAGTTGTTCCTGAAAACTTAGGTCCAAAACAAATGTCTGAAGTCTAGTAAATGATAATTGTGAGGTACTCAAAAGAGCACCCAAGAAATTCAGCTTGTTGGAAAAGGCAAAGCGAGAGAGGAAAGATCATAAAAATTGCAGTAATGTGCTAATAAAAGACATGTTATTTTTGTAATCCAATAAAATTATTTAGGATTTCAGACCGAAATCCCAAATATCTAACAGCCATTTAAGCTCTAAGAATACTACAAAATAAAGCATACATGCGAAAATGTTTATAAAAACATATGTATCAGTTGCCAGTAGTTGTAACGTAAGGACTCATGCAACTACATCAAAGATAAGAAATGGAAGGTGGTGGCACCTGAGAGGCAGGTCTCTTCTGTGTGCATCTCTTCCATGAGCTTTTCCTCTTCTCAAGAGTCATCTTCTCATGAATGTTATGACACCCATTTCCTTGCTTCTCTCAGGATTTTCTTCACCTTCTTCTTCTTCTTCTTCTTCTTCTTCTTCTTCTTCTTCTTCTCCTTCTCCTTCTCCTTCTCCTTCTCCTTCTCCTTCTCCTTCTCCTTCTCCTTCTCCTTCTCCTTCTTCTTCTTCTTCTTCTTCTTCTTCTTCTTCTTCTTCTTCTTCTTCTTCTTTTAAATTAAATGTGTTGTTTGCTTCAGGGGTATAGGTCTGTGCATCATAAGTCTTACACAGTCCATAACACTCACCTCAGCACATACCTTCCCCAGTGATCATCACCCAGCCACCCTATCCTTCCCTCCCAACACCCCAGCTGCCCTCAGTTTGTTTCCTGAGATTAAGAGTCTCTTATGGTTTGTCTCTCACCCTGGTCCCATCTTGTTTCATTTTTCCCTCCCTTTCCCCTATCCCATCCCCCACCCTGCCTCTCAAATTCTTCATATCAGAGAGATCATAATAATTGTCTTTCTCTGATTGACTTATTTTGCTTAGCATAATACCTTCTAGTTCCATCCACGTCATTGCACATGGCAAGATTTCTTTTTTGATGGCTGCATAGTATTCCATTGCAGGTATATGTGTGTGTGTGTATCTCACATCTTCTTTATCCATTCATCTGTTGATGGAAATCTAGGTTCTTTCAGTCTCTCAGGCTTTTCTGTATGGTGAATTGTACTCTTTCACCTTGTAATCTAAATAAATTTATTTCCTGTAAGTCATCTGTCATTAATGGAAACAAAATGTTGATTCTTAGACTTGTTTTCTTGAAGTTTCTCAGCTTCAGTTCCTGTCTCAGTCTGCTTGGGCTACTATAATGATGACCAGAGACTTGGTGGCTTAAACAACCAATATTTATCTCTTATAGTTCTGGAGGCTGGGAAATTGAACATCTTGATGCCAGGAGATTCAGTATAGGGTGACAGTCCTTTTCCTTGTGTGCTGAGGGCCTTCTAACTGATGCATCTTTATATGTTAGAGAGAAGAGATGGAGATCCCATGTTTCCTCTTCTTTTTGTAAGGACATTAGTCCCATCTTGAGGACCTCACCCTCATGACCTTATCTAATTATCTCTTAAAGGCCTCATCTCCAAATACCATCGCTTTGAGAGTTAGAATTTCAACAAGTAAATTTTGGAGGTACATAAATATTCAGTCCATAATAGTCCCTTTATGTTTCCCCCTTGATGCAGTAGGGGTCAAAATTTCCAGGTGGGACCTTGCTCCATTCTTAGATGGTTTTAATAACAGATTAAATAGTTTAAATAAGACCCCAACAAAAGGGGAAAGTCGAAATTTTGGGGGATTTTGTATCTACCAACATCTGAGCTTCCTCTGTCTCATTTGTTTTCTGTCCATAACAACCATAATCGCCAGTAGTACAAGAAGAGAGAAAAATAACTCTACTGCAGAAAGAGTGTGCTATAAGTAAAGAAAATCTGGCATAGGAGTATTGCTGGGAATCCCTGAAAATCTCTAACTCTAAGAGAAAATTTTACTTCAAAGGCAGCTTTGTACTAAAGTGTTTGAAGAGAAATTCATAGTACAGCTCAACATTGTTCGTAAAAGAGACCCCACACTTTTCCTCCCCCCAAATAATTTTCCTAATAACAAACGACATGATGATAAAAGAGAGTGTTATTCTTTTTCTTGAGGCAGAGAAAAGGTTATGGATTTGAGCCAGTTGAGATGCCCCTGCTATCTTCACCTGCTGTTCTCACCACTGAGGCCTGAGCATTGCAGGCAGTGGATACCAAAACACTACTTCCTGCAGGCTGGAAGGATAACCTAATCGTTGCCTGGTAACAAGAAGCCAAACATGAATTTAGAAAAGGTGTGGTGATGGTGGTCGTCCAAAGGAAGAGCCTTCACCTAAGCACCTATCACAAGAGGCTGACTTACTCTCCCTGTCGTAATGAGAGTGGTTGTTGCCCCCCATCCATATCTTCAAATGCTCTCTCAGGTTTGTTTTCCAGGCCTGCCACAGATGAGTCTCTCCACTTCTAATCCAACACCTCCAGTAATTAGGACCACTATCTTGTTCCTGCCATGCCTGCCTCATGGGAGGGCCCTATGGAAACCAAATACAGTCATCTTAGACTTTGACATATTAAAGTCAGGGCCCCTCTCCTTCCTGCCAACATATAATTTGATTAAAATATTTTTAAATAACACTAGTTTTAAGAAATATATGTGAAAGATTTTCCTGGAGGTGGTGGCACAGCACTAGGCTGTCTTGACCTGAGTGACATGGGATCTAGTCACTAAATAATTTGTGACTTTGGAGAAGTTTTTCCACCTTTAAGATGAACAGGTTGGCCAGATGGTCTGTAAGATATCATCAAGTTAAACATTCAATTCTATTTGTAAAAATTGGCTATCTGGACCATATTTTAGAGATATTGTTTCTTACATGAGTTTTATATAATATTTTTATGGTGAGAGATTAAAAACATAATAAAGAATAATAAAGATTATTTTTTAGAAGAATGGAAAAACCCCTAGGAATAATCATCATAATGATCAAATAAAAAGCAAACAAACATAAAACCTTCATATTTATCTCCACCTGTACTTTTGTTGTATACAGATTATGTGGGTGGTCCTAAATACTTGAGGGTTGTAAATTGACGCAGAATAGGGGATAAACTTTTTTTGAACATGCATTCGGTTCTAGGAATTGTGCTAAGTGCATTTGTCTTCACAGTAAAGACTGTAAAGATAATGATACTCCCTTTTAGAGACAAGGAAATTGAAACTCAGTTACTTGAAACAAGTTACCCGGTGATCAGTGGCAGAAGTTCTCAAAGTGCCCCACATCATTGGATTACCTAGAAATTTGGTATGATTGCAAATTCTCAGGCTCTACTAGGACCTACTAAATCAGATACTCTGGAGGTGAAACCCAGAGATGAGTTTTAAAGTTTGAGAAACTCTGCCCTCATGAGTTAAGAAACAAGGAATCAATCCTAGATCTAATATCCAAACGTGACTTTTCCCACTACCCACAATTATTGTGGGTATTTCTAATTCTAATTTGTCTGAATTATCTCTGATAGCTTTTCTTCAACTTACCTTCAAATATTCTTCCATGTAGGGAATATTGCAATCACCTCTTTACCAGATTAACTGGAGGCAGATGAAAGAGTGAAAACAGAATCATTTCAAGTCTGGGAGACAAAAAAAAAGCAAGAATTCTTAAGGAGACTCATGACAATAACACATGTACTTGCATTATGCCCAGACATAAGGGATGGACTTGAAGACCTTGTAGGTCCACCTCATTGTGAGTTTTCTGATTTGATTTTAGAGGAGGCTAACTACTCCTTTACATATACAAATATATACATTTATTATTTATTTGTTTGTTTATTTTTAGAGAGAGAGTGGGGCAGAGAGAGAGGAAGAGAGAGAGAATCTTAAGCAGGCTCCATACCAGTGCAGAACCAATGTGGGACTTGATCTCATGACACTGAGATTATAACCTGAGCAGGAATCAGGAATGGATACTTAACCGATTGAGCCACCCAAGCACCCTCCACTCCTTTATATTTATAAATTTATTTTTAAAAAGTTTTTTTAAAGATTTTTTTTTTAAATTTATTTGAGAGAGAGAAACGGAGAGGGCAGAGAGGGGAGGGGCAGAAGGCGAGGGAGAAGCAGACTCCCCCCTAAGCAAGAAGCCTGAGGTGGGGCTCAATCCCAGGGCCCTGAGATCATGACCCGAGTCAAAGGCAGATGCTTAAATGAGCCACCCTCGCACCCCTATATTTATAAATTTATAATAGCATGTTTCATTCAAGAAATAGATTTGAGGATATGTTATAATTTTTAAATCTCATATGAAAAATGAAGCAAGAGAAGATTTTACTTATTTTACTTACTTCCCCACCTCCAATTCCATGGTAATTCTTATCTGTGGGTGTTGAACAATATTTCCTGAACAAATAAAGTTAGATCCTGGGATTATTTAGTAATTCCCTTTTAGTGTGAAATTTTATATCTGTTGATATAAAATTAGTCTGTATGGGATTAAAAACATAAGTCAGTTTATAATAGCTTTGCCATACAATTACATGGAGGACTTGTGACCTCAAAGCTTCAGTCCTTGCCAGATTCAAAATAAAAAATCAAAATTTACTTTTCTTTTCTATTCTGCTTTCAGAATACAAGCCTACATATTTCACCCAGCCTTCTTCATCTTTTTCCTTTACAAGGAATTGTTCGGAGATAAGAGCTAATACTGATCACATACATCAATCTCATCAATGACAGGTCTAGAATTTACAAGGAGAGAGGTGGTAGTGATGAGGTTGTAAGTCTTATACATTTATATTATAGTGGCATACTCAGGGGCAGTGAAGATTTCCTCATTGCCATGAAATCTCCACAGCCTTTGCAAGAAATAAAGTCCGGGTGGGCATACGCTGTAAGTGTAGGTCAAGTTCACATCTTCAGGAATCATGAAATTTGCTACTTTTCTTACTTGAATTTCTTCATAAAGCAAATGGCATTTATCTAGAATTGTGAGCTGCCTGAAACCATCTTTTGACTTGCAAATGTCTTTTAAACTAATGCAAGCTCTAAATGAGTCTTAATATTGTGTTCACCAACTACTGTTTTCTTTTCCATTCCAGGTTATCAAGAATATTAGGGAAATAGTGGCATTTGGGTTTCATGCAGAGGTCTCATTACACAAGATAAACTTTATACAGAATATGTAAATTACTGATTTTTGCTTCAGAGAGAGTTTGCAAACTTACAATGCTGCAAAATAGTTATCCAATCGTGTATTTTTCCTCTGTCCAGTACAACAACTAATATTTTCATTATTCAAGCTTTCTTGTTTTTTGTACTGTGTGTATGTGAAATTTGTTTTGGGGGGTTCAACAAGATATTCATTGCATGAAATCACTAAAGAACTATAATCTAATCAGTCAGTGTTTTTAAAGATTATAACAAAAATTGCCTCAAAACATTTAGTACTGGCTGATTGGCATACTGTCTAGACAGACATTGGCTGAAAGATCAGTGCAGCCACTTACCAGCTGTTCAATGTAAGTTATTCAGCTTCCAAACCCCACTTTTCACTTCTATAAAATAGAACTATAGAAAGAATATGCATAACATTTGAGAGAAAACTAAATTAGACAATCCATGCAATTCACTATCCCAGTGCTCACACATGGTTAGAATTCATTATTATTAGTTTATATAATGTTTTAAGGAAGCATTAGAACATAAAATGTTTCTAATCTAAGGCTATGACTAAAAAACAGCCCAATACATTCTGAGTACAAATGTAAAATAAACCAGAATATTAATTATAATGGTGTTTGACCAGGGAAGGAAGTCCCTTCAACTGGTTCTGTGGTTCTATGGTACCTCCCTACTAAGAGCTTATCCTGCAATAGGCGAACCCTGGTTAAGGGCTCTTGCTGTTTCTTTATGCTTCAAGTAAAGTAACACTTTATGAAAGAACATGGTAACTGCAGGTTACTAACTCTAGCTGTGAAGAATTCCCTCTGTGGTCAGGAGGTCACACTGACTGTTTGCAAAAGGAGTTGTTAGATACTGTTTGCATAGTTCAAATCAAAAAGAGTTGGGAGAAAGTCCTTACTTTAATGAGAACATTAGACGGCCTTAACGATAGGACGTGGAAAATGCACTTTCCTTTTCTATCCTCAATTTTCCATCAACTTCTATGTAAATAAGTGGCTTAGGCAGACAAGGGATCTCAAAAAACAAGCAACTGGGCAGAGAAAATCTTATCTTGGATTTTCTAAGGAGCTTCCATTGCACTATTAATATTAATACTATTTCTTGGTGAGGCCAATTTAATGCATCGTTGCTTCTAATTGTGTGCTTAACTTACACTCCTTTGAACATTTAGCCTGGGATGTAAATAAATGTTAGCATTCACACATTCACACATCTAATTAATTTCCACCAGAAAATTCATTACAATATTACACCATATGGACTTACCTTCATTAACTGTAATGGAGCCCTTTAAAATGAAATGTTTCCTAGAATATCATATGTTGGGCAGGGGTAATACAACAGGCTAAAAATAAATAAATAAAAAGGCAAGGCTGTCTTAAAATGAAAATTCTAAACTTCATATGGATTTGTAATTTAAGTCTCACTTGCTTTGAATACCGAAAAAATATGTAACTATATAAAAATGTATAATACAGTATACATTACAGTTCATAGGCAATCTTCCAGAAAATCATCAGTTTTTGATTCATCTAAGTCTGTAAACATGTATTAACTTCTAGAGTGTTTACTATGTCCCCCGAATTTTTAAAGAACTATGGTAAAATTTTAGAAAACTGTGATAAAATTTTCTCTTAATTTTTTCTTTCAGCTTTGTATAATGATTCTTTAAGCCCCACATTAGTGGTTATTCATTAGAAGATGATAACCTTAAATAGAACCCAGGAATGATTTAGAGCCCTAAGAATACAAAGAATTTAAGTCTAAGCCACAATGTTGAACTTTTATACCTCATCTAGGTAGAAAAAATGTGACAAAGTTTTCATTACATCATGGCTGTGACATTCTTACAAATGCATTGAAAATGGGGGGACGCCTGGGTGGCCTAGTTGGTTGGACGACCGCCTTCGGCTCAGGTCATGATCCCGGAGTCCCGGGATTGAGTCCCACATCAGGCTCCCAGCTCCATGGGGAGTCTGCTTCGCTCTCTGACCTTCTCCTCGCTCATGCTCTCTCTCACTGTCTCTCTCTCAAACAAACAAATAAATAAATAAATAAATAAAGATTTAAAAAAAGAAAGAAAATGGGGTAATCGTTGTCATGGCTGAGCTTGAAGGAAGGAAGAGATCTTAAATGCAGGCTTCTCCTGAATGTTGTAGAAGTTATTCTTTAAGAAAATATAATTTTAATTTAAACTAGGAAGCATTTTCATGGAATGTAGTATAGATCATGGATTTTAAATTGTTCATGTTTTCTTTTTTTCTAAGTGTTTATTTTTCGTACTAAGTCAAGGTCATCTTTTTCTTTCAAAATTCACATTTTCTGCTCCACACACTTTATAGAAAAATCTCAAGATGTTCTCTAAGCAGCATCCTTAAGACCCTCATCAAGCATTTACTCACAAAAATGTGCACTTCATGTTTATTCTGTGCTTTTTATATTAAACCATTTTCATATATATTTTATTTTATTAAGTTCTGTTCAGAGTCAAGTGTTGAGAAGGAAAGAAAGACAAGAACTAATGTCTTTTCCTGTCAGCATTTATGTGTGGGGAAATAAAACATACCTTCTCCTAGATAATGCTAAACCATATATAGTCAAGGTAGACAGTGTGTGGTAATCCTGTTTGCTCTGCAGAAATTGAAAGCATTCTTCTTTGTTTACTGGAGTACATGAGGTCCCACATTCAGCGCTGTCCTAGTCCAATATTGAACCAACTGCCGTCCTCGCATGTGAAACAGCGGCTACTCCTAACCAGCTGATCAGTTGACAGAGGGATTAAATAGCATATTGCACGTGCCTGTCCTATGATAGGCTCTTAAACATTCAATTCACAAATCTTAATGGCTCAGCCGGTTTTTCTTGAGAAAGTGAGATTTGAGCAGAGATATGGAGGGTGAGGAAGATTATTAAGCAAGGAGGGGGTGTGAGGCAGTGTATGCTTAGACCATACCTCAGACCTCTTGAATCAGAAACTCTGGGGTGCGTGCCTAGCAAACTGTGTGTTAATAAACTGTGTGGTTTCTCAAATTTGAGAACCCCTAACCCAGGAGAAATGGTATCCTTCAGAAGTCATATCTATCTTTCAGCCGTCATGTCCTCTATGATTACGAAAATAGCTCTTAGTATTACCAAAAATAAGGAGGGAAAAGATATAGCCCAGAACCTGCTCCTTTCTTCCTGTCTAGTAGAACCGTTCCCCAAGGAGCTAAAATGCCTCAAGGAGATCTGACTGGTTCCAGCTGCAGAGGAGGACACTGATTAGGCTGAACCCATGATGGTAATTCTAATTCCCTTATTATTTAGGGATATTGTTTAAGGATATTGTAGATCTGAACTCGTTTGGACCAATGAGATGCATAAAAGATTACTCAGCCTTTTGGGCAAGGAGTTTCATTATTCTCAGGAGACAAAAGAGACTTTCTTCCACTGCCTATAAACTTAGGTGCTACCAGCAGGCATCAGCCAGTATGAGGAGAACCAGCTAGAGGAGGATGTGGGTTTATCAGGTGGTGCAGAACGGAGAGTCAGAAAAAACTTGAGTGCTGGAAGACATTGCTGGGCCACTGGATCAACCCTTCCTGTCTCTTAATTAAAAATGTTACCTGTCGGGAGTCCTGGGTGGCTCAGTAGTTAAGCGTCTGCCTTCAGCTCAGGTTCTGGGTTTGAGCCCCAAATCAGGGTCCCTGCTCAGCGGGAATCCTGCTTCTCCCTCTCCCACTCCCCCTGCTTGTGTTCCCTCTCTCGCTGTATCTCTGTCAAATATAAATAAAATCTTAAAAAAAAAAGTTACCTGTAACCAAAAGCATCCTCACTTATATAGGATACCCAGTAAACCATGAGCTACCTGGAGGCAGGGTCATGGCTGTAATCATCTTTATATCCTGGAGGCCCAGTTCATGCCTGGAAGATGTGACTGCTTAACAGATTTTTGCTGAATGAATGAAAAACTGAATGCACTTATATTTGACAAATATATTCCACTAACCACAGCATCCAAAGAGGTAGAAATGCAATGTAAGTACCTCAAAAATAGTTTTATCCAGAAGGCAGTTATCTTGTGGTATTTTTCAAACTGATTGCCGTTGGAAAATGCAGTGAGGAATCTTTTTATCTGGATAGAAAGGAAGTACCTTCACCTTAAGCTTTATTTTCAGTATTTTAAAACCTTACTTGAACAACAACACCAAAAAAAAAAACCCTGCTACTTTTAATGACAAGAACATGTTCCTAAATCTACAGCTTAATAAACACAAACAAGTCCCTCCCTTTCATGGGTTCCGTTACTCACTTACATGTTTTTCTTTCTTGTGATGGCAGATGCTCTTAATTGCTCACAAGCATGAGTGGGAAGTGATTATAAACTCCAGATTTAATAAGAACATCAAAAAAGAGGAGAGATGGATCAAAATGCTCCATCAATTACAGGGGTGTTCTGGTTTCATTTTGTATTTCCTTTTCCCACGTTTGTAAAAGGGCCAAATAAAATGATCTCTACCTATGTGGTCTTGCATGCCAGAGGCTTCTCCCAGAGGCAGAAGGAAAACAAAAGCTTTAAGCTTTCACTAGAGAGACCACTGAAAAGTCATGCATGGATAGGACCAAGGCTGAGCCCCACCTCCTTATCTCCTGAGAACCAACCCCAGATCTTTTGCATTCCGAGGTGGGACTGATTACTCCAACAAGTATATATCCAGTTGCGATTTCAGACACAAAATTTTACTCACCTACCAAATGTGGCCAAGGTGGTAAGTGCTCCCGACTTACTCAAAGGTAGTTCTGATTCTTCCTGAATTGAAATTTCAATGCTCTTTCCAGCTATCAATGACAAGTGTTATTATTCTAGTACTTTCTCTCCTGAATCACACACTATTTTAATACAAGGGAGCCGTAAACTTATTTTTTAAATGCATCAGGCGTAATAAGCAGTTGTTTTCTTTGTTTGTTTGTTTTTCATTAGACTAATCAGTAAATGAAGCAAACCATCATGACTCGAGAGCAAGGGAGCATAATGTTCTGGGGTGACGATCACTCTTCCCCATCTTGACCTTTCTTCCCTATCTAGACCTGCCTAAATTTTCTTCAAATTCCCTCTTACCATTTTAAATTCAAGCATATGAGAATGTAACTGTCTGGGAGAGGCTCCTGTGTGTGTATGTGTGTAGAAGTTGGACATTTGCATTCTAACAGAGGTTGAGCCCTTTTCTCTGGAACTTCTGGCATCTACAAGCTGGAGAGGAGCTGAGGGAGGAAGGCAGGCGGTGCCAGTGCTCTCAGCTCGGTGGAAGGATGCTAGCACAGGTTTTCACCCAGCCATCGGCTGTCCCTTGAGTTGACATCCAAAACAAAACTAAGAGACTCAGTGGCAATGAAGAAAAGTTCAAGATTTCTTTGAGGGGGCCAACATTGAGAAACCTGATGGCCAAGGAAGTCGATCGAGTTGGCCAGACACAGTTTGCATCCAACCAAGGATGGAACACTTTTGCCCAAAACAGTTTTTTTATTGAATGAATATTTCACTTAGACTTCTGGTTTTGACTTTTCAGTCTTTTCAACAGCTTGTGGTCCACATTGTTAAGGCTGATCATGACAAAATAGGACAGCAGTTTTATTTTTGCAGGTGTTATTAAATGTGTGATTTAGCCACCTGAAAGCAAAGCTGGGTTTTGCCAGTCAGAAGCGAGAACTCTCGCTGGCTACCTGGATCGGTCTGGAAGGCCATCAAGGCACACTGATACTTTTTCAGGTCCCCCCGAAGGGAATTATTTACCCTTGCTGGTTGTATGAAGAGCTCCCACCCCAGGCTGCAAAGAGTAGCCTTCTTACCCGCTCCACACCCTGCGATTTCGCAACACCACAACGAGCTGTGCGTGTACTTCAACCCCCTTGCTTACACCTGGATGGGTAAAGAGATAAGAATACAAGTTCCGCTAGTAACGTTTTGATGACACACCAACAGTACAGTGGGCTTGATAGCCATAAGCCAATTAAGGCAATTAGTGCTATTTAATGTGAAATGTTCTCCAATACACACACTGGCAGAAATATTGAAAAATACAAGCATCGCGAATTCTCATTTATTTTCCCATCGCCAGAGCCAGCTGCTGAGTGCCAAGCGGCACTGTATGTGTTCCTGGCATAACTTTATTAATAATCTTGGCAAACAAAGAATCCTTCAACAAATAGCAGTAGCCTTTTGATTATATTGTGCCACAGATAATAATTGCTTCAAATTGAGTGTAGTGAAGTCTATTTGCTCATGCATAATGAAAAAAAATCATATAACAGCTTGATTATGAAGACTAACGGCATGTTGGAAAGCTACCAAGAATTCCCCCAAATTGGACATTTTAATTGTTTTACCTCAGTTGCTGATCCAGGCCAAATTCATTTAAAACAAATTTAACATACCAAAATCTCTATAAAACACATTGATTTCCAAGCCTACTGGCCATAACTTACTTAGAGTTAATGAATGTGAAAAATGTTTTTTAAAGCTACATAAAAATATAATAATAATGTTATTATTGGAACAGTAGTTAAATCAGCAAAATTCCAGTACACAGGAAAATTTAAATGGACTCTCTCAGGTGTCGGAAAGAGGATTTGACCTGTACTTTACTTCTAGAAACTGGAATTGTGCGGGTTTGTCTCTGTTTACGGGTATTCTACAATTATTTAAATTTGAAAATGGATATGCTTTTTTAACAAAGATGTGGAAGCAAAACTTTATTTCTATTACCATACTAGCTACCAGTTTTTGAGCCATTGCCATGCTTCAGAGCCGGGGCTAAACAGTTTACAAACATCATCCAATTTAGTTTTGGCCCCATCAGGTAGATTTTCTTCCCATGAGAGGTATAAGATCAAGATTTGTTGCATGAATGGAGAAGTAACTTGCTTCACATCTCAAGTAGCGCACCAGCATTTAAAGCCCAGTGGTGGTGTTCAGTAGCTGTCCTCTTAGACCCCTTATTTACACTTTTTTTTCCTTTTCTAGGAGCAATGCTTTAAGTGTCCCCAATTCTAACAGTCCCAGCAAGGCGAGGTTAAGCACAACCACATTAGGAATTCCTCTAGGAGCAAATTCTTCAAGAGTCCAGGCAACGTGATACCCATAGCTAAGGATGGTGCTTAATGGTCTTCCGGCTCTGCTGAGGAAGCTGCTCCTTGATGTTTCAAACACTGCAGGGTGAGGGGGCCAACACTGAGAAACCTGATGGCCAAGGAAGTCCATCAAGTTGGCCAGACACCGTTTACATCCAACCAAGGATGGAACACTCTTGTCCAAAACACTTTTCTTATTGAATGAATACTGCACTTAGAATAGTCTGTGGTTTTGATTTTTCAGTCTTTGCAACAGATTGTGGTCCACATTATTCGCTGATCATGGCTGTCCTAGGCAACATTTTGAAGAGAGTTATGCTTCCTAGGGCACCCTCTCTACATCCTTCCAGCACCCTGTTCCCTCTCCACCTGCTCCAAGTCCCAGCCCATTACCTTAGCTACTCACATTTATTAAAAATAAATTAAAATTATTATTTTTTTATTTTAACCATGGAACTCTTGTCCAAATGCAATCTTAGTTGAAAGCCCAAGTATAAGAAACAAGCCTAATCTTCTTTCTAGGGTATGGGACTTAAAGCCTAGAATCAAACTGACTCAGTATAAACTCAGCACCTCTCACACCTCTGTGGGGCTTCTTCCTAGGTCTTATCTCAAGGTCCACGTCATTCAAAGAATTTTCAGGTACCTACAATGACCCTGTTGATCTCTTCTCTGATTTCCTCTGTCCTAATAGCCACTAACACAGTCTAAGCCCAATACGTCTCTCTTTCTTATATGCAGGTTAACTTTTCTGCTCGGTGAAGCTGTGAACTTCCTCATGGCAGAAACCTCGCATCTGGGGATGCCTGGGTGGCTCAGTGGGTTAAGCCGCTGCCTTTGGCTCAGGTCATGATCTCAGGGTCCTGGGATCGAGTCCTGCATCGGGCTTTCTGCTCAGCAGGGAGCCTGCTTCCTCCTCTCTCTCTCTCTCTGCCTGCCTCTCTGCCTACTTGTGATCTCCCTCTGTCAAATAAATAAATAAAATCTTAAAAAAAAAAAAAAAAGAAACCTCGCATCTTTTGTGTTTTTCATTTCAGCAGAAGATCCCATCTATAGCAAAGCGTTCACCAAAAGTCCACCTTAGAAACAACTCTCATCAAGCTAAAGCAAAACAGAAGGAGAAAGGTAAGGCAGAAGCCCTTCTGCTTGCACTGTTGTCCCCCGCTAGCTCTGGGTAATCAAGCACCAGTTAGTCAGAGAACTAGATCTGGAACCTGGCAGTTACAACTTATGTGTAACTGGGCTATTTTATATACTGTTCTGTGCCTCAATTTCCTAACCCATTAAATGGGGATAAAAATCTTGTCAACAAATTATGAGGACTTGGCAATATTTTGTAGAAAGCACACATAATAAACAGTAGCTTTCAGCACCCCTACCCCGGGCCCACCCTACCCCCGCGTTGGGATATTTGACCTAGTTAATTAGGCCACTGGTTCCTTACTAGAGACTAACTGGGTTAAGAAAAACTTCCTTTTATCAATACTGCCTTGTAAGCTCCTGTTCTGAAATTTAACCTCTCTTATCACATTATCCTGGATACAAACATTATGGACCTCATTGTTCTATGTAGCTGCGTATGCATACTGCGAGCTGACCGTGTGCGTGGGTGGTTACTGGGGGTTGAAATAAGGGTGTTGGAAGAATAGACAAGAAACAGAATGCTGTTTCCATCTCTTGACCCAGAAGCCTTCCTGCCTCCTGCCGTCTCTCCCTCTTCCACACAGGGATGGCTGGCTTTGACCTTTCCTCAATTTGACTATTTCTAAAAATGTAAAAAAATTATTTGTCATCATGATTTTGTAGACCATGGCTTCTCATACTTTAATATGCATAAAATCATGAGAGACCCTATAAGAGTGGAGATTCCAAATCAGTAGGAGTTGGGGGGATAGTGGGGCGGGGAACAGAGAGCCTGCATTTCACCCAAGGCGCAGGAGGTGTGGAGGCTGCTGATGCACAAACATACTTGGAGCAGCCAACACCTACATGACGGCATCAAGGCAATTGAAGCTAGTCCCATCAAACACAAGGAGGAAAACAACCGAAAATCCAGTTGCCAGTGTCACAGGGGCATTATGGGAATAGAAAGAATACATGTGCTTATTTGTGCATTCGAGTTTTTTGTTGTCATTGCTATTATTTTTACCTTCTTTTTGCTTAAATACGAGTTCAGATTCTCATTCTTGATCTCATCCTATTTATCATTGGAAAAAGTTCTATCCTTTATATCACACACACACACACACACACACCCCTAACTTTGCTTCCTAAAGATTTTAAGAAATAGTTATACATATCCTAGAAAACAAAGAAAATGGAGCAAGCATGTGTTTTGGAAGGTTTTCAACATTGATCTCTTATCTCCGCACACATCAGTAACAAGTATGTGAAAAACACTGTAAAGGTCAATGTGACCCTATAATTTCCAGCCCTGATCTCGAGCCAGATGCGCTATTCTGAATCCTGGTTTCAGCACAATTTAGCCTTGGGTTTTGGTTTAACAATTCTGTACATGTTTCCTCATCTGCAAAATGAGACTTGTGATAGTTTTTGTCTTGGGATGTTTGTGAGGATAAATTGAATTAAGGTAAGTCAAGGGCTTAAAATAGTATGTCACATGCAGGAAATACTATATGAGCAGAAGGTATTCCATAACTCGTTTATGTAATTCTTAACAGTATGGAATAGTTTGAATTTAAGAAGTGAGCATATGCCTTGTGAATCATGTTTAGGAAAACCAGCATTTGGGTTTTTTTTTTGAATAATTACATGTCATGGATCCTGTTTGCGTGTGTGTGCATGCGCGCACGCGCATATTTGAATGGGAGTTTGTGATTTCACTCAATATTTTAATATTTTAATTTTGCTGACGAAATTTTTATGTTTTTCTTATGGTAATAAATGTGTTTATGAGCCAGTAGTTTCAGTATACTCTAGTCTAAGTGAAATTGTATCTCACAAGCTCTTGGTGGAGAAAATCTGTATGTTACACTTTTAAAAGTTTCTTAACACTAAATAACTTGAGAGGCATATAATAGAGTGGTAAAGAGTACGGGTTTTAACTTCACATCTATATACATGTCTTGGTTTTGCTATTTACAAGCTGGATGATCTTGGCAGAGTCACTTTGATTTATTTTAATTTCCTAAACAATTATAATCACAATACCCACCTTATGAGACTGTTGTGAAGTGTAAGGAAGACAACACGAATTAAGTCTTCAGCATAGTGACAGTGTTACAGTCATTCCCTAACCCATGAAATGATAAGAGCACACAATAATAACTGAATTTGGGGATCATGAGCCTAGGAAAGGACCAAATCTGAAAGCCAGTGCAAGCGCATTTAATATCATAGAAAAATCCTTAGCGGTGTACAAAAAGGTCATATATTTTCCCCTTCTTCAATCTACTTCAACCATCTTTCTGTCTCTTTTCAGTTACTAAAAGTAGGGAAATTAGATGTCCCAACTTGCCAAACACTGTTCCATTTTATGCCTGTTGCCCCAGTACAATTGCTATTAACACAGTCTTTCGTTCCTCAAAGTATACCAGTTAGAAATATAAGTGTCATTGTCATTCACCTGAAGGTACTAATTTGGCCTTGTGCCTCATTTAAGATGCCCTTGAGATGATCAAAAATATGACCATTTTTTCAAGTATTACAAGTCCCAAATTTCCTGATATTCCACAAATATATTTTCATTGCAATGAGCATCAGTGTATCTTTTCTACCTTTGTCCTCAAGACAACTATTTGAGATCATTTGACTTCCCCCAGGTGAGGACTGTTGGGTACCAAGAATCACACATGTGAAGCAGCAGGATGGGAAGGAGAGAATCCCAGCAGACAGCGTGTGTGGGGCCGGAATGGGTGCCGTGGGGGAGAGTGACAAAGATATGGCTAGGGGAGTACTTCTGTTGTGGACCTATTTTCCAGTATTGCTTCTCATTTTTACCTTTATTTCCCCTTCTCCTGTTAATTGCATTATGATGATTACACATTAAACATAGAATCTGAAATTAAACAGCCTCCAATCACCTTCAGGCTGCAAGACATACTAGCTGTGTAACTTTGGGGAGGTTACTTAACTTCTCTGTGCCTCATTTCTTCCTGTGGTAAAATGGGACTACTGGCTTACCTCATGGGACTCAAGTCGAGATTAATGAGGTAATGTGTATAAAAGTCCTAGGACAGTGCTTGGTACCCAGTCAGTGCTTTTGTGCTTACTTCCATCTTACTTCAGGTCTGTTACAATGAGTAGGTCTAGGATTCATCCTGATTCTGGTTTTAGGTCCAATAAACCGACCCATCTTCTAAACAATAGCATTGTTATTACTATCATTTTCTTTTGCTTCCTCCTACCAAATTTTTTTTTATGCTAATGTGTGTCTCATTGAATTTTCATCCCTCAATGTTTACTTTCACACATATGACTAAAAATAGCTCAAAAAACATATGCACCAAAAAAGTGAAGGATGAGCTTTGGGTTTAATTTTAAGAAAAATGAAAGTAACCAGGGATAGAATAAAAATCCTTTAATGGGTACTGTTGTTTAAAGGGAGTGGCATCTCTATCACTATTACATGCCTTCTTCAATCACTATTCTAGACTCTGTTAGACTGATATTGTAAAGACATACTTTGGTGGCAGAAGAAGAAATGAATTGGGCCATTCAAAAGTGGTGGCTTAGAAATAATCACATGTCATGAAAAGAATAATGTCCCTGTTTCCCAAGGAGAACAGTATGAGGAAATAATTGTTTTGAAATGTAAGGTTCGAATAAGATGGCTGATTTAAATTGTATAAAGCGTAATTAGCACTACTGACATAAATTATAGGTAAAAGACCTACTGGGTCATGCACGTGTCCTTTTAACCAGGTACCATGGAGACAGGTACCATAGAAACAGGTAAAGCTTATATTTTACTTTTAAAGCCATTAAACTTACACGCAATTGCTTTAGCTTTGTTTTTACATATAGGACTGTAGGAAAACTATGAGGTAATTAAAAAATTTAAAGTCATGCTTCTTCTCTTCAGAGAGAATACAGGTCTTTCTCTACTTAAAGGTAATTGTCTCAGTTCCTCAAAAAAAACACAAAACCCAACAACAACAATAACACCGTTATTGTTTTTACAAACCTGTTATTGTTTTACAAACCTGTAAAAATATGTTGGCAGATGTTAAAATGAGGTACTTTCTGTTGATTAGTCTTTAGGTTGTGAAATAATACAAGAGGCTCTAAATAAATAAATCACAGTAGTTAATGTGTCCTGTTCCCTCTTTCAAGCTTTATCTGCTGTAGAAAGTGTCCCCCTAACATTAAAAAAGCCATACTTTCCTTCTATAGATATATAAGATGGCAAGTACTGAACACAGGAAAAAAAAAAAATCCAAGATTAAAAGTGCCTCCTGAATAATCAAAAAGGGATAAGAAGAAAATTTGATATCCTTCTATAACATTAAGTGTTACATTTAATTCCTTGAAAATAATAATCCACAGACCACCCACCAGATTTGTGGTGGATGACAAATAATCTGTGCAACCACCAGAGAGTTGAATTAGCTAATATATCTGATTCCCTAAGCCTTTGTCACAAAGAGAGGTTGTTTTGCATTTTCTCAGAGTTCCCATTTGGCTAGTGTTTCTGTTTTACTGCAGAACCACTGTCATAATTTCAGAACAGTTCCAACATTCCCTCTGATTCTACTTTTTGATCAAATGAACCAATGGGTTCATTTACACAGCAGTAGTCCGGTGCCTGGTGTTTCCGGGCCTCTGCTCACTGTGCCATCATGGGGGGTTTAGTATGACCATTTTAAGATTACCACCCAAAGAGCTCTTAGAATCAGTCTCCTACACCACAGCTGTCGCCTCCATCTTGAGAATGGGTTCTATACACAGTAAGTTTATGTTTGTCCTGGCAAAAGTCTATTGAGAACCAGTGCAGGTAAATCTATTTTGAGGGCTGTGGGCTTACTTTTGCATGCATATGTATGTGTGTGTGTGTGTGTGTGTGTGTGTGTGTGTGTGTATATATATATGGATGGATAGATGAAGATATGTATTCTCTCTCTCTATATATATATATATTCAAAGACACATACACACACACAATAAAGTTATAGCAACACCATCCAAATTAGGGTGTGTTCTATTTCCCATTCCCAACCCCTCTTTATACATAGCTTTAGTCCTGTACTGATTTCTTCCTATTACAGAAAAGCAGTGCACAGAAACTGTAGCCATTCCTGTAAAGCAGCTGGCCAAGGGTCACCATATCCTTTCCTTTAAAGTACCTGCTTTGTTTGCATTGAAAAAATAATAATAATAAACCCCCTCAGAGCTCCTTTATGTGGAAAGACTGCTGGCTGGATATATGCCCTCTAACCTATTTAGGGAGGGACTTGTTTCTTTGTTTAAGGTCCAATGGGATTTCCCCTGGGTGAAGTTTAATGGGATTAAGCTTGGGAAAGATTGTGAGAAGATTTCATCATCAGCCTTCAGTTTCTGCCCCAGACAAGGTTATACAAAGAGTAAAGGTACATCTTTTTGTTAGTATACTCACCTGCGTGTCCCTCAAAACCGGCTATGGTTTCTGAAACAGATCCAGTTTTGTCCCATCCCATCACCCAAAACAGCACTTTGAGGTCTGGGTCCCAGGACTGCTTGAACTAGGATTTCTACTTTCTGGAAATGACGGAAAGAAAGCATCAGGGGGAATTCTTAGTTTTCTGAAGGCTGCATTTGATAGGAAAGAAAAGGTGTATGAAATCACTTGATCCACATCTATCTCTTAGTACAGTGCAATGTTTGTTTGTCCCTTTTAGACCTAACGAAGAGAAGCGGTCAATCATTCTGTTAGGAACGCTTTCCTAATTGTCCGAGAAAAAGTCTGTTCATGTTTTTGCCTCTAGTGCATTGCTAATGTTACTCTCTACTGCTTTTCCAGCTAATTATCTCTAGGACAATATCAATTCCATTGATCTCTGGCTTGAGCAGAGTGAAGTTGATTCTTTTACTGTTTTCTCAAAACCCACCAAAATGAAGAAAGGTGACCAAAAAAGGAAAGAGATTCCATCTTCATTGAAGGTAGGAAAGGGGTACAAGCATTTATCAGAGAATTATAAGAAGAGCTGCCAAATCCTATAGTACGATACTGAGGGCAGACCCATAATTCATTGAGTTCTGACAACATCTCAGCCACAGCAGGCACCATTCATTGTCTCCTGGGTAGCCATTCCTTCCACCCACTTCCTCCCTACACATGACCCTGGTCCTGGCTTTATTCGTTGCCAACATACCTTGGGTTTTGTGTAAGTATGGGGTGGCTACTAACTTCAGAGGTCAATTATAATTAGTCTTGGCCCATCACCATAACTTGTCAGTGTCTGTTTTGAGATGGAGAAGTGACAATTCTAGAAAATGGACATGACAGTATGCTTCTCAGAAACTTGTTCACTTTGAAAAGGAACACAGATAAGTAGAGAGGTGAGGCCTTTTACTGACTCTGAATATTATTATTTTAGAAATATAGCAACTGTCTTGGGACCCTGAAGGCAGCCGGCCCAAGGGGAAAGAGAGCATGCAGAATTTGATAGTCAGAAAAGATGCAAAGGATTTGAGCCCTTAGTAATTTCTCTGTTCCACTGGATAACCACCCTGCCAGTGCCTACCCGCTGATTTTTCTTATGTGAGATAATGTATGTCCTAGGGCTTTAAATTCTCTAACTCGAAGCTATCATAATCCTAACCAATATAGCTTGGTCCTTAAAAGTAGGGCATACCTCTCTTGGACCCACTGCTCCTAAAGTACAATGACATTGTACTTGTAATGTGAGGACATTATGGGGACACTTCCGTCAGCTGGTCAGCTGTGCTCCATCCACTGGGAGGGAAAGTCTAGATATAAATAATCAATTTATTCAGAGAAAGCATTAACAGTAAGCAAATGTAAGGATTATGATTTGTTTTTTTGGGGGGGCGAGGATTATGGTTTTAGATCAGAATATAAACATTTAAAACTTAGAAATAGCAATATAATAAACTCTTAAAGGTGGCGAATAATGGAAAGTAATATAATTAGGCTAAATTTCTCATCTTTTATATTAAAGCAGACAAATCAGCAATAAAAGTATAAATCAATTAGTTCATGATGTAAAGGGATTCATAAGAAAAATTTAAGTTAGTAACATAACAATCACAATCAGGAGATGGAGTGGAAAAGAAAAGTGGGAGAAAAATATGAGTGTACCAGTTTACACAGTGTTTAAAGGGAATAGTTGATATGCATGCTGTAAAACTAAAAAAAATGAGAAATATTAAGATTATTGTTAAAATTTATAAACACCAACTCTTTAAGATCTAACAACGGAGTATGTGCCCTCCAAGCCTCTGGTTGGGAAACACACTCAAAACAGATATCCTACATAGAAAATGATAATTTAGGAGGTGGTAACAACAAATCAAAACAACCAGGACTAGGGGCGCCTGGGTGGTTCAGCAGGTTAGGCCTCTGCATTCGGCTCCTGTCATGATTCTAGGGTCCTGGGATCGAGCCCCACACTGGGCTCTCTGCTCAGCGGGGAGTCTGCTTCCCTCCTGCCCCTCTCACCCTGCTTGCCTCTCTGCCTGGCAAATAAATAAATAAAATCTTAAAAACACACACACACACACAAAAACAACAAGGACTAAGGACAAACATAAATGCCATGTCTGTAAATATAAAGAAGATGAACTCAACTTAAAAAAAAAAAAAAAAAGAGACTCTCTGACTGGAGAATAATTGTCTGATGAATAATCAGCCTAGAAATGTCATCCGTCAGAATCTCGCAGGGATTGTCCTGGGTGCCAGATTCCTGTGTACAGAAGATGACCTTGTCCAGACTCTTGAGTGCTCATTCCCCTGGACAGGGCATCCATGTTGCAGATAAGCTTTTTCCCTATTTCTCTGTCTTCAGTTGTTATTGTTGGCGGTGGTGTTTGTGTGTGTGTGTGTGTGTGTGTGTGTGTGTGTGTGTTTAATATCAGGGTCCACACCTTACTGAGAATTGAGTTGTAGAGCTTTGCCTTTCCACGCTTAACCAAGAGGCTTCTTTTGTATCCTTTATCCTTTTCTTACCCTGTGATGTAAATAAAACCCTCCATTGTGTAAAAAAAAAAAAAAAAAAAGGGAAGCCTCTTGAACTTGGGGTGCTGATGAGATGCTGTCCAGGTGCATGTGGGGAGAATCTCCTTCCATTGTGTTTTCAGCTGTACCTTTTCAGTTTTTCCCCAAAGCAGCCCTGTGTGTGCTTAGAATCTCACAAAACGCTTCCTGAATTCATTTTGTTCAGTCGAAGGCTCTAACGCTTTCTGTTGATAATCAAGGCTCCGTTTCAAGCGGACCTAGAGAGATACTTTCCTCTTCCTTCGTACCTTCGAGGAAAAGTCTCCAGTCATGTCAAGCCATAAGATACCAACAGACCATCTTATTCAAAAACTCAAAGACTTAACTTTTTAAACCCGGGCAGTTGGGATACCCCATCACACTAGCCTAAAAATTCTTGTGAATTAATTGAACAACAACGTGCTAGACAGCAAACCAGTCGCTGACGCTCCAAAGAAAACTCCGTGAGTCCCGATGAGGCTGCGTGTCCTAGGCTGTGAGGCTGACAATTAGGTTCAAAGAGGAGCAAAGGTACAGCCTGAGTGTAAAAATGGATGCCACCGCATTCAATGGCCACATCGGCTTTCACGTCTCCACAGACTTGAGTGGGAAAATTCATTAAAATAGAAAGCCCTTCTGAAGAATGAAGCAGGTAGATGGATAATGAGAAATATTTAAAAGCTCAGTGTGTGTGTAGGTTCAAACTGGGAAACACGATGGGCGGGTCACACTCTGTGTCGGTTTTAGAAGAATGGGTCTCCACCTCGGGGAAAGCATTTGGATGATGCAATCTGAGGCTGCGAGTGTTGCAATTTGTTAGCAATAATAGTTCAAGTGTAGAAGTTTGAGAATGATTTAATGAGCAAAAACCAGAGCAGGTTCAAGGCTACCTCTATAACATTACTCTCGCCTGTATTTTGATATGCCTTGCTGAGCTTTAATAAAAGAGATTTCAATATAATTACTCCTTAGAGTATCCCAAATAAATCTGTGTGCAGCCATGGGAATATGTATAAACCATCGGTTTAAATACTGATGGTTTGAAAACCACCTAAAAGCAGGATTTGCAAAGGCACTGAAACCAAATGATATAGGGGTATTACAGGAATGAACCAAAACACTGCCCTGAGAATACTTGGATTTTCCTAGGAAATCTAAAGTGACTATGAATTTTCTTTTAAAGAAAATAAACACCTGGGAAAACTACCAAGAACAATGTGCAAATCCCCTTCCTTCATTTGTCCAAGTAACTGAGCTGGTCCACCCCAAGAGGCATAAAATCTGTGGAATTTTTGTTCCCTAGGAGGTGGAGTACAAAACCCTAAAGAAGCCAGGACTGCCGTCTTTCATAACCAACTATAATTTTATTGATTTTCATCTGTTACCCAAGTCTTGTTAAGAGAGATGAGAGGTCTGCCAAAGCAAATAGAAAGATGCATATCCTGCCATCTGAGTTTTATGTTATGTAGGCTACGCCTATGGATGGAATTTAAAATTGGAGGTTGCCAGGAAACCAGGAGGAAAGTTCAGAGTGATATATGTTCTCAGAGAACAAATAATACTTCTTTCTCTAATTTCTACCTTTTTTCCCCCATGGAAGTTTAACCATATTTTGGTGATAAAATACAACACATGATATATTTATCAATGCCAATAGTGATTTTAGTATTATGGGTTATTGCTAAATATCATCAGTCCTCGACCTAATGCCTTTTTTGCCCCTTATAAATTCCAGTGAAATAGTTTAGGTTTTCTTATACTAAAGTTTTCATTTTAGGATTTATGTAGAAAATAGTCAAGACTGCTTCTAAGTTAAAATCATTTAACATTTCATTATAAAATTTAAATTTCTATAGATGATAGAGCTGAATCTTTTTTTTTAAGTATACTTTAGTATTTCAATTTCTATAGATGATAGAACTGAATCTTTTTTTTTTTAAGTATACTTTAGTATTTCATAGAAGATAAAGGGGCTAGATTTATAGGAATTCTCTGTAAACCAGTCTTAACTGGTGATCATCCAGTTTCACTTCTGTTATTTCCATAACGTTTACTCATGTATTTACTATACAAGATAAATGATATTTTCATATTAAGAATCTCAGATATTTTAAAACATTTATCATGATTCCTTCCCGACATTTTCCTTCCTAGTCTAAATATCTGCAGCCCTAAGCCTTCCTCAATTTAAAAACGTCTGGACGCTGTTCTATTTCTCAGTTTTAAGCATATCTTATCCCTGGATCCTAAGAGTTTTTTGTTTTTTTATTCCTAAAAGAAATTTCAAAATTGAAACTTTAAATCAGGTTCAAATATCATGGCAGAAATATGTGGGAGAAAGCCTGACACAGAATTTGCAAAAATACTTGTAATAACAATAATTTAACCCTGTGGTGTGTCAGAGACTTTGCCAGATGCTAAGCAAGGATTAGTTCATGTATTTGCCACACTGATACCATGGATAGGTGTTAGTGATAGCTTCCTTATACAGAGAGGACTAGTCTGCCTCAAAGAATATCTGACTAAAAGAACACATGTGAAAATGCTCTCAAATGTCAGTGACATATTTTTTTATTAAAGTTCAGTCACTCTCTCAATATAATAGGCCTATGCTTACCAATAGGTTGAAATAGAGAAAATAAGGTTATTTTAGCAATAAAAATATACAACTCATAAATCTGTTGAGAAATTACTTTGTTCCAGACACTTGCTGGGAATGCAAAGGTGGAAAGACGCCATCTCTGTCATCAAAGTGCTTGGCAATGAATGGGGAAGGACTCTAAACACAGATCACTGCCCTGGCCTAGGACCTGGGATCAAAGGTACTCACAGTCTCGTGAGGTAACAGAGAGGCCCCTAAACCAAATGAGGAATCTGAGAGACTTCTACAAAGGCACAATGCCTCACTCTGAGTTTTGACCACTTTCCAAAGAAGAAAACGCAAGAGCTGGAGGTGGACAGGATGCTCCCGGAATAAAGGGCACCGTGAAGAGGGAGGGCCCTGAGGCCAGAATCAGGGCCTCCTGTGGGGAACTCTCAGCAGTGCTGAGCTGCTCAACAAAATCGTGGAGGGGGAGAGGAGGAGAGTGAAAATGTAGGGAGAGCGCGTGCTTTTTCCCGACAGGCTAAGGAACTAGGAAAATGTTTTCACCCAAAAAAAGGTCATAAGTAAGTTTGTATTTTCAGGCTTTATTTTAGGCAAGTCATTAACTACTTGAAAGCTCAGTTTTCTCATTTGTGAAATTCAACAGGGGAAGAGTGGAGTAGGTAACTTCTGAGATCTTTTCTGTTCAAAGATTTAGAAAATCAATTAAAGCAGATTCCCGCCCTCCCCCCCACTACCACACACACACACACACACACACACACACACACACACACCTCTGCAGTTGGCCATAAAGCTTAAAACCAGATAGCAATCAGGGCCCTGGGTGGCTCAGTTGGTTAAGTGTCTGCCTCTTGATTTCAGCTCAGGTCATGATCACAGGGTGTGAGTTCAAGTCCTGAGTCAGGATCACATTAAGCGTGGATCCTGCTGAAGATTTCTCTCTCTTTCGGTCCCTTTGCCCCTTCCTCTCCCCTTCCTGTGCTTGCTCTCGCTCTCTCAAAAACAAACAAACAAACAAACAAAAAACCAGACAGAGCTTAAGGTCTTTAACTGAGACTGGAATTCCATTGACCCCATGCTCCTTAATTGGAAATCCCGTGTAAACCAGTAGTGACTTCCAGCAGGCTCCACGCATGCACGGGGCTATGTTGTGGAGGGAAACAATGGGCAGGTAGGAGAGCCGGAGCTTACCGTTGAAAGAGAAGCCATACAGATCAGTCCTGTTAATGGACTTTCAGAGAAAATTACTCCTAATGACAAAAGATTTAATAATCCATGAGTATTGCTATCATTACTGGCTTAGGAAAATTGGTTAGATGTGCTTGAAATATATTTTTGTGCAGTCCCTTTGATTCCAGAATATTTTTCCGGTTCAAATAGCGTCGGAAAATAATTGATCGTCTGCCTCCCTCTGTAGAACGTATATATAGACCAACATTCTTGGATTGTTTATCTTTTCTTCTGCTGCAGTTTGACGAGCTGGAGAACCTCCCTAAGATTCATCTTCAAATACACCTTTGTCCTTCAGGGCAAATTTTCAACAAAGTCCTGAGAGTTATTAATGCTTTATCCAAACCTCCTTTACCTTAACAAATGTACGTTTGGAAACACCGAAGAATGTGTTTCTCCCTTTCTCCCCCACCCTCTCTCTTTCTAGACACACAGGCACACACATACCACCCCCTCATCAAGAACACTCTGGACCTCCCTTCCCCACCTCTACTACCTGAACTTCTTTTAAAGTATAATGTAGTGGTTTATAATATTGATAAGAAATACCTCACAGTATGAATTAATGTCCCTTATAAACCAATCAAAATCACTTTAAATCAAGTGTGAATTGTCTGGACCATTGCCCCAAACCCGCTCATTTTGCCCCTTTTGTTTCATATCCATTATTGTGAGATTTTTGAGGGAGTTTATTGCATCTTAATACCAGCTGCCTATCCTTATCATATGCTGGCTTACGAAACGTCAAAGAAATGGCATATTGCATGAAGCACTGGGTGTGGTACATAAACAGTGAATTTGGAACATGAAAAAGATAAAATAAAATTAAGATGTTAAAAAAAATTAAAAAGTGACTTATGTACTTGGAGGGAAAAATGCCATTTTTGCTGAAATTGGCAAGGCAAGCACTCATTCTCTATTCTGCCCTTCTCTATTTGAATATATTCCAGCTTATAAATGTATGTGATGGATTTAATAGAGATACAAGCCACATATGTGCCATATCATTGAAATAGTATGCATCTGCCTATTATCTATAGCTCTTAATTTTATCTACAGAACCAGATGTGAAATCCGGAGTGCTCACGACTGAAGTACATGCATACATGTACCTTCGTTAGGGTTCAGAACATGTCCAGAAATCACCAAGGAAGAAAGAATAAAACATGGTATAATCCTGGCACAGATTGTCTTCTGCTAAGTTTCAGTACACACACAGCCTATGTGTTTGCATCAGAAAAATGGCTGTCCATATATGAACTCCGTATACAAATTATCAGCCATCCTGAGTCTGTGTTTGATCCACAGCCTTCCACTTCAGGCACTGAGCGCAGTGGATGCCAAGTAGTATCAATCATTCCATTTTTGTTGTGTTCCTGGTAAGAGATGGCATTTGTTTTCCTGATTCAGAAAATAAGCCAGACATACGTACTGGGAGAAAAATGCGAACGTGAAACAAAACAAAACAAAACACAAAACCAAAAAAACACCCAGGCCTAGTTAAAAAATTTTTGAACTAAAAATGCATCGCGTTAAATATCTTTTATAAAGTGGAATTACGGTGAAATTTTAATTATCTGAAATAAATGGGGAAAGGATGACCAAAAATAACAGAGAATCAAAAAGAAATTTAAATATCACTCTAAAGCCAAGTGTATCATTTTTTATAGGTAGCTGATTTAATTGCCAGATTGTTTCCTCGGGCAGAGCAACCTCTTTTACACTTGCTCACATGAAGACCTTCTTTGTTCAGTGTAATCAGGTCTCTTCCATTAAGAAATTATTACTGCGTTTTCCATTTTCGTACGTAAATTGAAATCTGCAAATAGCTTCCATGGCTTATTCTTTTCTTTTTAAAAAACAAATTTTTTCCATAGGTATTGAGCCCAACAACTTCTTCTACCGCCTTTTCTAGGCAGCAAATTATTTGTCAGCAATCTGAGTGAGACCATATCAATTTCCCAAATGAAAAGCTCACATGTATGTATGCGATGACAGCCTGTGAACTTGTAACACCAGAATTCAACCCCTGACTTTCAGAAGTGGCATCTAAAAACATTATTTATAGAAAAGTCTCTCTAAGGCTTTTGTGGCCACTGAGTGGCCGCAGAACACGAGCCATCTGCACTTTCCAACCAGAGTGCGCCAGAAACAACCTACCTACAAAGAATCACACTAAGGGAGCTCCAGAAAAGAGTTGTACAATACATGTCCTCAACGCCGACAAAAGCCACACATTTCAAGGAGCTAAAAATTCCAGCAAAATGAAATGTGAATAAAGAGTTGCTTTTTCAAAATTGGACCAGAATTGGACCTGAGTGGAGACAGAATTCCTGGCCAAGCAAGTCCCAAGGCCAGCCTAGTTGCAAGGCAAGAGGAAATAGAGTCTGCCTGTTAACCGCATGGCGTGAGTGGAGTGGCGTGCCCCTGTGGAACAAAGGAAGGGTTAGATGCTGTCTTTGGAGACTAGTCACCACCAGGGATAAACAGGGCAATCTCTGAAGGAACTTGCTCCTACTTTTTAAAGGAGATATAAGCAAGGGCTGGAAGAACGTGAGTGGTCAAACACTGTCACCGGCTTTTCTTAAAAAGACTTTGACTATGCCACTTGCCTCAGACTAGTTTGAGGAGGTAAGTTGAGGTAAGTTTTTCTAGCTCATTTATGACCTAAACACAAACAGACCAGCCAACAAACAAACCAGTGTTCCATTTGGGATTTTCAACCTGGTATGTGCCAAGGAAGATTCATTCATTTGATGTTTATCCAGTGTTGACTGGGGACTCTTGGAAGCTGCATGCCCTCCTAGTTAGTCAGGCTTCCCACTGCCTTCTCTTCCTCTCCCTCATTTGCTTTCCAACATTGGATACATAGTTTCAGCCCTACTAGTCAACTTTCTATAGAAAACTTTCCTGAAATTCATTAGCATGCCTGTCTCATGAGAAAAAACTGGGATGACTAAATAGTCCAATAAATAAAGGATTAAAAAAAGTTTCTCACATTTGTATTTCCTGCCACATAAGGTCTCAGTTTGCTATTTCTGGTAACCAGCAACCTCTCAAAAATCAAACAAACAAAAAACAACAATAAATACAAACAAAAAACAAAACAAAACAAAACCCTCAAATACCGGTAATCTGTGCTCGTATGTCTACTTTGTCTCCTATTTGCTCTCCAGTTAACTATGACCAAAGTCCTTCCTTAATCCTTGACCTATTTGCCATCTCCGAGATCATCACTGATCTTGTAAAATCCTGTCACTACTTTTCAATGCTTAATCTTACGTGACTTTTCTCTTGCTTTAGACATTGAGATTTTCTTTTTCCCAACTCTGCAATCTTTAGCTTTTAAGGCAGCATTCTCTTTGCAACTCTTTCTTTTTACTAACCCCTTCTCAGTTTCATTCACTGATTTCTATATATTCTAATCACTCCTTCTATACTGGTCATCCCTCATTATTGTCCTTCTTCTCACTTTCTCCAACTAACTAAACTATTATTAAATATTATTAAATGTCTACTAGATGCGTCCACCAGGATATAAACATGACATGAGCTCTCAACATATGCAGTCTTTTTCTCCTCTGTTAATTCTTTATCATATTTAATAGCCCTGCTTTCCAGCTGGCCCCTAAATCATTCATTATCCCTCTCTTCATCAAATCCCGTTTCAAGTTTAAGCTCTATCAACTGTCATTTTTCTCTTCATCTTCACTAACATGGACAGGTTTAGGTACCTGTAATCTCTCATCTGAACCACAGAAGAAGCTATTCATTGTTTTTAAATTATAATGCAACACAAATCACATCCTATCCCTCTATAAACAATGGCAAGCTTGTCGTTGTCAAAGTCTCAAAAACCCTGTGACTTTCCGTGGTCAACAAGCTTGTCCTTGACTTGGTACTTAACAGTTTGTCTCTCCCAAGGTCATCTTCTTCTAATTCATGCTCTAAGTGGCAGTCGTACAAAATGACTTATTGGCTAAAGACACTGTGTGGTCTTAACTTGAACCACTCACTTTTGGTACATTGGTTCCAACTGATTCACAGGTTCCAGATGTCATGTAGGCACCTAGGTTTAAATTCAAGCTTACCACATACATACTCTTGGGAGAGATACTTAACTTTTCCAATTCTTACTATCCTCATCCATAAACCAGTCATAATATAAAACCCACTTTAGATAATTGTAAATATTTAATGAGGTAATATCTCTAAAGTGGCTTTACAGTGCCTGACAGATAATAAGCACTAATAAATATAATATTTTTACAATATTAAGTGCAGACATATGCAAAGGGATTTGATTCAACTACCAGCAGAAGAAAATGTTTTCAGTGGGATTCGCATATACTAGGTTGAAGGCAAAGACTTGTAGACATGTGGCACTTGTTTGTGTCATGTAGCAAAGAGAGGAAACAGTCCATCAGTTACCCCTCTGAGCTGTAGAGAAATTAGGTTGATGTCTATTGCTCTTTTGCTCCAATTTGTAATTCTCTCTAATGAATGAAATGGAGCATGATGGTAGCTTTAGGGGCTAAAGAGCACAGTCCAGTATATATTTTACCACTTGGACACTGAAATCAATCAGGAAATCTGCAAGACTGACTTTAGGCATTAGAGGAATTCTGGAGTGGAGTAGTATCCAGTTGGCTGTACAAGACAGGTCTCATTGTCAGTCGGATGATACATTTTTCTCCAAGTTTTCTTCTCTCACTCCCAGTGTCAAGTATTTCTGATTAAAATTTAACAGTTGCCATAGTTCCTGCCCATTTATTTACTGCTGAAACTGATACTGCTGCTTACAATGGGTGTTCTGTGCTATTTTATTCAGTTTGTTCCAGATACACTTTATTGTTTTAAGTGTGTTTATTGGCCAATTGCTTTATGGTCATTTTTAGTATTCTTTACAATAACCATCTGTAGCTAACATGAATTTGAAGTTTTCCATTCCAAATACACCCCAGTGACTATCAAGTAAGGAATACAGGATTTTGTTCTAAGCTGACTAGTCAGGCAGTTAAACCTAAAGTAAAACTCTAAATTATAAAATTTATAACTTTAACATTTAAACAAAAACATCTCATTAATCTATCGGCTTTTTTTTTTCTTTTCTTATACAAACATTTGTTGGCAGTATTCAAAGCTTTTCAGAAAATCACTTCCAGTTCCTGGCTTTATCTTACATGAATTTTTATATAGCTTAATGGACTCTAAATGTATACAAGTAATAGATAAGGTGTTATAAAATTGATACTTAATGCTAAGTTTATAGAAACTTGGATATTGCCAAGGTATGTGGTGTCTAGCCAGTATTTATTTTCAAAACAGAAGAGTATTAAGAAAAGAGTAAGATAAATATTATAATGTGATTAGTGTTTAGAAAATTTGAGAGTATGAGAAGTTAAGATCACAGAGGCAAAGTAAAATTGGATAGTTAAAAAGTTATATCTATGCTATTATAGACCTATAAAATATTGGCATGTGAAATTGTAACTATTTCAAGCTGAGGTCATGTTATTTTCACCCCTTTTCCATAATAAAAGAGACCTGTTTTCATAATTACTCAAGACATGCACTAAGAATAATCAGAAATATTGTGAAATCATTCTTAATCAATAGATTCCTAAGCATTATTAAACTCATAACCAAACGTTATCTGTAGTCAGAGTTCCAAATAGTGAATCATTGTGTAGGAGTTCTAATCAAATAGCCTGGGTAGTAATCCCACCTCTGTCATTTTTTGGATAAGAAACACTAAACACATTATTTAACTTTTAAGCCATAATTTTCTCATTTCTAAAGTTAGGGATAATAATTAGTGCCTTATAGTATACTGTAATGTGAAATACCTATGTACATGTAAAAAACATATACATGTGGTACAGAGTAACTTCTATAGATGTTAATGAGTTCCTTTATTAATAATTTGAACTTAGATATTTTTAATATATAAAATATATTTTACACATTTCATATAATTAAGCTTTACATATTTAATTTATGTCTCTATATTTATATGGGTTTATTGTAGGTAACACATATGTGGGTCTTATTTTTTTATTCAAACTAATTATCTTTTAACTGATGTATTTAGACAATTCACAGTTAAAGTGATTATTGTTATGGTTAGATTAATATCTAACTTCTTGCTAGCTATGTCTCTTTGCTCCATTTGTACTGTATTTCTCTTTTTGTCTTTTCTTAGGTTCATTTTATTACATTTTATAAAGTAAGTTCATTTTATTACATTTTATCTCTACTGACTCATTAATATACATCTCTAAAAAATGTTCATTTTATTACATTTTATCTCTACTGACTCATTAATATACATCTCTAAAAAATGTTTTAGTGATTACCCTGGGACTTACAGTACACATTTCAAATTAATCTGAGTTTACCTTTAAATAGTGGTTCACTCTTACATACAGCACAAGGCCATTACAACAATATATTCTTAATTCTTCCTACCCGTCCTCTGTTCTATTATTGTCATAGGTTTTACCTTCACATATGCTATATGGATTAGTCCATGATCTCTTAGCTCATTTACAAATAGGAAATAATTTTTACTTATTTTCATTCATTCCAGTTCCTATTCACTTCATCCATTCACTTGTGATTAGCTCTAGGTTTCTGACTATATCATATTTCCTCTACTTGAAGAATTTCCATTAGAGTATGTCTGGCAATAAATTCTCTTAGTTTTTATTTGAGAATTTTTAAAAAAATGTATATTTCACTTCTTTTTACTGGGTCTAGAATTCCGAGTTGACATATCCATCCCCCACTCCATCGCCCTGCAATACTTATGTCTGTCACTGCATGTTCTTTCTTGAACAGTTTCTGATGAGAAGTCTGGTTAAATTACTGCACTTTTTCCATGGTAGCTAGGATTTTTTTTTTCTTCTTCTTCTGACTAATGTCAAGATTTTCTCTCTGTCTTTGATTTTCTGCAGTTTGAATACCATATGCCTAGAGAAATAATGCTTGCATGTTTGGCATTTTTCCTGCTTGGTGTTCTGTGAGCATATTGGATCTATGGTTTCCTGTTTGTTGCTAATTTTGTAAAATTCTCTGCCATTACTTCTTTTCTCTTCTCTCCTTGCTTTTTTCCTTCTCTCCTCTTTCTTTTTCTCTTTGCTCTGCTCTGCTCTTTTCTTTTAAGTAGGCTCCATGCCCAGCGTGGAGCCCAATGTGGGGCTTGAACTCACAATCCTGAGATTAAGACCTGAGCTGAGATCAAGGGTCAGATGCTTAACTAACTGAGCCACCTAGGAGCCCCATTTGCCATTATTTCTTCAACTATTTCTTCTGCTCCAATTTCTCTCTCTCCTCCCTTTTGTGTATACACTACTGTGTTTGAAATTGTCCCACACTGTTGGGTGCTCTGGTTTTTGTTGTTGTTGTTATTTTTGTTCATTTTTAAATTTTCTTTGTGTTTTAGTATGGGTAGTTTCATCATCAATTTCACAGAATCTCTCCTTGGCTGTGCTGAGTCTACTGATGAGCCTGTTAGAAGCCTTCATATTTGTTACTGTTTTTTTCTTTCTTCTAGTATTAGCACTTGATTCTTTCTTACAGTTTCATTTCTCTGCTCAATGGCTCATCTGAGACTGCATGTTGTCTACTTTGTTTTATTAGAGCCAATAACATATTAATTGTAATTACTGAAGATTTTCTGTCTTATAGGTACAACATCTGTGTCATAGCCAGTCTGATCCTAATAATTGCTTTGCTTCTTCTGTAAGTGTATATGTATGTGTGTGTGTTTTCCTTTCATATGCCTTAAATTTTTTTTTTTTTTTTTGTTGAAAGCCAGATTTCTTGTGTAGGGGTATAGAGACTGGGGTAAATGTTATTTAAATTTGGAGATGAGCATCCATTTTCTATAGCTTGATACTTTGGTTTTGTTCTTAATTTAAATTTTAGTTAGTTAACATATGGTGCGATTTTGATCTCTGGAATAGAGTTCAGTGATTCATCACTTACCTATTACACGCAGTGTTAATCACAACAAGTGGTCTCTTTAATACCCACCACCCATCTAGTCCATCCCTGCCCACCTCCTTACATAAATCCTCAGTTTCTTCTCTATTGTTAAGAGTCTCAGAGTTTGTCTTCCTCTCTCCTTTTTTTTCTTTTCCCCCTTCCCATCTGTTCATCTGTTTTCTTTCTTAAATTCCACATGTAAGTGAGATCATATAGTATTTGTCTTTCTCTGACTGACTTATTTCTCTTAGTATAATACACTCTAGATCCATCCATGTTGTTGCAAATGGCAAGATTTCATTATTTTTTATGGCTGAGTAATATTCCATTATATATCAATCTCATCTTCTTTATCCATTGATTGGTGGATGGAAATTTGGGCTCTCTCCATAGTTTAGCTATTGTTCTTAATAAGAATGGGGAGTACCCCTTCAAATCTCTGCATCCCCACCAACACCTGTTATTTCTTGTGTAGTTAATTTTTAACCTTTTTGACAGGTGTCAGGCAGTATCTCATCATGGTTTTGATTTGTATTTTCCTGATGATGAGCAATGTTGAGCATCTTTTCATATGTCTGTGAACCATTTGACATCTTCTTTGGAAAAGTTTCTATTCATGTCTTCTTCCCATTTCTTAACTGTATTATTTGTTTTTTGGTTGTTGAGTTTGATAAGTTCTTTGTAGATTTTGGATACTAACCTTTTATCAAATATGTTATTGGTAAATATCTTCTCCCATTCCGTAGGCTGCTTTTAGTTTTATTGATTGTTTCCTTTGCTGTGCAGAAGCGTTTTATCTTGGTGAAGTCTCAATAGGTAATTTTTGCTTTTTTTTACCCTTGCCTCTGGAGTTGTGTTTAGTAAGAAATTGTTACAGCTGAGGTCAAAGAGGTTTCTTTAGGATTCTTCAGGATTTTAATGGCGTCCTGTCTTAACCTTTAGGTCTTTAATAAATTTTGAATTTACTTTTGTGTATGGTGTAAGAAAGTGGTCCAGTTTCATTCCTTTGCATGTCAGCTGTCCAGTTTTCCCAACACTGTTTGTTGAAGAGACTGTCTTTTCCCTATCGGATATTCTTTCCTGCCTTGTTGAAGATTAGTTGACCATATAGTTTTGGGTCCATTTCTAGGCTTTCTGTTCTGTTCTGTTGATTTATGTGTCTGTTTTTGTGCCAGTACCATACTGTCTTGATGGGTTACAGCTTTGAAATATAGCTTGAAATCCAAAATCGTGATGCTTCTGGTTTTGTTTTCCTCTTTTAGGATTGCTTTGGCTATTCGGGTTTTTTTGTAGCTCCATGTAGATTTTAGGATTGTTTGTTCTCGTTCTGTGAAAAATCCTGTTTGTGTTTTGATAGGAATTGCATTAAATGTGCAGATCGCTTTGGGTAGTATAGACACTTTAACAATGTTTGTTCTTTCGATCCATGAGCATGGAATGCTTTTCCATTTCTTTGTGTCCTCTTCAATTACTATCCTAAGTGTTTTATAGTTTTCAGAGTACAGATCCTTTACCTCTTTAGTTATGTTTATTCCTAGGTATCTTATTGGTTTTGGTGCAACTGTAAATGGAATGGATTCCTTAATTTGTTTTTGTGTTGCTTTGTTATTGGTGTTTAGAAATGCAACAGATTTCTGCACATTGATTTTCTATCCTGCAACCTTGCTGAATTCATATGTTAGTTCTAGCAATAATTTTGTTAGAGCCTTTTGGGTTTTCTATATAGAGTATCATGTCATCTGCAAATCGTGAAAGTTTGGCTTCTTCCTTGCCAATTTGGATACATTTTATTTCTTTTTGTTGTTTGATTGATGGAGCTAAGACTTCCAGTACTATGTTAAATAGTAATGGTGAGAGTGGACACCCTTGTCTTGTTCCTGACCATAGGGGAAAGGCTCTCAGTTTTTCTCTATGGAGGATAATATTAGCTGTGGGTCTTTCATATATGGCCTTTATGACATTGAGGTTTGTTCCACCTACCCCTACTTTGATGAGGGTTTCTATCAAGAATCGATGCTGTATTTTGTCAAATGATTTTTCTGCATCTATTGACAGGCTTATATGACTCTCATATATATACATATATATATATATATATATATATATATATATATATATGTTATTAATGTGATGTATCACGTTCATTGTTTTGCAAATATGAACTACCCCTGCTTTTTGGCTTGATCTTAAGCACAGGATTTGTGCTAATCTATTCAGGAATTGGGCAAAGTTTGGGGTTTATTGTTCTTATGGTTACCCTGAGTGTACCTCAGGCTTAAAATCCCCCTAGTGATGCTCTGTGTTTACAGTGTGGGCTGGTTTGTTAGAGGCTCTTTCATTGTATATTCTTCCTTTGCTTTTCACCTTCCCTTTATGCTATTGCCCAATAAGGACTAGGGTTTTGCAGCTCTCCCAGCTGTATTCCACTGCTATTTTTCTCTAAGGTCATTAGCCTGGTTGGGGGGTTTAGGGGAAAGAGCATTCCCTGATGTTTGATTATGCCTCAGTCTCTATTCTTGGAATAAGAATAGGGCTCAGGGCTCTATTCTTGGAACTGGCCAATGTCCTTCACAAGTGCCTCTCCAGTTGCAGACCTGGACCTTTCAGGTGTTTCTCCCATAGCAGAAATATAGATACTGAAATTGTATCTTTCCATAGGAGGGATTCTTTTCCTTCTCCTTCTCCTTCTTCTCTTTTCTTCCCTGCTCCCTTCTGCCAGATACAGTGGATTTCTACCAGTACCTTAAGGTGATGGTTTTCATTGCTCTTCCCATCCTGTTAGTGGAGATGGAGGAGATGGGCTTGGGCTTTTGGGCAGTGACTTCTGTTCCCTTTCTCAAGTCAGCAGCATGAAAAAATCTTTCTCAAGAATTCTTCCAAATATTTTCTACAAGAGCTGCCAGTAAGAATGTGTCTCTGTATCTTCAACATCCAGAGGCTTTACATTCTCACACTAGCCCACACTCAGTCTCTAGCAATTTCTGAAAGCATTTTAGCTGTATCTTATTCCATTTTATGTAGAGTCTAGCAGTGCTATTTATCTTTGTAGGCATCTGTCTCTCTCCATATTTGAATTGTCTTGCTTGCCCTGAGACCTTAGTTCTTTGATGGATCCAGCTTTTTTTTTTTCTTTTTGCAAGAGTGAGAATGATATTCTTTACAGCTATCTATATCTCCAAGCTGAAAACAGAAGTCTTTTAATCATTAATTTGCTAACAACATAGAAGCAGATAAGTGAAAGCTTCTATGAAGCAGGTATTATTATTATTTTACTTATATTAAAATGGAAGTCATTTGAATATATTAAATGATTCAGTAATTATAGGAACAATGAAAAAATATCAAGATGTATTTTGAGAATTTTCTCAATGGTATCAGAAAAAAATAATTGGAATTTATTGTCGTTGTGAATTTTGTATATAATTGCTAAAAAATTAAAATTAAATTAAAAAATTGACATTAAATCAATTAATGTCAATCAATCAATCACCCCTTTAATAGAATGAAAGAAAAGTCATCTCAGTAGATGCAGAAAGGGCATTTGACAATATTTAATATCAATTCATGTTAAAAACACTTAGTAAATTAGAAATTGAAGTAACATATTCAGGCACCTGAGTGGCTTAGTCAGTTAAACATCTGCCTTTGGCTTGGGTCATGATCTTGGAGTTCTGGGATCCAAGTCCCGCATCAGGGTTCCTGCTCAATGGGGACCTTTGCCTCTCACCCCACTTGTGCACACACTCTCTCTAATAAATAAAATCTTTAAAGAAAAAAAAAAAGAGAACATATTCAACATAGTAAAGAATACATATTGACAAGCCCACAGCTAATATCATATTCAATGGTGCTGAAAGCTTTTGCTCTAAGATCATGAAAAAGACAAAGATGGCCATTCTCAGCACTCCTATTCAGTATAGTATTGGAAGCCCTAGCTAGAGTAGTCAGGCAAGAAAAAGAAATAAAATGAATTATAATTAGAAAGGAAGAAGCAAAATTGTCTCTATTTGCAGATGACATGGTTCCATATATAAAAAATTCTAGACACTCAACCAAAAAACTGCTAAAACTGATCAATGAATTCAGTAAAGTTGCAGTATAAAAAAAATGCAAAAATCAGCTGTGTTTTTATTCACTAACAATTTTTCAGAAAAGAAATAAAGAAATCAATCCTGTTTATAATAGCATTAACAACAATCAAATACTTCAGAATCAATTTAATGAAGGAGGTAAAAGATCTCTACTCTGAAAACTGCAAGACAGTGATGAAAGAAATTGAAGAAAACATAGATAAATGGAAAGGTCTCCTGTGTTTATAGATTGGAAAAATTAATATTGTTAAAGATTTTATTTTTATTTATTTATCTGAGAGAGAAAGAGAGAGAGAAAGAGGGAGAGAGAGAGCATGAGAGGGGCAAGGTCAGAGGGAGAAGCCGACTACCCGCTGAGCAGGGAGCCCAATGTGGGACTCAATCCCAGGATTCTGGGATCATGATCCGAGCCGTGGGAAGAGGCTCAACCAACTGAGCCACCCAGGTGCCCCAATTAATATTGTTAAAATGTCAACATTACCAAAAGCCATCTATAGATTCTATGCAATCCTTATCAAGATTTCAATGGCATTTATTACAGAAATACACAAAACCCTCCTAAAATTTATATGTAACCACAAAAGACCCCAAATGACCAAAGAAAACCCGAGAAAAAAGAACAAAGCCGGAGACACAACACTTCCTGCTTTCAGGCTATGCTATAAAGCTACAGTCATTAAAACAGTATGGTACTGGCATAAAAACAAACAGATCAGTAGATCAGAGTAGTGAGTCCAGAAATAAAGCCAAACATATACTGTCAATTAATATTTAACAAGGGAGCCAAGAATACTCAATGGAGAAAACAGTGTCTTCAATAAATGGTACTGGGAAAATGATATTCTCAGATAAAAAATGAAACGACCCTTATCTTATACAATTCAAAAGTTAATCCAAAGTGGATTAAAGCCTTAAATGTAAGACCTGAAACCGTGAAACTCCTAGAAAAAAACAATGGGAAAAATTTTCTTGACATAGATCTTGGTAATTATTATTTTGGAAATCATACCTAAAGCACAAGCAACAAAACAGACAAACAAAAACAAGTGGGACCACCTCAAATTAAACATTTTTGCACAGTAAAATAAGCCATCAATAAAATAAAAAGAAAACTTATTTGCAAACTATGTATCTGATAAAGGGTTAATATCTCAAATATTTATAGAACTCATACAACCCAATAGCCTCAAACCAATAATCCAATTTTAAAATGAGCAAAAGACCTAAATAGATATTTTTCCAAAGAAAAGATATAAATGGTCTGCAGATACATGAAAAGATGTTCAAAATCACTAGTCCTTAGGGAAGTGCAAATTAAAGCCACAATGAGATATCACCTCATGCCTGTTAGAACGGCCATCATAAAAAGATAAGTGCTAACAAATGCTGGCATGGATGTGGAGAAAAGAGAACATTGTGCACTGTTGGTGGGGATGTAAATTGGTGCAGCCACTATAGAAAACAGTATGGCGGTTCCTCAAAAAATTAAAAATAGAACTACCATATGATACAGCCATTTCACTTCTGGGAATATATCCAAAAGAAATGAAACCACTAACTTGAAAAGATCGCTACACTCATACAGCATTATTTACAATAGCCAAGACATGGAAACAACCTAAGTGTCCACTATGGATGAATGGATAAGGAAACTATATAATTACTGATATAATTATAATTAAATGATATATTAATATTATATAGATTGTATTAATATTAACTATAATATTAATATTAATATATTCTATTCATTAAATTATAGACATTATGGCTGGATACTATTCAATCATAAAAATTATGAAATCCTCTGTGACAAAATAGATGGACTTTGAGGACATTATGCTAAATGAAATAAATCAGATAAAGAAAGACTAATCTCACTTAAATGTAGAATCTAATAATAATAATAACAATAATAAAACCATCAAACTCATACAGAAAGAAATCAGATTGGTGGTTAGCAAAGGCTAGGGGAACTGTAGGAAGGTGGTCACAAAATTGCAGTTTTAAGATAAATATACCACAGACCTATTGTGCAAAATGGTGACTGTAGCTAATACTGCTCTATGATATCCAGGGAAGTTGTTAAGATAGTAGGCCCTAAGAGTTCTCAGCACAAGGAGAATTTTTTTTCTTTCCTTTTTATTGTATCTATATGAGATGATGGATGTTAACTAAACCATTTTCTAAGATATATATACATCAAACTATAACTTAAACTTATACAGTGATGTATGTAAATTATTTCTCAATAAAACTAGAATAAAAATAAATAGACTTTTATTGTTATAGTCCAACTATCAAAAAATACAATGTGATTTAATGGATTCTTGCTCTGATCAAGGAGGGTCCTATTTCCAAGGCATATCAGATGATAGGATAATTTGGGCTGCATTATCAGAGAATTATGACTTAAATCATTTAAACAATAGAAAACATGATACCTTGAAAGAAGTCTGGAGATGATGGTTCTAAGGCTGGTGAATTCAGAGTCTCAACAAAGACTTGTCTATAGCCTGAAATAATGTGTGCAAAATCATTTCCAATGACTCATAGAAGCCAAGCAAGAGCAGACGTGGAGCCCAGGCAGTGGAATATGTGAATGTGTCATTCAGAAATATCAGCGCAAAAACTGCATAAATTCCCAGTAGAGAAGAAGTGGGGTTAGTATTTTCCAGTTTCCACATACATCATTCATATTGTCTGTGGTCATTTGACAACTTCCTTTCTGCATCAATTCTGACTTTGATAACCCTGGCTTATTATGAGCCAGTATTATTCTAAATACTTAATAAGCAATAGCCCAAGCAATGATCACAATAATGCTACAAGACAGTTACTGTTATCATTCCCATTTTACAAATGGGGAAGATAAAGCCCAGTGCTGCCCAGTCACTTGCTTTAGTTCAGAAAGCTAGGAAGAAATGAATGCGCGATCTGAATATGACTTCCTCATTCATACTCAAATGTAGTATGTTGTCCTGCCTTGAATATTTTCTGTCTTTAGTAATTTTCTTTTTACTGATCTTTCTTTGTTCCATTCATTGGTTCTTCTCCTTGCTCTAAAATAAGAGCTCTGCCCAAATTGCTGTTTTTCTTTTCTTCTGTAAGCCCTCTTGATCCTAAGACTTGAACAACCATACTACTACTGCAGCCATGATGGAAAGGTATACTGTCCAACCATTTCACACTTTCTTTTCTAACTTTAAACCTCCAACAAATTTTTCCCCAACTCCCTTTCAGCTAATGCATTGCTTCTTATCTCACCAAAAAGAGAAAAATACTCAACAAGAGAACCTCCACATGGTAGCCACCAATCCTCCATATTTGTTTATTTTTTAAAAATTTCACTGGTTGTTTCTTTTTAGTTTCTTTTATTGTTTCCTTCACTCTTCAGATCTCTAAACAATAGCTTCTTGTGTTCAGATTTTGAAACTTATTCCCTCAATTCCTTAATGATTCTCACATCAATTTCCAGTCCAGACCTTCCCTCAGAACTGCATGGATTAGAATTTTATAAAGGGAGCTTATAAGTTTCCTTATTAAAGATGTTTTTTCATCCCTTCCACTGGCTAGGGAGGTGTATAAGAAGACCCTCAAAACCTGTGTCTGTGACTTGTATCCTTATGACTCATTTTATTCATTCCATTTTATCTGTATTATTTTGCACAATTAAAACTGATTTAGGGCCAAATTTGAGCATGTAAAGAAGGTGACTATTCCTTACTCTGTCAAGAAGGGAGACAGGAAAGGGAGAAAGTGGTATTTAAAAATTCTAGGAACGACGCTCTGGTCTTTTTTCAAGTTGTCAGGCCGAGTCCTCATAATAACCCTCTTTGGCAGAGTTATTACCACCTCTTATGGATGAGATAGTCAAGGTTCAGAGAGGCTCCTGCAACCTGGTCCTGACATGGCAGGGCTAGGTCTGACTGCAGAGACTGAGTATGGATTTGCTGATTTAAATAGATTGGTATACTGTGGAAAATATTGGGCTAGTGCTGAAGTCTTATATGGATTTGTCCCATAGAAATAAAGAAATAGTCCTCACTCATCAATATGTCATCATTTTTTAGTGACGGCATCATGCAACATGGAGAGCTAGTGCAGGGTCCAGAACATAAAGGCTTCATAGGAAACACTAATTCCCTATCCTTCTCCCTCTAGGTAAGACATAGCACAAGTGTAAGTGTGAGCTTTGAAGAAACACACACATAAAATAATGTAAGGGCTTTGTGAAATATTTGAAATAAATATTTGAAAGCTTGAAATATGTGAAATAAATAATTGTATAAAGCATGTTCCAGAAATGGCTCCTATAATACTCACTGTTTAGTGCTTGATCTAAGGGTGTGTTGGTTTTCTAGTTTGCACTGTACGCCTGAGGAACAAATTATCAAGGGTATTAAAATAACCCCAAGAATCACTGTAACCATGGTTTTCAGATAAAAATGCTCAATATGGTTCATCTACTGGTGGGAAATCCAGGGCAGTACCATTATCTATTTCTGTGCAGAGAGCCCACCTCCAAAATGCCCAGACCTTTTGTCTGCCTTAACCTCAGATTATTAGCAAAGAGAGTAGGTATTGATGGGTTGTCCGTTTATAGGCAGCTACAGTGAGGCAGCAGTTTTCTCCTGTCTATGGCCTTCATGTGTGCGTTATTCTGCATGGCCTTCCAAGTTCCAATAAATTAGTTCAACGATGTTTCATTTATCACAAAATTTGTTTTCAATTCAAATTTCATCAATCTGCCCAGACTTGCAAAGAAAGGCAACAAAATCAAATCCTCTGCTTCTAGTTTCAATTTTTCTATGTGGAATTTTTTTAAAGAACCCTATACTTTAATGCTAAACAGTAAAATTCCATTTGGCAGCACTTAGGACCATACTTGGGAAATATTCATTAACATTCAGTAATTTAAGAATCCTTAGTGTCTAATTATCAAAGTAAGTTTAATTACCACAGGCACCCATTCATTTAATTGGCTGGAAACACAGAAGAAATTAAATGATACTGATGCCAATTTGGCCCCAAAGTCTTCATTCCGTATTTATTTATCATATTTATAAGAAAGGTGTTCATGGTGATTGCCTCTAGTTCCGTGGGCTGAAAACCAGCCCACCAAACCACAATGGCAGCTCAGCATTCTCTGTCCTAATCAGGAATCCAATTAAAATTAAAGGGGACTTATATCTTCATATATCACGTGTTCTAAATTGTAAATACTATCTTCCCACTTGAGGACAACAGGATAACTGGTTTCATAACAAATCAACATAAATCTAAAGGATATTTATCCCCGGGAAATGTGACAGGTCGTGGAGAACAGATTGAGAATAAATGAGTGTCTGCAGTATTATCATCATTTAACTCTGCCTAGAAACGCTGCTGTGTCATTGCTTTTCTCCTTCCCAAAGCATAGGACTTCTCTGAGCATCAGCGGTCACTGATGCTGATTTCACTGGCCAGAGAGCCTGACTACTTCGGCTCTTTACTCTGGAGGTCAGCCAGAGGTCGCAAGGGGAAGCGTGTCCTGTTTACCCAAAGAGGACCTCCTGCTCTGTTCCTGGGCATGATCACTTCCATGGTTGCCTACTTGGAAAGCCCTGGGCTCTGCTGGCAAGGAGTATGTATGCAGGTCAGTTCTACTGCCTTCTTGTGTTTTCAGCTCTAGGAACATCAGTAAGACTTGCTTTGCAATAACTTTTGGAGGGATGGGGAGCCCAACCTCTGGAAAAAGGGAGAGGAGAGCATCTTAGAAAGTGTGATAAAAGTAATCTCAGCATCTGAAGAGAATACGGACCAAGCTGGCAACAAGGGCAGACAATGTGATGTGGTCACAGTGGATTCTGGGGTGAAAATGACTGCTTCCTTCCCACCGCTGTTCATTCCTCTTTCCAAATCCATTTTTTTCTTTTTCTTTTTTCATGTAAGTTGGTCTCATTTTCATATTTCAGATTTGGATAAATCTGTTACCCAATTTTATTCATGTGTATCTCGACTCCTAGAAGGTATTCAAGGAGCTATCAATTGGCTATAATTTACTACTTAGAGAGCTGATGAATGAAACACTAACTTTTTTTTTTTTTTTAACAAAGTGCTTTTCGGAGCTTACACAAAAAAACCACAAGTCATTGAAAAAGTACCAGCTACTTAATCAATAGAAAATCTGAGGTTGTTCTTTTTCCTCCAGCTTACTGTAAAAACAGAGTCACAATTTCAATTTCCAAGACTCAACATTTACCAGAGTAATTGGCTGCATCATTGTGGAACGTGTTCATGCTGTCTGCTAGCTGGCAACCTTTTTGATTTATATAGCATTGAAAAGTCAATGGTGAGACTTACATTCCTTCTAGACCACTTTCAAAATCTTGGCAGATCTTATTTTCAAAGTGGTCTGATGGAAGGAAAGTAGGGCTGCTGAAACCACCTGATTTTTCAGCATGAATCTTGTTTAAATCTTAACCACAAATTATTTAACGTGTATGTCACCAAAGGATGAAGCCAAGTCTTTCCCATATTGTTTGGGAAAGTTAAGACTCAACGTAATGCCATCCCCAGTCACCTCTCTTTTTACATTGTGGCCAACTGCAGTAATTTATTTTGGGTTACAGTTTCTATAAGTTCACACGTTCATCTCATTTTGTTGTAAGAACAAAATTTAGTGCTTTAGCAGAAATTTTCAAAAGGTAAAAAATTTATATAACAATCTTGGACAAAGTGTTTCATAATCTAGTGCTAAATTGCTTGATAATACACATTTTTAAAAAGACAAAAAGAAAAAGAAAGGATCACCAAGAAGGCCATGGCCAAACTAGATCCATAAGGCTATAACCGAAAAAATATATTTATGAATTGGAGCCAATTTCTGTCCTAATGTGAGCCTGCTGCATCCAGATATCAGATTTATTCTTATTGATCTTCGTCTTCAATTTTAAGAGCATCTCTTAAAAGGTTGCTTGTACAGCCAAGAAAATAACATCTAAAAAAAATACCCTTGGAATGTCAGTATTGGGTCAGGTTGACTGATGCTTCATACTCATCACTTTTGAGTATCTGTGCAGCTATATTTTCTGGAATCCAGAGTAGCAGAGTGAGCAGGTTTTGTAAATAGAGAAGGAGGTAGAGATAAAGGCAGAGAATGACAAGAGAAAGAAAGAGAGTAAGGGTGGAAGAACCAAGACCTGAAGGGCTGGCTATCAGTAGCGGAGTAGAACAGTAAGCAAGTTCATTAATTACACCTTCTTACTTCAAATGAACAAGCTAATTATTTGTTTACTTAAGAGTCAATAATGCCTTCAGGTTACAGACAATAATAAACACCAACAAAGGCAACTATGTTTGCCGTGACATGTTTGTTTTTGTATTTATTTTTTAAGATGTTATTTATCTATTTGAGAAAGAGCACTAAGTGAGAGGAGAGGGAACAAGCTGACTCAGACTCCCCACTGAGCATGGAGCTGATATGGGCCTTGATCCCAGGGCCTGGCGATTATGACCTGAACTGAAGGCAAAGACTTAACCAGTTGAGCCAACTGGGTGCCTCAACAGCATGAGTACCTTTAAATTTCAAAGTTTATGTCTATCTCATCACAGAGGAAATTTCAGGCAATATATTTATATGAAACATCCAAACATAAAGCACAATCGTTGTAGTATAACCTTATGAAAGAAGTAAATACATTCAAGTAAAAAAAAAAAAAAAAAAAAAGTTTCTCCCACCTATCATGCAATTTGGTGAAATGTATTCATCTGTTTCAGGTTGTCAGACAGCATGTATATGTCATTATCAAGAAAGTATATGTTAAAAAATGGCATAGATTCTATATTTCTATTCATAGTAAATTACCATATATGTATGTGTATGTAATAAAAATAGGGGACATTTAATGAATATGTACAATGTACTAGGCACTTGTAACTGGTATATTATACATGAATAATCATGGAGTAATCAAAAGACCTGCTTTGTTTTGTTCTTTCTTGATATTCTACTCTCTTTTTTAAATGGTTAGTATCTTCCCCTGCTCCTAAATGAAGACTCAGGTAGAACCTTGAATTTCTCTCCTGGGGTCTAAAACCACTTTAGGAAATACAAGGTTTTCATGTCAAAAATTAGAATATCCAGAGCCACCTGGGTAGTTCAGTCGGTTAAGTGGTTCAGTCGGTTAAGTGGTTCAGTTAGTTAAGTGTCTGACTTTGGCTCAGGTCGTGAGCCCAGGCATTTTATGTGACCACTTGGCTAGGCCACGGTACTGAGATATTTGGTCAAACGTTATTCTAGATGTTTCTGTGGAGTTATTTTTTAGATGAGATTAACTTTTAAATCAGTACATTCTGAGTAAAGTAGATTGTCTCTTATAGTATGAGTGAGCTTCATTCAATCAGTTGAAGATCATAATAGAACAAAGATGGACCTCCCCCCAACAAGAAGGAATTCTACCAGCAGACTGCCTTATCACTGTTGGAACTGAAGCTCTGCCCTGGGTCTTCAGCCTGCCACCAACCCTGAAGATTATGGACTTGCCAAGCCTCACAATTGTGTGAGCCAATTCCTTAATATATATATATAGTTGGTTAGATAGATAGATAGATATTCCTATCTATGGTTGTCCCTATGACCTTGGGCTTCAAAACATGGAGACACATTCTGCTATCCCTACTTATCTTTATATTTTGCCACACATATCCTATTGGTTCCGTTTCTCTGACTGATACAATGAACTACTTGCTAGCCAATGTCTGACCCTTTGAGGCCAGAATTATGGTGAGGAGAGGGGAAAGAGATGGCTAGGAAAGGTCTTCCTTAAACAGCCCTCTGTGCATAGCAAATGGTGAAAAGCTGTCATTTCTCTCTGGATGACTTTGTTGATTCTTTGCAGACCTCAGTGTGGCGGCTGGATGGACGTGCCATCTTGCAGTAACCTTGAACCAACTTCTTCGTTTCTGTTTTGGGTGGTCCCATGTGATTCCTTTCACAACTTCTGACATTCTGTCACTCCTTTCCTGCTTTAGATGCTGGGGCCCTCCACCCCTCCCAGCAACTCTGTCAGTACTAGGACCAGATAACTTTCTTCTGGGTAGTCAGCATCTGATCCCTGGAAATGCTGTTGCCTCCTTTGCCTTCACAAATATTGGGTCTGCAGTAACCCCTACCCCAGCAGCATGGGGTCCTTCCTCTGCTATCCAGGCACTGAGCACATCTCTGGCTATTCAGCCTTTGTAAGCACTGGAGCAGGAGTCAGGTCCTGTTCCACAATGTTCTCCACACCAGGACAAGAGATATTGAGATCTCAAAGTGGTCCCATCAAAGACCTTCTCTCTTTGAAGTTACAAAACAGTAGATTAAATTGTATTAAGACCACACCCACCCCCATCACTCAAAAAGAGTTGCTGGGACTCAAAACAGCTATGGGTATCTCCAAAGAAATCCCTTCATAAATGGTTACTCTTTTTCTCTTCTTATATTTGATAGTTTCTAAGAGGCTGGGAGTACAACAGCTGTGTAGCTAATTCATTGCACTTTTATTTGCAGTTTCTAAAATCAGCTTCACAATCATTTTGATATCTCTATCTATCACTCAGACACCACAGTGAAAGCAGACGTGAGGAGTTACATTTGAATTTCTTGCTATACACTGTTTTAAGCACTACACAATAATTGTCTCATTTCATTGCTGCAACAAACCCACAGGGAATGAATGTGCTTTATTATTCCCATTTCACATATGATGAAACTAAGCCAAACATATTAAATAACCTGCCCTGGGTCACCTGGATCATATCAGAATTGAGTTGCAGACCCAGGGGACAGGATTCTGATTCAAAAATCCTAACCACTGCAACCTAATGCCAGTCACTGAATATTTACTTGGCACTATACCAAAATGCAAGCATACATCCTAATTGGTGAGTTTATAATTGAACTAATTTTTATTTTTTTTCAGGGGGAGAAAAATGTCTATCTCTGACTTTCAGATGTCAGTCAATGCTCTATAGGACCAGGGCATTGGACCTCTCTGTAGGAATCTATTTAGCATCTATTAGGAAGTCAGGGTTATGCTGTGATGTATTTGGAAGACGATTAAGGAAGCATAAAGCCTATATTAAACTAGTACCCTGGACTGGAAGAAGAAGAAATGATTTTACTTGGAGCTCATCCACTTTAATTCTTCTATTAAAGCAAGCTAGTCCAGGAAAGGAGGGGAGGAGTGGGAAGATGGCATAGGAAGTCACATTATGGTGCATGATACCAAAGCCTGGGAAGGCTCCTGTCCTCCAAAGACAGAATCTTTGCTGACTTGTGGATGATTAATAGCCCACAGTCGAAGATACTCTTGCTTTAAGCTTTCTGGTCTTAAGACTGCACCGCACCTGAAAAAGTCATGCTTCTGGGAGAATTAACACTAGATTACTATTCTTTTCCTCTTTTCTCTGTAAGTTTTCATTAGCTTCATTACAGAAAGCCAGCGAGGTAAAGGAAAAGGAGGCCAATTCCTGATAAAGGGGAGAGGAACAAATGCTTCCACTGAAATCGAGCTATGTCAAAGGTCAGCTGTGCCCACAGGAGAGTTTTATGAATGCGTAGATCGGCTGCAGCTTCCAAGCTGGAGTGGCTGTGGACCACTGCCTGGGACATGCCTCAGCAGGTGCCGAGGGCAGGGGGTGCACCAAGCTTTGCTGTAGGCTAAATAAATCATTCTCAGCCCTATGTGTGGCACTGAGGGGACAAAAGCGATGTTACAAGTTGGCTGACGTTTGGGCAGATGATTCTGGGAAAGCAGAAAGAAAGACATTTAATGGGACTTTTTAGATTAATCCGAACACCCAAGATAGTCAAAAGGAGGGATTACAGTCGACGTATTGAAATAGAGATTTTCATTTTACCCCTGATGCCAAAGACAGAGTGGATGGAAATCCCGACTGCTTTGGTGAGGGACTTGTGTGGGGAAGAAAGTTTTTGAAGGGTAGGTAATAGAGATGGGGGAAATTCTTTGTTAAAAGAGAACAGATTCAGGCGAGTTCCTGAAAACAAATCCAGGCGAGTTCCTGAGACGAGAGAGGTGAAGTGGTGTCTGGTAGGGAGCGCTGGACAAATGGCTAAGCAGAGATGTTTGCTATTCAGCTTTAAATTGCTTCCTTTGCTATGGTGTGATCACACCCTTGTATACCCCTGAGGTCTCCAATGAAAGCCAGATGGACGACAGTCGTATATTGGTGATATTTTAGCAAGTGAAGAGGAGGAGGGCGTGTCCATCATGGGATGATGGATTTAGGTGGCTAGACAGCGGCCCTGAAGGCAAAGTGAGAAGTAGAAAAATAGAGAATAGAGTCAGAAGGAAAACCATCCTTCTTGGGAATCTTCAGAAACATGTGGGAGGTACTGGGCATATCACAGACACCTAAATTGGGAACCCGGGGGATTGCTCTGACCATCAAAGGACTACGAAATATGATGGAGACATAGTAAGTGACTTGTATCATATTTTTCAAATGTGTGCAAGTACAGTTGTACTTAATTACATATATATATATATATACACACACATATAGAAACATATATATATCAAATGTTATCAACATATTAAAAGCATGATAAATATATGTATAACATTGTTGAATTCATAGGAGTTTGATTATTATATATTTTTGTGAGTCATACAATTACATAGGAGTTGGCAACAGTCACTAATATTAAAAAGGAAAATGCTTGAACGGGATGAAAAAGAAGGCCTGCAAAATCTCACTCAGAGTTTCCAATACACCTACAAAAAGTAGATCCAGAAGAACTAGATTTAAAATCCATTGGAAGGTACGGTTTTCCCATGTATAGGATGGCTTCTCCTCAACTAACTTCCTATAATCGTGTTTTTTTTCTCAGCACATGAGTTTTGAGAATGACTCACTTTCACTTCCCCACCTCACTGGTGCTCCCAGCCTTGACATCAACAAAAAATTAAGCCAGAGACAAGAAAAATGTATTAATGTATTCTTCTTGCTTTTGATTGTTCCACCTTTTAATTTTAAAGATTATTTATTTATTTATTTATTTATTTGACAGAGATCACAAGTAGGCAGAGAGGCAGGCAGAGAGAGAGGGGGAAGCAGGTTCCCCGCTGAGTAGAGAGCCTGATGCAGGGCTCGATCCCAGGACCCCGAGATCATGACCTGACCCAAAGGAGAGGCTTAACCCACTTAGCCACCCAGGTGCCCTCCCCTTTTAATTTTAATACATGCATTTTCTTTCATAAATAGGGTATTTAACTATGATTGTCATTTATTAACTTTTCCCCCCAATTACAACTATCCCGTCAAGGTCAGGGTCCCTAAGGAAGCAGTCGAGGGAACGTATACTGCACACATGTGCCAAATTATTCTGCAGGCTGAGAAATTAACTAAAAATGAGTAATATGCTCTCAATTTAAACCTGGCAGGGGGTATCGTACTTTCATCCTCAAATTGGAATCATATTTCCTCCAGTGGGGCTTCTCCAGCTTTGGGCATAGCTTATTAACAAGGTGAACTTGGTTTCTTGCAGTACCATGACAACCCTGGGCTGGAGGTAGAGCTCCAGGTGTTGTAGCCAGGAAACAGAGGTAATGATCAAGCTATTGGAGGAAGCCTGGATTTTGTTTTTGTCACCAAACAAACAAACAAGCATCAACAGAGCCTTAAGTAAAGCTCACACTATCAGTTTTGAATGATGTTTTCATGATTAACACCCTCCCTAACATCTATAATTGGAGGGCACACATCATTTCTCAAGGAGAAATTCCTTTTCTGTAAGACTAGAAATATCTGGGATGCATATTAGTAAGATATATATTAAGATGTATTAAGATATGTAAGCATATTAATAAGTGGCTCTTGATTTTTCTTTTTTTTTTTTTTATTTGAAGGTGTGGTTTCTCTATTTCTCTGACCTTTTTATTACTACAGAGAGAGGAAGAGAAAAAGTAATGTGGAATTTATCAGTGATGGGTCATTTAATACCTTCTTACTTGTGTCAATGTATTTTAAAAATATATTTTTCTTAAGTAGAATCTGAAGCTTCTTGAGGGGAGGTTAAATGTTGTTCATTTCATATTCATCCAACACAGTAATATCTCAGTGTTTCTCAGCCTTGGCAGCAGACTAGAAACAGGGAGAACCTTTGATCCTACCAGTGTCTGGGCCCCCTTCCAGATCAAGTGAGTCAGTCTCTCTCTGGGGTGAGGTGTGGACATGATTGGGGTTCTCCAAGTTCAAGCGATTCTAACACACAGGCAGGTGGAGAGTTAGCAAAAGCTAGCTCATTGCCTTATGTAGAGTGGATGTCGTTGCTATTTTAATGAATCACTAAATCACACTTCCCATGAAAACAGCAAAACTTCATAGATAATGCAGCTTTTTAGTAATAAATTATCATTAACCTCTTCCATGGTTAATTGGATAAAGCGTTGGTTGAAAACAAGCAAACCAAAAAAGCCACTGAATTCTTTGCATCTCTATTTCATACCTCTTGGAGAAGGTCCCTAAAACAACATGGTTGGAATCCCATGAGACGCCTCGAGCTGTAGGACACGTTCCTGCACTTCTACCTGTAATTTTTTTTCTTTTCTTTTTTTTTTTAAGAAAAGGGCACAAAGTGAAAATGAAGGAGCTTTCTTTGAGTAGGACACTTCTTAGAGTGGGCAGAATATGATCAAAGAACATTTTGTTGTGATCAAAATTATAAAAATATAGTTCAAAAATATATTAGTTAAAAATAGTTGAAAATAATGTTTGTGTAATGTCTAATACTATCTTTGACATAATAAATGTATAAAAAAGGTGCAAAGCAACTTTCCTGCTTTTCGTTCATTTATGAACTCCCAGAGAGGCACCTTGGTTTCCTCACCTGAAATACAAAAATATAGAACCTCAAGTTGACCGTGAGCAGCAAATAACATAATGGAAGAAAAACTGTAGGTTGCAACACAATACTCCAGTATGTTGTAGTTTTCTTATTATTTGCTCTATGACCCTGAAGTTTCATATGTAAATGAATATTTCTAGGAAATAATGTAAATCTGATCATGAACGAGAGCTTTTAGTAAGCAATTACTAAGTACTCAACTTCTTGTTTAGTGCTTTATACGATCTCATTAAACCATCACTGCCACCCAGTGAAGAGGGTACAGTAGTCATCTTCATTTTATGGATTTGGAAACTGAGACTTATCAATTCCAAGCCTCCCAGCAATTTCAAGTGAAGATTCCCTTCAAATCTGAAAATACGTAAATTCTTTCTGCAGAGACGGGTCTAAGGATCCACACTGATTTCTTTTTATTTTCTCGGATATTTTCATCTCAGATGACACTCCAGTTGCGTGTGGATATGCAAGTCAAAGCACAAAACCTGGAGAAAGGAGGAAGAAGCTTCCTTTGTCGACCACAGTGAGATCCCTCCGGCCTGTGGGCTTCTAGCTCAAGGGGACAAGGATTCTCTCCACCGCCTTTCCTTACACTCCACCAGACACTCAAAAAGGAAACAAATGCCTTCTTTTTATATATTGATTATGTGATACATGCCTCGTTGCCATTTAAAAGATGAACTCTAGATGTAGGGCTTCCAAATTCTCCAAAATGTTTCAACCCATTTTCTTCTTGTATTTCATTTTAGGAGGAATTACAGTGTCATGGGAAAGATTATGTTAGAGGACAGGGCTGTGTGCAATTCTACTGCAGAGGTAACTCTCAGCGGAGGAGAGAGGAGGAAGAAGGAGGACACCTGAATGTTCTGACATATCTATGGGGTGACCAGACCCAGCATGTCATGCAGCTCAATAGATAAGCGAAGACCTTTGCCACCGTGTGTCCTTTCCTTTAGAATGCCATCTTTGACTTATCTCTGTCCCCCAGATACTACTGATCTTAATGATGCCTTATCATTATATAGAAATTGAAAATCCATTGGCTTACGTCTCAGGTACAATGTATGGGAGAATCAGCTGTGAAAAGCAAGAGAAATAAATTCAACTTGATGCTGACCTGGGCCTTAGTTTTGGTTTCATTTTGGCTTGTATTTTATTTTAACTACATTATCAAAACTTTTAAGGAATGCAGACTTTCACCTTTTAACTTCCAAACTCAAAGTATCGGTACCAGGAATGGTTTCAGTAGACTTCCACAGTGTGGAAGGATATCATGAAAAATAGTTTGCTTAAGCTTGCAAAAGCTTTGAAGACAGGAATGAAGATAAAATGATGATATTTGTTCAGTCTTTTCATATATCCTCTGCTGAAACCACACAAGGGCCCCGGGGATTTCTTGGCAAGAAGCAATATTGCAAAAGGTCGATTTATTGGCATCGAGGGCAGCAATATGCAACAGTCAAGGTCTGTACACTTTCTCCAGCATGAAGTCCAAACAGGGATCTGACTATGTCTGTTTATCTGAAATGTTTTCCTAAGTGATTCATTGCTTTGAGTTTGTAAAGAACTGGGGTTTGGCTTGGAGGGTGTAAGCATTTAGGGGGGATGGAATATCAACCGCATGGAAGAAAAACAGAGAATTTTGCTAAGCACTACAAACCATCACAAGCAATAATAGTTTTGTCTCTTGATTGCACCACCGGTATAGCCTTCCAAAATGCAAATGTCCTCAGCTGGACTGTGATTAGCTTCAACCCTGTCTGTCTTCTGCACGGCTCCCTGGAGTCTGCCGGGTCACTCACCCCATGTCTTGACATCCTGTGTTTGGTTTGCATCACATCAGTTTGGTACGACCAAGTCTTCTGCTTCTTGTGTGTTGGAGTCAGTACATGTACCACTGAATTCCACTAAAAGTCACTGCATTCGGGTGGGGGAAACCTAGTTTCCAGCTCTATCTTTGTCATTTCCTGAGCTTGTGACTTTGGACAAGTACCTCAACTTCTTGAGAGTTTAACAGTCCTTTTAGAAGGGGTAAGGTCTCCTTGCATGGATGAGGCTCTCATGAGACCAAAGCCATTTGGAAATGCAAAGTATTGCCCGTTAGTTAGCCCGCCACTCTCTTACACCTCCTCCACCCATCCCCCTCTCCCCGGCCCCACCTACCCCCACCCTTATCTCAGGCCACTTAGCAGCCTTGGGGAGCTTGTCTGCGGGCAAAACTAAATACCGCATTTTCCACATGGCCTGACCTCCAGGCAACAATTAAGATTTGTTGAGCTTTTTCATCATATTCCTCTTCTTTACTGGAGTCTTGGATTTCAGCAGAAAATGCCTTGACTAAGACTTTAGCTGACAGGCTGGAAATCTGAGCAGGAAAGATTATGTGAACGAACCATATGAAAACACACAAATTTCTTCAAGGTGAATTAGAACATTTTATGCTCCTAAAGCTTCTATGTGTTCTTTTCTTTCCTTTTTTTATCCTTTATTTTAAAAAAGAAAAAAAGTTTTAAAAATATTTAAATTACTTTATATATAAGAAATTATAATGAATAAAAGCACAGAAAATACAAATAGAAACATCCATGAAACCACCATGCAGCTTAATAGAAAGAATGTTACCTGTGTGTTAGAAGCCTCCCCTAACCTCAGAATGTTTCTTGCCAGTCACACCCACTTGCTTTCCTTCTTAGAGTCAACCACTACCCTAAATGTTATAGTAATTGCTTTCTTGCTCTTCTTTACAGTTTTGCTACACAACAATGCATCTCCTAATAAAATAATTTCATGCTGATGGTTAGTTTCAGGATTTTCTATAAAAGGAAACATAGTTTATATACATTCCTGTTGTCTTGCTTTTTTTCGACTCAACATTATTTTTAAAAAAGTCATTCCATTAGTCGCATGCAGCTGCAGTTTATGAACAAACATTCACCAGAGACGAACATTCCGTTTGTGAATATACTTCACATCGCCTGTATCAATATCCTGTCCACGGACATTGGGATTTTTTCCAGTTTGTGCCTCCTAGGGACGATGATGTTTCTAGTAGTTCCTACACTTGTGCTCATGTGCGACAGTTTCTTGCCTTTGTAGTGGCCATGCTTGGTCAGACATATGCACAGCTTCAGCTTTGTGAGATAGTACTAGACAGTCTTCCAAACTGGTTCTACCAATCGGCAATCTTCCCAGCTTTTGTCTTTTCTCTATATGCAATCACATGGATTTTGCTTTTACTTAAGCTAAACTTGTGAAAAATTCTTGATTCTAATATCAGTGCCACCTTTCTCTGACATAGCTTTGGGGTGTGGTCTAAATTAAATATTATTGGTGATCTGGATGGGTTTCTGGAATTGGCCAATGCCTCCCTTTCTTAGGGCCGCCATAACAAATGACTACAGACTGGATGGCAGAAAATATCAGGCGTTCATTCTCTCATAGGTCTGGAGGCTGTATCCAGGGGATCAGCAGGGCCACGGCCAGTCTTGCCTTGCTTCTTCCTAGCTGCTGCTGTCTCCAGACAATCCTTGGCCTGCCATGGCATATACTCGTATCATTTCAGTCTCTGTCCCTTTCTTCACATGGCTCCTTTTCTCCGTTTCTTCTCCCCTTATAAAGACACCAGCTATTGAATATAGGGCTCACTCTGAATCCAGGATGATTTTATCTCGAGATCCTTAACTAATTACACCTACAAAAACCCCATTTCCAAGTAAGGTCACATTTCCAGATATTGGAAGTAAGGACTTCAACATATCTTTCTGGAGGACACACTTCAAACCACTATGACTTCACTGAGGGAGAGGAAGAAGAGGAGAGGGGAATTATTAGCTTGTGAAACAATTACTATGCACACTATATAATTTTGGATTGCTTAAGACATTAACGTTTCCCACAGGAAAGAGGTTAAAGACTGCCCACTCAAAATAACATACTTGCTTAAAAAAAAAAAAAATCGTCCTTTGATCCTATTAGGTTGCTTTACAGACAAGCAAATAGTTGAAAGAAACAAGTTTGGGTTCTGTGGAGCTCACCTCTGGCGTGTGTACCCCATCTTTGCTCCCCACTTCTCTACTGAATCTCACCACCCAGACAACAGAGGGGGTACCCAGAAAGGAGTCGAGAAAGGAGTCATTTTCCCAAGAGATGAATTCCTAGTTTTCAGTGCCCTAAAAATAAAAGTTTTTGAAAGTGACAACTCATCTTATCTACATAAGATTTTCCTTTCGTTCAGTCTTGGTCTGCATTCATTTGTGATATGACAGGGCTAATCTCATTGTCAGAGAAAAGGGCATCTCATGGTTGCAAGCGCTGAGGCAAGAGCTTCACCGAACCTAACCTTTCCCTTCTGAAGCCACAATGCTTGCATTACACCATCAGAGAGTTCTCACCGTGGATTCTGCTAATGAGCACCAGAGAAGCCTGCTGAAATTCAGAGGTCTCAAATGCAGGGAGGGAAAAGACGTGAAACAATTTTCAGACATCACTTCTGGACCCATTAGGTTAACAGATAACATCTAATAATTTACTTTGGCAGACTTCTAAGGTCTTAACCTCAGACCCTGTAGCTTTACTGGGGACGGGGAGCGTAAGGAAGAGTTAAGGAAGAATTGGATCAAAGGACACAACTCAATCAGATAACATCTTCCATTAGGGACACCAGAACCTTTGAAAACTGTCTAGAGTCAGAGCTGGTAAGTTTCCATCTCTTACAATTAGACCCAGGGTATCATTCTCTGCCCTGCCTTTCTTCTTGATATTTACCAGCTAGCTCCAACTCTCGGCCCCCCACCCCTTACTCCAACTCTGATAGTTAACTTTTCTCTCAATCCTTGGTCATTTCTCTCCCCAAAAACGGTTAAGTGGCTGAAAAAGAACAATTTTGTTGCAGTATAATTTGTGCACAGTAAACTGCATACATTTAATAAACACAATTACTTGAGTTTGGTTTCCATATACACCTAAGAAACAACACTGCAATTCAGATATAGAACACTTTTGTCACCCCCACTGCCCCTAAATTGCATCTCACCCTTTTAAAAATCCATTCTACTCCCTACCTTTGCCATCAAGAAACCCCTGGTCCATTTTCCATCATTATAAATTAGTTGGCACTTCCTAAATATTTTTACAAATTGAAAAATGATTGACTCTTTTGTTTCTTTTAATGAACATAATAATTCTAGGATTCCTCTGTTTTGTTGCATAAATCAGTAGTTTGATCTTTTTTTATTGTTGAGCCGTGTTTCTTTGCATGGGTCTATCACAGTTTATCCATTCATCTATTTGACAGGGGGTTGGATCCCCCAACCCCCACACACAGTGTTTTGCTATCATGTAAAATGCTCCTATAGACACTTGTGTACAAGTTTTCTGTGACTATATGTTTTAATTTTCTTGAGCAATTACCTAGGAGTAGAATGGCTAGCTTTTATAATAGGTATATGTTTAATTTTATAAGAAGTTGCTAAACATATTTTCCAAATTGATTTTGTCATTTTATATTCCTCAAAAAGCAGTATAAAAATTCCAGTTGCTTCATATTCTTACCTACTTTTGATTTTTTTGTTAAGATTTGATTTGTTTATTTGACAGAGAGAGATCACAAGTAGACGGAGAGGCAAGCAGGGAGAAAGGGGGAAGCAGGCTCCCTGCTGAGCAGGGGACTTGATCCCAGGACCTGAGCCGATGGCAGAGGCTAAACCCACTGAGCCACCCAGGCGCCCCCTACTTGTGATTTTATTAGTCCTTTTAATTTGGGTTATTTCAGTGGATATGTAGTGTATCTCAAATGATTTGAATTTTTGTTTCCCTGATGACTTAAGATATTGAATATTGTTTCATGTACTTAACTGGCTGCCATTTATTCTTTTCTGAAGAGTTTCTTCAAGTCATTTGGTCTAAAAATATTTGCCTATCTCAGGGATACAAAGATTTTTATTCTGATGTATTTTTGTTTTTGTTTTTGTTTCAAGTTTTAGAGTAAAGGAGTACCTAGGTGGCTTTGTCAGTTAAGTATCTGACTATTGTTTTTGGCTCAGATCATGATCTCAGGGTCATGAAATTGAGCCCCTTGTTGGACCCCCCATCCTCCCGCTCTGCTCCTCCCTACCACTTGCATGCACTCTCCCTCTCTAAAATAAATAAATAAATAAATAAATAAAATCTTTAAAAATAAATAAAGTTTTGTAATTAAGTTTTACCTTTAAGTCTGTGATCTATTTCAAGTTAGCTTTTTTATATGCTGTGATGGAGGAAATGTTTACCATTTTTTTTCCAGACAGATGTCTACATTCCTTCACTGCTACAGTGTATCATCTATGAATATTTCTATAGTTATCTGTATCTATATTAAACTAACCAGTTTAGTACAGATTGTCTCCAACTCTAATCCACCATCATGTGGGTTATTCTAGCTATTATCAGTTTCTAGATTTTAGCACTTGCAATATATGTGCCATGGTTGTGGGAGAATTTTAACTAATAATTCAATTTGTTTAATAGATATAGGCTAGTCAGAATTTCTTTTTCTTTTTGTACTATTTCAGACACTTTTGTCTTTAAGGTGATTCTCCTTTTGGGGGAGAAGTCTTCATCTATTTGGAGATAGTCCCTGACTTTGTTTTAATGCTGAAGTCTCTGCAAAACTGTTATGAATATTACTGTGGCTAAATATCAGTATCATACTAGGTATTCTCAAGTATACCTCAAATTTGCTTGTATAAAAGGAATCACTCAGTGAACAGGCTACCAGGCTTCTTTAGTTGTGATTCTGCTAAATACATATTTTATGCATAGATATGCTTTTACTTTCTTAAGGGTTTAACTAAAGGTGTATCAACCATCCCCAGACGTGAACTGATGTAACAGAAAAAAACTCGAGAGGGGTACCTGGGTGGCTCAGTTGGCTAAGCGGCTGCCTTCGGCTCAGGTCATGATCCCAGGGTCCTGGGATGGAACACCATATCGGACTTTCTACTTGGCAGAGAGCCTGCTTCTCCCTCTTCCTTGGCCAGCTGCTGCCTACCTGTGTTTTCTATCTCTCTGTCAAACAAATAAATTAAAAAAAAAAAAAAAAAGATTGACTAGAAAATCCATTCCTATTTTATGACATAGGTATTTATTAAGGTGAGTATTGAGGTCCAATCCTTACATATTCCCTTTCTTAAAAAATGTTTCTCTTAAGGGGGCTTGGGTGGCTCAGTCAGTGAAGCCTCTGACTCTCGATTTTGGGTCAGGCCATGATCTCAGGGTCATGAGATTTAGCCCTGTGTTTGGTCCATGCTCAGTGTGGAGTCCACTTGAGATTTTCTCTTCCTTTCCCTCTGTTCCTCCCCCTTCTCCCATGCTCTCTCTCTCTCTCTCTCTCTCTCAAATAAATAAACAAAATCTTTGAAAAAATGTTTCTCTTAATTTCTTTTTGAGGCTGGCAGGTCTTATTTCTATAAGTGGTAGAGAAATCTAACTTGGATTCTCAATTATATGCAAGAGAGAGGAAGATATAGATTTTTAATTTATAGCTAATAGTATATATATTTTTTTAATGCAGGGAAGTACAGAGAATAAGGGCCGGAGTACAGTTTCCCCGCTCAGATAACTTTACTGGAATTTTTATAAAATAAAATTAATAGTGTGCCAGGCTAGAAGGTGTAAAAAGGGACAAAATGAAAAATAAAATTCTTTTTCTTTGCCCTCAGCCCACCTCTCAGTGCAACTGATTAATAGCTTTTTGTGTATCTTACAGTGAGGAGGGCCAAGCATGTGCTTGTATCTCTCTCCCCAGTATATTTTCATCTTTACTTTATAGCAAAACGATCATGCTACATATACCATGCCACACTTGGCTTTCTTCACTTACATTACGAGATATTTCCATATAACGTCATACAAATTTAACTCATTCTTTTTAATAACTTTACATCATATCCTTTAATTTGTCTAATCCCTGTTGATGGAATCTGATTGTATCAGTTTTAGGCTTTTACAAACAAAGTAACAATAAACAGGCATTTGCGTGACGGTAGTCATACTACATACATCCCTATCCAAAATCATGCATGTATGTATTTATTTTTTTATTTTTTAAGTAATTTCTACATTCAAGGTGGGGCTCGAACTCATGACCCAGAGATCAAGAGTCAATGCTCCTTTCACTGAGCTCGCCAAGTGCCCCACATACATACATTTATATCGACAATTTTCATGGATATCAAGGGAAATTCTTAGCAGTAAATTTTTTATTTGGGGGTTTGTGCGTGTGCAGTAAAATTACTGGGTTAAAAAGCATGCGTGTCTTATATTTTGATAAATATTGGCAAACTTGCCTATCATAAAGTTGTACCAAATTATTATCTCATCTACACTGTGTGGGAGCCCTTATTTCCTAGATTTTTTTTAAATTTATTTATTTGACAGACAGATTACAAGTAGACAGAGAGGCAGACAGAGAGAGGAAGGGAAGCAGGCTCCCCGCTGAGCAGAGAGCCCGACATGGGGCTCGATCCCAGGACCCTGGGATCATGACCCGAGCCGAAGGCAGAGTCCTTAACCCACTGAGCCACCCAGGCGCCCCTTTCCTAGATTTTTGACAGTACAGGACAACCTCAAACTTTCGGTATTTCTGCAAAGTGAAACATGGTATCACTTTACATGTTTCAATTACATTTTCATTAACGAATGAGACAAGCCTTCTCCTTCTGTATGCTAACGAGCTATTTGAATTGCTTTCGGCAAACTGACTCTTTACATCCTTTTTTACTGAGTTGTAAGTCATATTGCTATTGGGTTGATTTGAATAAGCTATTTATAAATAGAAAAAATAGAGCTTTTTTTGCTCATATATATGACAAATATGTTTTTCCTTGCTTTGTTGAGGTGGTTTGTGTTTTCGTACAGAGGTTTTTAATTTTTCCATTATGTAACATTTCAAAAACAATATTACTTAATCGTATAACCAAATGCCTTCCAAGGAGTATCTCCATTTTATTCCCTTAAAGTTATATCTCACTAGGTAATGATTGTGCTGCTGTTCAAAGATTGCTGATTCTTTTAGCAGAGAAGAGGGAAGAAGAGGGAGTGGCTTCAGCCAGGTACAGGCTGCCCAGGTGAGGGGCTAGGCCCAGAAGGTTCAGTTGCCTCCTCAGGGTCAGATAAAGCACTGTTTATTTCCTTCCCCTTCTCAATTAATTTTGGGGCAAAAGAAGCCTGAAATACCTACTAAGAGAAAGAAAGGGTATTTTTGCTTTGTCTTCACATTTAAAACTTATTCTATAAATGACATTAAATACCTGTTAAGATTCTCTATTCTAAGCTTTTAACACTTTATTTTGGGTACATTTATTTTGGTTTCTAAACACAGGTCACACACTCTGTATGATTTTTCTCCATTTAAATAAGCTTCAGTTTGGGGCATCTTTATGTAAATGATGCTTTTATCTTTGCCCTTTAAAAGGTTTGAAGAAATTGTAGAGAACAGGTTTATCTTAGGAGCTCTTCTTTTTTTTTAAGATTTTATTTATTTACTTGAGAGGGAGGGAGGGAGAGAGAGAGAGAGCTTAAACAGGGGGAGGAGCAGAGGGAGAAGCAGGCTCCCTGCTGGGCAAGGAACTGGACAGGGTGCTCAATTCCAGGACCATAGGATCACAACTTGAGCTGAAGGTAGATGCTTAACCAACTGAGCCACCCAGGTGTCCCCAGAGGAATTGTTTAGTAGAGAAATAATAGTTTATATTAAGATTCTCAGATTTTCTTTGTTCCTTCCTATACCAACTTGTGATGAAAGATTGCTAGAATTTTTAAAAATATTTTATTTATTTATTTGAGAGAAAGAACAAGAGATAGCAGGAGTGGTGGAGGGGCAGAGGGAAAGGAAGAAGCAGACTCCCCACTGAGCAGGGACCCTAATGTGGAACTCAATCCCAGGACCCTGGCTCATGACCTGAGACAAGGCAGACACTTAAACCAACTGAGCCACCCAGGCTCCCACCAGAAATTTTTGAGAATGTAATACAACTTTTGAAACTAAAGAAGTAAGAGTTTTAACCGAGTGATTTCATGAAGGAAAGATCATTGTCTCTCACAAGATAATAGAGAAATTCACTGATCCCCAAGTTTGCTTCCCAGCTGGCCAACTCTTGGCCATGTGCTTGCATGGCAGGCATGTTTGGAACTCCTAAGGGTCCTGGCAGCACTTCTAGTCTTTTCTTCACAAGCTGCCTTGCTGGCTTGGGCTTCTGTCATGAAGCACCACCAGTTGCTGGCCAGGCTCTCGAGCCAGCTTGGAGCCTCAGGAGGGGCTTTATAAAAATGTCCTTCCTAGCTAGAGGAGTCAATCTGCAATTGCAACTTCTAGAGTTCTGCAAAATCTACAATTCACCTAAGGTATGCTGTCAATTGAACCCTTTTGGAAAGAAATTAGTGTCAAGAGCTTCACTCATCCTCTTTTCTTTTTAAATGTTTTATTCATTCATCCATTTACTTAGAGCATGAGCAGGGGGAAGGGCAGAGGGAGAGGAAGAGAGAAAGAATCTGAGGCAGACGCCGTGCTCAGTGCAGTGTTTGACCTGGGGTTCAATCTCACAACTCTGAGATCATGACCTGAGCCAAAATCAAGAGTCAGAGGCTTAACTAACTGAGTCACCCAGGCACCCCTCATTCTTCCTCCTACAGAGCCTCAAAACTCAGTAGAATAGAAGCTGTAGGCAATTTTTTTTTTCATTGTGTTATGTTAGTCACCATACAGTACATCATTAGTTATGATGTGCTCCATGCAATCCATGCCCTCCTTAATACCCATCACTGGGCTCACCCATCCTCCCAACCATCTCCCTTCTAAAACTCTCCATTTGTCTCCTGCAGTCCATAGTCTCTCATGATTCACCTCCCACTCTGACTTCTCCCCCTTTATTTTTCCCTTCCCCTAATGGGCTCCATGCTATTCCTTATGTTCCACAAAGAAGTGAACCCATATGATAATTGACTTTCTCTGTTTGACTTACTTTATTTAGCATAATCTCCTCCAGGCCCATCCAAGTTGATGCAAAAGTTGGGTATTCATCCTTTCTGATGGCTGAGTAATATTCCATTGTGTGTATGGACCACATCTTCTTTATCCATTCATCTGTCGAAGGACATCTCAGTTCTTTCCACAGTTTGGCTATTGTGGACAATGCTGCTATGAACATTGTGGCTGTTTTTCCCTGGTGGCCCTTCTTTTCACTACATCTGTATCTTTGGGGTAAATTTCCAGTAGTGCAATTGCTGGGTCGTAGGGTGGCTCTATTTTTAATTTTTTGAGAAACTCTACACTGTTTTCCAAAGTGGCTGCACCAATTTGCATTCCCACCAGCAGTGTAAGAGGGCTCCCCTTTCTCCACAACTTCTCCAGCACTTGTTTCTTTGCAGGCAATTTTTCATATGAGATTTGGGGTAACTTGGAAATGATTATGATTTTTTTAGACTTTAGTGTCTCCATCAGGGCTAAGTCTGAGCATAATTTCCAAGTAAGCTAGATATTCCCTTGGAGTCTTCCCATCTCCTCTTCTAAATTAATTCCTGTGACTTTGAATGTCCCCAGGCTTGACTGCAGTTAAGTCGCTATTCAGATGCATTGTTTTCTGTGTTGCTTCCTGTGCTCTAAATCACCTCCTTTCTTCTGTCAGAATTTATTGCCACCAAAATCTCTTTTCTTTCCTTTCCTCTTTTCTTTTCTCTTTCCTTTCCTTTCCTTTTCCTTTCCTTTCTTTTCTTTTTTCTCCTCTTCTTTCTTTTCTCTTCACTTCCTTCCTTTCTTTTTTTTAAATGGAATTGTTGCTGATTTGAATCAAAATTTTCCTCTTTCTCTTCTGGCTTTTTTGCATTCTATTAGCTGTACTCTTTCACTTAGTTACATAAGAGTAAAGAATGTGCTCATGATCCTGGGCGTGTTCCATAACTGGCTCCTTTTCAGTGTTTGTGATGACTCAGCAGAACAGGAGGGAGCAGTGTGCAAAGGGGTCCACAGTGGTCACCCTGTGACACTAGCAGGAACAGGGCCTAGTACACTGGAAGGTCAGATTCATGAGGGCAGGTGTTTTCCACTTTGTTCAATGCTTGATGCCCAGCACCTGGAACAAGGCTTAGCACATGCAGATGGCCTGCAGAGACTGACTGACTGACTAAATGAATGAATGAATGAATGATTTGTTTGTTTTTCCTTGCCTACCAAATACCCAGGCCTCCCTACATCCAACTTCACTCAACCCCTAGTCCTATTCTTCTCATCAGAGAACCTAGAGAGTGGGTGGGTCCTCTGGGTGTTCTGTGAGCCTTCCATGATGGTGTAGCCTAGCAGTTAACAGTGCTCACCTCATGGATTTATTTTGAGGATGCATTGTTAATATATGTACAGTGCTTAGAATGATGCCTGGTCCATTAGCAAGTCCTCAGTAAATATTAACTTTTAAAATGAGTAGTAGTACAATTCAGTTTTTATCTTTATTGTCTTTTTAAAAAGTAGAATAAAGTTCACAGCAAAATCGGGAAATACAAAGATCACCCATATACCTCTAACCCAGCACATGCACAACCTCCCCCGTTATTGCTACCCCCCGCCAGAGCTGTGCATTTGTTACAGCTGATGAACCTACACTGACACATCATCACCCAACGTCCAGGCTTTACGTTATGGTTCCCTTTACACTATGGTACACTCTCGGCATTCATAACTATTACTTTGAACAAGGTTATTGATTAAAAAAAAAAAAGTTCCATTCAGAATTATTGCCTTAGTATTTGTAATACCAAGGTGGAAAACGTGTAATTTTGAACGGATGGATCTCCAAATCAAGGAAAATGAGAAACAGGTACGTTATAGTTACCTGTTGCATTATAACAAATCTCCCCAAAGTGTAGTGACTTAAAATAACCATTAGTTATTATCGCTTATAGCCTCTGCAGGTTAGGGCATGGTTTAGCTCACAGTCTTATAGAGGTTGCTGTTAGGTATCAGCTAGTGTTAGGGTGAAGACCCATCCACTTGTGACATCTCTGTGTGGCCTGGGCTTCCCAATGACATGGTGGCTGAGTTCTAGGGGCAGCCTTAAGATGGAGAGCGGGAGAGAGAGGCAGAATAAGTATTGCCTTTTATGACTTTACCCTGGAAGTCAGGCAACACCACTGCTACCACATTTTATTTGTCAAAGAATGTGTCAAGATTCTCCTTACTTTCAAGAGGAGGAAACAAAGAACCCACATCTTGATGCAGGAAGGCTAACATTTCATCATAAGAAAAGCATTGTGGAATGTGATATGAACATATATTGATGGAACTACTTTAGGACCATACTTGTGGACCATGGAGCTATGTCTCCAGTGTACCATGCAGGCATGCACACAAGAACACACATGCAAATGTACCCACAAGTCTGGATATAGTGAGGCTGGGCCTAACCGGGGCTCATCAGCTTAGATTTCAATTAACAAAGGATTATGGGGGTGCTCCTGAACTGTTTGCCTATGGGGATGAGAACTGCTGTGTGTAACCGCTCACAAAGCATTCATTGAATTGCAGTCTGACACCCATTTGAAGGGTGTTTAAGGAAAAAGAAGTCTAGGAGTCAAAATTGAAAGTGCAAATTGCAAATGCTTCCCTTCTAGAGTGATAGGGCTATAAATACCGAGGCTGTTTCTGTTAAACAACAAATGGAAATGCTCCAGAATCAATGAGAGGTGTTAGCACCAGGGAAAAACAGCATCTTAAATCCTTACGCTAACAATTAAATCAGACACATTTGACACTTTATCTGAGACACTCGTGGCAGTACTTTATTCTTCATGGCATGATTTGGAAACTCACAGCAGGTGACAAGCAAAATTTGGAGCATCATCAGTTCGGCTTTCTCAGCACTCTCCCCAAACATAACTCAATATATTTTATTCAAGCCAGTTTCATGGTTTTTGAGAAAGGGCAATTGGTGAAAATAAATGGGTTTCCAAAAATGTATGCTGTGGCCTCAAGATGCCAAAGAATTGACCTACTCAATGACAGTCGAATAGTACCACAATCAGAAAAAAAAGTGATTTATCTGTAAGACCACAAGGACATTCAGTTACAGTCCCTGTGAATCATGAGAACTCTGCCTGGGAGAGCACGAGACCTCAGGGATTACTCACCTCACCATATGTCATGCTTATTCAATTAGAGGAAAAAAATATTTTTCCTGCGATCATTGTAACTGGGCTATTTTTATAAGATAGCTAAGCTGCTAAACAAGTAAGAGGGAAACAATATAACTTCAGAACTTTAAGAATCGCACTTCTTGAAAGTGTCCTCAATGCCTAATGTCTGTTAGAGTGGAAGTCCTAGAATGAGACTCTTAGAGCAACTCTGATGGCTTTCTAGACCTCTCTGAGCCTCCGTTTCAACATCGATACAATGGTGACTGCAGTATCTCCTAAATGTGTTCAGGACCTAGCAGTGTCAGTCCAAAGTAAGTGGGTAACAGGATTATTGGCAGTCTCTGGTTCTCTCCACTACCCCATCGGTAGTTACCTAGAGGGAGTCCCAAGATTTTCAGTGAGGGCTAAAGCTATTTACAAAAGTTCTACCAAGTAGCTCTGCCAGCAATGTGAGGCTGTTCCCCGGGAAATATAGACTATGGTGTAAATGGTGCCAGGTGTGCAGATGAACGTAACCGCCAGCACACTGTCCAGGTGCCCCCTCCACCCCGCCCTTGTTCCAAATTATAAAGGACTGGCACCCAGGCTCATCTCTGGGATTTTGGAGGATGGGAGAAGATCCCGGTACAGACTTTGAATTCTTGACTTCCAGTCCATGGTGCTCATTGTTAGACAGGGTCAAGTATGTGCTCTGCAACTTAGCAGAACATTTATCCGAAAGCCTGATCAGTACCTGCAGGAGGATGGGAAAATGGCAGCCCAAGGTGGCTTCTAACACCATCCAGAGGGAGAAGGGGAAAGGCAAATTCCAGACCCATATCCACTCCATCCTTCCCCTTCCGTATTTCCCGCTAGCTGTTTCACTGCAGCTCAGACCTGTTTGGGGAAGGGAACAGTAAGAGCAGCATACCAGAAATTCTCTCACTGTCCAGACCAAGAGTCTGGGAGACAGGAGAAAACTTCTTAGCTCTAAGTCTTTTTTTTTTTTTTAAAGGTTTTATTTATTTATTTGACAGACAGAGATCACAAGTAGGCAGAGAGGCAGGCAGAGAGAGAGGAGGAAGCAGGCTCCCTGCTGAGCAGAGAGCCCGATGCGGGGCTCGATCCCAGGACCCTGAGACCATGACCTGAGCCAAAAGCAGAGGCTTTACCCCACTGAGCCATCCAGGCGCCCCTCTAAGTCTTATTTCTTAATCTTTGTGCACCATGCAGCCTCAGAATGGAAGCTCCAAACCTCCCAGTTTGAACCCTAGAGTAAAAGTCATCTTTGATGCTTGTGTAACCCCCAGGCTTCCTGGTTTTCTCTTTGTTTGGGATGCCTGTAGCTTCCTACCTTCACAGTGGCTCAGAAAGTTTTTTTGTTTTGTTTTGTTCTGTTTTCAAATTATCCAGAATTTTCATTGACTTTATCAGGAAACTTATTAAACGTACTCAAACAAAACAGAAGTCCTCTGTAGTCACTAAGGACAAGCCATCATGACTCAGGTGTTCAGACATCTTGAAGCACACAGTCCCTGAAAGGGCATCCAGCTATGACTGACTCATGAAGCACCTGCTGCTTGTTTCACAGCTGCTCCATGCCCTTTGTGTTAATGACCTCCTTGTCTGGCATTCTTCTCCAAGACTTGAAAAGAATGAGGTCATTTTCATACTTCCCTTTCTGCCCAGGGAGCTGGGGATCATCTACATAACCATCATAGGAGGTGCCTCAGGAATACTGAGAAAACAATTCTCTAATTAGATGACCCCTTGAATGGCTCAAAACAGGCCATGAAGTATAAGGACAGAATGGTGAAAACCAAGGTGAAACAGAGTTTAAGAATGTTGTGTCCTCTTCTTGGCCTCTGGAACAACGCTTTCTCTTTGGGCCACCCAACTTTTCCACATGTGAACATGACAGTCACACATATTTGTAAGATTCCATGGCTTCACCCTTCCTTGCGCAAATGCTGATTCTACTGCCATATAACTAGGCTTTCTAATAAAAAACTTCTGAACACTTAACTGTTTCTTCAATATCCCATCAGCCCTTAATCTAGATGGCCTCCTTTATGTCCTAGCAATTTATTGTTCAACAGCAATCTCTTGTATCAACTAGAATTTACTGAGTCTGAGTCAGAACACTGATTGGGCCCCAGATTTATGTTGAAATCCACATGCTGGTATTTAATAGCTGGGTGGCTTTGGGCAAAGGGTAAAACATACTATCCTTAGGTGTTAAGTGGGAATTGTTACAGTATCAGATTTTCAGGATGCTAAATAAGGTAAATTATATAAAATGCTTAGCTCATGACCTAATACATAGCAGATATTTGCTAAATGGAAAGGTTTATATTATGAATCAGTTTTCTTTTTCTAATATGGCTATGACAGTGCATAAAATGTTTGGCAATGATTTTACCTTAATTATCCTTTACCAGCCTTGAGTTCAGAGGAATAGTTGTGTTTTCTACGGAATTTAGGGCAGTGTTTTGGCACCTGGGTGGCACCAGCTCCAGAGGGACAGAGCTTTCATCTGTTTCATCTCCCCTGAAACTCTGATCCTGCTGCAGTGTGAGGGGGAAACACTCAATAAATACAATTGTTGAGTTCATGAATGAATTAATGAATGACAGAGGGTCAAAACATATCAATGGACTGCAGCATTATACATAGCATAATAGAAAATCAGGGATGATGCTTTTGTTACAGGAGACCAAACTCCATTCCAAAAATAAATCACCTTTTTTGAGAATTTTATACAATAGAACATTAATTTAGTCTAATTCTTTTTACAACTTAAAGTACTAAATGTATACAAGGTATACCATGTTAACATAGAGAAAATATTTTCTTCTCGTAATTGGTATTCACTCACTTCTCTTTGGAATTATGTTTCATAATGTTCCTTCCTGGGAAAATTCTAAATGTGTGGTTTGGGGTTTGAGCTACATGGTAGCAAACATCTCTGGTATCCTGAAATGGATAAAAGGCTGTGAAGGGAAGCTTTTTACTATTCTGGTAATACGGATGTCTGTTCCAGATTGAGACAGTAGACACATTTTGCTACTTGATTCTACTTATATTTCTAAATTTTGTTTTCTGCCTTGTAGAAGTGAGTTTTCCAGGACTAAAAATTATCATTTTTCTATTATGAACTAGGTTCATTTTCTATATTAGTAAAATTTTGTTAATCACAAAATCTATCTGACATTTTTCTAATTTTAAAAGCTAGTGGAGGAAGCATCATGACACAAGTCAATTGTAGTTAGATAGACAATTGTTCTATGGGGAGCAGTCTTACATAAGCAAAAATAGCCATAAAATGATATAATAGGTCATAGATGCATCTCATTTCCTTTCCATGTGGAGAACCACCAAAGGAAGTCTTTAACACAATGGAAAATAGCATTTTTTTTAGTGCATGAAAACAGTAAGTAATGGAGGCTTGAACAGTAGAGTGAATACTAGAAAATCCTAGTTTACCTTTTCTATGTTGCAACCATGAAGTGAAGAAATTTAGGTATGTCTCAGAGAGGTTTTAAATGTTGTGGCAATAAGACTTCAGTGCACTTTGTACCCCCATACATAAACTAGCACACGATTTGTAAAAATACTTGTGTACTAAATATTCCTGTATCTCTAGGATCTGAGTTCCAAATCAAGACAGCAAAGACATGGTCACAGATTTCCTTCAAGGTCAATTAGCAGAGAGAAGGAATAAGACTGTCTCAGGTGATCCATTCTCCCTAGTTTTTCAGTGGAAATCGAGGTAAGTGATGACACAAACTTTTGTAACTTGCTTCTTCTTACCTTCTTGTAAAACTTGAAAAAAGCCCATGAGAATAAGGGTTAGGGGAAAGCTTGTTCTGCAGTTACTTGTTTTAATCATCTCCAAATAACAGTATCTAACATCTACTACGTGTCTACTTATTTAATAAACATTGTTTTTAGTGCTTTACAGGACTTTGCTCCCTTAAGGTCATTATTTGTTGTCATTAGAAAGATGTCGTTGTCATTCTCATTTCTCAGGGAAGCAAAGGCACAGAGAGGTGCTGAGTTTGCCCACAACCACAGAGGAAGAGGCTGAGTGAGTCTGGCCCCCAACAGTCTGGCTTCTTTGCTCGGCTCGTCCTAACCCATTCCGGCTTCCATGCAGCCACTAAAGGTCAGCTTCTTCCTCTTTCTCCCCCTACTAGGCTGAATCTGGCTCTTTCTCCTGCTTTTGGTTTAGCCCTAGCTCTCAGGCCCTCAGGAGCTATGTAGACTACAGATGCCAATTACCTTTTCACTTGATCACATGTGGCATTTGCAGGCCTTTATCTACTCTAGGCACCAAGTACCTACACTATTCTGCCCTTGTTCTCTAAAGGAGTCCGGACTGGCTTTTAAGGGTGTACACAGCATGAGTGTGCACAGAGCAAGGCAGCCACACTCACTGTAGGGCTCCTTATGGCTCTGGGTCCTTTCTTGTTGAATTTGCGCCCCCAGTCTTTCTGGATTTTCTATCAGTGGTTTTTGGGTTTCTCCTCTGGGGTGTCTTGCCTAGCACTCATGCCTATTAAATCAAGCTTGCTTCTGACAGATAATTTGTATAATTTATTAGGATGTGGGAGTCTCAAAATGTTTTGTATCTCCAGTGACTCGGTGTAAACTGGATGGTGATGGGCCAGAAAATCATTCTCCCAGCCCCGCAAAAATCGCTGCGTGACTCACACCATGATTCAGTTGGAGGCAGCTTAAATGTTGTGTTGGACTCTCATGCAGTTTGCTGTCAACCCATTCTGAAATCACTATAATAACCTGCAGATTTGAAGTGCGCTCTCTTCGGTGGGTGGCAGATCTGTTTCTAAACATATTTCTTCTTGGAGCGAATTCCTAGCAGGCTTTAGATTTAACGACTCTTTATAGTAAACATCATCCCATCATGGTGGTGTTTGCACGTCATAGTAAAAGGTGTGTGTGTGTGTGTGTGTGTGTGTGAGAGAGAGAGAGAGAGAGAGAGTGTGGGTAAACACAGAAATACAAATCCACTCTTATTTTTGTTTCCATGGTATCATTTGAGATTCATGCCTCTTGAAAGATCAGGGATACAGAGTCATATATAATTAAAATATCAAACTACTAGATAATGATTTTGTTAATTTCAAAGGAAATTCCTCATTATCTGATCCATTCATATGGTAATTTAAAAATTTTAAATTATCTGGATAGTTACAATTCCTCATGTTACAACATCAAGTCCAGAAAAAAAAGGTGAACTTGGGAGCTGTCAGTGCACATAGATTTCCCTGGATTGGTAATTGGCATGCATTAAATTTACAAAGTCAACATAGTACCTTACCATATCTTTTAGGTCTTAACACACTTAATTTGAATATTTCTCTCTGATTAGTTTTTCCAAAATTGTGGCAGGCAGAGATGCCATGATGTTCTTAGCCTGTATGGTATCTAACCAGTTAGATATCTAACCAGTTAGCCTGTATGGTATCTAACCCATGCTAGCAGTCGCTTTGTGGGTTTGTTGTGAACATTTTGAATAATAATAAAATCTAGGCCAATCACGGTTTGAAAAAAAAAAAAAGGACCTTTGTGTATATTTTCTCTGCTGCCAGAACTTCAGAGAGATGTTACTTACCAAGTGAAAGCCCTATAGGGCTTCTGGTTACCATCAGACCTTTGGAATTTCAATAGAAACCAGGAACGGTCTGTGTAGAAAGCTTCTTAATATTTTATGAGCATGTTCGACTTCCTACAATTTGTTTTTTCAGAAAGTGTGTTTATTATTTTCCATCTGATTTTCTTCAGAATGTAGCCGTAAAACTCTGAAAATGAGAAGGGGCCGTAATATTTATCCCAGGTCTCTCTTCTAAGTTCCAGATGAACAAATACAGCTGCCTTGTGATGTGTCCTCTTGGGTGACTCAGAAATCTCAGTGCTCGCACACCAGAATGGGTCTCCTGATTCCTCTCCCAATCCCCAAGGAAACCTTTCCTATTCCGGGCCTCCCCAGCTGAGAAAAGGATGCTGATATCCACACGGTTGCCAAGCCAGAAAACTTACGTAAGCATTTTTACTTGAGTACAGTCTATAGAGCATAAAGCACATAAAATTCATGCATCTGAAACATACATTTCAAGAAATCTCTACTTATGAAGACACTTGCGATCATTTCCAAATTCCAGAAGTTTCCCTGATGACCCCCTGAGAGTCACCGATCCCTCCTTTTACATGTCTAGACCTTCACCAAGTCCTGACTATTCTTTCTTCATTACTTATCTTGAGCCTTTTCATGTTTCCCCTCCTCCACCGCTGTCACCATGATCCTCAGTCTCCGATAATTGTCTCCCCACCAGTTTTGCCCGTTCCTTACCTTTACAGAGTGATCGTTAAGAAAACATGACCCTGAACATCGCATTTCCCTTCTTCATTAACTTCACTTTATACTTAGAACAAAATGGAAACTTGTTATTGAGGCTGAAAGTGAATGCCTTGTGCCTTAAAAAGTGGCCCCTTGAAACTTTCCAGCCTCTGTGTCCCTATATTCATCCTTGTCCTTCCTCCCCCTTGGAGCTCCTGGAAAATGCCCGGAGGGCCTTCTGCATACATCCCACGTGGTGTGAATGCTTTCCTTCTTCTTCCCCCTCACTCCCGCCCCACTCCCACCTGCACTCACACCCACACCCACACCTGTCCCTTCTCTTCACATGGCCTGTTCCTCCTCACACTTCTTTCTCAGATCATGGATCATCAGGCCATCAAGGATTTTCCTGCCCTCAACCCAAAGGACATCTCCCCAGTTAGTCTCATACAACAATTTGCCATGGATATATTTAAGTGTGGCTTCCAGTTGTGTATGTATTACCTAACTTCCCTCGAACGCCATTAGGGAAGGACCAAGAATGTTATTTCATTCCCTCTTCCCTAACAGCTAGTAGTGCACCTGGCATACAAGAAGTACTTAGTAAATGACTGCTGAATGAATGCATAAATCAATGAATGTATACTTGTCTCTGAGAACAATGCAGAAGGGAAGAATTGAGAGGAAACAGAGACAGGTGTGGACAGTCCCTCTGAGAAGTTAAAGTTAAGAAAGGATTATTTTTTCCTCACTTGAATGAATTTCAGAAACAGTTCACGGACAATTCCTCTTTTCCTGAGCTGAGTATCACTCTGAGAAAAGCATGGCTTCCTACAATATCCCTGGAGAAGAATTCAGCTGGCAAAAGTCAGCTTCTCTCCTGTTTGACTCCTCTGTCTTTGACCCCCATAGCCCATCTTATTCCGTTGGGTCTGGTACCAACTGGGGGATGATTTTGCAGACATCTCACTGGTTCATTTTTGTAATTTCTGTGGAATCAAGAGATGATCTGAATCCTGGAACACAGTGGCAGGCTAAGGACAGGGGATGAGATCGGGTGGGGAGGTTTCAAAGAGAGACGGTAGCAGATCTTTTTGGAAAAAGAGTATGCAGTTGGATTCTATGAGTAGTGATTTTGAATTTTATTTTCTTCTTTTGTATCACAATTCACTTCTGGTAGTCTCAAGCCTTCATACAGTTTTTAAAATACCTAACCTGGTGTTTGTTGTGTTTCAGAAAATTCCGGGAGGATACTGAGTGACTGTCTCATGCCTAGCTCTCTAGAACGGAAGGGCAGCAGCCCAGAGCAGGGTTGTGAGGTGGAAAGAGGTATCTAGCAAAGATGTTCAGAGTAGCAGATCAGAGCCAGAGCTGACAAATCACTACAGGATGAATTTGTCCAACATGTCACCATTCCTTAGAAGTTGCAGAAATACAAGGGGGAGAGAGCTGACATCTTCTGGCTGGACAGGACTGGGCACATTCCACATCAGCGGGTATTAATAGATGAGTGAACCCTGAAGCCTAGAGAACTTGGGATATTTGGGTTACTCTTTCTGGGTCATGTGATTTAAAATTCTCTCACGTAGACATTCTTACCTCAAAGTAGACTGCAACACAGAAAAAAACAAAAACAAAACAAAACAACCGTATTTTGGGCTGAAAGCTTCTTGTTTAAGAAAAGTAAAAAAAAAAATGTGGCTGAATCAACTGGACCTTCAGGCATGTACCCTTTGGTCTGAATTCACTGTTTTCTTTTGTTAAAATGGTTAATGCAATCTGTCAATTTAAAGATTGGAAATTTAGTGGACATGCAGGGCGATAGCACAGGGAAAGATCATCTTGGCCCCAGTGCTCTGTCAGAGCATAGGATGGTGACAGGTTAGGGCTTCTAGGAGTCAGAAAGTTACAAAAAGAATGTTTGGGATGAGAGGCGAGATACTGCCAGAAAGAAATGCTGCTGACTTGGTGATTTTGTTCTTTCTATATTCAATCATCTTTAAATGAGTCAGTGACACAATTGGGAGCAGTTCTTAAAATCAGCCACATAAAACCAGCCCCACCACATCTGAAGAGTTTGGAAGATTGGGAGAGAAAGAGCGGAGATCTAGAATGTGGGGCCTGACACCACCCCACGGGTCCAGCCTGCTCTACAGGTTTGACTTTAGTTCTGAGTAAAAAGGATGCAGTCAGTTTTGCTGACTTTGTTGGATAATCGACCCAAATTGTCTGTTTATTTCATGGAATATGATGCCTTGATCTAAGAGGAAATCCTTAAAACACTTCTTTCCTATTACAGATACTTGTGTATGTTAATTGTGGTGAGACTAGAAGCTCAGTGAAAACAGGCCCTTCCTCTGTATCCGTGGTTTAGAACAGTGGCCAGAGTTCATCAGGGGCTCACCATATGTCAGCCCCTATGCATATTTTACGTCATCTTCACCACCATCCCCTCCCCCACCGATGGAGAAAGAGAAGCTCCAGGAAATTGGAAACTTACCTCATCTACCCAAGTCCTCATTCCTAGTGAGAGGTAGGGCCAGAAATTGAGTAGGTCTGTCTAGACCCAAGGCCCTGAGCTAGCTACCCACTAGGCACTCCTGCTGCTGCAGGTCAGCAGTACCCATCAGTACTATCACTTGTCATGGAGACATAGTAAAACGATGGAGAAAACAAGAGGGCCTTTAGCGTTGGAAATATTCATCAAGTGGATTGTAGTTCATTTACAGTCACACACGGTTTATCTCAATTTTAATATCTGATTGCAGCAGGATGTGGAACAGTGACACAAGCTTGGAGTCAGCACGCTGGTCCCCTGACTCCCAGTGTGGGTCTTCAGACAAATTACTTAGGATCCCCAGGCCTAAGTCTCCACCCCATCTGTGATAGGAAGGAATTAGATGATTTTATAAATAATAGAGCTTTTCCAGCTCTAACATTCCAAGAGTCTACAAGTCTTATGAGAATGGGAACTTCCCCACCCTCTTAGCGCATGGAATTAATTTGCAACATGCACTGTGGCAAGCTCTGATGCAGTCTGATCCATGATGTAGCCACGATGAATGTAGGTCTTGTAAATGGACTTGGGCCAACACAAAAGAAAAAATGTACCAGCTGGTCACTTGGCAGCAGAAAAGAACTTGTAAAAGGGTGGGCAAGAAAACATTTTGTCTACCTTTACTCCAGGACATTTTCTTCTGATGTCCTTTCTCTCACAGATTGTCTTGAGGTACAAGTCTCCAGGCTCTCTAGGTGGAATCCATATCCTGACTGGTCACGATTCTCCCAGGGGCCAACCAACCCTCTGTTAGCTATTCCCATAGCTAGGCAAGGTAGCCAAGAAGTATGAAGTGCATTTTCTCTGTGTATGTGTTTATTTTTTACAAGTACCTTTATAAATTCCAAGACAGGGGGCCTGATTTTCTCCAAGCTGGGCTGCCAGATAATATACAGGAGGTCAAATTAAGTTTGAATTTCAGATATTAAACTGGTAATAATTTGAATGTCTGCCAAGTTACATGGAACATTCTTATACTAACAGATTGTTCTTTGTTTATCTGAAATTCAAATTTAACTGGTGTCCTGGACTTTTGTTTTCTAAGTATGACAACCATACTCATAGAAGGAAGAATATTTTGTCTTGTTTTTTAGGTGGGATTTAGGTCAAAGGTAGTACACATTGGAATATTAACTATTTGGACTTGTATTTATTACTTACCCATTATAGGAACTCTGGTATGAAACATTGGCCATGCTATCAATGTGTTTTCAGTGGGTTTACTTCTGTTTAAACTTCTCAGGTTGTAAGTCTCTCTTTTCTAAAGGAAACCTCCCCCCCTGCCACACACACACAACATTAAACATGAAATCAAAGAGATCCTAACCATTGATAGGAGAACTTCTAAAGGCTGTAGCATATTTTGGCCAACATCTATGACTGAGCTCTTTGAACTAATTGGGAAATGTTGTATGCTGGCAGGCTTTAATTGAGAAATATGTTTCCCCTTTAGGGTGATTTGTCTAATGGGCTGTAGAAATGCTTTTTCTATGCTTCAAAAAGCCTTTTCCCATTTGCTAATGGTCCAGCTTCCTCACCTTTTCCCCACCCCACAGCTGATGTTATGGTGAGTTCACTGAACTCAGAAATCGTGTGATTAAGCCAGAGAAGTTTTCAGGCCTGACTTCAACTTGAACCATGGGTTTCAGCTTCTGGGTGGCAGTTACCTCCTCTAGAGATGGTGTTGATGAAATCACCTGCGAGCTCGCACAGTCAACACTTATTGATCCAGAACAGGGCTGGGTCTGGAGAAGAGGAAGACAGTAAATCAAGAAAGTAAAAAATGGAACCTCAGTTATGGTTTCATTGCAAGATCCCTCACCCAGACCTCTGTCCCGCATCATTGGGCTATGGTGGGACTAGGTTGCCCAAGGAATTTTTATGTCTGTTTCCTCGTTCAAAGATAAACATGCTCTGAATTCCAAAGAATTTAACATTTTGGCATGAAAACATAAAATTTAGCAATGACATTGGAGTCCAAAGAGATACTTTGTCTATGTAGTTCCAAAAAGATAGGGTTTGAATGCCTCTTAATGTTTCCATAAAATGTTTAGGCTGATGTTAGGCAGAAGGAAGGTGAAGTCCATGACGTCATGCAAATGAACAGAGAAGCTAGTTCACGTAATGCTGTTAAATATGGAGAGTCAGGTAATCCGTTCAGTCAGGAAGCCAAATGAGTCATACTGACTCATATTTTCGTGTCATTGCAAAGACAATGAGTATGGAAGGCTGTGTGGGATCTGTTTTCAGCCTTGGTTCATTTCTACACACTGTAGATAAGACAGTGATGTCATAACAGGATGCAGCAGAAAAACACATGAAAATAAACACTGATGTCCTTCCTCCACTGAACAGTTGAACCTCAAAGCAGAGAGATGTGAGTCTCATTACTTCCTTTCCGATGCTGAAACCAAGGTTGTTTCATTGTATTTTCCACACATCTTTGCTGGTGAGAGAATAGTTTTGGTTTTAAACTCAAAGGCATATGCTTAATGTCATTGTGAAATAGTTAGAAGGCCTATAACAACTCTTAGAAATAAAGACTCTAGATTGTTACATTTAGAGCGATGATTTGTAGCTCGCTGCCATCTAAAAACCGAGATTTATTTATTTGTTAAAAAGTGCATCACTAGATATATCACTGTTTTGCAGAAATTCAATGATATCTAAAATGTAAACTGTCAGCACAGTCACAGTTCTTCCATCTGGTGAAATCTCAAATCGTCCTTTTTGGTTTTTAAAGTGCATGGAATGGGTTTAGTTGGTCTGATGCTGAAGAAAAGAAATCCATGGGGAGGGGACACTCAGTGGCCAGGGCTGCTGTCTGGATGGTGGCGAGCTCGGAGAGGCCCGGGGTCATCCCTGCTTGGGCCTGCTGGGGCATTGAAATCTTTTCCGCTGAGATTCACCTACCATTTCACTTCCTCTCTCTTATTTTCCCTTCACCGAAAGTGATGGACAAGTGATTTAAAGCAGGGGAAGAGCCCCTCTGAACCATTCCAATTATAATTCATCAATTACTAACTGAGTGGTTTGTTGTTGTAATTGTTTCTTTTTTTTTTAGTTATTATTATCTCATCTTCTTGTTGTTGTTGTTGTTTTTCCTTTAGAAAGACAAGTTTTAAAAAAGGGGCTGGGGGGATGTATGATTTCCCAGTAAGGGTGTTCCTATAGACCTGTGTCACTAGGGCATTAAAGGTCCAATGTGGCCTTTAAATTTTCAATAAATAGATAACTCTCTGCCATTTGATTTTTTCATTTACACTGACTTTTTTGTCTTTCTTTTAAAGATAATCCCTCTTCATATCCCTTACCTTTTAACTTAATCAACTTAAGGAAAAACAGAAGAAAAACAATAGCACTGCACTTTACCTTTTGGATCTATTTGGTTATTGATTGCAAGATTCAGTACTTCATCAGGAAGCAGTATTTCCGTACTGTCACCAGTTAATTTTGTTTAACATAGGGAAAAACCGGAAGCACTCAATATGAGCACAGTTCTTCTAATGGTGAGATAGTACATAAATTCTTAGAGAAACAAATGACCATTTCAAAAGATTTTTATTTGAATATTTACGCTTTGGCATGAAATTGAACTTTTAAAGTATAGGCCTGTATATTTTTTATTGGCTAAGCCAACCACGAATATATACTTGTAAAACCTCACAACAGTCAGTGTGAACCTACTAGAAGAGAAATTATAGCATTAAACTTTGTCTTTATTGTATTTTTATTCAGTATTACTGAATACTAGTATTTGGTGATGGAATTTGGAGGTTATGCCTGAGGAGAACAATGTAATATTTTGATATATGAGAGCTATTAAAATAAGTAGAAATGGTGTATTTTTAAATGGTAATATTAATATTTCAAAACAAAAAGATAATCAAACCAGCAAGAGATTTATAGGTATAAATTTATTTCTGTCTCACACACAGGTTTATTCTTCTGATGGATAGGGATAATCACTATAAGAGCTAATAAGGAAGTAATTATATTTGTTCTATATGAGCAAGATGAAACAGAAAACTAAAGTAATTATCAATTTGAATCAACCCACCCTATCTTCTACCTCCAAAAATAAAAACAAAGGCAAAAATAAGCACACAAACACCAAATTGAAACCTTAGTCATTAAACAGATAACAGACATTTTAGAGATCTTAGTTCTTGCTTTTGCTTTCATAGGAAAATGTATGGTCTTGTAAATAAAAGTAAATGATTTGGGGCGCCTGGGTGGCTCAGTGGGTTAAAGCCTCTGACTTCAGCTCAGGTCATGATCTCAGGGTCCTGGGATCAAACCCCGCATCCGGCTCTATGCTCAGCAGGGAGCCTGCTTCCTCCTCTCTCTGCCTGCTTCTCTGCCTGATTGTGATCTCTGTCTATCAAATAAATAAATAAAATCTTTAAAAAAAGGTAAATGATTCATTTCTTATAAAAGCACTCTTGTGAATATAAGAATAAAGCTAGAGGCTAAAATGCAACAAACATTCAAATATTTCATGTCACTTCTAGATCATGTTAATACGTATGTCCCTTTGGTCTCCCACAATAAATGCAGGAGAAAAAAATGTGAAGCTGACATGAAAACCCGACGGAACCCTGGGCTTCCGTCTTTAGATTACTGTACTCTTTTTCTCTTGGTAATTTGAGAATTCACTTCTGCAATTTACATGGAATGCCTATGAACAGAGTAAGGACTGCTACCATCCTTCTGTATTGCTACATTTCTTCTTCGCAAATCCGACCCTGGCTTCACTAATTGTCGCACGTTTTTCTAAACAAAAAGAGGGTAGACTAAACATGCGGGGATCACTTTGACTCTTATATTGTTGGTCTGAATGAAATCTTCAGAGAACTGGAAATTTCGTTTGGATGGTCATGATCCCGACCTCACAGACATCTTCTGAAACACGGATTGCTTGTATTTTATGGTCCAATGTTCTCTGTCCTTCATTCCCATCATTCTAGGAACTCATGTAATGAAGTCACGGGCCCTGTCTTAATTGTTACCTTCCAGGCTTTAGAAGTCAGCTTCACTGATATTAGTAAGTGCTGGCTTTAGCATGCAGTTGGATCTTGCCCCGGCTTCAAGCTGGGAGCAACACATTAAACACCGTGGAAACACCAGTTCTTGTCTTTCTGGAAGCCTCGTGTACAGCAAGAGTCATGCCTCAAGTGTCTTCTCATGTACCCCTGCTTTTTCACTTTTCCCATACTTCACACACACACACACAAAATCTGAGAAGTTTGAAATAAGATTATGCTCCCTCTGGAAGGAAAATTGGCTTGTTCCTATAAATTCCTTATTTTCATTATCTTCAGGTGTTTGCATCCTTGTGTTTATTATGTTCCAGTGCTATGTCCCTCCCAATTTATTTTCAGCCCATTAAAAAGGAAAAACATTTGGAGGCAAATCTAATGTAAATACTGAAAGAATTCTTGGTTCTAATTGACATGACATATATCGACTTAGTCTTCACAAACTCAAGTCATGCATTTTGGTGTTTTTCTTTTTCTTTTCCCTAAGGACTTTGTCTAAACTGCACACACACAGTCAAGAAAATGGGTCTCTGTTCAAGCAGCAAAGGTCAAAATAAAAGCAAAATGGGGTCCTTGAGGAAGGGTTTGTAAGAGTATATTACTCCCCAACTTAATCGATTTTAGAATGGCTTTAAAGTTCTAGGACCGAAAAAAAGTTTCATTTTTCAGATCACGAAAGTAATACATCCTCATTAAGAGAAATTTGAATATACATGGGGAAGACCAGGAAAAAAAATTTATGTACAGTTTCAACACTGGAGAAGCCCACTGTTGAAATATCGCTGTACTTCCCACAAATAATACAGTAACTTAAAAAGTATAATTATTCTAGATATATAATTTTGTATCATTCATTTTTTTGCCTTCTAGTGTTGAATAGTGAGCACTTCCCTTGCATACACTGCAAAACCATGGAAATCATGGCATAGGTGTACTAGCAGTCACTGACCTATGCTGGGAAATTTAGCAATCAAGTCTTCTCCCTAGGATAATAATTTCTTACATATGTGTATTTCTCTAAAGGCTTTTCAGATGCTGTACCTAATTTAGGTCCTCAACAGAGCAGGGAAAATACTATTATCATCACTATTTAACAGATGAGGAGCTGAGTCCTGGAGAGATGCATGCCAAACCTAAGACCAGAGGACTCCAGCCCAGAGCCCATGAGTATCTACCTCCCCGCTGCCTGTGGTGTTAGAGGCAATCAAAAAGAAAGTAGATGTTAGCCAAGATTAAAGGCAAACCTGAAGTCCCAATCAATCTCAAGTCCCCTGCTTCTATCAATGGTGCCTCCCACGACTCAGATTGGGTGCCATCTCTAAGGCAACCTTCTCCCTTATTCCATATCAAATTGAACTGTCAGGAAAAATAGCTCTTGATTGATGGCGAAACAACTAAAAATTGCGAGGCCTGAAGTCAAGGCTATCTGCAACCCAGATCCTGCCACCTTTCCTACATCTCTCCAGTATACACACAATGCAAGTTTTCCTCAAAGGCCTGTGGGTCCTCTACAACAGAATCCCTTGTAATGATGGTGAAAAGATAGGTTTATCGGGTGCCTGGCTGGCTTAGTTGGCAAAGCATCTGACTCTTGATCGCGGCTCAGGTCTTCATCTCAGGATTGTGTGTTTGAGCCCTACATCGGGCTCCACGCTGGGTGTAGAGCAGACTTAAAAAAAAAAAAAATAGGTTTTTGGAAGTAGACCCAGGAATCTCCAACTTTAAATAGTTAAGGATTCTTAAGGATGAGAAGCTTCTAGGCAAACTGAACTGTTATCTTAGGAGACTGTCCACATTTCTCTGCTTCCATGCTTTATTTTTCCCCCCAGATTTTTACTTCCTTTTTTAAAAAAAGATTTTATTTTTTTATATATGAGAGAGAGAGAGAGAGCAGGAGCAGGGGGAGAGGCAGAGGGAGAGGGAGAAGCAGACTCCTCGCTGAGGAGGGATCCTGATGTGAGGCTCCATCCCAAGACCCTGAGATCATGATCTGAGCTGAAGGTAGCTGCCTAACAGACTGAGCCCCCCAGGCATACGTAGATTGTTACTTCTGTACAGAAGTTTGCCTTTGCCTTCTAAATGTTCAGATCCTGCTCATCCTTCAAGGCCCAGCTGAAATGGCACCTCCATGAAGTGTACCTCACCAGAGGCTTCTCCCCTCTCTGGGCTCTCATGCACGCAGTGCTTCCGAAAGAAATCAGCCTTGTTTGCATATCTTACTCTCCTACTGTAGTTCAGAAACTGCATTCATCAGATTAACTCTGTCACATATCCTTTCAATTAGTTGTGAAATTCAGGATGACATTTTCTATCTGGAGGAATTACGGAGCCTCTGTTTATGCACAAGAGTCTTAGTGTGCACACAGCTGGTCATGCTCTCTGGGTAAGCAGACATTCATCTGAAGCTGTTGCCAAATCTGCTAGAGAGCTGAATCTGGATTCTTCATAATGACGTAATGACTTGTGTACCACTTCTCAAAAATTTCTCATGGATGTTTTAGAAAGTAAGAGTTACAAGACAACCAAGAAATCTTTTTTTAGTATATATGCTGCCGAAGCGAGCACAACCAAGAAATCTTATGATAATGATTATGCCGCTTCTGGCAGTCACTCTGGGAAGTATTCTGTGAAACAGGTGCACCAAGGCTGTACTAGCATTTTCAGGCATCAGGGAAAGTGGTTAAGTGGCATATAGAAGAGACTGCATGACCTAGAGCTCGAGTCACAAGTTCAAATGCATATAGGCCAGGCAGATAATGTAAATGAAGGAAGGCGGCTCTGGATAAGGTGCTACCTAGCTCCACTCACCAGGCATTTGCATCAAACTTACACTGGGAGACATGGTGACCAGAGAACTCATGCTTTGTCTAAAGAGTCAGATTGATTCAAGCTGATGGGCACCTCAAGGGACGTAGGCCCAATGTTGTCAAATACTCAACATTTTCAAAAGAAAACACAAATTGATTTATATGAGACACCCCCTCTCTCTCTCTCTTTTTAAAAATCTTTAAACCTAATTCACATTTAAAATACTGGGTTGTTTGCATGGGTCAAACACATCCACAGGTGATTTATCTCACTCAGCAATACAATGCCAGCTGTCACATAAGCCAGACTTCTACCACTCTCCTGTTGATTCTCCTGAATCCTGAACCGATGTTTGAGAGTCAACATCCTCTACCCAGACAGTCTGAAGGAAGGTAGAAATTATTTCAATAGAGTTCTCATTTCAGTGAGAAGAAAAGAAAATTTTCTAGAAGGCCCTAGAGTTGGATATTTCAGAAATCATGAATTGTGGGTACTGTTAGTGGAATCTGAGTCCTCATTCTGGGTCTCTGAGGAGGAGAGACAGGTGTGGTGGAAGTGGTGGGGTTCATTTTCCTAGATAGACCAGGGAGGGTGTGTTGGCTTTGTTATGGCTCACCTGCTGAGGCAGGTGGGAATAATTGAGGGACTGTAAGCTGTTGCCCGAATCAGAAGTAGAGGCCCATGGGATGAACTTCACCCAGGCCAGGGGTGAGCTTCTAAGGTGGCCCTGACACCTTCTAGCTTCAAGCTGTGACCTTAGGATGGTGACTGTATTTTGTATCTTTGATGACAAAATGTCAGCTAACATCATGTGGTGTTCACTCCTAAGTGAGTCACTCTACCACAACTGACCATCTCATGGCACAGTTCACCTAAGTTCAGGGGGTCCCTTTGAAGGCTCTCTTTTGAGGGTTCATGAGCATTTCAGTAGCACTCTCTTGTTCAGATATATAGCAATTTTTTTTTTTGACATCTTATTTATTTGGTACTAACATGGATTCAAAACAAGTAGGCAGTTTCTTTTACACTAGAGCAAACCGGAAAATGGAGTCAGCACTGCCATCGTGAACTCTTACCCACCAGAGAACAACATCTCTATGAGGTTGGCCTGAAAAGACACTCAGATTCTACCAGTTTTTGAAATGTTCCATAGTTAAGTAGTATAGGCACTGTGGTTATGTTTATTTTTTTTTTCTGAAGTCATTATTTGGATTTTTAAAATGAGGTTTTTCTCCCACTTGGCAGTAGGTGATCACTGACTCGCGTCGTTAGCCCCTCTCCGGGGCGGCTTCAACCTGTGCGCAGTCGCAGTTGGGGCCCCAGCTCTTTCCTCAGGCGTCCTGGGCACCCGTAAGCCAGGCAGCAATGGTGTTGCCGCTGTGAGGCTCCCTGGCCCCGCTGAACTCCTGGAAGCCAAACATGCCCGAGACCTTGTCTTTCAGATTTGGAGGCCAGGGCAGGGCGGAGCTCCCCAGGGAAGCCGGAGGGCATGGCGGGACCCAGCAAAAGAATTCGGTGTAGAGCGAAACAAACCTCTGCTCCCTCATTCCTTTTCCTTTTTTTAAAAAAGATTATTTATTTATTTATTTGACAGAGAGAGAGAGAAAGCAAAAGAGGGAACACAAGCAGGGGGAGTGGAATAGGGAGAAGCAGGCACCCCAATGCAGGATTCAATCCTAGGATCCCAGGATCATGACCTGATCTGAAGGCAGATGCTTAAGGACTGAGCCACCCAGGCGCCGCCCCCCCCCCCCCATCCATTTTTAAACTGTGTGTGCCCCACACAGCAAGCCGGGGAGACAGAGCCCTTAGTTAAATAAAGCTGAATAGCTACCAAATCCCATAGATACTTCAACAGCAAAGAGAGAGGCCCTTCCTTGCCTCCCTCATAAACCAGGGAGTAGTAGCATGAACCAAGAAAGAGGTAAAAGGGGGGACACTGGACAAGGCCTCCTACCTGCTATGACCTCATTTTCAGGTTAAGCACTCCAGTCATCAGGTGATCAGAGGAACAACTGTGACTTATCTCTGTTCTTTGCTGTTGCCTAGATGATTAACTCAAGATAATATTTTTAACAAAATAAACAAAGGTATATTTAATGAATACTTTTAATAAAAACTTAAGAATGTAATAAAACCATAGAAAAGTAAAATAAAAAACTTTTAATAAATGAAACATGTTTTGAGATTTCATTTTTAATCAAATCAGAAATTTTTCAGAAAAAAATATTCAAAATATTCCTCAGTTGTTTTCTCTGCAGAACATCCAGTTAAGCAAAAATACGGACGAATTTATTAAGCATGAGGAACTTCAGAGCAGCTGAAATAATCTCAGTCTGTTCCTCTCACCTTTGGGAAGAGAGCCATGCTGTTCACTTTGTAGCATCTAAGGCTCTGGCAGCAAATTGGCCAATTTTGTTTGTTTCTTTTGTCTCATCTGTGGACCTTCCACATTTTTCACACAGGGAGGAAAAGAGGAAGCTCATATTCCTCTGGACACTTCAGGGCGCCAGGGCTCAGAACCCACCTTCCACTGAGGGCGGGAGGCACAGTTCAAAGCCTCTGTCTTTGTAATTGTTAACAAATGTCCCCCATCCCAGGAGGGAGACTGAGAAACGGCAAGGAACTGTGAGAAATAGCTCTAAGCTGCCCGGGGACCTTAGGCCTGGGTGCACATCAAAATGATCACCGTAGACGTTTCAGTGCCAAGCTGCTGTTCCAAGACATTGTCCAAATGCCTGGCTGCTGAAGTGAACGGTGGCCAAGTAGATTCCAGAAGTCTCATGGGAACGACATCTGCCACTGCTGCTTCTGTTTGCTCTTTGAAAAGCCTTAATACATAAAAGGAGTATACGAAGATAACCTTTGAACCACCCAAGTGAGGTGTTTGTCCTGGGCTTGGGATAACCACTCAGGCTCCATATGTTTTTGTTCTGTTATTACCCCTGCCCCCCCCCCAACCCCATAGCTGTGCATGGAAAGTGCTCAGCTCTTCCATAGCATTTTCTCATTCTTTCAGCAAATATTTTCAAACATGTCACGTCCCAGGAATGCTGGGTTGTGGCCATTTGAGGCTGGGGCTAGTGCAGTGGCTACTACATATTAGTAACTGCGTAGACAACAGACCTTCAAACTGGATCACCAGCTTCGACTACTCAGAGCAACAAGGATAAATAAGGATAATAATAATAAAGATAAATAAAGACTGGATTAAGCCTGGGTTAGTAGTTTCCCATAAACACAGAGGAGTGATGGAAACCTCCATAACAGAACTGGGTAGGGAGACAAAATTCTGGAATCCCTAAATCCACTTCAATCAAGATTACCTTTGGTGCTTTCTCTTACACCTTGTGTTCTGCGAGGTGCATCTATCAGATTGACTTTGACTCCTTGCCCTGAGTCAGCTACGGTTTATACCTACCTGCATTAGAGTACTTCTCTCCAGAATGGTCTTCAGCACAGAGAACTGTGGGGTGGCTACATGGCATTAAACTTGAGAGGGACTCTGCTGCCAGAATGACATCCACCAACCTTAGGGGCCACTGAATGAGAGGGCAGGTGAGTGAAATCCCTTCTGGTATCTGTGAGACCAGGAGACCTCCCCCTCCCCCCCAATTCCCCGGTTCCATAATGGTATCTCCTCCAACGGCCAAGGAGGAGTTTGATGGGAAATCGGTGTTCCTAGGAGCACGTGATCCAGAGAGGGGGCTGTTCTCACACGTTGACCCCAGTTCTCGATCCTACCACCCTTCACTGGGCCACCCTTGAGAGCTGTGCTTAAGCCCTATTTCCTCAGTGAAAACATCGCCTCTAATGTTGCCACTTTCCGACCTGTCCTGCCCCACAGCTGCTTTTCCAAAGAGCCTCCCAGGTCACACTGCTTCAGCTTCTCCGTCACGCAGCATTTCACTCTGAGGGTTTGGTGCAGACATTTTAGGAATTGGTCTCCTGGCCCTCAAGGATCTCAGACGGTGAACAGGGATTGTCTCTCACTCTTTATTTCTTGTTTTCTTCTTTGTTAGACACCTGGTAGACAGCCAAGAAATGTGTTGCTAGATTAACTTGTGCTTGACCCGTTAATTTAGGAGGAACGATGCAGAGAGAATCTGGTCCTTACCACTTCTAACCAAACTCATGTGTCTATTCAAAAATACTGGAAAGCTCTTCCGTAAGTGAGGAAATAGTCATCAGAGAGGATCTACTTAAAAATTCTGTGTAATTATGGTTGGTTGATGATAGTTCTCTGAGAAATATTCACTAGTCTACAGTGGTGTGTGTGTGTGCATGTGTGTGTGTGTGTGTGTTTCTTCTTATACCACTGTCAAAGAACTTCCGATCAGAGTAAACTCTTACAACTGCTTATTTCCCTGTGAAGGGTAGAGCAATATCCATCCTTTTCCTTTCGTTTACGTTTAAATCTTGTTTGCAGCAATTTGAATATGAAAATCCTGTTGCTCTTGAAATAATAGAAAGCGCTTTTCATGGCTTTGACTTCCTTCCACAGGATGGCTAGGACATCACGACAGAGGAACACTGTCATGGCCTTTAATATTTCTCTTTAATTAGGTGGGAGGAATTTCAAAGAATGATATACTAAATAACACCCACTGAGAACTCTGAACTCATGAGTTTTTCAGTCTTTCAAGTTAGGTGACTCTATTATGTTGAATACAAAATAATCTTACATTTATTTATTACCAAAAAGGGGAAGAAGGCCTGTGTAAGAAATGTGACTGGGGATTTAATCGGCAGTTTACAGCTGAGAGAAGCAAACTTTAATGTGGGTTTTGTGTTCCATTGTCTCCTCCACCACTTCAAAATGTTTGCAGTCACATAGGGTTAAGATAATGGCCATCAGGCCATTCCATTCTTCACAACTCTGGTCAGAGATAAATGAGAATACGCTTCCCCACTGTGCAAACATCCTTTTTATTAATACTGGGTGAACAAGAATGTAAGCACATTTGGCGCAGAGAAAATGAACAGAATTGGAAATGCAGAATATTAAAGCTCAGAGCCTAAGATCAGGCTTTGAAAGTACAAGTGAGTAAAAAGAAAAAATATTACAGAACAAACAGCAGCGTTGCAATAGAAATGGATCTGCACATGAAAATGGAAGTGTAAGACCGATGTGTTTTGCTGGCGTGCCTGAGTGGCCAGGGCGTGGTTTGCTCCTATAGGAAACAGTTACAGGGCTTCAAGAGTGCGACCCCTCTCACTGTCTCCAAGGTGCAATCTTCAATTTGAGCTCATGCTATTCGTCTGAACTCACCACACTCATTGTTTACGCAAACATTTGGTAGTGAATCGCCCCCCTCCCACGGTGTCTTGTGACACATATTCTATTTTCATTTATTGTCACTTAGCTGTTAAGTTACTGTTTTATCTTCTATGCCCATATGGTGTGTCTTCCCAGTTAGAGTCTAAATGATTTGAGGCCAAGGATGGTGCCATGTTCATTTCCACAGCTATCCTGACCCCTGGCACACACTAAGCACCAGCAGCACCACAGGGCAAGCACCCCTGGGCACTGTCCACTCAACACAAGTGCCGCAGCCCAGGGAGGCACCTGGGGGGGCTGTCCATTTGATGCCATCCAGGGAAGTCTGGCCCCACGTAAAAATTCTTGCCTGGGGGCACCTGGGTGGCTCAGTGGGTTAAAGCCTCTGCCTTTGGCTCAGGTCATGGTCCCAGGGACCTGGGATGGAGCCCCGCACCGCACTGGGCTCTCTGCTCAGCAGGAAGCCTGCTTCCCCCCACGCCCTCTCTGCCTGCTTCTCCACCTACTTGAGATCTCTGTCTGTCAAATAAATAAATAAAATCTTAAAAAAAAAAAAAATCTTGCCTGTTCCTTCAGTGGCCTGAAGAAAAGGAAAATCCCTCAACCTTAGTGAAACACAGCGCTGCCACTTTGAATAAATGCTCTTGGGATTTTAAAATATTAAGAAGAGTCATATATGTTTCCATTTTGGGTGTGAAGCCATCTCCATACATGCATTTTTGAGTCAACTAAAGACATGAAGGTACAGTGGCCAACCACACAAAGAAACAGAAGCCTAAGAGGATTGCTCAAATTTAGAAAGTGTCTATTTTTTAAAAGTTATTATTTATTTACTAGAGATAGAGAATGAGTGAGAGAGAGAAAGCACGAGCTGGGGGGAGGGGCTAAGGGAGAGGAGAAGCAGACTCCTTGCTGAGCAGGGAGCCCAATGTGGGGCTCCATCCCAGGACCCGGGGATCAGGACCTGAGCTGAATGCAGACCTGACTGAGCCACCCAGGTGCCCCCAAAGTGTCTTTCTTTTTTTCATGAAAGGAAGTGTTTATCACTAACTTTCTACATCACAAGGACAGCTGCCCTGACTTAAAGATGGGCCTGCGCCTCGCAAGAATTAGATTTAATGGCGATTCAGTGGGATAAATACTGCATCTGGGCAGAGAGGAGGACACAGGGATTTCTGAGTAGGAGGATTCTGCCCATTTTTCATACCAGACATTCTTTGGAGCTTCAGAAGTGTCAATTCATCAGCAGGAAATAAGATGAATTCTTTCATGGATCCATAAAACATGTATAGCTTCTATTTAAGAATATTAAGCATGTTCCCTTTCAACAGACAGCTCGTGTGAAAACTGGAAAAAGCCACCTGTAACCATGGATTTCAGCGATATCATCATTAATGGCCATTGGCTTTCTAGGAGTAAAGCAGTATGTTCAAAGTAGACCTTCTAATTAGGAGACTGTGCTGTAATCAGGGATTCACATCCAGAAAGCTGAGAGAGCAAAGAGCCCATTTGGGGGAGAATGGTCTTGACTCTTTTGATTTTGTAAAGCTCATAACGTTGGCTCAGTTTGACTTCTCAGGGCTGGAAAGAGACCAATACATTAGCAATGCTGATTGGCTTTTAGGAGAGGTTTCTGAAAAGAAATAACTATGCAAAAGTAAATGAAAACCTTCAGCAAAACTTGATTTTCATAGGTCAGCTGTCTAGGTTTGAAAACTGTAATCCTACCGGATCATTCTCTGCGTCCATTTATCTTTGTTTTCTTTGTTCTTTTCTCTTTCCGCTTTGTCTCTCATCTTTTTTTCTTTTTTTTTTTATTATTTTTTCTTTTTGTAATATGCTTCTGTTAGAATAAGATTTTCATCTTCAAATGCTGTATTTTCAAGAAAATGTAGCATTTTTACAATACAATAAGGTGATTTGCAATCGGTGAATGCACACCGGCTCAGGACAGGCTTTGAATTGTGCTCACATTCCCCTGATGTGAGTGGAAACATGCAGGAGCCCAGGTCTTTGTAGACTTCCGGCAGTACAAGGATAAGTAACAAAATAAAGAAGGTCTCTCCATGAACAGTGTGATCTGCCAAGAGGAGACAGAGACCCTGGGATCTGAGTGACTATGAAATGTCCCTAATGAACTCTCTCTCTCCGTTTCCTCTGAGCTCCCTTCCAGAGCACAGCGACTACAAAGCAAGCCATCCTGCTTGAAAGTGTGGCTACTAGGAAGAAGAAAGACAAAAGTCTGAGGCTGAAGGGAGATTCTGAATTAGTGATAAGCTGCTGCATGCCACATGCGGAGGCTGCTTTCAATTCCTGGGGAAAGTGTTTTATTAAACACACAGTACTCCTTTGCAGTGTCCTTCATTAATTTTTTTTTTGTTTTCTAATATGGTTCCTGGAAATAAGCAGATGAGTCTTCTATTTATCCATATGTTATGTAAACAGCTACTACAGCCTGGGAGGCAAACAGCAAGGTCCTATTTGAAGAGCCTTGTTATTCTTACACTGAACCCAGCAAAACACTCACTGGGCACACTCAGAGGCTGTGGAAGCTGCTTACAAAGGGGGTGAGCTGGAGGGAAACTGGGGCCTGAGCAGAATACGGTTTTAGCTATTTTATTCTTGTTCTCTCTCTCTCTTTCTCTTTCCTATGCTTCCGATTTTATTTTGTTTCCTCTCTAGAGATTCTCATAGGAAGAGAACATAATTAATTAATTGGATCCATTTAGGATGAAAATGCATACATTGACAATTTACATTCATGATGTAACAAACAAACCCCCTATCCCTACCCCATCACAACAATCAGACATTTCGAGGCTTTCCCCTCTTTGGATAGTTGTGTCCATGGTACTTGGGAACAGCCTTTTTCAAATGCAAATTTCCAACATCAGGAATGATTGATTTGGACCAACCTTGGTGGAGCAACCCATTCATACAGTCCAGCTCTAGGGCACAATGAGCCCCCTCTGTGCAGGGAACAGCCCCAGGACTGGGGACCAAGGGAAAATTACATACTGGAGATAATACACAGTAGCGAGTGTTCCTGCCCTTAGAAATCAAGTGCCTGATGGTGGAGACTCACAGGTATGATACGTTTTTATTCTTAGAGCATATGCGTACGTGAATACACACACACACACTTAGAAGACAGACTTCTAGACCATTGAGTATCCTAACAAAAGCTTGCCAATTCTCAGTGAATGAAATATTATGGAGCCTGGATATTTAATACTACAGTACTGCTGAAGATCATTTCATCTCTTTCCCTGGTGATTCCAAGGGCTGTGAAAATTTCGGTGGCCTTTATTGACTGTGGGACCTGGGGTACAATCTCATCTGTAAAATAGGGAGAATCATAGTATTTACTTCGTATGCGCGTTGTAGGCATTAAGCAGGATTATACAGAGACTCATGCAGTGTCTGGAACAACGTGAACAGTCAAGACATGTTGGTTATTATTAACATAATCTTGTAAGATCTTTTGTTAGCCAGGAATCTGATTGTTAGAAGTAAAAGAACATTAACTTTTTCATTTGCTTTTAAAAACCTTTCAGTTTTGGAATAATTTGAGATTTACCAAAAAATTGCCAGGCTCTTAAGGTGTCTCCGTATATGCTTTATCCAGTTTCCCGCCATCACTGTAGCGAGGTAGTCAAAACTAAGAAAGCAAGACCAGTACATGGCTATTAACTAAGCTCCAGGCTTTACTTAGATTTTCCAGTTTTCCCATGAAGGCCCTTCTTTCTGTTCCCGGACTCCGTCTAGTGTCCCTACCTCACATTCAGTTGTCATGTCTCTTTAGTCTCTGCTGGTCTGTGAGTTTCTCAGCGTTTCCTTCTTTTTCATGACTTTGACAGTTTGAATAATACTGGTCTTTTGAAGACCGTTCGTTCTGTAGACTGTCTCTAACTTTGGCTTTATCTCAAGGTTTTTCTCATGATTAGACCAGGGTCATAGGTTTTGGGAAGAAGACCACAGGGGTGAAGTGCCATTATTGTCATGTCCTATCAGGAGGTATGTGGCATCTGGGTGATTCGGAGCTGGTGACGTTAACACCGATCGTTAACACCGAGCTGGTGACGTTAACACCGATCGTTTCTCTACCATAATGCTACTATTCTGTCCTTTCAGGACCAGGAAACTAGTCCCGATGTCCAGTCCAAACTTTCGGGGAGAAGGATTAAACTCTCCACCTCCTGGGGAGTTTTATTATACTTTATTTCATTTTTTGAAATTATCTTTGGAATTCTTTTCTAAGAAAGATTTGTCCCTTTCCTCCCTATATGTATTTCTTTATTCAATGATTTATTCACATCAGTATGGGCTATGTTATTGTGTTCAAATTGCTTCAGTTTGGCCATTAGGAAAATAGTGTTAACTCACACAACACATGCAACAAACTCTAGGCGTGTCTTTTGTAGCATGGCTTCAATAATTCCAGTAAGTGAAGGTGAATGGAAAGAAATTTTGAGCAAAATTCTATAAAAGGAACTCCTAGTCAGGGCACAGCCAGAAGGCTGCACAAACAGAAATCAGTGGGGGAGTGGCGTTTCATGTGATGGCTAGATACATTAATGAAGGTAATAAAAAGTGTGATATTTTATTCAGTGGAGAGCTGATTCTGCTTGACTGCATCTAATCACTTTGGAAAGAGCTTTTGTGTTAACTGATTACAAGTTTTTGTTTTAGACTGTACTGCTTTAGAGATGACATGTCTAAATGGATCAGAAATATTAACACAGACAGAACATAATGTAAAATTTGATTTTACTATCCCTCATTGTAATGTAGTGAGAATCAATGAAATTTTGATCTTTGGGACAACAAAGACACTAAACTATAACTTACAGTTTTGCATGTGAACCATTAAGTATAAGGAGGTAATCAAATGTGGAAATTAGGTCTTGTAAACAATATCAATTCTCTGATTTTTATGAGCAAGAAAAAGGAAGACATGTAGACAGCTGGATGTTTACTGGCTGTAAAAATTACATTAAATACTGCCAGGGGAAGATAAAAACTAGTTACCAAAATTGGCCTAATTTCCATAATGCAAACCATAATGTAACATTAAGTTTCATATGTACTGGATATATGAGATTTGAGAATTAATCCATATAGAATATGTACTTTATCTCACTTGTCCCTTAATATTTTTGAAAGTCTTAATGCAGCCACGATTTTATTTATTTATTATTGAAGTATAATTGACCTGCAATGTTATATTAGTTTTGGGTGTACCACATAGTGATTGGACAATTCCATAAATTACTCAGTGCTCACTCCAATAAGTGCAGGCACCAAATAATAGTATTATAATATCATTAACTATATTCCCTATAATGCAGCCATGTTTTCCATACCACGGGGGAGGTTCTTGAGTGGCTCAGTGGGTTGGGCTGCTGCCTTAGGCTCGGGTCGTGATCTCAGGGTCCTGGGATCGAGTCCCGCATCGGGCTCTCTGCTCAGCGGGGAGCCTGCTTCCTCCTCTCTCTCTCTCTGCCTGCCTCTCTGCCTGCTTGTGATCTCTGTCTGTCAAGTAAATAAATAAAATCTTTAAAAAAAAAAATGACTCAACAAGAGAGGCATTTAAAAACAGTGTGTACCTGATTTCTGTGTTGTTCTAGGGCATCAAGAACATTCTTGTCTCAGTTTTACCCATGCTATGGGTTTACTTGGTTAATGCTCTCTTACTTTCTCTCTTTTTCTCTCTCTCCAATTACCTGTTCCCTATTCATCATTCAGGACACAACTCAACCTTCACTTTTTCCTCCTTTCTCATAAAGTGTTTCCTACGCTCTTTTTAAAATATGTCACCCTTCTGATTCTTTCTGTGAGCTCTCTTTTCTTGACCTTGGTGGCATTTCTCACAATTTTGCTAGATTACTAGACCATAATCTCTTTTGGTCAAGAATCTTGTCTAGCATTCATCACTGTATACAAAATACCTAACGTAGAAACTGAACCCATACATTTATTGCTAAATATATCTGTGAATGAGATAATACTGAAGCAAAGAATGTTTTCTGTTGCAATAAGATAATCTTTCCCTGGTTTGAGATTTTAAAACAGAACTGATATACTTTGTTCGGGGAAACACTGATAAATTTTAAATTGTTTATATTGATAAAATTACATAATTTTTATAAAGTGCTTTTTAAGTAATCTTCCTCTTCTTCTTTGGATTTTACTTATTTGAGAGAAAACCTGAAGCAGACTTTGCGCTGAGCACAGAGCCCGATGTGGGGCTCAACCCATGACAACGAGATCATGACCTGGGTTGAAACTAAGGGCTGGACACTTCACCAAATAAGCCACCCACATGCCCCAGCAATTTTCTATGTACAGATTCAGTCTGCCCCCAAATTTCCCTGAAAAGCTTCCTCATTTCTCAAAAGAGGAAACTAAATGAGATTTCAAGAGGTTAGATAGACTAGCGGAACAATAAAATACTTGGAGTACAGTGAGGAACTGAGCACTCTTCTGGTTAAAAAGTCAGCCCGCTGACAAAGGCAGCTGACACCTGACTGACATGACTTGATAATAATGAGGCGTCATGGTGTCGCCTCATGATATGTGGGCCTGTAGTTTATTTTTTCTTGTCTGTGGTTTCAGTTTGATTCCTAAATTCAGGGACACACAGACTAAGTTCTTGCAAATGCCCATTAGAAACAAAAATTTCCCTTAGGACACCTGGGGGCTCAGTCAGTTGAGTGTTTGACTCTTGGTTTCAGCTTAGGTCCTGATCTTGTGGGTCATGGGATCAACCCCTCGGTCAGGCTTTGCATTTAGCTGGGAGTCTGCTTGTCTGCTTGAGGATTCTCTCTCTCTAAAATAAGTGGATAAATCTTTTCTTTTTTTTTTAAGATTTTATTTATTTATTTGACTGACAGATATCACAAGTAGACAGAGAGGTAGGCAGAGAGAGAAAGGAGGAAGCAGGCTCCCTGCTGAGCAGAAAGCCAGATGCAGGGCTCGATCCCAGAACCCTGGGATCATGACCTGAGCTGAAGGCAAAGGCTTTAACCCATTGAGCCACCTAGGTGTCCCTAAGTGGATAAATCTTAAAAAAAAAAAAAAAAAAAAAAAATTCCTTCAATTAGATTCTATCACCATTCCTTCTACAGTCCTAGAGTATGTCCTAATTACTGCCGTTAGAAATTAGTTCCTTGTATCATAGCCATATGTTTGTATATATAAAGGGTTTCACTAACTTATTTTTATGAGAAACAGGGTTTTCTCCCCTTTCTTTTAAATTTACCTGAGCTCCTCTCACCCAGCCCATGTCAAGTTCTATCTCACTCACAGGGGAAAATCCTCCTTGTCCATTACTGGGCAGAGGCCCCAGTGTCTGATATCTCTCAGGAGATGTTAGTCTTGCTCTGTCTATGTCTTAAGCCAACCAACCGCTGCAGGGAGACGAGCTCCGTTATTCCCACGCCGTGGGGAAACTGGGACCCTCACGTAACTGCAGCATCAGACCATTCACTCTGGGACCACCATCTCCCTGGCATGCTGCCAAAGAGGTGACAAGCTCCACACCTCCTTGGAGCCTCTACCCCCATGCACACACTTCTTCCCAGCCGGAGGAGACTGTCTTCCTCTTTTCTTTTGTTTTCTCAGAGGAACATCCTCTTCTCCTACCCACTCTGGGATATATACCACACCCTTTCTATGAGTTTAGACATTTACAAAAGGCAAGGAGAAACATTGACTTCTGCTTCTTCTGTGTTCTGCCCTGGAAAAATCCCTACAGCAAGGAAGTAATAAGGGATTAGTAAGCTGTGTGAAATAGGGGAAAGAAAAATGTCAGGAGAACAAACACATGCTGTTTTTAACATAACATCTTACTCTGCATATATTTTCCCCATTAGCATGCAAGCATCTTGATGGTACAAAATTTGTCTTTTCTCTTATGTTGTCTAGCATAGCCTCTGACATAGTAGATCTTTACATGTTGTGCAAGAAAAGAAAGAAGGAAGGAATGGAAGAAGGGAGGGATGAAGGGAGAGAGGGAAGAAGGGAAAAGGAAGGATAGAAGAGGAAAGGAATATAATTATATATATCAATGCAGCAAGCAAACATTGGACAAAGTATGCAACTATGTGGCTATGTATTACTGGTCATATTAAAATGAACCAGCTCCTCAGGACATCAAAAGTTAGAAGATGAGACATGTGTGTAAATATATGAGTAACTCGAAGACACAGCAGATGTTGAGACATGCTCTCCAAGATACCAGATATTTGCCCTATGTACAACCTCACTAAGAGATGGCTCTGAGGTACACATTCTCTGCTCAGTGTGACGCCAACCTCCAGTCCCAGATGACTGCATTAATGGGGGCACCTGACCCCAAGGGGTTCAGCCAGCAAACTAAGATGTAGCTTTTGTGAAAAGATGAGCAGAGCCAATCAGATTCTCTCTCAGGAGCATAGCTGCAGCAGCAGGAGCTGAGGATGATAGGTCATTACAGCAAGAGTCTGGGCAGTTCTCCCGGATCAGCTAGAAATTGAGGTCAGGAGGAGCAGAAATTAAGAGGAAGTAGAGGCTCTCTTATAGACAAAAAATTGAGTACATCAAGAATGAAGACACAGTTCTATAGAGAATGTAAAGAAAAGCAGACATGCCGCGAGATGGAGTGATTTTTTTTCTTTTTTTTTTTTTTTTTGAGAGAAATCTGGTGAGAGAGAGAGAGAGATAGAAAATGTGGCTCAGGATAATGAAGGAACTTGGAGATAAAAGGTTGGCTCAGCTTGTGAGTTTTCCAGTTCCAGCATATGTGTGTCCTTATTATCAACCCTCTTTTTTATGAAGGGAACTTGTGTGAGACCTTCTGTTCCTCATACTGGAGATCCTGACTAAAACACAAGCGACAAAGAGCAAAGGGAACCAGTCCAGAAGCATCATGTCCCTCCTCAGAAACAATGACTGCGACCATGCTTACCAGGGGTCCTCAGCACTGGTAAGCTTAAAATAGACTTTAAAATACACTGAGGTCTGGAAATTCTGATGAGTTTAAAATGGGCAGATCTAAAGTGAAGTCCAGATACTGACTTATTTAATTATTTATTTATAATGTAAATTCAATTAATTAACATATAATGTATTATTGGTTTCAGAGGTAGAGGTCAGTGATTCATCAGTCTTATATAGTACCCAGGAGTCATTACATCACCTGCCTTCCTTAATGTCCATCACCCAGTTACCCTGTTCCCCCACATCCCTCCCCTCCAGCAACCCTGCTTATTTCTTATGATTATGAGTCTCTTATGGTTTTATCCCCCTTTCTGACATTGTCTTGTTTTATATTTCCTCCATTTCCCTATGATCCTCTATTTTGTTTCTTAAACTCCACAATGAGTGAAATCATATGATAATTGTCTTTCTCTGATTAACTTATTTTGCTTGGTATAATACCCTTTAGTTCCATCCACATTGTTGAAAATGGCAACATTTCATTTCTTTGATGGTTGAGTAGTATTCCATTATATATATGAACCACATCTTTATCCATTCATCTGTCGATAGGCAACTGAGTTCTTTCCATAGTTTGGCAACTGTGGACATTGATGCTATAAACATTGGGGTTCACGTACCCCTTTGGATCACTATGTTTGTATCTTTGGTGTAAATACCTAGCAGTGCAGTTGCCAGGTCATATTTTCAACTTTTTTAGAGGATTTTATTTCTTTGAGAGAGAGGAAGGGAGAGCACATAAGTGGGGGAAAGGCAGAGAGAGAGGGAAAAAGCAGACTCCCTGCTGAGCAGGGAACCTGATGCAGGGTTCATCCCAGGATCCTGAGATCATGACCTGAGCCTAAGGCAGATGCTCTACCACTAAGTCACCCATATGTCCTTATTTTCAACGTTTTGAGGAACTTTCATACTTTTTTCCAGAACGGCTGTACCAGCTTGCATTCCCACAGTGTAAGAGGGTTCCCCTTTCTCCTCATCCTTGCCAACGTCTGTCGTTTCCTGACTTGTTAGTTTTAGCCATTCTGACCAGTGTGAGGTGATATCTCATTGTGGTTTTGATTTGTATTTCCCTGAGGCTGAGTGATGTTGCCCATTTTTTCATGTGTCTATTGACCATATGTATATCTTCTTTGGATAAATGTCTGTTCATGTCTTCTGCCCATTTCTTGAGTGGATAATTTGTTTTGGGGTTGAGTTTGATTAAGTTCTTTATAGATTTCGGATACTAACCCTTTACCAGATTTTGGATACTAACCCTCTACTTTTTTATGACATCACAGGAGGTGCCTATACCCAGCTGGAGGCAAGAAGACTACAGTAACTACGTCTTGGTGTTTGAAGAGAGCCTTGAGCATCATTAACCTTTATAAAAGGTCTTTTTTTTTTTTAATTAGTGTTCTTGGAAAACTTTGGGTTCCTAACTTTTTTTTTCCAAGTTAAAAGATGTATCATAATGTGAATTGTTTTGGTTTTCATCACATGATTAGGTATCAGTAGAGTCCCAACTTATGAACCATTATTTCTATTTCTATTCAGTATCCCCTTATGTTTTCTTACTTTCCTTTTTAATTCATTGAGTGTCTACTATACTCCAGTCAAATTTGCAGTCTAGCTTGGGAGAGAATGACACATATACATATATAATTACAAACCAAAGTAATAGATGATATACATCACAAGAGTGATGACAACCTAACGTTCACTGTGCTCAAGTTGCAAAGTGGTATCTGGTGATACAGCTGATTTCAAGATTTCTCAGTTTGCTTATATGATCCTTGATTTTTAATTTTCTCTAAATCTTCTTCCTTGAACTGCTGCTCTCTGACTTCAAAAGCATTGCTCTGGTGATGTACAGAAAACGTTCCTTACTCTGAGATACTTCCCATACGCTTCTGTCATCAAAATATTTACCTACAGTCATTGTAATTGGACAATAACATGCATTATCATTTGTACCCAGTCCAAAGGAAGGCTTAGGTTAAAAATATCATGCTTAGATGATAGGATATCCCTGGAAACAAGTAATAGTCATATCGAATCTTGATTCAATTTGGTAAATATTATCTGACTTCTGGGAAATCATGAGACATATTGTAGCAACAGAGCAGCATGTCTCCTACAATAACCTTTTTATTTATTTAATCCAGCTCATTAATAAAGATCTTCTTTTCATTTTCCTGATGTACAAATACTCCAAAAACCACAGGCTCACATTTTGACAGCTAATTTTGCAGGATATAATTTTCCTGCTTAACCCAAGAGGAAAAAGAGACGGATGATTGAGATTAATCATTTGTAAAATTATAATTCTGTCACAGATAATAATTTGCAAGATCTTTTCTTTTTCTGAATTCCCCAGAATGCACCATAAATTGTCACACTTTGTAAGAGAATGTGTAACACATTAGGAGACTTCTAATAAAGCAAATCTGCTAGAAAAACAAACCAATTGCCTTATAATTGGCATGTTTCTCACGTGACTATTCTCCTGTGAAGGAACATTGTGCCTTGGGTGAAGAAGGGTTTACAAATTATTATTCAAGGGGTGGTTATCTCTATCTTATTACCCTTTGAGCTGTAATATAGGGTGTTTCTTTACTTTGTGTAAGCCTGTGAGATCATACAACTGTGAGCCCAGAAGGTGAATTGATCTTTTTGGAAAAGTGAGCAAATTCAGAAATTTTTAAATTATTTTCAATAAAAATGCTATCAAAATGGACCTATAAAAATATTGATTTTTTTCAGAATGGCCACGTGTGTGCAAGATGGACAGGGTTTCCTGTTTTACTGGCAGACCTCTGTGTAAACTTTGCTTTATTTTCTAAATCCATTTTATAGGCATTTACTACTGTTTCAACAACAAAGGCAAAAAACTTCAAGGATTTTATGTGAGCTTGACAGACAGTGCTTAGACTGTTTAGGACTCAGCGGAAGGTGGGGCATGGATTTCTGTAGTTCCTTGGCCCACATTTAGCTAGATTGATTAGGGCAGAAGCTAATGAGATCAGGGTCATGAGTTCAATGCCTGTGTGGGCCAACTCGCTTTGCTCTGTTCACATCTGCAGACTACACTCAAATCCCATCAGCCCCAGCAACACATGCTGAGGGGTACAGGCTAGAGAGAGTTTAAATGGGTCAAGATACTCCCACCCCCAATTCTTATTCAAAAGTAGCACCCAAATGCCTGCTTTCCCAAGAGTTGACCACTTCTTGCCAACCTCACAACCCCTACTTTGCTTTGAGCTACTATCTCTTACCAAGACTAGTGAGTAGTCCTGACCCCCTTCCCCGCTATATCCTTTGTCTCCTTCAGATTATTCTCAATAAAGTAGCAAAGTGATCTTGTTAAAATGAGAGTCACGATATGTCACTCTTACACTCAAAACCCTCTGGTAACTTCCCATCTAACTCCGAATTAAAGCCAAGATAACCCCTGACGATTTGCACTTCTCCCCTCCCCATCTTTCCTCAGTCTAATGGGAAGCCTCTCCTCCCACTCCTGCAACACCTGGTCTATGCTTCACAATTAGCTTAGTCTTTCACAACATATAGGGCAAAGTTTGTTTACCAGAAGATCTGGCTTTCTGAGACAGCACCTGGAAAAAGGAGGGGCAGAGGGCTGGGCTTCCTTCTTTAAAAACTGGAAGAAGGAGAAAAAAAAAAGAGAAGAACACATAAGTAGATCCTATTTGTTTTGTTTCTTTGACAACAATCAAAGCAAAACACACATTAACACCGCAGATATCTTGGTTAATACAAATTCTCCTACTACACATGGAAAATACTCTCCTAATTGCCACAAAGAAAGGAAATACTTCCCTAACTTTATCCTAAGGACACTGTCCCAGGGAGAGACTGGTGTAGAATGTACCCCAATTTAAAGAAGGAAGTTTGGTTTGATCCTCAGGGCTCAATGTCTGCTTAGGGAGAACAAAATTGTACAGAACCAGAATTAGGATCCCCAGAATTTTTGGAAGAGAGCCATACAAATCTTTCCTGAGTATGTACTGAGAAGCTTAATGAAGGAAGTCATACTACTTAATTAGTTTTATTTTAGCTTTTTAAGATTTTATTTATTTGAGAGAGACAGAGAGAGTGAGTGTGCACACACAGGTGGGTATGGGGGGGCACGGGGAGAGGGAAAAGCAGATGCCCCACTAAACAAGGAGCCTGACACAGGCTCAATCCCAGGACCCCGGGATTATGACCTCAGTCGAAGACAGACACTTACCTGACTGAGCTACCCAGGTGTTGCACATAATTAGTTTTAGTAGTTAATCCTCTAAAAAATAATGATTTACATGTATGAGCTCATGCAATATCTCTTTTGAGCATGTGGTACACATGTAAGGCATTCATGCACTTAAAAACAATGTAAGGGACATCTATTATAATGTCAGCAGTGTTCTAGGTGCTGGTGGTAGATTAATGAACAAAACAGAGAACAGCACTCTCTTCATGAAGCTTGTACTCTAGTAGTAGAAGACTTAAAGACATCATAAATAAGTAGTTTATATACTATATCATAGGTTGGCAAATACTATGGATAAAAGGAAAAGTGGACTTCAAGAAAGGAAATCAAGAATATTGGGGTAGGGTGACACTGGGAGGGCAGGGTATGTGGCTAAATGTCATACATGTTATAGTATAGCAAGAAGAACATTACTATCCCATTCCATATACTTTGGATGTAAATGACTTCCTGAGGGATGGGAAACCCTATCTAGCAGAGATAGGTCTGAAGCTTAGCTTAAAAAAAAAAAAAAACAACCTCTTTTGTTTTTAATCTACAATTTGCTGCCTCCTTAGATAATGGAAAAGCATAGTTTTGATCAGAAAGCCATACATAACTCTTCAAAAACACGTTTAAAAGCCTGGTTCCATCCCAAGCACTCGGGGCCAGACTTCAGTCCATATTCTTTTATCTGTGCCCACCCAAGATTTTTCTACATATCTCAACACAACTATACTTGCAGAAAAAGCAAGCAAGGATGGAGAGGCAGGTGCTTACATTTATGGACACTTGCAGATGATCAGCTCAGTTTCTCATACTATGAACTGTATTTTTTTTTTAAGACAACACAATAACAAGCAAATACAATGAACAGATATATGGTGATATTTAATGAAGGTGTGGCATTTCAAGAAAGATCTCTCTAGAATTTTTCATTTACTTTGGACATTTACATTTCTAGAAAGTAAAAATAGTCTCTCTCGAATTTTTCATTTTCTTTAAACGTTTACATTTCTAAAAATTGTAGAAAGCCAAGGGTAGAATCCAAAGGTATTTTAGTTGATTGGAATGAGCACAAATTCTAATTATTTTATAGTAATCTGATAAAATCTGATTAAAAATCTGATAATCCGATGTCTATAATTCTGCTTAGAAGTAGTCAGTTCTAAAACAAGAATTCTCAGGAATACCCTCTGAATTAATGACACATTTCCCTTCAGACTTACATCTAATAGTAGACAGAGATTCAGATAATTCTGTCTCTGAATTGTCTCTAATCAATATGCATTTAATATGCTGAGCATTAGTGATATGTTAATCAAGTCCAAGACACCTGTTTAAATCCCACCATAATGAGATAACATATGCAAAAAGTAGCCCAGGACCAGGAAGCTTTGGTCCCTTCCTTTTCTCTTAGCAAGCACACAGGGATGATGGAGACAATGTTATGACTGCCCCTAGAAAATGTATATTCAAAAGCTGTCTCAAGTTAAAATGAGGAAGTGAAAATGAAAAAAAGACAAAGTAACAAAGAGAAATAAGCCCCTCCTAGGATGCCTATATGTTCACTTTCTTCCTCAGATGTAAAGACAGTACAAAACAATCCACCCAAAATAACCAAATCAGCCATGATTTAGTGTTAAAAGCCATTTGTTTTCTGATTAAAGCTAATGTCTTACGAAAGTTTGATTTTTATTTTAGTTTAAGTAAGAGAAACTTCTTAAATGCCTGGTGTATGGCTCAGAGTCTGGATCTTCTATGATATGCAAAATGATCTGGGCTTACCCTTCAGATGACTATTTTTCTTTTTCTTTGTTTAAAAAAGATTTATTTATTTTTAGAGTGAACAAGGACATGTGAGCTGGGGGAGGGGCAGAGGGAGAGAAGCAGACTCCCAGCTGAGTGTGGAGCCTGAAGCAGGGCTTGATCTCATGACCCTGAGATCATGACCAGAGCCAAAAACCAAGGGCTTGTTCCTTAACCAATTGAGCCACCCAGGCGCCCTCACGTGACTATTTGTTCTGTAGACATTTGCTTTGACTGTTGCTTTGTTGAATCTTCTTTATTAGAATGATATGAAATATGGCTGTATTTTTACAATCAGTGATCTTTCCTAACATTTGGATTTCTTACACATATGCTTGAGACCACTCACCACTCTCTAGACCATCAGGCAACCTCCCACCACAAATACCCACATGGCCTTACTGGGAATTAACTGATACACTGAGATACAAACTCACCCTGGCCCGGAGGGTCATGAGACAAGGGAATCAGATTGGGGGTCTAATGGTCAAATTAACAACCTCTGCTCTTGCTATCTATTCTTTGTTGTGGAAGTCTGACTTTCTCGAAGTGTGTTTTTAGACTGGTAAATGAGGCTATGCTTACATCCATATAACTGGTGGAAAACTGGAAAACTCAGTCTACCAGGTATTTTGCTTACACAATCCCTTATGGCCAGTTTGGCTAACTGATTTTACTGTGCCTATTCTTTTTTAATCCTGTTATATAAGATAATGTACATTAATTGAGGGAAATATACACAATACATTTAAGTACAGATAGGAATTTTTTTAAAAGCTCCAAATTTCTAAACAATTACTTTGTATGTCTTTGAAAAAATTCCTTGTCTATCTGTATGTATGTGTGTGTGTTTAACATATACTCTCTACATACTATTTTGTAACCTCTTTTTCTTACCCTCCAAAAAATCATGAGTATTTTCCTGGATTGTTAAATATTTTTTTGCATCATGGTTTTTGTTTTTGTTTTGTTTTTAAGATTTATTTATTTATTTTGGACAGAGAAAGAAAGAGTGATCAAGCAGTAGGGAGGAGCAGAGGGAGAGAAAGAGAGAGAAAGAATCTTAAGCAGACTCCCCTCTGAGTACAGAACTTGATTCCACAACCCTGAGATCATGACCGGAGCCTAAATCAAGAGTTGGACGCTCAAAGGACTGAGCCATCCAGGTGCCCCTCCAGCATGGTTTTAAATTATGAAATAGCACCATAATTTTTTTTTCATAGACCTATACCCTGGGGATAAAAATACATTATATGTTTATAAAAAAAATTTAAAAAAAAGAAATAGCGCCATAATTTTTTTAACCAGTACCCTGTTTTTATACAACTAGTGTTAATTATAAAATTATAAATACATAAAATACTAATGAAAAATCGTGTAGATAAGTTTTGTACATATATTACATTATTAGTATGAATTATAATCTTAATGGATTTTTACTTAAATAATATTGATGAAATTGACTAGTAATTGCATGAAGAAGCTCAAGTAAATTCCCTAAACAATTATTTATATTCTTTTAGTTTGGTATGACCCTCCTAAAAGCAGAATAATACCATCTTAAATTTCTGCAGTGAGGTATTTTTACATATATAAGCTCATTTTGACAGAAATACATCATCCCTATGTGCTTGCTAGGGGAAAAGAAAAGAGCTAACTTCCTAGTTCTGAGCTAGTCTTTGCATATGTTATCTCATTGTGGTGGGATTTAAACAGGTGTCTTGGACTTGATTAACATATCGCCATGACTCACAGTATTAAATGCATATTGATTAAAGGCAATTCAGAGACAGGAGTGTTTGAAGCTTTATCTTCACTTCCATGTAAGTCTGAAAGGACATGTGTCATTAATTCAGAGTCTTCCTGAGAATGTATGTTTTAGTAGCTAACTACTTCCAAAAAAGAAACAGGTATTATTGGGTGTAAATTTTATCAGATTACTACAAAGGATTCAGAATTTATGTTCACCCCAATCAGCTAACTATCTCTAGATTCTGTACTAGTCATTGCGTTTGCTTCACCTTCTTTTCTCATATCAAGAGACTCTTCTCCAGGAGACCGCCCTTAACAGGGAGGCACGGCATGGAGTTTTTGAAAGATCTTTAGTGGTCCATTTGGATTTGTAGAATAGCATTCATTTGGGTATAGTTATCAGATATCTCTTGGGACTTAGTTGAACTGGAACTCAGAAAAATACCTGAAGCCTCCAGTCAATCTTTTCCTAATTGGGTTCCCTGCAACTCATTACTTCTAGTGAGGGCTATTAATTCCCAATGCTGAATTTACAAAATAAATTCTCTAGAATCACCCTTTAAACCTTCTGCACTCTTTGGAACCTGAAATGCAAAAGATTTCTCTGGGTGGAAAGCAAGTCAACTTATAGCATATCTTAACCTCTTTAGCAGAAGTCTGGAGGATATTGAATCTATACAACAATACTTTGTGGAAAAGACTGCACATGGAAACCAACCATGGACTTCCAATGCATGTTTTTATAGAACAAATCATATGCTTCGGTATCATTGTAGTAGCGAATAGATTGTATGGGAATGCAGGCCATTTTGGAAGAGATCAACTGTTTGATTAACTATAGAAGTAATCAGTGAATTGGAACAAATGCTTATTATAGTTTGTCTATATACATCCTATATCAGCCCTAGATAAATAGGATGTAAAGAAGATATGAGTATGTTCAGCAATATGTAATTTAAAAAAAAATATTTTATTTATTTATTTGGCAGACAGAGATCACAAGTAGGCAGAGAGGCAGGCAGGGAGAGAGGAGGAAGCAGGCTCCCTGCTGAGCAGAGAGCCCGATGTGGGGCTCGATCCCAGGACCCCAGGACAATGACCTGAGCCAAAGACAGAGGCTTAACCCACTGAGCCACACAGGTGCCCCAGCCATATGTAATTTGATAACAAATGTTTTTACTAACACTGTATTCAGTACTATTCACTGGAATTTTGAGTAGTGAAGACTTAAAGAAATTGCTTTCTTATACTTCAGATCTGGGTCAGTTAGATTATTGAATGGAGAAAGAAAGGCTCAAAATTTTGAGCCCTTTGGGGACCAAGAAATATGAAGTATGTGAAGTAAAAAGATAGCTAAGTTTCATTATAAATCTGAATGGCTCTTTAGTAATTAAAGCCTACCCCAATTGTCCTGAAGCTGTCCAGCTGGAGTAAACCTTGGCAACCTTGTCTACTTCCCGTGGAAAAACCAGTTCCACCCCGGTATGACAGAATTGAAGGAACTCATGAGGGGCCTTTGGCCTAACACCATACTGCATTCCTTCTTCGACATCCACTGAGTAGGCAATTGGGCCATCCAAAAAACACTCCCTCTCAGAAAAGTGAAGATGAGCGACGGATACAGAAAACCATAACAACGATGAATCTTAACAATAAACAGTGGAAAAGTTGTTCAACTTGAGTCATGGCTTTCAATTTGCAGGTTCACGCAGGGAGGAGAATTAGTAATGTCTAGAGAATGAATACGTGAGACTAAAAATGTGCCTTCGGATATATGGGATCATCTTTTAAACAAGGTCCCGATTCTGCCATGGAGTGAGTTCTGCTAGAAAAGCCACATTGCAGTGTTGCTACCTTTAAATGTACCAGTTCACTTCCTTTCTTTTTATCAGTTCTGTTATACTTATACTCCCCAACTTGTGAGCACCTTTCTGTGTATATACCAATGGCTCCAGTTGGTTTGCTTTACTGGTTTAATCTGGGAGATCTAGAATTCTATTAATTGATTTTTGGTTCTGGTTTTGTCTTTAACAACAAACACAAACATAGAAACAAAAAGTTGGCATTGCTTTAAGGGATACTGGCTGTCATATCAAACCATTTTTTCGAACATAATATAAGACTGTGCAGTTTTAGCATCAGGCTTAGTAATTACATGAGTGCCATTTTAATTAAACCAACTAATGTTCTCTCAGTGCCTATTAGAGCCTATAAAGCTAGGAAGCCTAAATTTATTGTGCTCTCCTATGAAGGAAGACAGCATACCTCAGAAGTGTACACTGTATTTTGGTTTGATGGTTATGGTGGCCAGAAGTATCAACTTCGGTTCTAAAACCCTGAGGTGAAATAGAACACACTTCAGTTCGTGGTGATTGTTAATTTAAAACAAATAAAATAGAACAATCTTATGTGACACTGTTTAAGGAGCTAATGCAAGGAGTGATCATAGATTTCGAAAGTAAACTCAACAAGGCAAATGTCTATTAATAATAAGAATCATGAGAGACTATGGACTCTGAAAAAACAATCTGAGGCGTTTGAAGTGGTGGGGGTGTGGGAGGTTGGGGTACCAGGTGGTGGGTATTATAGAGGGCATGGAATGCATGGAGCACTGGGTGTGGTGATAAAATAATGAATACTGTTTTTCTGAAAATAAATAAATTTAAAAAATTAAAAAAAATAATAAGAAGAAGAATACTCATAAATGGTGGTCTCTGAGTTGATGACCTAAATAAGCTTATGGCTAGCCAATTAGAGCTTTGCTGTAATGTTGCTGAGCCAAACTGCACAAGATAAAAATGTATCACCCACCTTTAGGAGTAATGCATCCATATTCTTTAACAGAAATGCTTTATATACATTATATAAAGGAGAGGGAATGAAATTACAAGATATTCATCAAAATATTTTTATATTGCTCTGTCATAAGAGCTGTTACAGGCTAGTGTTTTGTCATACTTCTGTTAGAAAAGAGAGGACATTCTCATTTCAGGGCCCCATTTAAGAAATGAGGTGGGATTGGATGTCATCACTACTGATCATTCACATATAAAAGAGAAAAGTGGGTTGTCCAGTTCCTAGAGAAATGAGATAAAAAAGTACCCGTCTCATCTCTGGCAGTCTCTTTAGGATTTAACTTTCTTGATATAATCCAAAGAAAGAAGCCCCTCAACAGAAAGATGGCTGAAAATCCAACATGTGATATACACAAATAATACCTAATATTATCTAGAGCAGAAACTAAAAGAACTTGTAGAAAATCCTTTTTGGCTCATCTTGGAGCTCTTAAGTGTTCCCTCAATGCTTATGAAATGAGCAGGTTAATTAAGGCAAAGCCTAGAAAAGAGAAGGGACTCTCCCCTGATCTTTCGCCAAGAACGCTCTTTAAATACTTCCCAACCATCTGGCAAGGTAGCATTATATCATCATTATTTCACAAACAAGGAAATTGAGGCTGCAAAATATCAGACATCTTTCAATATCACCCTGCAGGGAGGTACTACAGGGGAAGCCTTGTCTCCTGGCTCTGTGTGGTGCTTTGTCAAATGAAGAGTGAAAATGGCTAGATAATTGGGAAAGACAATGAACAAAGAGTATGTACATACTTAGTTAAATAAATTAGATGATTTGAAAACTAGAAGGAAAGTGACTTTTTTGTCACTGCTATAAATCCCAGGACCTCCCGCCCCCAGGCAAAGTGGAGGCATTTGTCTCTTCAAAAAGAAATGAGACCTTCTTTGGATTAGAAATGAAGATCCCCGGTTATTTCCTTACCCTATCATAAATAAAGGTGTGATACCTCTTGAAAATAAGAGTATGCAATCATAAATTCCGGTTGGAATTGCTGAAATAAATATGAAGTTACTTAGTTTTCTGGATTTGGAGTTGTTTGGGTTCCAAGAACCAAGTTCTTTCTGACTGCAAACATGTTAGGCTTTGGTGAGTCATAAACCTTTTTATCTCTGATGCTAACACAGGTCTGCACATTTTAGAAAACTTTTTTTTTTTTTTTTTGGAATCAACCCTAGAAATATTTTTGGAGCCAGACAGCATAATTACTCTCATTTTTTAGTCAACCGTGCCTGACTATTGAACAAAGACAAAACTGTTATTAGTCATATTGCAAATCTTCTGTCCAGCCCAAAGTGGTTTCGAATTATTTATACATAGTAAAAACTTAGGACATTTTCAAAGGACAAATATCTGACCTCTTATGTATATTCAAAATAATATCCCAAAGTGTGGGAAGACAGTTTCTAGAAAGGAGCTCCAACAATTAGAGAACAATGCCAGGGCAATTTGAACAGTTGCCTCCAAGGTGACTTTAAGTGACTACATTCACTTGAGTGTTTGGGTTCTCAGAAATGCTTATATAATTAGTTTAAGAATTCTTCTCACCGTGAAACTTTCTTCAAATAAAATAATGGCTTAAAGTGTCATTAATTTCAATAGTAATTTACCATTTTGATTATTTATTATTAGAGTTTAACACCATGATTTTTTTTCTTTCCAATTGAGATACACCTTCTAGTAAAGGACACAAATCTCATGTGGATACTGGAGGGATTTTAACATATGTATGTATACGTCCATGGAGTCAACACCAAGATCAAGATATGGAAGGTTTCCAGCCCCCCACAAGGCTCCCCACGTTTCCCACTAGTCAGTACCTCCATCCGGGGATGACCACTAAACTGACTTCTAATCCCAATAGGTCAGTTGAGAAATTCTGAATTTGATATAAATGTGATCCTACAGTTGTGCTCTGACATATCTTTTTCTACTTTACATCATGCCTATGATATTCATCCCCTGTTGTTGTATGTAACAGTATCCTGTTACTTTTAATATTCCATTTTATGACTAGACCCCGGTTTGTTGAATTATTCTACTATTGTGATGTTTGTTTTTTTTACAGTTTAGGACTGCTACGGATAAAGCTGCTGGAGGCACTCTTGCATGTGCCTCTGGGGGAATCCAAGCACTCATTTCTATGGAGTAAATTACCAGGAGAAAAATTGCTTCTTATGTTTAACTTTCATAAGCACTGCCAACAAGCTTTCCAAAGTGTTTGTATGAATTTACACTCTTGTCTCTTCTAAATGACATAAAAGGAAAGACCATTTGAGCAACTGACCTTTCTATATCCATCGTTATTCCTTTACATACGCTGTTTAGTTCAGTTTTGTTTTGTTTTTTGAGGGAAGCTTAGAGATTTTTAAAACCAAATTACTGCCACGTTATTTTCTTCCTTGCTTTCTTAGACTATTTCTAATCCAATGGATTGATAAAGCCTGCATCTTTTTTCTTGCTATTTTCTCTGGAGATAGAAGGTGGTGCCTTTAATGGCACTTTACTGTGGATTTCCGTGTCCTGTGTTTGCAATGGGGGCAAGTCACTGGCAAGAAAGTGGGCCATGCTCTTCTCTTTCACCACCTGCATGTGTGGAAAAGACTCTGAGCAGCAGCAGTGGTGGGGAGTGGGTGGGACTTACCATTTGTGTGAGCAGACAGGAGCCTCGGGAGGTTTGGTGAAGGCAGGATGTCATTAACAGCATCTCATAAAACTCAGAGAAGTAGAGGGACAAACTCCATTCCAAACCCCACGCTTGCCAGTTTCTCAGCCTTCATCATCTCTCATCACTACTTAGGACTTCATCATTAACTTGCCCAGCTAATTACCCTTTGATGAGGCCAAGGTTCTAATTCTTAGTCAAGAAAACAAAATATCACTGGTGGCTCTTTCCAGCTGTATGTTTTAGTGATTCCAGATGTGCAAATCAAAGAAATGTTGGCAACAATGCACTGACCAAATAAAAAGGAAATGAAATGTGCAGACTGTTTTCTAAACATTTCAAAGACCCTGGAAATCCAACCAACACCAAAATCAATATTTGCATTTTAATCTTTGTTAATTTGAACTATTAGAGCCTGTATCAAAGATAAAGGCCATTTGAAGTTGAATTTCCTTATTTTCTCCCATTATTATTTTTGTCCTTACTACTGTTTTGTAAAACACTGTGGAGGAAGCAGATATTTGATTTAAATCTTTCATTCTCAAAATAAATATCCTCCTTTTCTGGGAACATAAATCAGGAATCCCGAAATGGGAGTTCTGTTTATAATATGTTATCCTATTATACATGGCTTTAATTTTTGCTTTTAATATAATGAACCTAAACTGAAATCAGTTGGTATTAATTTCATATATGTGTACTGGATGTAACAACCAAATAACAAAATAAAACTATAATGACTAGCAAAATGTTATAATACAATTAAAAAATTATTGCCTCATTACAAAATAATAGAAATGATAATAGTGTTGTATGATGTGATCATAGCAATAGCCCATGCTAGTTTATAATTTGGCTGTCTGATCAGTCCACCCAAATAGAACATAAGAATGAGAAATTAAGAGGGATACAAGAGCCACTGTGTAGGATAACCAGACACATCAGAAGTCAGAGCTTATATGCTTACTAAAATTAAACTTTTTTCAGTTTCATTGATATATAATTGATATATATCACTGTATACATTTAAGGTGGACTGCATAATGGTTTGACTTACATATATTGTGAAATCATGACCCCAATAGGTTTAGTTAGCATCCTCACATGCTTAAAAATCGCTCCAGCCTTCCACTCAGGGCCCATTTACTCATAACTTTATGTGCAGTCCTAACCAACTATGCAATTGGCTTTCAAACACACAGTAGAAGAGGAACCAAAGATCAGTGAGAGACTGAAATAGTGCCATAGACGAGCACATGAATGGTAGTAAGAAATGATAGCTATTACCAAAAAAAATAATAGTTCTAAGAAGTAAACAAGCAATAATAATAATTATTATTACTTAAGAAGCATAACTAGTTGTAGCCCTTTTGCTTCAGGGAAACAGCTTACCTGCCTCAGCTACATCTTTTTTTAAAATTTGATTTAATTTAATTTAATTTAATTTTTTTTTCAGTGATCTATAATGCGTTGTTTATGCACTACATCTTTTTTTACTCTAGTGATGGTTGCAGTGACGGGCTGCAGGCAGCCTGAGAGCCCCTTGCTTGGGTTGCATTGTAGGGATCTCTTTCTGCTCTGTTTCTATGGTGTTGCCACAGGAACACCACAAGGAGCCCTTTTTGCTCAGAAGCAAACCCGGATTTAACACTCCTGGAGGCCGCCTTTGACCTACGGGGCAGAGTCAGTGGATAAATAGCCCCCTCTTCTGTCCCTCGGGTAGATAATACTGAACCTTTACCTTCAGAAGGTCCCAAGTCAGGATGAAGCCCTGTTGGCCACGGGAAGAGTGTGAGCATGTGAGGATGACCCATGGACTGACTCTCCAGCTGCTTCTCAGTTCCATTCTTCCCTGTCCTTGACCTCTATTCCTTGTGATTTTTTTTCCCCCGAATTAATGACTTGTGTGCAAGCACTTGTCTCAGGCTCTGTTTTTCCAAAGAATCTATAGTACGACAGTTGATACCTAGAAATAATTCCAAAGAGCAGACTCTCAGAAGGGATTCAAGAATTTAGTCATTTGTTTTCTGCCTGACAATTAGCTTTGTCACACAGCCCACAAGATACAGCTGATGTCAGGGGTGTCTGTGGTGACTGGATGTCATTCCCAATAGAAGAGTCACGGCAGAAACACTTAGTAGTCCCGTAGTCTACAGCATGTCTGGGCCTTATGTAGCAGAAAACTACTCACTTTTGGCAAAGCAGCATCTAGCCTACTAGAGACTGGGCTCCTACCATGGGACATTAAGTGACTAATCTGAGTCTACATGATTCCATCATATCTGCCAAGTCATAAGGTCAGACAGATGCCCCAATAATCAATTATTTTATGGAAGTGGTACGTCTGATGATAGTTGGGCCCCAGTAGATTTGGAGGACATAAAAAGTTGATAAACAGGTCATCCTTCCCCCCATGTCACCTCTCTCTGTCATATTACTGCCTTTCCCTCACCCTACACTTTTGGCCACATAGAGGTTAATAATGCCCAACCAACAGAGGAGAAAAACCCTTAGGCCTGCGACAGAGATAGGCCAGACTGTTGCATCGGAACCAGCTAACAATAATCTACAGTCCCAGGCAAAGTAGGCACTGAAATGGTGGTGAAGGTAAGTTCTCTCATTTGACCAATCTATGAGCTGAGAAATTCAGTCTCTGAATGGGGAGTACAGATTTGGGTGAACAACAGCAGTCTTACCAACTCCTTCTCCCTACATCCTTCTGCCAAATTATTTGATCCTTACCATGTGGCAGATATTATTCTACTCAATTTTTATACTTAACTCTGCCAATCAGGTATTATTTTGATATATGCATTTTTCTATTAAATAACTGAGATATGTTAAGTTATTTGCTTAGGGATACAGCTGGTAAGTGAGTTATATACTCCATAGTCCATGCTCATTCTACTGTAATGTATTAACTATAAAGTATAAGAGCATATACTGTGGTTTTCGAATGGTGATTCTAGGCTAAGAAAAATTAAATTTCATTTACCATACTGCTCAAGAATATTAGGAGATATACAATATACTTGAACACAAAATCAAAGCTGGTTTTCATCTAGACCAGCAGTTTGCAATTTATATTCCAGGGAGCCCCATTGCATGAGTGTCCTGGTTATATTACGGGTCCGAGGCAGTCTTAACAGGGGGCAATATGAGCCTCCTTTCCTGTATAATAGCATTCTCACTTTCCCATTCTAAATGTGAGTGTTCTACATGAAATTAAATTTGAAAAAAGAATTTACTGATATAAAAATAAAATGTATAAACTATAGTTGGAAAGCTTCACATGTACTATACAGATAGATCGAAATACTGGACTTCTCCATGTTTGGAAGGTAACTCACACATTAATTCTTTGAAGTACCAGCAATTTCTAGCCCAACAATAAGCTATTACTGTGTACCCAGCTAACAGTATCTCTGCCATTACATGTTAACATCAGAGTCAGCTGGTCTATAATATTATAATGATGTTCTTATCTAGTAATATAAACAAACATTTCGGGGCACGTGCACCCGAATGTTTATAGCAGCAATGTCCACAATAGCCAAACTATGGAAAGAACCTAGATGTCCATCAACAGATGAATGGATCAAGAAGATGTGGTATATATACACAATGAAATACTATGCAGCCCTCAAAAGAAATGAAATCTTGCCATTTGCGACAACATGGATGGAACTAGAGCGTATCATGCTTAGCAAAATAAGTCAAGCAGAGAAAGACAACTATCATATGATCTCCCTGATATGAGGAAGTGGTGATGCAACATGGGGGCTTAAGTGGGTAGAAGAAGAATCAATGAAACAAGATGGGATTGGGAGGGAGACAAACCATAAGTGACTCTTAATCTCACAAAACAAACTGAGGGTTGCTGGGGGGAGGGGAGTTGGGAGAAGGGGGGTGGGGTTATGGACATTGGGGAGGGTATGTGCTTTGGTGAGTGCTGTGAAGTGTGTAAACCTGTACCCCTGGGGATAAAAATATATGTTTATAAAAAATAAAAAATTAAAAAATAAAAATAAAAACAAACATTTCTTTGATATAACTTTAGACCTGTGTCCAGGCTTGGGCTTGGCTTTTTGTGGTTGTGGGAGTGAAATGTTCAGACAAATAATATTTTTAATTGGCAGATGCCTAGCTCCCCATCTGCCCTCTCTCTGTCTGCAATAAAAAGTTCTAGCAGTTACCCTGTGGCACTGAGCAATGCCAGAGACATGAGATTTGACGGTCTCTAGGCCTAAAATGTGCAGAAAACACTTAAACAAGTGGCGATAAGAAGGTCTTAGAAGTTTGAGGGCAACTTTTTGGAGGCAACGGCTGCAGAACATGTCCAAGTATCAAAGTTCGCACTCAGTAGTAGGAAAGGACACCTACAAAATACAGGCTCATTTTCCTAAGCCACAGAGCAGCCTAATGAATTCATTTGGGTGCTGAGTTGTTTGAATGTCCTTAGAATTGTTGGAAGGCAGACTCCAAGGTCACACTGAGTTGCATTAGCCTTCAGGCTTACTGATTCTTTGGAAACATGCAAGAGTCCACAGCTTCACAATAAGAACAGCAAAGTTTTCAGGTTTTAGGCAGGCTAGATTTTTTTCCAAGGTCATCTTTTTATATTTCTTTCCTCTTTTCCTATTTAGGTTATAGCTTTTCACCAAACCAAGTAAGCCCCTTTTGGATAATTTGCCTCCTAATAAAATCAATTCACCTTCCCCTGACCTCTGCAGCCAATTACACTATGTTTTTTAACTCCCCAAATTACAATTTTTCAAAATCTGCTGTGAGTATGAAGGAATAAATCCTGTCATTAAAAAAAGCTTCAAATTAAAAAAAAAAAAAGTTCTGCCTGAAACACAATATGAGCTCTGGTGCCTGGGTGGCTTGGTCAGCTACGTGTCTGCCTTCGGCCCAGGTCATGATCCCAGAGTCCTGGTCCTGGGAGTCCTGGATTGAAGCTCCACATTTGGCTACCTGTTCAGTGGGGCATTTGCTTCTCCTTCTCCCTCTGCCCTTCCTCTCTCTCTCTCTCAAAATGGATAAATAAAATCTTTAAAACACACACACACGCACAATATGGCAGAAACAACGAAGACCCCATCCTTCCTCCTGAAGAGCCTAGACTCCTCCCCCCAACTGCTGAGGCAAATGCTACAAAGCCAAGTAGACAGTTTCTCTTCTTCACATGCAGTCCCTGTCCCCAAGCTTGAGTGTTCTGTGGATTGGGGTCATTGAGGACTGGGGTTGGGAAATCCCGGAAGTGAGGAGGAATTCATTTGGACAACTAAGATTTACTCTCAGAAGGGAAACAAAAATTAGCTCCAGGAGAAGCGGCCACCAATGGGCAGCATGAAGGAAGTAGTTGGAGTAACAAGGGAGAGGGGCTGGGTGTAGCTTACACCTGATTGGCAAGTTAGGGTGTAGAGAACTGAGGGGTGGGCAGAAAGGAAAGCTCAGTACCCAGGAGCCTAGGGAAGCAGTCAGTCCTTCTGAATCCCTATGCGCCAGCACCATTCCCCTTGCCAGCGGTTCTCAATCTCTGTCTCTTGTTACAAAGTGGATTCTGATTCCATGAGTCTGGCTTGGGGCCTGAGAATCTGCCTTTATGACTCACTCCTAACTTGATGTTACAGTAACAAGTTCATACAACCACTGCTCCTATTCTCTTCAGTGTTCTTCCAGAACAATTACCAAATGTACTATCACAATAGGTACCAGTTTTTAAAAAGATGTAATAACACACTGTTTCAGCCAGTATCCTCCAGAGAAACAGAGCCAACAGAAACAATCTATATATACCAAGAGCCGAGAGAGACTGATTTTAGGATATTCACTCACACAGTTGTGAGGACCAGCAAGGCTGGATCTACGGGGGCAGGCTGGCCATTAAGAGTTGATGTTGTAGTCTTAAAGGAGAATTCCTCCTCCAGGAAACATGTCTTATTCTTAAGGACTTCAACGGATTATATGAGGCTTACCCATATTATCAAGGGTGATGTGCTTTCTTTGAAGACAACTCATTATAAATATTAATTATACCTACAAAATACCTTCACAGGAATAGCCAGATCAGTGTTTAAACAAACACCTGAATACGATGGTCTAACAAAGTTGACCCCCAAACTAATCATCACACACACTACATAATTTTCAGCAAATTTACTTTTTCCCCCCTAACATGTCTTACCAATAGCTACATTGCATTCTATTTGTTGTATGTCTGTATCATAATCAAATAAGTAGTCTTTTATTGTTGGGTGTTTTACTCTTCAGTATTACAAAAATGCTGCAATGAACATTCTTGAGAAAAAAATCTTTAAGTCCAAGTGTGAATATATCTGCAGTATAATTATTTAGACTAGAAAATATTGGGCAAGGAGTATGCAAAGTTTTACTTCTCATAACAATTGGCAAATTGTTTTAAAAAAAATAGACTTTGCTAATTTATACACTCAGTAGAAATGGGTAAAACTTTGTTTCTACACATTCTCAATGACACATTATATTACAAAAATATTTTCAACTTTGCCCTTCTGATACATGAAAAACAATGTCTCTCATTCAATTTTAATTTTGTGGATAATCGTTTTCTTCTTACATTTAGAGGCTATTTGTATATCTTTTTTTTTTCTGTGTCTAGAGCCCAGTTTCCTGAGGTCTTTAGAATTTTTCTAATTGATTTAAATTCAATATATCTTATGAATATTAATCATGTTCTTATATATATAGTACAAATATATCTTGTTCTGTTGTGTTGCTTGCATTTAACTTTAATTATATTTTAAATCATGCAAATATTTTAATTTTATGCAAATATATTAGTCTTTAATTTTCTAACTTTTGGGTTTTGTGTCTTGTTCCACAGAATTTCCCTCCAAGAAAATATAAATTTTCCTTTATTTTCTTCTACACTATATGGCATCTCATTTTGTGTCAAAATCTTTGAACCATCCTGTTTATTTTGGTGTGAAGAGTATAATAGAGATGAGCTCTTTTCCTTCTTTTCTGGCTAGCCAGTTATTCAAAACCCATTTATTTGATAATCCATTTTTTAAAAAGATTTTCTCCATTATTTGAAAGAGATAGAGTGAGAGAGATAGAGCATAAGAGAGGGAAGTCTGAGGGAGATGCAGACTCCCAGCTGAGGAGGGAGCCTGACGTGAGGCTCGATCCCGAAATTATTCTGGGATCATGACCTAAGCAGAAGGCAGCTGCTTAACCAACTGAGCCACCCAGGTACCTTCTTTGATAATCCATTTTTTAAAAAAGATTATTTATTTATTTATTTGACAGAAAGAGAGAGAGAGAGAGAGATCACAAGTAGTCAGAGAGGCAAGCAGAGGGGGAGGAGGAAGGAGGCTCCCTGCTGAGCAGAGAGCCTGATGTGGGGCTCAATCCCAGGACCCTGAGATCATGACCTGAGCCGAAGGCAGAGGCTTAATCCACTGAGCCACCCAGGTGCCCTCATTTTTTTTTTAAACACATACTAAATTCCACCATGTATGGGCTCTACTTATGAAATACCTATCCTGGAAATTCCATTATATAATATTTTTTACTTTTTCAAATAATATGTCTAAGAAGAGCTAGCCCCCCTCATTATATTTACATTTTGAAACTTTTAACATAGTCTTATTTAAATCAGTGTATCTGTTTTGAATTAATTAAGGAAGAATGTCCATCTCATGCGTTCTCAACAGGATGATATCACTCTTTTTTTTTTAATTTGTTTATTTATTTATTTTTTCTTTTTTTTTAATTTTTTATTTTTTATAAACATATATTTTTATCCCCAGGGGTACAGGTCTGTGAATCACCAGGTTTACACACTTCACAGCACTCACCAAAGCACATACCCTCCCCAATGTCCATAATCCCACCCCCTTCTCCCAAACCCCCTCCCCCCAGCAACCTCAGTTTGTTTTGTGAGATTAAGAGTCACTTATGGTTTGTCTCCCTCCCAATCCCATCTTGTTTCATTGATTCTTCTCCTACCCACTTAAGCCCCCATGTTGCATCACCACTTCCTCATATCAGGGAGATCATATGATAGTTGTCTTTCTCTGCTTGACTTATTTTGCTAAGCATGATACGCTCTAGTTCCATCCATGGAACAGAATAGAGAGCCCAGAGAGAGGATGATATCACTCTTAAAGAATCAAAAATTGGTTCTTGGAGATGAAAAAACTTAATATTTTTTTTAAAGATATATTTATTTATTTATTTGTTTGTTTATTTATTTGACAGAGAGAGAGATCACAAGTAGGCAGAGAGGCAGGCAGAGAGAGAGAGGAGGAAGCAGGCTCCCTGCTGAGCAGAGAGCCCGATGCGGGACTTGATCCCAGGACCCTGAGATCATGACCTGAGCCGAAGGCAGCGGCTTAACCCACTGAGCCACCCAGGCACCCTGAAAAAACTTAATCTTTAAAAAAAAAAAAAAAAAACCTTAGGTTCTAAAGTACAGATATATATGCACAGTATGTAAACATATTTAGTTTATTGGTGGTATTAACATTTAATGGGATAGAACAATTAAGAAAAAAGAAATGTCTGTAAAGGGTGGTTATAATGAAAGAGTTGAGAACACTGTTTATTTATGTAAAGTTGGTCAATCTTATCTAAAAACAAGTCAATTCTTGATTCTCATTTAATGTTTTAGCCTCCAGCGCAGAATATTAAAATTTTCTTCAAATAGATCCAACTGTTTATTTCTAGATGCTTTCTTTTTTTCATAAATCTTCATTGAGGACAACAAGTTTTGTATGTTAATCTTTATATACCAATCTACAGAATTTCTAATTGTAGTGTGTTATAGTTATTTCCTCTCGTCTCCCAGTATTGATTTAATCTGCAAATAATGAAAAACATAACTAACACCAATCATGGTAGATATCCTTAGGGTGAATATGAATTTAATGGAAATTTTTTTCTAATATTTCACCATTAAGTCCATGATAATTTGGTTATAATTAGGGATTTATTAATCTATTTATGTTTAAAAAGTTTTAAAAGAATTTTATCAAATGCTTCTTTGACATTCATGGAGATGATCAAATGATTACTCTCCTTAAATCTATCAATATAACCTTAACCCTGTTGAGTTCCATATATTGAGCCATCCCTGCATTCCTGATATGAACTCTGTCTGGTATGATATTGTTCTTGTAATAAGTGACTGTAATTTATTTGCTGATACTTAACTTCTGACTTTTGCAGCAATAATATAGGTGAATTGTATAGACTGAATTGAAAGTTATATATGTTTTAGCATAAACTAATTTCTTTTGGGTTTATAAATCACTTGTACCTGGAATGTATTAATATATTGCTATTAGGTTAACCTGTTAACTGAATGCTTCCGTCAGCACACCACGTCACCTCAGACCTGGTGCAGCTTCTCTGTCCTCCTCCCCACAAACTGAACCCCCTCACCAGAAACTGTCTCTGTAACGCCTTACATATACGCAAAGCCAGGAAACATGGAGCCTTGTTTTCTGAAGCCAGTCTTCAAATAAAACGTTTTCTTTAGATTAAAATGTTGAAAAAAATATATATACCATACCATCCTATTTTGTCAGGTTTTAGTAATAGTGGCTTCATAAAACAAATACATAAACTTTCCTTGTTTCCTTTCTATGCTCACAGACATCTTTAAATAGGATACAAGTTTCTTAATTCTTATGGACTTTATATATTGGCCAGTAAAAATGTACGGGTCAGGCATTATTCATTATGGATGATTTTTTGACAACTTTTTGGCTTTCTTTAATTTCCTGTCTTTGGTTTTGGTTATTTATCCTTTATTTCCCAGGTTTCTAATTTATTTTTATAGAGTTGAATAAACTATTCTTCTAAAATTATTTTCAGTTTCTCTGTAGCTATGCCTGTTTCCTTTATTGTGACATGTGATTTTGTGCTTCTGTGTTTTTCAAGCCCCTCTCCACATAGGCATCATTTTTATTCTCCTCCCCTCCCCCACAGCCTCTGCCTCTTTCCTTCTCTGCCTCTCACTCTTGCATTATCTCTTTCCCCTTTTTTAGTCTCAATTAACCCACTCTTGAACCCAGTTACTAATTTTATTTTTTGTTTGTTTCCTATTTTATAATTCATTTATTACTACTTTCATAATTACATTCTTTCTCTTTTTCCTTAGGTTTATTTTGTTGTTTTCTCCCAACTTTTTAATTTGATACTTTGTTCATTTTTTTGTGGTGGGGGAAGACATTTATTTTTGTGGGTGAAAGAGAATTTTTTAAAAATGTCACATGAAATGGATTTCTGCAGTGTTCTTTGGGATTTATAAGTAAGATCTGGAAATGATTCTTTTACTCTTCATATGATATACTGTTTTCATTTCAATATTACACAATACCAAAATCAGACCACATGAACCCCATATCTACTAAGGTTTTAAGCATTATTCAAATTGACTTTAAAAAGATACTTTTTCCAACATTTAATGACACAAGGTTCAATGATCTCATGAGTTCCCTAACCTTAAGGTCCTTCTTTTCTATAGCGCAGGTCACTTGACCTTCACCTTTAGGTGATTAAGGAGCTCTAATTTAACACGTAGGGCACACAACAGAAAGTTTTCCTTGTCCTGCTCTGACCTTGTGATCCCATTCTAATGTGGCATTTCTTGCTAGGGAAGTCTTTACCTTGTACCTCTGATCGGCAAATAGCTCACTGTCTTATTACCTGCACTTGAGTACTTCTCTTGATAACACATCTGCTATCAATCTCCATTAAGGTGATGTTTGGTCTTGATCTCCATGACCTTTTTTCAACCTGCCATGCAGTTACAAGACTGTTGCTCTGACACTGTCCTGAAAGGGTGGGCCTTGTTATTCATTGACAGACTTCCAAACCTTCATTTTTTTGCTCACTCATTCATCCAGCATGTATCGGGTGCCTACTTTATTCAAACAGTGAGCTAAAAGCAGAGAAAGGAAAAAGCAAGATGTGGTCTCTTCCTTCCAGTAGCATCCAATCTAGTGGAAGGTGACCCAATGACATGCGCCTGCAATACTGTTTAAATCTAGGCTTTTGAGTACTGAGTTCTGACATGATATTCTAAAACCTCTTGCTGGTTTTGCTGTTTGTTTATCCCAAGACACTTGGAAAATTTCCAAATTTACAAACACTGCTATTAAAGTTAATTTTTTTCTAAGAAAAATGTACACCACGACAATTAGAGAACAAAACTGTGGCACCAAGCTGGAGACACATGACATCCAAGTATGTATCTCAACAGAAATGACAAATGATTACATGGTATGACCCAGTGGTCATTAGCAAATAGTAGAAACTGTGTTTGTCAAGTCCAAGGAGGCCAAGGGTCTTCTGCATATCAGAATCTCATTGTAATGTGACAAAACAAGGCATGGGATTATTTCTAAAATGACCCATTGGTTGTGATTAATAAGGGACTTTATTGTTGAGAATGAGCATCAGAAGGAATTTATCCTGTTCTTTCCCTTATAACGTGGTTCCTAGCCGGCATCCCAGGGGTGGCATTTGAGTAAAACTCTAGTATATTATTATGAAGCAGAGAGGAAGTAACGCACTAACTAGACCCACTTTTTAAAATTTCTCAGAGTAAAACTTTTGACACAATGCCAAACATCCGGATGAAAACTGAAGAAAAACAAAAACAGCTCTCCAGATGTTTTCCCTAAGTAAATGTATAGGAGTTACTGTTCCTATCCTTTCTTTTTTGAAATAACTTATGCAGCAAAAGGGAACAAGAACCAGATAAAATATTAGGGTCAACAAAGACCATGTTGACCTTTTAAGAGGAAAACAAAGCACAAGTGATTTTGGATGATCAGGATAACACAAGGAAGTCACCAAAATCTCGCCTTGGTGGATATGGTAGGTTAACTTTTTAGCCCAGATTTTTCACTCCTTTGTGGATCCTTGCCTCACAAAACCTTGCATTTCCTCTTACTATAAAAAGAGGGCACTTCTTGGCCTCTTGACTTTGGGTCAATGGGACATTAGCAAACATGATTTATGCAGAGGCTTGAAATGTGCTTGTGTAGTTGGACTTAACCACTTCCACTTTCATCATGAGAGAAATAACCCCAGGTAGCCCACTGGTCTAGCAAAGATGAGAGATTTGTGGAGTACATCTGTTCTCAACCTAAGTTTCAGAGTTTAGAGCCAAGTCCAGCCGCGATCAGTCAGTTCCTGGACAACCTGTGGTTGTGAGAGAGAATAAATAATTGTATTTTAAGCCACTAAATTTTGGGGTGTTTTGTTATACAGCAATATTGTAGAAATAGTTGACCTCCGGCATAAAGCCAAAGCAGATTGAAGATGGCGGGATGTCTAGAACAGAGTGTTTCCCATTGGCTTCCACCTACTGATAGTGATGCTATCAGCTAGAAATATCTGAGGCATTCACCTAGTCCCGTATTAATTGTGGCAAGACCCCACAAACATTTCCCAACCAGAGCCAATGTTGTGGTTGACCAACCCTTGTGGTTCTTGTTATGATTGCAAGATGCACCTTAGCAACACCTATCAGCAAACTTAGAAAAAACAAAGTTTATTACTCACAGGCTCTGAGCAGACACAGCATGCCCAAGAGCCACAGTGAGGTCACAGGGGGAGACAAAGAACCAGGACCTGGGGATCTGTGTCTATTGAGATGGACGGTGGGGAGACTAGGGTTTTGTGGGTTCACTCTTTATTGGAGAATTTAAAACATAAAAGCAGGAATGGGCATGAGAGGGGGAAGCATGTTTATGCCAGTGCTCCGTTGTCTAGGTTACCCAGGACCTCCTCACAGGGGAGCTTCATGGAGGGCACAGCCTGATTCCTTATCTAGTTGTTTAGCTAGTAGCTGTGTCAGACAGTTGGCAGTATGTTGATTTGAGATGGATGTCTTTGAAATGGATGCCTTGGTAACGAAAAACTTAATGTAAGGCACTTACATTATAATAAAGTTCAGTGACAAACAGTTAAATTACACAGAATCAACATGAGGAATCAAGTTGCCACAAAGATGCAGACATGAGCCTATGTATCTCTCAAGCTTTACTGCCTAACATGCTTGATTTTACTTTTTGTGTCTGCTAGAATATTCCTCCTCCAGTGCTGTTTTCTCTCTCCCTACCTTCCTGAAAGTCTTAACGTAGACATCATCTATTCAGGTATTGGGGCACTTTTGTCCTCTAAGTATGCCTCCAATGGCCTCAAGGAGGAAACTTAAAATAAACTGGCCTGCAAATCAATGAAGGTAACTTCCTCAACCAAAACATAATTTGTATAATTTCCCTTTAGTTCGAACATGATTTAAATGAACACACACTCAAGAGCACAGTTTCATGCTGAAAACATTCAGAACTACAATAAGACATTTTTAAAATCCAACGGGCCAGGATTTTAAATTGACCAAATTTCTTTTGGCTTTCCATTGTGAGAAATAAGAGACATATTGCTAAAAAATAACTAACTAGAATTTAATCAAAGAAAATATTCACTTTTGAATAAAGTCTTTGAATTCTCACATTTAAACCTTGTAGAACTAGGCATATCAGGAGCCTAGAATTCATTAAAATGATCCTAAAGCAACACCTAATGTCCAAGGAAGAAATGTTTTCATTAGTTAGAACTGACATCCTTAAGCAGAGAAGTGGGCTATTGTAACTTAGAACAATTTAATACAATTAGGGATTAATTAATTTATTTATTTGACACACACACACACACAGAGAGAGAGAGAGAGAGGGAACACAAGCAGAAGGAGTGGAAGAGGGAGAAGCAGGCTTCCTGCTGAGCAGGGAGCCTGATGCAGGGCTCAATCCCTGGACCCTGGGATCATGACCTGAGCCAAAGTAGACACTTAATGATGGAGCCTTCCAAGTGCCCCCAATTAGGGCTTTTAAAAAGTAAATTTGGGAGTGATCCTCAGTTAACTAAAAAATTCCTATAACTTTATTGACGTGTGTGTGTGTCCACATGTATGTGGTGTGTGTGCAGGCACGTACGTTCCCCACCCCCAGTTGGGACAAATAAGAATTAGTATTTATTGAGATCTATTCTTGCCAAGAACTGTGCTGAGAAATTTACAGACATTATCTCATTTGATCCTTATAATAACCTTGCAAGATTATATAAAATCTGCTCCTCAATAGGTATCGTAAAAATGCTAATTTGGGCCTGAGCAGTTTACACATGATGCTCTAGAGCAGTGGGTCTCAACCTCGGCTGCACATTAGAGCCATCTGGGAGCTTTTAAAAAATCCCCAGACTGGGGCCCCACCCCAGGACACTGGAGTTAGAAACGGGTGAGAGTAGAGGCAATTGTTACTGTGATTGCAGTGGGGAGCTAAGTAGGTTTGTGAGTCACTGGATTTTGATAATTTGAGGATCTAGACACTCAGTGATATGTGTGCTTGGCGTTAAGCATGGCGGTGCTCTGCTGCTGTGGGAGAGAAGCCAGCAACTCAGCGGTCACCAGCACAGCGCCCACCAGCACAGTGCCCATGTCCTAGGGGAAGAAGCACGGGCAGCAGGTGCCCCTGCTTCAAAGCCTGCCTCAGGGACATCAGAGCCAGATTCAGGCTGCTCTCCTCAGAGATCATGCCACAGAGACTTGAACACATGTTTTCATTATTTCCCAAGCACAGGACTAATCCTACACCCTTTTTAACCCCTTTGGCCGGTTAGCATTTGCCCTAGCCAAGCAAGAGAGGTGGCAGTCTGCATTTTATATTACCTAGGTATCAGGCAAGGACACGAGGTCAAGGTCAGACTGAAGATGAGGCGCAGGTTCAGAGTCAGAGCATATACACCTAAAACGGGTGGACAGTCTTGCTTGGGTGATGTTCATCGGCTGAGTCATCAGAAGCCGTACCTTGGTTGACCATTCTAGGTATCTGAATAGCTCTGGTTTCTGTGATGCCCCCGGAAGCTTGGTGTCAACGGCGTGGGTGAAATCCTAAGGCCCCTGCCCTTTCTCCAGCCTTGGCCAGTCACCCGTGGAGCACAGAAAAGGGGAAACCAAGGTACCTGCTTCTTCAGCGTTCTCAGTACCTCTAGTAATTGAGCGTATCTCTGCAAAGGGCTATAGAAGCTCCAGGACCTGAGGGCTTATAGGGAGCTGACTGCTTTCTAAAACTGCTGTTTTATGGCAGCTGTAAATAAGCTTTCATTTCAGGTTTGAGGGGAGGCTGTTCAATGCTGTGCTTCAGAGTGTGAACTGTAGATCCACATGTGTATGCCTGTTTTCTCATCTATCTGATGAAAGTAACTAGTTTTGGTTATATTTGATGTATGGCTTATACAATAAATAGATGAAATAGATATAAATAATAGATGAATATAATAAATAGATGAAAAACTTCTAGAACAACTCCTGCACATAGTAAGGGTTATATAACTGTAAACTCTTATTATTTATGTATTCTTTCATCCATGCCACTGTTTATTTTGGGGTGCAGTGTTTAAAAAGCCTTCCTGTGTGTCAGGTGTTGTGTTAAGCTCTGCTCATGCAAAGGGAACAAAATAATATGGTCCCGGCACTCAGGGGAAGGGAGGAAGACAGACAAGTAAAAATTATCTAGTATCATTTTAGGAGTTAAGTAATCCAACTGTATACCTTGGTGTTTAAGAGAAGAAACACTGCGAATCAATCCTCTTTGCTGTGGGCACTGCTGAGAACAAACTGATTGCTCCCTACTTTAGGATTCCTTTGCATATCTGATAATGGACAATAGTTTATTCTCTAAAATGACTGTGCTCCTGAAACTTATTCCAGAGCAATAAGACAGAATTGGTTTGTTCCCTTTAAATGCTATACAGCCCCAGCCACCTCCTTCATCTGTTTGGCACTGGGCAAATGGCTGACCTGTTTGTCAGTATTTCCCACTGTAAAATGGACACAATGTTACTTACTTTACAAAGTTGTTTTAAGACTGACAGATATCTGTATAAACCTGGAGATCCCCTTATATTTGCAGCTTCCACTGGTTGAAGTAACCACCCTGGGTCATCCAACCCAAAGTTCTAATGGGTCTGTTTTCTCAGGAAGTTGCTGTATGCATGATTATAGTACAAAGGTCCTCTTTTGAGAAGTTCTCAGATGTAATCTTGTATCTTTTCCTCCCCTTTTCTTCCTCTTCTGTTGTTCCTGATATTTTCTCACCCTGTTCACACTAGGCTGAAAAAGGTACAGGTTTGTCTGTGATATATAGCATGGAGGCTGATTCAACCCCTCATTCCCTAGGGCTCATACTCTCCCTACATCTACATCAGTTCACTGTCATGGACTAAAAAAATGAATTTTAAGATAGTTTGGATTGTTTCTTACCATGGACTGATATTGTATATACAGATCACCCAAGTTGGGATCTTTTAACCACACTGACATATGAACGTTTCTGTCCTTTCTTATATTTCTAAGTCTTGGTTTCCTTCCCCAAGGTTCTTCTCTATATAATCCAAGGAAAGGGAAACCCAACAGTAGACCAGCTCAGCGTCTACCAAGGTGTTTAAAGAAAATATTCTCATTGGTGTCAAGCAGTACTGGAAAATTTGGAATTAGATAAAAATGAATAAAAGAAAAACAACACTGTAGGATCACACTACCAAGGAAGTGAGAGGTTGGCCCACAGAAGGCGAGAAAATATTTGCAAGTCATACTTCTAATAAGGGTCTAGTTACTATAATATAGAAAAAAAACTTTTATAACTTAAAAATAAAAAGACAACCTAATTTAAAAACAAAGGATTTGAATAGACAAATCCCTAAAGAAGATGTATAAATGGCCAATAAACACATGAAAAAAAATGCTCTGTATCAACATTAGCCTTCAGGAAAATACAAATCAAAACCATGAGATCCTACTTAACACCCACTAGAATAACTAAAAATAATAAGTTTTCTTATTATTTCTTTTTCTGAGAATGTGGAGAAATTAGAACCCTCATGGACTGCTGGTGGGAATGTAAGATGGTACAGCTGCAGCACAAAACAGCTTGGCAGTTCCTCAAAAAGTGAAACATAATTACTGTATAATCCAAAACAATTTAATTCTTTCATATATACCCAAGAGAATTAAAACATACATTCCCACAACATACTATACAAACATACATTCCAATACTATTCATAATAGCAAAAAAGTGGAAGCAATCAAAAGACCCTCAAATGATGAGCAGGTAAACAAAGTGTGGTGTAGCCTACACAATGGACTATTACTCAGCCATAAAAAAGAGTGACATACAGGTACATGCCACAATATAGATGAACTCTGAAAACATAACACTAAGTGAAAGGAGCCAGACCAAAAAGATCACATAATATGTATTTCTATTTGTACAAAACTTTCAGACTAGACAAATCCATGGAGATGGAAATCAGATTAGGGTGGTCAGAAGCCAGAGGGGATAGATTAATTGGTTGGGGGGTGTGGGGGGCTGCTAAGGGTACAGAGTTTCTTTGGGGGATAATGAAAATATTCTGGAGTTAATAATGGTGGTGACTGCACAACCTTGTGAATATTCTAAAAATCACTTCATGGTACACTTTTAAAAAAATTGTAGAACCTCCTAAGGAGTTCTTTGGCTAATTTTAATCCTAAAATTAGTTTGGAATCATAAAAGATCCTGAATAACCAATGCAATATTAAGAAAGAAGAGCAGGACTGCCTTTGTTGTGTCCCACAGATTTTAAACCATTGTATTTTCATTATCATTTGTTTCCATGATTTTTTTCAATTCTTCTTTCATTTCCCGGTTGACCCATTCATTCTTTAGAAGGATGCTGTTTAGTCTCCATGTATTTGGGTTCTTTCCAAACTTCCTTTTGTGGTTGAGTTCTAGCTTTAGAGCATTGTGGTCTGAAAATATGTAGAGAATGATCCCAATCTTTTGATACCGGTTGAGTCCTGATTTAGGACCGAGGATGTGATCTATTCTGGAGAATGTTCCATGTGCACTAGAGAAGAATGTGTATTCTGTTGCTTTGGGATGGAATGTTCTGAATATATCTGTGATGTCCATCTGGTCCAGTGTGTCGTTTAAGGCCTTTATTTCCTTGCTGATCTTTTGCTTGGATGATCTGTCCATTTCAGTGAGGGGAGTGTTAAAGTCCCCTACTATTATTGTATTATTGTTGATGTGTTTCTTTGATTTTGTTATTAATTGGTTTATATAGTTGGCTGCTCCCACATTGGGGGATAAATATTTAAAATTGTTAGATCTTCTTGTTGGACAGACCCTTTGAGTATGATATAGTGTCCTTCCTCATCTCTTTTTATAGTCTTTGGCTTAAAATCTAATTGATCTGATAGAAGGATTGCCACTCCTGCTTTCTTCTGATGTCCATTAGCATGGTAAATTCTTTTCCACCCCCTCACTTTAAATCTGGAGGTGTCTTCAGGCTTAAAATGAGTTTCTTGGAGGCAACATATAGATGGTTTTTTTTTTTTTTTTTTTTTTACCCAGCAATTGCATTACTGGGTATTTACCCTAAAGATACAAACGTAGTGATCCAAAGGGGCACGTGCACCTGAATGTTTATAGCAGCAATGTCCACAATAGCCAAACTATGGAAAGAACGTAGATGTCATCAACAGATGAATGGATCAAGAAGATGTGGTATATATACACAATGGAATACTATGCAGCCATCAAAAGAAATGAAATCTTGCCATTTGCGACAACATGGATGGAACTAGAGTGTATCATGCTTAGCGAAATAAGCCAAGCAGAGAAAGACAACTATCATATGATCTCCCTGATATGAGGAAGTGGTGATGCAACATGGGGGCTCAAGTGAGTAGAAGAAGAATCAATGAAACAAGATGGAATTGGGAGGGAGACAAACCATAAGTGACTCTTAATCTCACAAAAGAAACTGAGGGTTGCTGGGGGGAGGGGGATTGGGAGAAGGGGGTGGGATTATGGACATTGGGGAGGGTATGTGCTTTGGTGAGTGCTGTGAAGTGTGTAAACCTGATGATTCACAGATCTGTACCCCTGGGGATAAAAATATATGTTTATAAAAAAATAAAAAATTAAAAACTTTAAAAAAAATTAAAAAAAAAAGAAAGAAGAGCAAAGCTAGAGACATTATATGCCTTCATTTAAAATTACATTACAAAGCTATAGTAATCAAAATAGTATGGCACTGGCATAAAAACAGACACATAGATCAATAGAACAGAACAGGGAGCCCAGAAATAAACCCATGCACATATATCAATTTATTTTTGACAAAAGGGTCAAGAATATACATATAATGGGTAAATACACAGTAAGTGGTGCTAGGAAAATTGGACAGCCTCATGCAAAGGAATGAAACTAGACCACTATCATACACCATACACAAAAATTAACTCGAAATAGATTAAAGACTTAAATAACTCTTAAAATGTAAAACTCCTAGCAGAAAACATAAAGGATAAGCATTTTGATATTTGTCTTGGCCATGATTTTTTGGAAACAACACCAAAAGCAAAAATAAACAAGTGGGGGACGCCTGGGTGGCTCAGTTGGTTAAGCAGCTGCCTTTGGCTCAGGTCATGATCCCAGCGTCCTGGGATCGAGTCCCACATCGGGCTTCTTGCTCTGCAGGCAGCCTGCTTCTCCCTCTGACTCTGCCTTCCACTCTGTCTGCCTGTGCTTGCTCTCGCTCACTCTCTCTCTGACAAATAAATAAATAAAATCTTTAAAAAAAAATAAAATAAACAAGTGGGACTATATCAAATTAGAAAGCTTCCACACAGCAAAGGAAACCATAAACAAAATGAAAAGGTAAACTATGGAATGGGAGAAAGTATTTGTAAACCACATATCCAATGAGGGATTAATATCCAAACTATATAAGGAACTCATACAACTCAATAGTTAAAAAAAAAAAAAAAGACAACAGAAAAACCCAAAACCCAATTTAAAAATGGGCAAAGATACTAAATAGAGAGGTGCATAAAAAGGTGCTTAACATCACTTATCCTGGGGCACCTGGGTGGCTCAGTCAGTTAAATGTCTGCTTTTGGCTCTGGTCATGACCCCAGGGTCCTGGGGTTGAGCCCCACATCAGGCTCCCTGCTCAGTGGGGAGCCTACTTCTCCCTCCCCCTCTGCCACTCCCCCTGCTTTTGCACTCTCTCTTGCTCACTCTTTCACATAAATAAAATCTTTAAAAAAAAAAATCACTCATTCTCAGGAAAGTGCAAATCCAAATCACAATGAGATATTACCTCACACCTGTTAGAATGGCTGTCATCAAGAGACAAGTGTTGGTGAGTATGTGGAGAAAGGGGACCGTTGGCACTGTTAGTGGAAATGAAATTGGTACATTCACTATGGAAAGCTGTAAGGTAGCTCCTTTAAAAAAGTTTAAAAATAGAACTTTATTCTATGTCATATGATCTAATAATTCCACTTCTGGGTATAACTCCAAAGGGAATAAAAACATATAATGTCAAAGAGATATTGATACCTTCATGTTCCCTGCAGCATTATTTACAATAGCCAAAGTATGGAAACAACCTAAGTGTTCCTCAACAGATGAAAGCTTATATACAATGGAATATTACTCAGCCATGAGAACGGACATTTCTGGTGTTAGCAGTAACATGGATGGACCTTAAGGACAATATATGAAGTGAAGTAAGTCAGAGAAAGACAAATCCTTTTTGATATCACTTATATGTACTATTTGAAAGGGCCAAACTCATAGGAACAGAAACTAGAATGGTGGTTACCAGGGACTGGCATGGGGAAGGGGGGAATGTCATGTCATCAAAAAGTACGAACTTCCATATAAGATGAATAATTTGGGAGATCAGAGGTACAGCATATAGTTAATAGATTATAGTTAATAATACTGTGCTATATATTTGAAACTTGCTAAGAGAGTAAATCTTAAGTGTTTTCACCATAAAATAGAAATAAATTATATAATGTAATGCAGGTGTTAGCTAAGGCTATAGTGCTAATCATTTTGCAAGAAATAAGTGTTTCAAATCAACAGATTGTATACATTTAAGTTACATAATGTTATATGTCAATTATATCTCAATAAAGCTGGGGTAAAAAGGAAAATAACAACTCTTGGTGAGAATATAGAGACACTGAAACCTGTGTACATTGCTAGTGGGAATGGAAAATGGTTCAGCTGCTATGGCAAATAGTTTGGCCGTTCTTCAGAAGGTTAAATATAGAACTACCACATGACCCAGAAATTCTACTCTTAGGTATATATCTAAGAAAATTGAAAACACATGTTCACGCAAAAACTTATGCATAAATGTTCATAATAGCCCTACAGTAGAAACAACTCAATGTGCATAAGGCAATGAAGAGATAAACAAAATGTGGTCTAGCCCACAATGGAATATTATTCAGCCATAAAGAAGAGTGAAGGACTTCTCTATGCTACAACATGGATTAACCTTAAAAACATTATGCCATGTGAAAGAAGCCATCCACCAAAGGCCACATATTGTGTGATTCCATTTATATAGATTGTGCAGAATAAGAAATTGACAGAGACAGAATGTAGATTAGCAGTTGCCAGGAGATGGAGAGAGGGAGGGAATTTGGACTAACGGTTAATAGGTACAGGATTTCTTTTGGGGGTGATGGAAATGTTCTGAAATTTGATGGTGATGGTTACATAACACAGTGACTATACTAAAAACCACTGAAGTGGTACTGGTTTTAAGTGATTGATTTTATTTATTTATATAAATTGTGTCTTAAAAATGCTTTAAAAATAAAAATGAACTACAAATTTTAAGAAATAATTCTTTAGGTGGTACGTGGGTGGCTCAGTAAAGTAAGCATCTGCCTTTGGCTCAGGTCATGATGCAGGGTCCTGGGATCAAGCCCCATGTTGGGATCCCTGCTCAGCAGGGAGCCTGCTTCTCCCTCTGCCTCTGCCCTTCCCCCCACCCATGCTCTCACTCTCTCTCTCTCAAATAAATAAATAAAATCTTTAAAAACAAAAAAGAGAATAGTTCTTCAGCATTGAAGTGACTGTGTAAAGTCTTCTTAAACTCATTGTTTATTTTGTCTCTAATACAGCTGAATACTCTTATCTCTGTATTATAAACTTGAGATTTTATGTGTCTATGAATATTTGAGTTTGAGACTGTGTCTCCTGGGAGGTAAAATAAAGATCAAAAGAAAGAAAAGAAACACAGTGTTGTTAAGAATATTTGCCCAAACTTTTTTCTTTTCTTTCTTTCTTTCTTTTTTTTTTTTCTGAGACAGAGAGCACATGTGCACCCTCCTGTGAGCAGGATGGGGTGCAGGGGTTAGTCTCCAAGGGGCAGAGTGAAAGGGAGAGAGAGACTCTCATGCAGGCTTCATGCCCAGCGTGGAGCCGGACACAGGGCTTGATCTTACAATCCTGTGATCATGACCTGAACCAAAATTAAGAGTCAGACACTTTACCGAGTGAGCTCCCAAGGTGCTCCTATTTGAGCAAACTTTTAATTGGTAAAACTGTTTGTTCTTTTGGATCCTAGATTATGTCTAAAACACTGAACAAAAAATAAAATAAAAAAATAGTGACTTTGTATTATGTGAATTATATCGCAATTTTTTAAAAACTGCAGGAACTCTCTAAGGAGTTCTCTGGCTAACGTACAATATAGATTTCCAAGATGTAGATACAGAATTTTTTGTTTTCCATCTTATTTAACAGTGGAAAACTTTTTTTTCATAGGGTAGCTCTATGGGAACTGCTAAGGGAAATATTGCTCTAGTGAATCCACTCCAAATAAATATTAATGTGAAAGCATCCAGTACTTGGAGTTGATGGTTTAGTTTAAATGATTCATCCTTGTTGATTCTAGGTCACTGCCATTTCTCCATTTCATTTTGGCTCTGTTGATAGTAGTCCCCCTCATATGTTAAGCTTTGTTGCCCTGCATTTAATTGCTCCCGGTGTAAGAAATGTGACTTTAGAAACCTCTCTTAAAAATAAAGTAATATCCTGAGAAGTGAGCACAAAGTAACGAAGATGAATTTAATTTACTGGGACATGTGGAGCTTAAACTACGCACAGCGTTTTTAATCCAGCTAAGGCTATAATGCACAAAGCATGACATTTTAAGTCTATTAAGTCATTCCAACAAGATTAGTTTTCAGGTTAAGCATAGTACTCTGGAGACTATTGTCACAATGTCATGGGGACATTTATACCAATGGATTTTATTGGTACTGATACACATTGGTGTCTTTACCACACTAGGTAGAACAGCTCAAGTAAAACCTTAAATGTTTCAAATCATACTTATAAAAAAAGTGATATTGACCAATGCTTCCTTCTTTCTAAATGACAAAATAAATACACCTGCTTTGATTAAGGAAATAGCATGAAATCACCACACGGGAAACTCAGATTGCATCCTTGATGTCAACAATAACTTTGTAGAATACAAAAAACACTGAGTTACAAAAATGAAAGGAGAAAAGTGGAGGCAAACAAACAGGAAGAGGGAAATCAAAAGAAGAATGATCAGGGAGGAGGAAAACGGGACGCTGTAGCACAAGAACAGAAACAAAGCACTCGGTGCCTCTGTCTCAGTGTGCCTCTAACCTGAGCACTCACTCTACTTATGTGACAAATTCAGATATTTGTGTCACTTCTAATTATCTTGTGCAATACTGATCATTTTGTTTTCTATTTGTGAGAAGCCGTAACTGATTTTCTTTTTTTGCATGTTTAGATTCTAAACATTGTATGCCAGAAAATAAGTTCATTTTGTTTTGTTTTGTTTGGTTTTGGTTTTGGTTTTTGGTTTTTTGATTTTGGTTTTTGGTGGTAGGCAGAGAAAGCGAAGCCTGATATCATATGAGCCAGATGTACTCATTTGGATGGCGTACAAGAAAACCTGTGAAGATTAACAATAAATCTTTCTCTGTGCTCACAAACTGATGAAAAATTGGCATAAAAGGTGCCACTACTAAGTCAGTTATGCATGTATACATTACTGGCTACTCTGAGTGAGTGACCAAGGTAATATTTGCTTTTTAGTAAAAAGAGGCTTAAGCAGAGCCAAGGGTACATTTCACATCCCAAAGCACGCCTCCCACTTGCCTCCTTATGTAAATTACTGAGAGAACTTAGCTGCTTCTGGGGGAACTTTCACCCTTCTAGGACATTCCCTGTATAAGCCTTATGATCTGGAAAAAAGGGCATTTCCCCTTGTCTGAGCTCCTGACACTATTACTGTCTAAGTGCACATTTAGAAGCTAATCTTATATAGTAAGTACATGCTTTAGCATGTTTTGAATTATGTTATCTTTGTTTTTACTGTTCGGCCTTTTACATCTGTATGTCCTGCTTTCTCAACTAAACTATAATTTCTCTGAGATCAGGGTACATATTTTATATGCCTTTCTACATGTCCATAGCATCCAAGAGTACTATAATAACTGTGCGCTAAAGTCCTTCAATTTAGAAGAGATCTTTCCTTCCAGAGAATGTATGGTATAATACTGGGGAAGTGTTGGATAGCTACCTTATTTACTTATCAAATATTCATATAATCCCTACCAGGTGCCAGCCACTAATATGTTAATGTATTTTTCAAATCTATTCACTCACAGAACTTCTGTAGATGAGTTCTATTACTATTCCTCCCATTTTGCAAGTGAAGAAACTGAGGTATAAGGAAGCATTATCACCAACAGACAATAGATAGCTGATGCAGAAATCAGACCCGGGCAGCCTGATTCTGGAATCTCTGCTCGCTTCTACTACTTAAGTTCTGCCACCTGTGGGGCCGTGCTGTGTCGACTCTAGGTTCTCTGTACCTCGGTTACTCGTGGTTCCTGCCAATTGCATATCATACATCCTCTAATCCACCATATTGATTGTGAGGTGTCTTGGACCAGTTTATTTCTTATGTGGTAGAGAATACATTTACAAAAGCATTCCAAATACTATGTTGCCACCTCTCTTATCATCTTCTAACTAGTAATTGTCACTGTTGCTTCGGCTGCTGCAGCTCCGCTATCAGAATGTAACTTACAACAATACTACCCTGTTCCTTCTTAATTATTGTTTAGTCGTTGAGAATAAACATTCCTATTCTCCTCTCTTTTCCTCTAATCTATTCTGGCTACGTGGACAGTGCTGTTGTCTTTTGATGGAAAAGAGAACACCAAGAACTTCTATCTTGGCATCAGTCTAAGTCACCACAAAAACAGACCTGCACCCAACTCTCCCTGGCACTGAGTTGTGGCTAAGATGGGAAATCATCATTATCATATCCTCAGTTTGCTCCCAGAAGCGACTCAACAGCTCCAGCCAAGCTGTCCTGAAACAGGAGTTCACCCTGAGAATCTGCATCTATTAAAAGCGGTCTTTTAAAGTCTCCTTTATGCTAATAAAATAAAGGTCCATTGTAGAGCCGTCTGCACTTGAAATCGAGAGCTGGTATTCTATGTGAATGCTGCCATCGCATTCTTCTCGGCCTGTCCACTAGCCACAGGATGCCTTTCTCTACCTCTGGGTGTCAGAGCATCTGGATAATGCAAGCAGATTTGATGTGTGCTGGGGAAGAAGGGGGCCAGGGGATGGGCGAGCCTTTGTGAAGAAAACCTTTTAGTATGCACCCCCCCCCCCCATCGAGACGGGGGAAGAGAGAAGTGATCAAAGGCTCACAAGAGGCCAAGTCTTCTCGAAGAAGACACATAAAGGACAAAGATTGTTATACTGAAATATCTAAGGAGCTCTCAATGCAGCATGGAGAAACAGAACTCTAGTACAATGCCTCATTTATGCAGGCCAGCCTACTTTGTCTAAAGGTGATAAACATGCATTTAGGCCTAACCAGTCATTCAGGCCATCATCCCGCAGATTTTCGTGGAAGAAGGTCAGAATGCCCATGAAGCGCTTGCCCAAGCAAGCCTGTTTTTGGTCGTCCTTCAAATGGACTTACCTGAAACAACGGCTGAAGGGGACATTTCTCTCGTGTTGCTTAAAACCACTAATGGCAACTTACATCCTTAAATTCAAATCTCTGTCTTCTATGTTATGTGCCCTGGGCGTGAGACTGACAACAGACACGGCAACACATGAAATTCACTCTGCAATTACAGAATATACCTTAGGGTTACCCTAGGGTATACTTGGTACTTGCCAGTGGGCCAGAAAACTCCCCACTGACTATGCTCTCAAGAAACTTCTTTACTATCTACACTATCTCGTCAAGACAAGAAGCCTAAGCAGGTAATCATAATACAAGGTCAAAACCAGTGGGTTATGCAAGGATCTGTTTCCAGGGTGTAGTGGACAAAATAGAGGAGTAGACCTCTTAATCAGGGTGGGCTTCATGGAGGAGTCAAAGCCTATGAATTTACTGTTAGTGGGTATATCCATATCACGGATTTCCTGCCTGGTGAAATTATGTTACAAATAGTCTGACATGTTTAATTAACATCTAGCCCTTAACATCTCATCTGCTTTTCTGATCCTGCCACAGACACAACTCTCCTGTCCCTAAAATGGATGGAACTATTGCCATCAAAGTTTCTGTTTTTAAAAAGTTAAAAATGGGTGAGTGTCATGAAATAATTTTCCAATTAGCAATATTCAGACAAGCCCTTGTCCTCTGTTCTCAATAATACTTTTGCCAGGTAATCTTGCTTTATTTTTCATTTGACTGCTTCTTTATTTGTTTGTTTTTTAAGATTTATTTATTTATTTGAGAGGGAGAGAGAGCATGTGAGTGTGGGCAGGGGGAGAGGGTGACAGAAAGACTCTCCAGCAGACTCCCCACTGAGTGCTGAACAGACCGGGCTGGAGGGTGCAGGGGGCAGGTCTTAATCTCATGACCATGAGATCATGACCTGAGCAAAAACCAAGATTAGGACCCTTATCCAACTGCACCACCCAGGCACCCCTTGCCTTACTTTTGTTTTTTTATGCATTTCTCCTCTTTATGACAACTTTTCTTCCCCCACCCCACTTTCTGTCATCCCCTGACCTTCTACTCTGCTGCAAACACACAACAACACACACTTGTGGTCACATTATACCTGGCTAGCTATACCTAGGACATGTTCTACTCATCTCTTAAACAGTTGTTAAACATAGAAAGATAACATAGGAATAGTGGAGAGTCAAATGAATTATGTTAACTTCAGAAAAAAAAAGTTCTGGAGATAATATGATAGCTGCATTAAATTCTGATTTCCAAATATTTCTGTCTGTTGTGTTTACAAAAAAACAACACACATACACACACACACACACACACACACACACACACACACACAAAACCAAGCTATGGTTTCCATTGTGATCCCCTGTGAAACAAAGAGGCCAACCCCAGACAGATACCAGGGGAAAACTGGGTCAGTACAGGATAAATAACAGGTGTAGTGCATAATCCAGAAAGTCAATGGCTAGTGCAGCTCTAAGTCTTTTATGTACTGAAAGATATTTAATCCTCACAATCGCCTTATGAGATAAATACTTTCATTATCATCCTCATTTCACAGGTGATAAAATAGAGGCCCAATGTTAAGATAAGGAAACGTTAGCTAGGGATTGGCAGAATGAGGATTTTAAGTCAGATGGGTTGGCTCTGGAATCCAAGCCCCGGAGTGCCCATCATGTGCTCCATGCAGCACACTGTCAAGGTCACTAACGGGGCTCTCTATGAAGCTTCTCTGAAGTGGAATGGAGCTCTGGTCCAGGCAGGGAGCGTCCATCAAAAGGCAAGGCAAGGACTTGCGTTCCATTCTAGGGCATCTCAGAGAGACTCCTACCAAGGGCTTCTCCTTGCTTGAGGCTGTTTTGATACTTTATTTTGCTCTACTATTTACAAGAGTACTGCTAGGCTTCACCACATGTTGCACTGAGAAAACAACTATGTAATTGGGGGAGGGGAAGGCTGTGGAAAAGGCATACACCAAGGAACACTGAATCTCTAGGCAGGGAGGGGTTTGCTGTAATTGAGGACTTAACACTAGAGATCTTTGATCACTTACACTTTTACCTAAAGCTCTGATCTATTTTCTTAAAAATCTGCTTAGAGTTCAGTGAGCCAAAGTAATAATGTTTTGGTATTATCACCCCACCTTATGGTGTTCATACAATTTGAAGGAATTTTTGTCGCTGTCTTCTTCAAAGTTAGGGAGAATTATTTGTCAAGAGATTTATTCTATTTTTGGATATGTCAAAAAACTAGAAAGCTTGTCCTGATACTGAATAAACTCTACTGTAGCATTTTTTTTTTAATTTTATTTATTTATTTGAAAGACGGAGATCACAAGTAGGCAGAGAGGCAGGCAGAGAGAGAGAGAGAGGGAAGCAGGCTTCCTGCGGAGCAGGGAGCCCGATGCGGGGCTCGATCCCAGGACCCTGAGATCATGACCCGAGCCAAAGGCAGCAGCCCAAACCACTGAGCCACCCAGGCGCCCCACTACTGTAGCATTTTGAATAGCAGTAGATATGTTATAAAGACTGCAATTGTTAGCTTCATTATTATAAATTGTGGATAGCTTTTACTAGATGCATCGTGGAGACATTCTTACGTATCGAAAAATTTTTAACAATTGTGTGCTTCTTGGTGTCTTGGTTGTTGACACACCCTTTTACCAGCCAACTTTTGTACCATAAGGAAGATTATCTGAACAACACATAGAAAAAATTGTTTGCTTCTAGGTGACAGCTGCTGCAGTAAAGTACCTTCTAATTACCCAATATCAAAACCTACTCACTCATAAACTGTCGCTATCACCAGCAGTACAAAATATGTTTCTTGAGCATAATTTGACAATATGCCAGTCAGTAATGTTCACGTAACATGGCCTTCGTTTGACCACAGCATCCCCTCCTCAATCTGGAGCAGATGGAGTAGAAATTGCATCTATAATGGCCACTGGGATCCTGGACCAGGAACCAGAGCTACAGAGGGCATCAGACCTCCCAGGTCAGCTAAGAGGAGAAGAGAGGGGAGAGGAGAGGGGAGGGGAGGGGAGGGGAGGAAAAGAGAGGGGAGGGAAGGGGGGAGGGGGGAGGGAAGGGGGGAGGGGAGGAGAGGAGAGGAGAGAAGAGGGCATTGAGCAAAGGAATTTGACATCTTTCACAAAAGAGAAACTACACAGAGGGGGAGAAAAACTGATTGTTGACTGAGATACCAAGGCAGCGTTACCGCTCGATGATCCAACGGAAATAACCCAGGAGTCTGAATTATTTATCACCAGCCCCTTTCTGCCCCTGCATGCCCCCGCTGGCTTTGTTATGCAATGATAGTTATTATTAGGTTGGTTGCTAGAGCATCAGGCAAACAAGCTGCTAGTCTCAAAACTAGTCTGGAAAATATTAATTTCAGTTTGGGGACTGACTTTAAATGGCTGTCAGGAATGCGTTTGAAGTGGAACGAAAGGATGAATTGACTAGAGCGTCAATTTTCACAGTTTCCTATAGGATAAGGAAAACAAAAGAAAACATTGTTTTCTAGACAGCATTATTTCATTGTAATTATAATGAGCAATTCTGATCATTTATTCTCATGCTGCCGGGGACCATCTCTTGTCACAGTATATTTTGCATAATAAGTAGGGGGCAAAAAACTAATCTTACATTAATAAACTGTGCAAAAGGATACTTTTTTGAGAGGAAAGGGGTATTCATGTTTAGAGTGGGCATTTCAAATAGATATTTAACACTTACATCTAGCCCCTTTTCCTCATGAAAAAAAATCACTGAATGCCTTATATTTTTCCCTTACTGTCCAAATCTAATTGCAAAGACATCCACGTGATATAGACATAAGGAGGTATTGATCCATTATAACAAGGGGCATTTGGGAAAGCCTACACCACGGCAATGAAGTTGAAATGTTGCTGTACCAGAAATGTCTCAATTCAGTTTTCACTATTTGTGGTCTTTCATTAAGAATTTCAGCATTTATTGTTACTGATAATAACAACAGCAACAAATGTCATTTATTGGGCACTTATTCTGGGTCAGACACCATGCTAAGCTCTTTTCATACCTTTAATATGCACAATAGTCTGCAAGATGGGTATTGCTAACCCCATTTAAGAGTTGAGGAGGGGTACCCCAGTGGCTCAGTCGGTTAAGCATCCGACTTCAGCTTAGGTCTTGATCTTGGGGTCCTGGGATCAAGCCCTGTGTCAGGCTCCCTGCTCAACGAGGAGCCTGCTTTTCCCTCTGACCCTCACCACCCACCTCGACCCCCCCCCACCCCACAGTTCATGCTCTCTCTTTCTCTCTCTCAAATAAATAAATAAAATATTAAAAAAATAAAAGAGTTGAGGAAAATGAAGCTCAGAGAGGTTAAATAGCCAGCATAAAGCATTGAGCAAGTTACCTTTGGGGCTAGAATCCCCATGCTTACCTTGATGTTTCTGTAGCCTGTGCCCATGGTACTACATCCCACTGTCTTTTGTGTTAAGACAGCCTGTCCATGATACTCCTTCTGTGTCAACAGAAATGTTCTAAGCTTGAACATTTCAATGTCATTCATTAGTCACATGTGCCTGTTAAGTACTCGAAACGTGGATAGTGTGACTATGGAAATGAATTTTTAATTTTATTGAATTTAAATTAATTTAAACTTAAATAGCCACATGGGGCTATTCTCTACTGTATTAGACAATGTTACTCTAAAATAAACTAGGACTGGGCGCCTGGGTGGCTCAGTGGTTTAAGCTGCTGCCTTCGGCTCAGGTCATGATCTCAGGGTCCTGGGATCGAGTCCCGCATCAGGCTCTCTGCTCAGCAGGGAGCCTGCTTCCCTCTCTCTCTCTCTGCCTGCTTCTCTATCTACTTGTGATTTCTCTCTGTCAAATAAATAAATAAAATCTTTAAAACAAACAAACAAACAAACTAGGACTGCAAGACAGGGCATACCTAGCCTAGGATAGTTAGCAAGGATGACATGCCAACAGAACAGTTTTTGATTGGAATCATCCTACTCTCATTCTTCTCCAAAGAAATTCACTTGTTGGCTGTGGGCACCCTGAGGAGCCCTGCTGCCCCTGGATGGAGGGAGCAGGAGGGTGCCCAGCGCTCCACTTCTGCCTCTCCCATGGCTGCAAGTAAACCTGGTTCCTGTCCCGTAGTGGTCATGCCCACAGTCCGTCCCTATCATCCATTCTCTCCTTCAGTCCACCACACAGCCTCAACATGAAATGTCTTGCTGACCCACACCTTTCCCTGCTAGAAAACTGGTTTCTTCTCTGAAGCATTATGAAATGTTATGTGCTAACACTGGTATGCACGGAGCTCTCAGCCTGAGGAATTTCACAGTGAGGAGTTTGGAACCACCGTTTCTCAATGTCTACTCTTGAGCCAAGTATCCATCTCATCCCATCATCACCACAACACTATGAGGTGAATATTAATCTATCCCCCAGTTTACCAGTGAGCAACATGTCTGGTTCACCTTGAGGTCCTAACTTCTTCCCACCTCCGTACCCTGCCATTAGCTATCAGATTTGTCATTGCCTCTTACCTCTGCTGCATATTCATTTTGGTTTGGGGACAAGCACCTCACACTTAACGAGAGCAATTAAGACACATGTCGATACCAGAGAGGCCCAGAAAAGGCCCCTGTAGAATCCTAATCTTCTCCAGATCGATGTAGGGAAGAACAAGGGAAGTGTGAAGTTAAAACCAACTGAACTTATTTGGATTAAAAATGAAATCTGATGACTGCTGAAGATTAACTGCTGAGACCGCATCTATGACAATAAAATTAGATTAATGGAAAGATGAGATTGGATTAACCACTTAAGATCATCCATCAAGATTTCACTGTATGAAACTCGATTCTATTAGGTAAGGAAAAAATAGCAACCAGTATAAAATTATGCTTCTTTTTTTTTTTTTAAGATTTTATTTATTTATTTGACAGAGAGAGATGTCACAAGTAGGTGGAGAGGCAGACAGAGAGAGAGAGAAGGAAGCAGGCTTTCCATGGAGCAGAGAGCCCGATGCAGGGCTCGATCCCAGGACCTTGGGATCATGACATGAGCTGAAGGCAGAGGCTTTAACCCACTGAGCCACCCAGGTGCCCCTAAAGTTATGCTTCTGATACACACCCTTGCAGTGGAACACTTGGTGGACACTCTGGGTTGAAACCCAATGTCTCAGCAGTGCCCTCTCAGAAGACCCGCAATGGCAAAGAAGACAACTAAGACAACATTGCCTCCACCCACCGCAGCTCTCAAATTCAACTATCCGAAGCTGTTAATCAGGAGCTACTTGTATTTGCGTTTGGATTGACTCTAAGATTCCCAAACTCTTTCACAGAGGAGGATATTATCAAGAACATGCATCTCAATCTTCAGTATTTCTATTTCTTTATAAGAAAGCAGCAGTTAACCTACAGAATGGTATTTAGTGTGAAGCACGCGCACGCATGTGTGTGTGTATGTGTACACTTTTTATTCTGGTTTAGCCTAACTCTCACCATCCTACCTCTTGCCAATTGACATGTTTGCAATCATAGACAGGATTTATATTTTTAAAAATTAGAAGACGGATAGTAGGAGATATCCTGCTTTAATCATAGTTGGTCGGTTTTTCCGACGAACTTTCTTAGCGTGGGTATGAAATTATATTAACTATTCTCTGAATCTCTTCAGTTACAATTCCAAACTGTAGGACCCTTCTCCTTGATCCTAATTTCCTGAATGGTGATAGAAGCGTTACTGCCATATTTTTTTTTTGTGCCGTGACAGTGATTTCCCTACGCATCACCTAATCTCATTTCCCCCAAACTCGGTATCAAACTACATGGCTTCAGCTAGTTATTGCTCTGCACCCTTCTTCCAAATGTAAATGCTCTGTCTCTAGAGCCCTCGAAGTCTATCTAGGGACCCATTGCAAATGAAGATAAATTGACACTGTGCCTGGGGAGCTCCGGTCAGAAATGCAATTTTCAGGAAGATGGTGACTAGCCTCCAAACGTATTCATTGTCAATGAAACATGACAGGTGTCACCAGGAACAGAGATCCCACGCAAAGGGAAATTAGAGCCTCTCATGTCCCCACTCATCTGTGGTTTCCTAATTGCAGTTGTTGGCATTAATTGATGCCAGTGCCATTTTTGATCACGCAGGGCTGTCTTGAGTGCCTTCCATTTCCAAAGGGCTTGACATTCTGAGAGCCACCGCATGTTTGGATCAAATTTGCTTTCCACATGCCATGTTCAAGAATCTTCTTCTCAAAGGCCATTAGTGAAAATGACCTGGCAAATTCATCGCCCCTTGAAATTGCTCATGCCGCTGAGGAAGCCATTCATGGCCTATCTCTCTTAAAGCTGTAAGAGTTGCAGGAAGTGTAATAATTCATCAGCGTGGCTGTGGGGTTATATAATCAGATGTATATTTCTGATAGTTATCTTCTCTCCCAAAGGATATTGTATGTTTTCCTTTAGGTGTGCTCCAGAGGGTAACTGCACTTAATAAATGTTTTTATCGGTTTGAATGAGACAAAAGTAATTCTGAGAAGCAAACAAGACTTCTTCTTTAAGGGCAGAATGATTGGATGATTTTGGACGCAGCATAAACATTTGTCCTAAGAAAAAGAAAGGAAGCTGCTATGGCTTTCTCTACTGATCACAGATGTAATAAAGCAAGGGAATTTATCTTCAAGAGACATTTTGCTTTTCAGGAAACACATAAATGAAAATCTCATGAAATAAGCTGCTCCATTAGCTGTGAGTGACCTCCTGTTGGGTTTGTTGAAGACACACACAATTCACAGGACTGGGGCAGTGATTTGCCTCCTTTGTCTGTGCCAAGAACTTAAGGATTAATATTATTTCAGTATTGAAGGCTTCAAAAAACCAGGTCTAGGTTACAATGATATGCTGTCCCAGGCCATTGGCTCTGCATTTCCAATCTGTTATGTTTGCCATTTAAGATAATAAAGGATAATAGATAAACCCATCAATAACAATGAGATCAATTACCAATGTCTTTTTTATTATCATCAATATATGATTACCAGCATCATTATATAATGTAATACATATCCTTTATATATTTCATTTAGTTTAATGAGAAGTATTTATTTCCCCTTGTCATATATGTTGTACAAATATGTAACATATCTTCTGGCACTTGGAATTAACTTGCTTGAGATTTAGTTGTATCAATAACCAAGTTAAGAGAACTTCTCTTAATACTTCTTCATGTCAGAATAAGTATTTTAGTAAATCGGCTCCTAGAGGACAAAGTGTGCATCTCAAGAATCTCTTTGACGAATAAAGCTTACAAATGCCTTTTGAATGACTACTAAGCGATTTAAGGAAAATGGTTCCATCCTTGGCCACCCAGATGCATTTATGCAATTCTGCAGAATCTCAGAGACAGTTCTTTTTTGGCTCTCTCCTTCTCCCTGCAGGTGGCTGTGCTCAGAGTGGCCTCTACCTTCCCCTCCTCAGGGAGCTGCCAGAGAGGCTCTCCATTCAGAGGTTTCCAGGAGACACTTGATCGTGCAAGTAGAAAATACACTTCAAGAGAATTTTCTAGTAACTCTTTACTATGGAAATACGAACCCCCCAAAATCTTTTGGAAGTTTAGAATAGAGATAATGGGAAAACTTAAGATTTTTATAAATTGTATAAATCAATTTTATAAATATAAATGCAAGTATATTATATATAAATATATATTATAGGTATATTATAAATATTTGTATATTTATAATATACATCCATATATAATATAAATATCATATAAAAATCATATAAAAATCATACAAATATGAATATAATTATAAATACATACATTAAATATAAATATAAATATAAAATTTTATAAATCAATAAATTGTTTCCATTTCCCCCCTCTGCCTTAAAGTAGCTAAGGGCTACTGTCACCAGGCAAAAACAAAGTCTAACAAAATATTTGAGGTCTATATTCCCTTCAGAACGGACCAGGAAGACAAAAATCCTTTAGGGACTAAATGGCATCCAAGGAACAACCTCATTACTCAACCCTGTGGAGACAAATGAGCTTTCTGATAAGGCAGCGAGTGCACATCTGGGCTCACCAGCTGTACACTCCAAACTCTTTTTGAATATAAGGAGCTCACATGACCTACATATCCTTATTTATTTATCCTTATGTATGGGACATGTCCTTTTGTAACATTATGTTTGGTCGTTTTTAAAATACATACATACAAAAATGAATTGTAAAAAGGTGAAGTAAAATATAAGTACATACAGAAGCCCTATCACTTTGTGGTACCACTAGATCGATCACCTTGTGCACACTTTGGGGTATTGTGTAGGCCACCCATTTTGGAATACTGATTCCTAAATCTTTTCATGCAGAATGAAGCCAACTTTAACCTTGAATGTTGCATGTTGTACTTTCACCTTTTTAGTCTGAAGGCAATGTTTGAGGTACAATGATTGCTGGCAGTGGTGCCCTGATTTTTCATTTCTTCCAAACAGTTTGGTAACACAAACCTAACCATACATCTTTCACTCTCTCCTCGTGATAGTAATGGATGGTGTAATTTACATAAGAAACATGGCAGTTTTCTCTCATGCATGATGACATAAAATCAAATGCTTCTGAGGAGAATGCAAGGACTCTGACCATTGCAGTCTGGAAGGAATTTTAGGTGGACTATAATGAGGGCTCACAGTGTTTTATTTTTCATCCTGTAATATAACAAACCTTTGATGTCTCCATGAAAATATGGGGGAAGCAGAGCCCAAAGCAGCCAGTGTAAGGTATGAGGGCATTCAGATCAGTAAATGGAGACCTCAGTGGACTTCACCAAACCTAAATAAGGGTGAGCAAAAAAACAGTGTGGGACATACTTAAAATTGTAGCTGGCCAAGTTCTAGAACAGAAAAAAAACTAAGTGACTGTGGGCATTGGCTTAGAAGAGACACAGAGGAACTTTCTCGGGTGATGGAAATGTTCAATTTCTTGATTAGGTGGATAGTTACATGGATCTATACATTTGCCAACATTTATTGAACCATACACTTAAAATATGTGCACTTCATTGTATGTAAATTATGCTTCAATACAAAGCTTAGCCAAAACAAGTAAATAAATAAAGTGGGCAAGTAAAGATTGAAAAAATACGAGACAAAGGAATTAAGTGAAAGTGGGTGGATCCAGATGATATTTCTAAGATGATGCTAACCCTCCCTAAGAGGGGTGAAACAAGTGATGGGGATTAAGGAGGGCACTAGCCATGTTGAGCACGGGGTGATGTATGGAACCATTGAGTGACTATATTGTATGCCCCAAACTAATCTTACACTGTACATTAACTAACTGGAATTTAAATTAAAATTTTAAAAAATTAATAAATAAAGAGATCATGTTACGACAACAGGAAAACTGACGTTGGGATAGCTTTGTTCTTTTCATTATTTTGTGAGATGTGCATTTAAGAGACAAAGTAGACTTAGTGATAAGGCACTCAAGTGAAGAAGATCCTATATATATATTTTAAGTTTACTTGAAAAATCATTTCTAACCTGCTTCTCTGTCTACTTATGAACTCTATCTGCCAAATAAATACATAAAATCTAAAAAAAAAAAAATCATTTCTAAATTCTCCCAGCTTGGATGTTATATGGATAATTCTTTACTGATAAAAGTAGATGAAGTTGATTATTTCCAGTAATCAACATGCCCATGTGTCAACATGCCAAATCCTGTGCTAAGTGCTTTAAGTACATCACCTCACTTAATCTTTTTCTTCACTCTATGAGGGAAAGACCATTGTTATCTCCCTTTTGCTGATGAGGAAACTAAAACTTAGAATGGTGACTTGACCAAGTTCCCAACTAAATGAAAGACCATGATCTTGAGACATAAAAATTCATGCTCTTCAACACTATACTTTGAGCTTTTGACTAAAGGAGGGTAGAGGAAACTCAGTGCCTGCTTTCATGGAGTTAACAAACATAACTAGAACCAAACAAAATACATTTCTCCTGTCGCCAATTCCATAATGTCCAACCCATTACCATGTTTTGGGTGACCAATCTTCCCTTATTGGACAGCTAGGTAACCCAGCCTTTGTTCTCTTTAAAATACCGTCTGTAAGACATGTCAGCTGATATCCCTGAACGGCTCACCTACTGAACACTCTACCCACCTAAACCATCCTATTCCCAACAAATGAACTGAATATTTACTCAAAGTCCCTTGGGTTTATTAGAGTTGCTTTCATTACTGTAATTATGAGAGTTATTAAATAGGAAGAAAACTAATAAAGCATGAGTGCAAAACAAAACAGTTTTTTTCAGCTGAAAACTGAACTGCTTTGTAGAGTCACTAAGATACTGTATTGATATACAACCTATGAATCCATTAAGAAAACAGAAAATTAATAAGAATTGGTGACTTGATCAGGCATTTAACACATGAGGATACTAATATGAAAAGGCACTCAACCTTCTTAATTACTAGGGAAATATGAATTCAAACCAAAATGCCATGTGATTACATGTACACCTGAATGGCTAAAATAGAAATGACTGACAATGCCTTTTGTTAATGATGGTGGATGAAGAGTAGCTGAAACTCTCACACACTGTGAGAGTATAAATTAACACAATTGCTTTGGTAAACTGACAGCATCTCTAATGATGAAAATTATATATGCTCTGATCCAGCAATTCAACTTCTAGGTACCTGTCCATGACAAAACACAGTCTTTTTGTTCACCGAAAGACAAGTATTGAAGTGTATATAGTAGCACTATATAACAGCAAAAAATGAAAAGTGATCCAAACTTATATGACTAATAGAATGGAGTTGTGGTTTAATGGTATAAAAAATACTTCAGAGAAATAAAAATGAGCAAATTACACTTAAATCTAACAACCTGGATAAATCTCACAAATAAAAAATTCAGCAAAAGAAGCAAGATACAAAAAAAAATGTTCTATATGATTCTACTTGAGTCATATAGGACAGAAAAATAATTATCTATATAGAAATCAAAATAAAGCTAATTTTGAGGAAGAATGGTAGGAAAGTGACTGGAAGGGAGTGAAGGGTGTATTGGGGGAAATACAACATAAGTGATGTTGTATTTCTTGATCTAGGTAGCAGTAAAAAGATGTTTTGGCTTGGGGAAAATTTATCAAAAAACGTATACTCGCATTTACATTTTCTTCATTCATTCAATTGTTAAAAACTTAAAAAGAATTAGTTTCCATTAAGGTAAGTGCAAAAAAACAAAACAAACAAACAAAAAAATCCCAATCAATAAAAGACCAGGAAGAAAATATAAATATTTGCATGCAACATTCAGATTGCTGAGCAATTGTTTTTATTTTGTCATTCCACTTTAAGGCACTAAAACTGGCAAGAGTGGATTATGAATAAGATTTGTGCAAAAAAAAAAAAAAAAAGTATTGAAAAGACAGGAAATACCAGGATTGGACAAGGGTGTGGAGAAAATGGAAACTTCCTGTACAGAAACAGTACAGAGGCTCCTCAAAAAACTAAAAATCAAAATATAATATGATTCCAGAATTCTACTACTGGGTATTTAGCCAAAGAAAGCGAAACACTAATTCAAAAAGATACATGCATCCCTATGTTTATTGCAGCATTATTTAAAATAGCCCAAATATGGAAGCAACCCAAATGTGCATTGATAGGTGAATGAATAAAGGAAAGAGGTGTGTGTGTGCGTGTGTTTACTGAAATATTACTCAGCCACAAAAAAGAATGAATTCTTGACAATTGTGACTATATGGATGGACCTAGACGGTATTACGTTGAGTGAAATAAGTCAGAGAAAGGCAAATGACATAAGATTTCACTTACATGTAGAATCTTAAAAAAAAAAAAGAAAAAGAAGAAGAAGGATAAACAAAAAGATAAAACAGACTCATAAATATTGAGAACTGGTAGTTGCCAGATGGAGGAGAGGTGGGAATTGGGTGAAATAGGTGAAGGGGAATAAGAAGTACAAATCCACAGTTAAAAATTAGCAAGTTACAGAGATGAAAAGTACAGTGGAGAGTTCATAGTCAATAATTTTGTAATAACATTGTGTGGTGACGCATGGTAACTAACTTATCATGGTGACACTGAGTAATGTATAGAATTGTCAGATCAGGATGTCGTACACCTGAAACTAATACAATATTGTATGTCAATATACTTCAATTAAAAAAAGCTGTCTCAGGCAGAATGACCACAGAAATTACACCATACTGGGACCAGAAGTATCTCAGTAATGACAACCAGGTATGACTTAGCACATGGAGACTGGAATTAATTATATTTTATTAATATACATTTAATTTTATATAATATAATAAAGAAATTTAAGAAAGACATTGAACCAGAGCATAACCAAAGAAAAGATTATGGGCCTACCTCAGAAGATTGTCAAGTGCAAATGAACATATATATTTCACACTAATATAAAATAATTAAATAATTTCATTACATATGCTTACACATACACACACACATATACACACAAACCAACTGCTGGACCCAAAAGCAGGGTGTTAGCAAACAGAAATTCTATTTTCTAGGCTTCAGAAATCCTGACGTTCTAGTTCCCTTCCCAACTGACCATTAAACATCTCCATTAGATTCCATTCTTTTTTCCTGATGAAGGGGAGTAGACCTTGGCCGCTCACCTGGAAAATCACCAGGTGTCACCAGAACCTCAGAACCTTGGCTCCTTCCTTTCCATCCAGGTTTATTGACATCCCGTAACTTTCATGTTTCTTAAAATGAAAAGCTGTCCCTTGGAAATTTACTCAGAAAGAAGTTTATAATATCCTCAGAATTTTTTGGTAAGCATAAATTCTCAATGACATAGTTTGTAGTAAAAAGTGCCAAACAACTAATGCGCAAAAATAAAAATAAGGATAATTTTGTGTCACTCAAATTATGTTTTACCTGCAATATAGTTGAGTAAATGTGTCTTTTTAAATTGGAAAAGAAAAACATTCTTAAATAGAATCGGTTTCCCTTCCTGCCACTCTATCTACTCCAATCCTATGTTCCACAGAAAGCTAAGAATTTCTATGAATTGGTTCTCCTGCCCATTTCTTCTCCCCTCCCCCCTGCTCTTACCCTCTCCTGCTACCCTCTCCTACGTGACTCTGCAAACATGTGGCAGAGACCCCTTTCCTCATTTTCCCCAAAACACTTTAAAAAATCTGTTGTTTATAAACAACAGAGTGTTTATAGTCACTCCTGATGCAGAGTGCTTCTCCGTAGCAAGTCTCCTAAGGTCTCTGATTCCCCAACAATGGGATCCCTCGTCCATCTGCCCAGACTGACCTCCCGTTTGTACTTCCAGGATGGCTCCCAAACCATTCATTGCCCACAGAAAAATAGTTCTGCTTTCTCTTCCACCTCTTTCCCCCAACTCATTCCAGCCAGAGTCTCTTATTTAAGTAACTGAATTCACCTTTTAACGTGTTCTTAAATTGGCCATTTATTTCCTGGAGGGAAATTCTGCGGACAGTTCTTAAAGTTACACTTTTAATCGAATGAAAAATATATGGGCACCATTATTTCTGTAATTATCTGACAGGCCTGCTTTATTGCGGGTCTTCTTGGGGCGTCGGTCCCAGTGATTTTCAGGATTCATTTCTTCCCTCCAGCTGTTCAGAGGCAGTCAGCTCTGTGCGGACCTGCCTCCTCTCCCTCCTCCCTCCTGCCTCCCTCTCCCTGTCAAGGAAAGGCCTGACATTTTGTTCATTAGCCTAGCTGTTTAGTCGCTGGGTAAAAAACTGGCTCTGAAAGTAGGATTTGCATATCTCCCAGACAAAGGTTAAAAGTGCTCTCTTATGTGGGGTTCTCTGTCTGTGCGCCCGCCTTTACCACCCTGGCGAGGGCCTGCATGGGGAAGGCAGGAGAGATAAATGTGCCCCTTTCAAATTCCAAACCCTGATAGAATGGATACCAGTGTCTGATGGCAGCCCTGTATCAGAATAGTAAACGATCTAAATTCTAGAAATCTAGATATGAAAATGGACTTTGCCAAACGGGAAAGTATATTTAATTCGGGCATTCGGATTCAGATGACTCAAAAGAGCATTTCAGATAATAACAGTCTTGAGCATTATCAGTTCATCTGGAGACAGAGTGATTTGGGGAAAGCACATTAATGGAATGTCTATGGAAATCCTGTAGGGCCAGCTGGTCCCAGGAGACATTCAAGCCTTTCAATTATTTCCTCTGGGGCTAAGGCCAGATCACCACTATGAATCCTCCTTTGAGCAGTGAGTGTTTGCCTCACGCTGGTAGCTCCCTGCCATTTGGTCCTTCGTGGGGATTCCGAAAGCATCTTCTCCCAGCCTTGCTGTCAGTCCCAGTCAGAGTTTGGCGGTCCTGCAATTATGTGCCGTTATCTGAACCTCATCTTGTCCCATCTTCTGAACGGACTTCCAAGCCCCATCCTGAAAGGTGTGTGTGATGGCAATGCCCGGTTGGTGCCCTCCCACGTCCTTTAAAATCAAGGTCTGAAGCAGGGAGGGATGGCATCGTTGCTCAGAAAAATACCGTCACGGATAACCAATTACAGTGTTAAAAGCTAAATCTTGTAAGCTTCCCCTCCTGCCCCACAGGGATACAGAGAAAGAGTCTGGTGTGTGGAAACAAAGCAATCACTTAAAATGTAACAAGGCATATTCTCAAACTAAAGCCCTGACTCACCCTGCACATGCAATATTGATATTTCAGATTATATATAATTGAACTGAGGTTGCAGTTTATTTTCCAAATGCAAACATGTGTTTAATTAGAGCAAAATGTGCATCTCTATAACACTGAATTTTAAGTACCAGGTTCTAAAGTTTATTGATTGATGATTATTGTGGGGAAACATGAGCTCTTATGCATAAATCTTTTGACAGGAGCTGTCTGTCAAAAATAATGATCCTTTTAAAACTCATGAATAAATAATGATGCAGGTCCACTTTACATAAAAATACATACTCATTTACACTCTGTCCACTGAAATGAAATATGGTTATTTAAAATAATGACTCTGTGATGGGTGAGTAATGAAACATTATTAATTTAATACACATGGTATTTTATCCTCACTCTCAAATTTCATGCATCTATTTTCAATATTAACACATTAGGCTATTTTTTTTTAAGACCTCTAACAAAACGTCTGGTCCAGAAAATCCTTTTATGGATGAGATTGTGAATTTTAATTCTGCCACACTGGGGTCTCATTTTGGTCACAAGCCGGAAAGTAATAACCAGGCTGTCACTGTGGGGATGTTTTATTGTCTGGTCTGACTTGGAGCATCCAGGAGAAGCCACCTCCTTGTCCTCCCCTAGGAAAATGCGTGAATAGTCGAGAAGGAGAGCCAGGATGCCATTTGCCTTTCTTCATCCTTTCCCATCTGGAGTTCAGTTCTGTTAATATGTCTTTTCTCTGGTCTTTTTTTTTTTTTTTCTTTATCCCACCCTGATTTTCCATCTGTTTGCAAGAGTTAGAGTTGGGGGACGGTCCTAATATTTGGCACTTCTCTGACTGCTTTCACCAGGAACTCAAGAACAGAGGAACAGGAAAAAGGGGAAAATCAGGCTCTACTTTTCCTTTTACATTTAGATTCATTCACTTTTTCTTCTACACCCTCTGACTTATCAATTATTCATTCTTGTTGCATTCTTTTTCTCCAGTCATGATCTGACAATGGAAGAGGTCATAAGGGGAAAGGGGAAAGGGGGAGAATTGGGAATGGGTGTGACCAGCTTTGGAAAGATGCCAGACAAGGAGTTACTGCTCGGTTTCCATTTCCTCCATTTTTCCAAGCCTCGCTGTCCACCTTGGATCCCCAGCTGGTTTCCAAAAGCTTAGGTATTTGCATATGAAGAACGCTCACGATAGCTTCTGTCACCATTTTACAGATGAGGAAGTTGAATGACAGCAAAATAATGTGCATGGTGCACACATATACAGAGGCATTCCCACTGTGGGCAAATAAACCCTTTGGGAGGAAACTGTCCCATGTACTGCAAATAGCCTCATTCCCAGGACTGATACTGGGGACTTCCCAAGCACTGTTCCTTGATGCCACTGTTCCAGCTGAGCCAGCATGGGTTCTGCTGCCTCAGCCACATGCCATTTTCCAAATGGGAACTGTCCATGAGTCAAAAACAAAATACTTGTTCAACAGTTTAAGCCCAGCCAGTGTCACTCAGCCTATAAAAGCTTCCCATACTTGAAAGACAAAGTTTCAACTTTTTTTTCCTCCTGAAATCAATCTGGATTGAAGCATTTTGTGAAACCCTTGAGATAATTTTATAGCCCCTGTCCTGTTGCAGTAGAAAGTTTGGGAATCCTGAGGTCACAATGGGGGCTTCAAAGACAAATAGCCAAGTGAAATTCATTTTAAATCTCTGGTGAAAGATTAACTATTTTTTAAAACAGATTTGGAAAAATGTCACTTCAAATGTCTTTCAAATAAACATTTTATCCAAAAGAGTGACTCAAAGTGATTTGTAAAAATATACATTTCCAAATTTCATGTTTAGATATGCCCTTTCATTATAATCAAGTGTGAATTTAGACATGGATACCAAGAAAGGGTTAACTCCAATGAGCAAATAATTTTCTTTTTAATTGTCTTCATATGAGATTTCAGAGCTGAAAATGGAGACGGTATTTTTTTATACATGTGTCCTTCTCACTCGCTTATTTATACAACTAGATTGGCTCTTTTCCTTGATGCTATCGAATTCCCAATTGTGTGCTGAAGTTACTCTTTTTACACTTTATACATGTGATAAATTTTTGCTCTTTTTCATGTTCTAACTTTTTTGGGGGGAAAGACACAGATTTTTTTATAGGTCTCACCCAAAGTTATTATCCTAAACTTATATTACTAGACTTGGAACACAATTTTTCATTACATTTTATTATGCAGTATCATGCTCGTCAAATTAATTAAGTCAATAAGCAATAAATTTTGTAGTTTGTGCTCAGCACAGCATCAAATGGGACCAGACAGAAAGAAATAGTATTGAAAAGATAATCACAAACTTAAAAAAGAACATTGCAGGATGTCACACTCACCAATATTCCCCCAAACAGATCATAGTAACACCAGACAAAATAACACATTATTAATTCAAGCATTTCTCCTTAAGAATTTTAAGAATTTCTAAATATGCATGCCATTTAAGGATTCTTCTCTTTTTCTAAGTAAACCAGTTCTTATTCATACCTTAGAGTGATAACATCTGTCACTGATTTTAGGTTGTCCAAAATAATACATTACAAATATTTGGATTTTTGAAGCAATAGGAGCACTGAAGTAAAAGTGAGCTCTCAGACCACAACCAAGAGGGCCATCCCACAGGCAAGTGACAACAAGGATACGATGGCTGACGTTATACTCCCTTTCAGGGGAGGCTTACTTCATCTTTGGGGCAAAAACCAAGATCTTAGCATTCTGGAGCTGATTTACCAATTTTGTTTGTTTGTTTGTTTTCACCACATTGGTCCTAACACTCATCTGTGTAAAGATAAGAGTTAATTATCAAGGTCATATGTTTTTAAAGATAACTTATCTTTTGAAAACTGACAAATTAGATCAAGTCAGTTTTGTAGAGGCACAGAGGAAATCAAAGCAAAATCATCATTCTTCAAAAACATAATTTATCTACATCTGTACTGGATATGAAAGTAAAAAGACAAAATCTGACATTCAGGCTACTTGTTTCATATATAAAAATACATTAGTTATTTAGGTGTTTAATTTTGTTGTTTTTGTATCTTTGTGTCTTTGATTATTCATACTGTTGAAACATTATGTAACAAGAAAAAAAAATATTTTTAAGACTTTCTGAGAGAGGAAAAACTTCCTAAAAGGGAAAGTGAAAATAGCTTTGGTTTAGAGATCAAAAGCTGTGGCTTCTTATATTCCTTGCTTTGTCATTATACGTATGACAAGTCATTGTCTCTTCCTGGGAGTCATTATTTAAATAATGTAATGTTTAGGGGCTCCTGGGAGACTCCGTCAGTTAAACATCTGACTTTGGCTCAGGTCATGATCTCTGGATCCTAAGATCAAGCCTCTAGTTGGGGCTTCCGTTCAGCAGGGAATCTGCTTCTCCTTCTGCCTCTCCCCTTGCTCATGTGCCCCCCATAACAAAAGAACTTAGATGCAAAATATTACAAGAATATGCATGTGAGTTTCTATATATGGTACACAAAGACAATGCTGTTAGAAGGACAGCAGCTTTCTCTGGGGAGTGCAGTGACTGGACAGAAGGAGGAGGGGGCCTTTGGCTGCTGGAAATGATCTTCATTCTGTTGTGGTTTTCTGTTTGTTTCTTTTTTTTTTTATTATTTTTTAAAATCTGGATGCTGGTTACATGGATGGTTTTTTTTTTTTTTTAATGTAGTGAGCTATATACTTTTGATGTGACACTTTTCTGTATGAATACTCCATTGCGTTAAAAAGAAAAAAGGAAAGGTTGAAGTGAATTTTTCCAGTGGTTCTTTTTCCAAAATTCAACTATTTTGTGAAAATTGCCTTCTCATATCAGGACACCCACCGTAAGTCAGACACTGGTAGGTGATGCGGGAACATCATTTCAGACACCTCGGAATGTGCTGTGGAGTAATAGATTTCCATTTGCTTTGTACATTTTTCTGCTTCTTCCCTCTCTGCCCACTCTTGCTGCTGTGATTACGTGCGGCTCCCAACAGCCTCTCATCCTTTACGTTGTTACTTACTCTAATCTGCTGGAAGCTGGAAAGCAAACCAGGGTTCGACAAGCTTGATTATCTGGTACTGCCGAATTCTGTGATGGAGATTTCAATGCCTACATTCTGAAAGCCTACGGTTGCTAGAAATCTGCCCCGTAGAGAAGTGAGGTGGTTCTGCACTTTGCCTCAAAACCCCTTAAGGGCGAAAAGCACCTCAGGTTTCCACAGCGGACTTCTGCGTGGACAGGGGTTACTTCAGCTGGGTCCTCAGAAGGTGCCATTGTTGTGGCTGTTTAGGCTTTCTTTCAATACTTCCAAGGTTTTTCAAAAACTATCTGTTTCCAACCTAGATACTCTATTGCAGAATATATATTGTTATCAAGATTCTTTATTCTCTCTCTCTCTTTTTTTTAAAGCTCATGTGAAAGTTCCTATAATTTCTACACATTGGTCCTGAGACTTTCAATGGGACACGCAGAAGAGGTCTGCACTGCTGGTTCTCAACACCAGCTTTGCATAAGGGTGATCTAAGGAACTTTGTGCTCAACAGATGCCGGGGTGGAGGGGCATGGTGGGCGGTTTGGTTGGATTCAGTCGGTGTGGAGCCGACTGAGGCATCGATATATCTGCACGGTTCTGACAGGTGCTCGGGATGCATCCGCTGCAAGATACCCTTCCCTTCCGGTGCGGGAATATGGTTGTTTTGTGTCCTCTCGTCTCCAAGCCATGCAGCTCTGGTTTCTTCAGTAGCCCACAGGCCTTGGTGTACACATCTCTCATCACTTAGATCACCATCTCTATGCTTAACTTCCTTTATGGGCTTTTTAAATGTGGCCACTGTGTTTTGAACTCAAAGCTGCAGATGTGGTCTCACTAGGGTGGACTCGATTTTCTCCTGCCCCTCGCCCAGATTCCTGTTGCTGAAGTCTAACAACATGTTTTATGATGCCGGGTTGTGCTGCTGTCTGACACTGGAGGGAGGTATGGCCGGTTTTCATCGTGGGATTTCTACCTGATTTTTCTTTCCCTTGTGCCTACTGCTTGCCCGCATTGCTTCTCTCCTTCATCAGGAATTACTAAGCGGTTCTTGGGGCTAGGCCCTGGAGATTCAGAAGGAACCAGGATGGGCAGGGGCCCGGCCTTGCCAGAGGCGGGATTCAGACAAGCAGAGCAGCAGCTATGCCTTTGGGCTGGTTCTTGCCTCTGCTGCCCTGGTGTAATTGACTTACCAGCACCCCTAACTTGAGCCAGCAAGGATTTAGGACTGTTGGCAGAATTTTTGAAGCAGGGCTGCTCTCCTCTTGCTCACTGTGGACTGCACAGTCCTGCTTGCTCCCATCCAGCAAGTTCCAGGATCTGTGTTTAACAATGCCTGGAAGAGGTCAAGTCGAGACTTTGTGGGTATGGCTGGGGGATTTGACAAGAAGGGTGGGACTTTGGTTGTGTAGTGAGAACTATAAACACTTCATTACATAGTCTTATATTCTCCGACCATGCCTGCAAGGCTGGTAGAGGCAGCCATTTCTGCTCTTGTTCCTCTGACTCCCCTTTTCTTTGTCCCTGATGAAGACAATGAAGGGTGTGGGCCGTGGTTCAGGCTATAGTACTGTTCTCTGTGAGCTGTTACGGGTGAGACTGCTCAAAGGAACCATCTTGTAACACTGACCTTAGCTTTTCCCAGTTACCTGTTTTGCTGGAGAGTAAGAACTGTGGGTTGTGGCTGCTGTTCTCAGGTTTTCAGTCCTGAAGGCTCTGTGTGTGCTTTGTATGTTACCTTGCTGATCCTCTCTGAAGCTTAATTGTTATACAGCTTCTTGAAATTGGGTGGGTGCTTTAATTGCCCTTCGAATGCGAGAGCTACCTGTTCATGGGCATCCCAAAGTCAGATCAACTTACGAAACCTCATCTGACATTTCCTCAGAAACCGTGTGACACACTTCTTGGCTGCAAGCCCTGGGGCTTTCTCCGTCCCACCCCCGGAGTCTGGTGTGCTATGCCTACCTTGTCTCAGATACACATACTCTTAATGGTTTGGGGCTAGAATTCCTAGTCTGTCAAGACCATTTTGAATCTCGATTCTGTGCTCTACCTCAGTTTTATGCTTCTGAAAAGTTCATAATCACGGCTCTTTCATATCATATAAATCTGGAACACAAACACTGACAGTTTCAGATTAAGAAGAGAGAATTGAGAACACCACCAGACACCTGTAAGTGGGTATCAATCTACTAATTTGTTCTATTTTGTTCTGGTCCTTCAGCCAGTCCACATGTTTTTGTTGTTCTGTTGTTTTGAAGATTTTGTATTGTGAAATATAAAACACACACTGAAAAGTCCTTCTCCCCAAAACATGTGGTTTAATAAATTATCACATAGTAAACAACTGTGTAATTTCTGCCCCTGTCAAGAATAGAAACTCCTCTCCAAGGCACCACCTAATCATACCTTCCTAGTCTTCCAAGTCCAGAGATAGGAACTGGTCTTGTTTTATGGAAGACACTGCTTTGGCTTATAGTTTTATCACGTAACTATATATTTCTGAGCACAAGAGTTTGGTTCTGCTTACCTTTTTGAAGCTTATATGAATGGAATCGTACACATGCCTCTTCTATGTCTCACTTATAATTATTATACTTCCTGTGGTGTCTTTTAATGAACAGAAGTTCTTAATTTTAATATAGTTTATCAATTTTTCTCTTTCTGTAAGTATTCTTTCCTTACCCAGATCATGACGATAACCTCCTATTTTACATTATGGAAGATTTACCTTGTTTACCTTTTATATGTATATCTTAAATGAATCTAGAATTAATTTGTTCGTATGGTATGAGGTAAGGGGGGGCGACAACCATCGATCTCTATGGATAGCCAGTGTCCCCAGGTCTGTTCATGAAGAAACCATTCTTTCGCACTGCTCCGTAGTCACTTTCTCATAAATCAAGAATCCATGTCTGAAGAGAGACTGCTTCTAATCTCTTTAATCTTCTACTTGTCTATTCATCTTTTGGGGAGATCACAGCGTCTTAGTTATTGTAGCTTTAAAAGACTGGATACTTAAGAGAACAAAACCTCATACCTTTATTTTCTTTGCATTGCCATACAAATTTCAGAATCGGCTTTTCAAACACCAGTGTTTCAAAGACAAGAACAAACAAGAAAATCATGTTGCTTTTTTATTTTTTTTTTTTGTTTAGTATTTTTTGAATTAACGTGGGAGGCAGTCAGCTATTAGTCAATTTTTTGCTCTTAAAAAAATCTGTTTTTTTTATTTTGATACTATTAAGACGTTATCATTGTTTTTGGTTCTCAGCAACTTTGCTTTGATCTGTCTAGATGTGGATTTCTTTTTATTTATTCGCTTTGAAGATTCACAGATTTCTTAATGTCCCCCATCAATTTTAGAAAATTCATAGCCATTATTTCTCCACTTGCTCATTCTTATTCTTCCTTCTCTCTCCTTATAAGACTTTGATAAACATTAGTTATATCTTTTCAATATGCCTGTATGTCCCATATCCATTATTCTGTCTTCCATCCTTTTACTCCTCTATACTTCATTCTAGATTTCTTTTTCTAATTTTTAGTTCTCTATTCTCCAACTGAGTATAATATGCTATTAACTCCATTCATTTAGACCTTACTTTTAGTTATTATATTTTTAGTGTTACTATTATAATCTGGTTCTCCTCTTAGTTTCCAGAACTTTGTTGAAATTTTAATGTCTTTAATTCTCTTAATATAGCAAGAAAAAATGTTTTAAAGTCTGTATCTGATGCCTCTGTTATCTGGAGACCCTATGGGTTTACAGTTGTGCTTGTTAGTTGTTTCTATTAATGTCTACACATGTTGGCTTGTTTCCTTCTATATCAGGTTACTTTGGTTTGTTGTTATTCATTTTATTAGCAAGAAATGTTTGTAGAAATCATCTGAGTCCCGAGTGACATTATATTCCATCCCATTAGGTCTCTCTGATTTTATCAATTTCAAGGATAGAGGTGATTCAAAATTATGCTGCAGCCCCCAGTACAATCTGTCCATTGCAATTTACTATTATTTCTAGGGTCTCAATGTTCATGATTCCAACTGTAAGTGAAAGGCTTCCATAAGGACTCCCTAATGTGGGAATACTAATTCCTGTCCAACTAGTTAAGTGAGATAGTCAAAAGCACCATGAAGTCTCCCCCCAAACACAGCTTTATTGAGATATAATTGACATACAATGTCATGTAAGTTTAAGGTATACAATATATTGATTTGATGCATTTCTATATTGCAAAATGATTAGCACCATAGCATTAGCTAATACCTCTACTTGTTCACATAGTTATCACTTCTTTTCTTTGGTGAGAACTTTTAAGATCTACTCACTTAGCAGCTTTCCATTATATGATACATTAGTATTAACTGTAATACCTTTAGATCTACATTAGATCTTCAGAACTCATGCATCTTATAACTGGAAGTTTGTACCCTATGACCGGTATCTTCTTTTTCCTTTACTCCCAGACCCTGGTAACACATGTAAGTGATATCATACAGTATTTTGTCTTTCTCTGACTTATTTCATTTAGCATAAAGCCTCTAAGAGCCTTTCATGTTGTCAAAAATGAATCAAGTCATTTAGGTTCTTGGCAACTCCCACTGAAACTGGCAGGTGTACTTAGGAGAAGAACAACTCCAAAATACTGACTTCACTTCCTCTGGGCATCAGTTTTCTGCCAGGAATTCTTTACTATTTTTCTATGCCTCCAATGTCATCTAAGAGATTTAAAAAATATTTAGTTTAGGTTTGCAAGTAATCTTTATCAGGAGTGTTGGTTGAATTACCCCATCTATTATTACCAGAAGTAGTGATCCAATGTACAGTTGATCCTGACCAATACAAGTTTGAATCGCATGGTTCTACTTATGAACAGATTTTTTCAATAAATAAGGTACAGAACTGCACATATATTTTTCTTCCTCATTATGATGTTGTTAGTAACATTTTCTTTTGTCTAGTTTGCTTTATTTTAAGAATACAATATATAATACGTATAAATGTACAAAATATGTATTAATCAACTATTAATGTTATCAGTTAGGTTTTCTGTCAATAGTAGGCTATTAACAGTTAAGTTTTGGAGGGTTCAAAAATTATGGATTTTTGGCTGTGCAGGGGGTTGGTGCTCAAGGCCAACTGTTTATGTTTTTCCCTTATCCATAGTTATATGACTAGAGATACTGACAACTGCTTCCTGAAATCTAGATACTGTGTTAGAGATTTTCTATAATACCTGTACGTCATTAACTTTACCAAAAGAGAAGAAGAACTAAAGGACTTGGTCTTAATTAGTAATTTTATTCAAGTTCCAGTGATTACAATATATATATATAGAGAGAGTGTGTGTGTGTGTGTGTGTGTGTGTGTGTGTAGTCTTGGTGTTCCTTCACAGACTTACAAGTCTTAATTCACCATATGTTTCATACTTAACTGTTTGAAGTTAATTTTCCCTCCATGACCATCAAAGAATGTTCTTCCTGATTCATTAGCTTAATTTTTTTCTATCTCATTTGTAAATTTTAGTGTCATATAAATTATATTATAAACTTTTCTTATAAAGTTAGACTGTATAATATTTCATAAAGGTGTATCTTTGGGAAAGCATCATTACTGATAAGACAGAATATGGAATGTGTGTTTCCCATGAGTTGCAGCTTCTCACTGTCATGGAAGATTAAAGGAAAAATAGTACTTGACACTTTAAACTACACAGCATAGATTATCTTGGGGTGGACTCTGATAAAGAAGTTCAAGTGTCCTACATGATGCATGGGATATGACAGTGGAAAATGGGTGGTGGGATGGGCTGGGACTGTGGGATTAGTCCACCTTGACAGAGGAGAGCATTTTATCACTGACATTATTTAGAGTTGCTGGAATATACTACTAATAAAAGGAAGACTAGCTTGTAGTTTAATTTCTTATTATATGTAATCTCATTTTTAAGCCCATCACAGATAATACACTCCCTTAATCATGTATACTCAGAAGGGACCCCTCTTCTTGCCTTGGGAAAAATGCTCCAAATCTAGGCTAAATGCTAAAGTGTGGGTAAACAAAAAATCTGAAGACTACAGTCTTAATTTTATGGCATAATTTTGATATTATAAAAATAGAGAGTAGAATGCATTAAAGCATAACTAATCAATATTAATGATACATTTATATGTTTCACTTCAATCTTTACATGGAGATGTTACTAAAATAATAAATATAAGCAGGGTAAATGAATGATGTCAGAGGTAATATGAGTTTTTTCAGAATAATGTCAAAATCCCACCATGTTCAACATTTAATCTTTGAACCTTGATTTCTCCATCTAAAAACTGATGATTATGACTTTTTGATGACTTCAAAAGAAGGTTATAAAAATAAGAGATATATCAAATGAAAGCACTTCGAACATTGTACACTTGTGTACAAAATAAGCCAGTATTTTATAATAGTGAATAAAGATTTTAATAGGATATTTTCATTCATATTAAAGTATTACCAGCAGTTTCTGTGGTTTAGTTTTATACATGTCTTCAATTTTTAGAATATATCTGTTTCTAAGGCTACTCCATTCTTATTCTAAAACAAACTAAAACAAGCAAACAAAAATCCTGATGGCCCACATTCAACCCTTTAGAAAATAGGTAATTGTCACATATTATGTGCATAGTTTTATTATATACTGAACCAAGGAAACATTACACAACAAGCAGCACACTCTCAGTTCTGTTCCATTTCCAGTTTTGTCTAATGAACTCCGAGTTGAATGATACATATTCAGTAGTGATTATCCCTCCAAAATGAGTAATTTCTTTGGTATTTTTATGTCTTTGAATATTACATTCTTGTCATTTTTATTTAATATTTTTATTTAGAAAAAGATTTAATTTTCTCAACACTATTTGTGTATGGATTTATTCATATGAATTTTTTTCTGTTAGTCTATTCAGATGGATATTATTTTTTTCTCTGTACACTATATTTAGTGAAGAAGTAACATTTACTAGAAAGATTGGATGAAACAAATAGGTACATGTGGTTTAAAGTACATAACCAAGGTATAAATGAAGAGAAGACAAGTAAAACCCATCAAAATTTTGTCAATCTTTAAATTTTGCAGCAGGTATGAAGTTGCCACTAAAATATAATGTCTTTGTTGATTTTATAGAACCTATCACTCATGGAATCAATCAGTGGTATGTGGAAAAGTTGAGCCAGTTCTTTTGAAGGAGCCATACAGGCATACAATTTTTCTCCCCCCGGTTTTTAAAACATGGGCCCACAGTAGTCAGAAGATCACTGTCTCTTGCAACTAAAGGTGTATGTGTGCCTATGTGTGTTTATATTTATATTTATGTTTCACCCAAATCTACTCATTACAACAGTCAAGAGTGTCATCTTGGTTCTGGTGTTATTTTTTTCAGCTTTTTCTTTGCCAGTTTTCCTCCCCACAGCAGTATTTCTTTCTTTCTTTTTTTTTTTTTTTTCCTGTGAACAAAAACAGATGAATTTCTAGCAATCATATTTCCTACTTAATGTCTAGAGTGGCTTTTTTTTTTTTTTAAGATTTTATCTATTTATTTAACAGAGAGAGAGAGAGATCACAAGTAGGCAGAGAGGCAGGCAGAGAGAGAGAGGAGGAAGCAGGCTCCCCGCTGAGCAGAGAGGCTGATGTGGAGCTTGATCCTAGTACCCTGAGATCATGACCTGAGCTGAAGGCAGAGGCTTTAACCCACTGAGCCACTCAGGCGCCCTAGAGTTGCTTAACTGTGGAACAGAATTATCCCAGTATTTACAATTTGGCTAAGTTTTTGCCCAACACATTTAGGGAAACTTGCCAAATATGTGCATTCATAGAACTCTTCCAGATCTCTATTTAAACTCTTGGTTAATTTATTAGATAGAAATGTGTGCAAAGTAGTGATGCAACATGGGGGCTTAAGTGGGTACGAGAAGAATCAATGAAACAAGATGGGATTGGGAGAGAGACAAACCATAAGTGACTCTTAATCTCACAAAACAGGGTTGGGGGGGGCGTTGGGAGAAGGGGGTGGGATTATGGACATTGGGGAGGGTATGTGCTTTGGTGAGTGCTGTGAAGTGTGTAAACCTGGTGATTCACAGACCTGTACCCCTGGGGATAAAAATATATGTTTATAAAAAAATAAAATAAAATAAATAAATAAATAAATAAAAATTTTAAAAATGTTAAAAAAAAAAGAAAGAAAAAAAAAAAGAAATGTTAGCATGGCTTTAGTTTAGTAAGGAAACAAAATCTGTCAAAGCTAATTCTAAGGAGCACTCCTGCTGAAATAGTTTGTGCTTGATCCCATAAAGAGGCCTTTAATATGAGCAGACATTACAGAAGGGTAACCTTACATTCCTGATTAGAAAGGGATTCCCTTAACATGAAGAGGTGTGTATTCGATAGTAAAATGTGGGATATGCAACCAAATATGCTATTGAGATCTGGGTTCCCATTCTTTCACTTATATATTCTATGTTTTGGGACACACAGCAATAATTCTCTAATCATTTATTTCTTCATCTGTAAATCAAGAAGTTTAAATAGTTAGACTTTAAGGTAGCTATAGGATATTAGGAAAGGTATCAAGGCATTATCAAAATCTTTCTTCTCATTAGTGTTGAGCCGCTGGAGTACTATCTCCTTGTTGGCTGTGTAAACCAGCAGTCTAATAGGCTTTTGTTGCCAAAATGGCTGAAAGCCACATACTTGTGGAGCCAAATATGACCTTAGAAGAAACATTTGATGTTTTCATTTAAGGCAAATGGATTAAGTTGAAAGGGATATGCTAAACAAGAGTTTTGAATATTAAGCATTGCTATAAATTCAAAATATTTAAGAATTAGAAAGGCATTTCCATTTGTAAATATCTTTTCCCATTTGGAAGGCTGTCTTTTTGTTTTGTTGATGGTTTCCTTTGCTGTGCAAAGGAATTTATTTTGGTGTAGTCTAATAGTCTAATCTTGCTTTTGTTTCCCTTGCCTCAGGGGAGGCATATCTAGAAAAACGTTTCCTATAATTGATGCCTATGCTTTCTTCTTGGATTTATGGTTTCAGGTCTCACACTCAGGTTTCTAATGTATTTGGGTTTGTTGCTGTGCATGGTATAAGAGTAGTTCAGTTTCATTCTCTTGCACGTGGCTGTCTGATGTTCCCAGCACCACCTGTTGGACAGACTGTCCTTTTCCCATTGGATGTTCTTTCCTGGTTTGTTGAAGATTAACTGACCATACAATTGTGTGTTTATTTCTTAATTTTTTATACTGTTCTGTGGATCTATGTGTCTATTTTTCTGCCAGTACCATACTGTTTTTGACTGCTCTATAATATATCTTGAAATCTGGGATTATGGTATGTCCAGTTCTGTTCTTTTCAAGACTGCTCTGGTTACTCAGGGTCTTTTGAGGTTCCACACAAGTTTTAGGATTATCTGTTCTAGTTCTATGAACAATGTTGTTGGTGTCTTGATAGGGATTGCATTAAATCTGTAGATTGCTCTGGGTAGTACAGACATTTTAAAAATCTTTGTTTTTCCAATCCAAAAGCATGGGATATCTTTGAACTTGTTTATGTCAACTTCAATTTCTGTCATCAACATTTTATAGTTTTTGATGTATTGGTCTTTCACTACCTTGGTTAAGTTTATCCTTTAGGTATTTTATTATTTTTGGCACAATTGTAAATAGGATTGTTTTCTTAAATCTTAAATTATTTTCTGAGATTGTCTTCTTTCTATTACATATCTGTACCCTAATAATGAAGCATCAGAAAGAATTGAAAAAATTATATTTGGTATATATTTCTAAAACTCATTTACTCCTTTCTGTCATCATTGTGTCCATCATCTGTCGCTTAGATTGCCTTTAATTGTTTCCTCACTAAGTGATGTGCCACTGTTCTGTTCTCTCTACTCCAGTCACTGTGAAATTTTGAAAATACAAACATAACATTATTTTTCCCCTGAAAATTTTCAGTGCATTCCCATTGTTCTGAGAATAAGGTCCAAATTCACTAACAAGTTGAATAAGTCCCTGAATTATCTGCTTTGGACCCTACTCTCTCATTTCGCCTCATTCCTCACCATTTCCCTTCCCCTGTCCTTATGCTCATCATACTGACAACCTTTCATTTCTTGGGCTACTCTTGCTTCTTTTAGGCTAAGTACCTTTCATAAAATGGTTTATATTCCTAGAATTACTACTGCATTCCCCAGCTTCTCACATTTGACTATTATAGACTCTTCATGTTTCAAATCAGCAAGACTTTTCTGATGAAGTTTTCCCTGATGCCCCACTTGTCAAGCTTGGGTATGATGTCTGTCTATATATTTGCACAGATCTTTATATCTTCCCAAGGAAAGTCCTGACTATCTTTCCTTCTTCCCAATGGTGCATATTCTCCATGGGACAGGGACAGTGCTGAAATGATTTACCCTCATACTTCACACCCAGCGGGTTCCTGAGGTATATAGTAAGTGCTCAATAACTAAGTTTTGTTTTCATTTGTTCCATTTCCAATAAACCATACTATTGCATAAATCATGATGGAAGCTTGACTGCCCACCAGGGGTCATTGACCCTAAATTGTAAGATCAGTTTGTTGGAGTCATGAAAACAATCCTTTGAAAGTTGGAGCCTATAGACAGAGATGTAACAGTTAACAGTCAAGGGTCATTTCAGCCTGGGAAAGGCCTAAATTGGGGTCATATCTAACATGGCAAACTGTGATTTTATATAATGACGTTGATGATGATGATAATGATGGTCATGGTAAAATAAATGCCATCATTGCACCAGCCTCCAGACACAAGTTGTTATTTTAGATCTGGCAATCAGCAACACTCAGGATATATGATTTTCAGAGTGTAGTATTTATAACCTGAGACTCATTATCCTAATCAAATCATGAACATTCATAGGCATTTTATAAATCAAGTTTGTGAATCCTTTTAAGCACATTCAACTCCTGGGGCCCCTCTCTGCTGCTTGTTTCTGTTGCTAAGAAGAGCAGAAATCAAAGGAAATAAAATTTATACCTTCTAATCTTGTGTAAGGAAATGCTATCACCTTAAAAAATGATCAGGTTGGGTGTGGGGAAGGATAACATAATAAATGAGTCTGGGAGACTCTCTGTGGATTTCAATTATGCTTTTTGCCCCCCATAAGGATAACCACTCATAATTAAAAGTTAAATTTGCTGCTGTGTACAGGCAGCCCTGACTCACAAACTATATATATATAGTTTGTGATATATATATATTATATATAATATATATATATATATATATGTCAGCTGAGGGTTTTTCTTATGCGATCCAGCATCCTCTGAAAAATAAAACATGAATTATTGCTATCCATCACATTCTTTTTCAGAATGGGAATTTGTAAACATCTTGGAGCCTGTTTTCCCTGAGGATTACACCATCATGAATGCCAAATGAAACACCGTCTTGATATGTGAAAGAAAATACATAGGCAAGTTGTATATATTTGAAAATAAGGCAAGTTCACCTCCAAACTGAGTATAATCTGGTTCCTTAAGGATGCCCATACAGGCAGTAGTCAAAATATTACACAATATCCACCAATTTGTTCATTAAAAAATAAAGCTCTTCTGATTTAATGTTGCACAGAAATCTTGATGAGATTCATCTGAGCCACATCAGCTTGAAATCAGAACCAGGTCCTTGCTTTGTATCTTTTATCTAAGTCATAATACAAAAATGTTTCAACAAAAGTCATGGAATAGACAAACCATAGCAGTATGAGCAGAAGTTTTTCCATGTATATTTTTCCTGGGAAATTAGTGTTAAAATATTTACACACAACTCTTAGAGAAGCCATTTGGTATTTATGTCACCCCTCCTCCATACCATCCTTATTCTGACTCGATAGCAACATGAATCAGAAATTAAAAACAAAGACAGCCCTAAAAACCCAAGCTTTAGAAACTGGCTTCCTATATTTCATTTCTGTAACTCAGAACTGAGTATAGGTGAGGCTTTGGGTTTTAAACTTCCAAAAGAAATTTAACAAATCACTATTTATTCTAAAGCACCAATGAAATTTATACATAAGGATGTGTATTCTTAATGAAAAACAACTCTCTTTTAAAAAAGATTTTATTTATTTATTTGACAGAGATCACAAGTAGGCAGAGAAACCCCCAGAGAGAGAGGAAGGGAAGCAGCTCCCTGCTGAGCAGAAAGCCAGATGCAGGGCTCCATCCCAGGACCCTGAGATCACGACCCGAGCCGAAGGCAGAGGCTTTTTTTTTTTTAAATTGTTTATTTATTTATTTGACAGAGAGAGATCACAAATAGGCAGAGAAGCAGGTGGAGAGAGAGAGAGGGAAGCAGGTCCCTTGCTGAGAAGCAAGCCTGATGTGGGACTCGATCCCAGGACTCTGGGATCATGACCTGAGCCGAAGGCAGAGGCTTAACCCACTGAGCCACCCAGGCACCCCTGAAAAATAACTTTTCATCTTGACTCGCATTTGGGGCATGTCTGAGGCTCTTTCCGTCCCTGCTCACGTGCTGATCACTGTAAGACACAGAGGTTGCAGTGGTCTTGGGCTTTTGTTTCTCTATATGATTGTTTCTGAGTGCACTAGGTGGCCTGCTCCAGTGCTTACACATCTCTGGCTGTTATAACTAGGGAAGGGGAGGTACTGTCTATGGGTGCAGTCATTATGGTTCCATGTTGGAACGACTTTTGCCTTTTATCCTAAATCATCACCATGCATAGTTCTAAGGGTATTTGTCATCTTTTACAAGACCCCTGATTACATCCATAATTGAGTCAAGGTACAAAATTGAAAATTAATTTCTTAGAGGTAGCATTAAATAATGCAGTTCAATTCTCTTCCAGTATAATGCTACTATCATTTAACTTCAGTTCATCATGATAACAAAAATATACATCATAATATATGTTCCAGGTAGAGAAGTCATCTCTCACAGTCCAAATGCGGGACCATGCCTTTGTATTCTTATGTTAGAATTCTTATTCTCTCAGCTACCCTCAGAATTAATAGGATGCTAAAAAGATTTCAGAAAATTTGATATTTTGAAGCAATATTTTAGTTCAAATGTGGCATAAAATATTCATCTTAGCTATTTGTAGCCATTAATCTGACTGATTAAGGCATTTCAGACCATTTAAATATTTATTTTAAAAATGTTCCTTGTAACTGGGAATGGTGTGAGCTTCCTAAAGATGGGCTAGGTAGCTTGGGGCAGTTAGGAGGAAGACTTTCTATAGAACTTTGTGCTTCTGATATTTGAACAATATCCATATTACCTAGTTAAAATATAGTAATTAGTTTTAAAAAAATGCAACACAAACTTTTTTAATACAAATTACACATGCATGTTTTAATGGCTCATAATCACTTTCTGAGGGGAGGAGGTCATTGTCAGTTGAGAATTGTTAAGAATTCAGACCATTTACCCTCTCTTATGGGCCTATAAATAATGACTATATGAATATTTCATGTGGCATCAAAAGTGTAGATGTTTGCCTCAGATTAAAGTATGTGGTTTGATTAGGACATGAAAATTACTCTATAACGTGAACCCAGAATCTCAGGAAGTTGTGGGGATTACTAAACATAACCCATGAGAAAGAGATAAAAGGATTGAGGAATTCCCCCAAGACAACATTCCAGAGAATTTCTAGCATGCTCCTCTAGCCTGCTGGCTTCCTGCACGTGGTCTGCATTATCACTGCAGGGCCTGCAAGCCATAAAGAACAGTAACACGTCCAAGAAATGGTTTTAAAGAGATAAGAGAAAGTGGCTTAACAAAAAAAAAAAAAAAAAGAAAGAAAGAAAGAAAGAAAAAAAAAACCCAAAACAAAAACAAAACCCATAAAACAAAAAACAAAAAACAACCAAGGCCCTGTATACCATTGTCACTTAAGGGAGGAAAGAGGAAAACAAAAACTGGAATCTATGAAAGAGAGGCTTACCAAACACTGACTGAAAATTCATTCACATCTTTAGTGAATACCACTAGTGAAAATATCTGTGAACTCCTTCACCCCTCGTTAGGTAATTACCATATGCAAGTTTGTATGGAGAACATACAGGAACTTTTTTTTTTTTTAACTTTTTATTTTTTATAAACATATATTTTTATCCCCAGGGGTACAGGTCTGTGAATCACCAGGTTTACACACTTCACAGCACTCACCAAAGCACATACCCTCCCCAATGCCCATAATCCCACCCCCTTCTCCCAAACCCCCTCCCCCCAGCAACCCTCAGTTTGTTTTGTGAGATTAAGAGTCACTTATGGTTTGTCTCCCTCCCAATCCCATCTTGTTTCATTTATTCTTCTCCTACCCACTTAAGCCTCCATGTTGCATCACCACTTCCTCATATCAGGGAGATCATATGATAGTTGTCTTTCTCTGCTTGACTTATTTCGCTAAGCATGATACGCTCTAGTTCCATCCATGTTGTCGCAAATGGCAAGACTTCATTTCTTTTGATGGCTGCATAGTATTCCATTGTGTATATATACCACATCTTCTTGATCCATTCATCTGTGGATGGACATCTAGGTTCTTTCCATAGTTTGGCTATTGTGGACATTGCTGCTATAAACATTCGGGTGCATGTGCCCCTTTGGATCACTACATTTGTATTTTTAGGGTAAATACCCAATAGTGCAATTGCTGGGTCATAGGGCAGTTCTATTTTCAACATTCTGAGGAACCTCCATGCTGTTTTCCAGAGTGGCTGCACCAGCTTGCATTCCCACCAACAGTGTAGGAGGGTTCCCCTTTCTCCACATCCTCGCCAGCATCTGTCATTTCCTGACTTGTTGATTTTAGCCATTCTGACTGGTGTGAGGTGATATCGCATTGTGGTTTTGATTTGTATTTCCCTGATGCCGAGTGATATGGAGCACTTTTTCATGTGTCTGTTGGCCATCTGGATGTCTTCTTTGCAGAAATGTCTGTTCATGTCCTCTGCCCATTTCTTGATTGGATTATTTGTTCTTTGGGTGTTGAGTTTGCTAAGTTCTTTATAGATTCTGGACACTAGTCCTTTATCTGATATGTCGTTTGCAAATATCTTCTCCCATTCTGTCAGTTGTCTTTTGATTTTGTTAACTGTTTCCTTTGCTGTGCAAAAGCTTTTGATCTTGATGAAATCCCAATAGTTCATTTTTTCCCTTGCTTCCCTTGCCTTTTGCGTTGTTCATACAGGAACTTTTGTATCTGGACTGTTAGCTTTTAAAGAGGAGGTACAGTGACTTTTGTTGGATAGGCCCAGGGTTACAGAGTTAAGAGCACGTACCTGGATCAAATCCTAGCTCCACTGCTTATTAGGTATATGACCTTGGACAAGGTAGCTAACCTCTTGGATCATCAGCTTCCTCCTCTGTAAAACAGGATTATAATAGTATGTACCTAGAGAGTAGTTTTGAGGATTAATTGAATTAATATTTGTAAAGCACAAGGACCAGTGACTGGCACATAGTAAGTGTTACATCAGTATTTGCTAATACATTTGAGTAAAACAGTGTAAGTTTGCAAACATACATTCTACTCAATTAGTTAAGGTCCTATTGCCTCTGAAAGCATTAGTCGAAGGCTCGGGACTCTGAATGTCCATGATGATTAGCTACTCTCTTGTCTATCTTTGCTTCTACCTATGGAGTTGTTTGTGGATCAAGACTTCTTGTACATATTCCCAGATCCATTTATGACAAAAATTTTTGCTTTTTTAAATTAAATATTTGAATCTTATGAGTACACCTATGAAATAAACATTTTAAAAAAGAAGTTTTTTTGTTTTTTGTTTTTTGTTTTTTTTATGAGAATAGGTTAAAGGCTTTGGAGAAATTTGATAAATAGAGGCCATTTAAAAAAAAATGCCCTTGAATTCAGTGTTTATGAAGCAACGGAACAGAATTAGAAAAAAAAATCATAAAAAATCTGGAAAGAGTTTATGCTGAAAATTGTTTTTCAAATGTCCTTAAATTCTGGTTCTACTTAATAGAAACTGAAACTGGAAATTGTAGACAATGCATTGTGGGTGTGATGTGTGCAAGAAAGACAGCATAAGATTCCAGGGGGATGGATCTATATGCAATAGCAAAGCTTCTCTGCAGCAAAAGTTTGGTGAATTCTTGTGGATTTACGTTTGAAGCCAAAAGAAAACACGTTTATTTATTAGGGATCATTTTCTGGTGATTTCCCAAATAAATGAAAATCTCAATGCCAGGTTAAAAGAATTTTGACCACAGTTAAAACTGTTGGGTTTTAGGGGCACCTGGGTGGCACAGTTAATTAAGCATCTGACTCTTGGTTTTGGCTCAGTCATGATCTCAGAGTCGTGAGATCAAGCCCTATAGCAGGCTCTGTGCTCTGGGTGGACTCTACTTGAGATTCTCTCCCTTTCCTTTGGGCTTCCCCATCCTCCACCCAACACACTCTCTCTCTAAAATAAATAGATAGATCTCTAAAAATCAAAACAACAGTTGGTTTTTAAGATCAAAAGGGATAATTGTTAAAGATACAAATAAAAAAGAAAACACCACAGATTCAAAATGGCATTACTTGGGCCAGGCCAAGTCACCAAACCAGGGCTTAATACCTCCCCCCGAACCTTAAGTTTCGACCTCTCCCAGAACCTTAAGTCTTATCCTGTCAATCAGGAATTTTCTGAAAAGCACCAAAGAAGTAATCTGTCACATGGGTCTTTCCATTCCCCAAAGGAGGATGCAGTAAACTGCATAATAAGACCCCTGTCCTCTTACCTAAGGGAAACTGCCTTGCCCAGAGAAATTCTTTCTTTTCTTTTTACTTATAACTATCTTGTCCCACCCTCCTTCCTATAAAAACTTTACCTTTTGTACAACTCCTGGGAGCACCTCTTCAGATGGGGTGCTGCCCAATTTAATAAAAGTTGTTTAGTAAAGACAACCAGATTTAAAAAAAAAAAAAAAAAAAGAATAACTATTTGGTGTTAGAATAGTTGGCCTAGGTTTGAATCCAGACTCTATCACTTACTAGCAGTGGGACCTGGGGAAAGGAAATTGCTTAACTTCTTTAGGAGTCAGTTTCCCCATAGGCATCAAAGTGCCTATGAGGTTTTTGGGAGGATTCAGTGCACTATTACATGGAAAGAAACTACTCCACACCATGAACAGCACATGGCAAATGTTGCACACTATTATTATGTTTGCCTGCATTCCCTTCTTACCTCAGTGCCTTACACGTAATTGTTATAGAATAAATGTTTTTTTATTTTTTAGGTAATGATGAGGATTAAATCATTCAACAAATAATTATTGAACATACTATTTGTCGAAACCTAATATGTGATTCTGAGAACACAGGCACAAATAGAGATGTAGTTCTCTGTCCCCTTTAAAATCTTTTCATCAGCCAGAAGTTAGATTACACACGGCAATGACCCTAACCACGACTGATCTGGTTTTATAGACAAACACGAAATTAAAACATTTTTTATATTGATGATGGTGAGTAAAAATAAACTATTATTTTGGGGAAATATTCATTCAACCATCATTATTTATCAGGCTATACCATAGAGCAGGAAAATATGGTCATTTTAAGTGATAAAAACACTGAAATTCATAACTCTATAGAAATGAAATATGTCATGGGGGAACACAAAGAAGGGAAAGAGAAACAGCAAATCCATGCAAAGATGCATCATGTTTCTAAATGCTTCTACCTACTTTAGTCATACATAAATCTGACATGTCTGCTCAGAAAATCAGACATGATGTCAAGTAGGATAAGCTCTTACAAGTTGAAGAAAGGATATGTTTGTGGAAACAAGCATGAATTTTAGGACCAAGACTGGAATCTTAACCTTGCTGCTTATTAGTTGTTTGACACTAGGAACACTACTAAACCTATTTAAGTCTTAATTTCTTCATCTGCAAAACAGAGTAAAGACTAACTATCCCCAAGGGTGGTTGTGAGGATTCGGTGAGGATTCAGTGAGAAAATACACCTACGTTGTCCAGAACAGTTCCTGGCACAGCAACGCCTCAGAAGGCAGCTGGTGTTGTGACATGTGAGAATGAACACTATCCTCAGGCTGCACGGCATGATGCCAAGTGTCCCCCAGACCACAGGCAGCATGAACGCTTTTTTAGAACTCTTGACATAGACTTACGTGGAGTTTGTGGCTTGGCTTGGTGCTACACTCTTATGTTGACTCAATGAGTCAGTCTCTTATAGGGCCCAGTTCTTATATCTCTGTTCTACATTTTATGTGTACAGTCAAGTACATCAACTCTGTATTTATAAAGAAAGTCTGCTAAGGCTTTTGTGTATTTGTTTGTTGGATTTGTTCTATTTGGGGGATGCAACAGGATTCCTGATACTTGACTGTAAGATTTTTTAGATTTCATGTGTATCACTCCACAAGCACATACAATTTTGCACAGACCTTTTCATAACATAGTCACCTTCCTAAAGAATTATCCACAATATTTGATAAATATTAGAAGTTTTTGAGCTTAAATTCTTTCTCTGTGGATTAGTAATATATTCTAACACCAACTCTAGATATCTTATTCTACCAATTGAGTAGATGTCCAGTAAATGTTTGTTGATTGATTGATTTTGCTGAGTGATTGAATTCTAAGGTCTTAAACAGTGTCCTTACATGCAGCTGTGTAAACTCTATGGAATGAAACTCAAGCCTGTCACATTCCAAGAGTAATAAGGAATGAGTTAGCCACGTACCTCCTCTCTGACATGTCGTCCATCAAACAGCCTTAACATTGTGCTGACATAAAAGCAACTTCAGGAGAACAGGAATACTGTGACAAAAACCAAAATCACTTGCTCAAAGGATTAAAAGAATAATAGTAAAAGTACCAAAATGTATGTGTCTATGAATGAGAGAGGAGACACTTGCAAGTTGTGAGAGTTAAGCATGATGTCATAAAGTTCTCCTGGTTTCAGCTTCACCAGTGCAAAATTCCAAATCAACATGCTAGGAGGCTGATGCACTTAAATTAGATCCCTAGATATGTTCCTGAGTTTAACAAGCCACCTTCTACCTTCAGACAGACATGCTGGGGGAAGGAGGAATTGCTCCTCAGCAGACAGCTCCTGACTTTAATTGCCTTTGCTCTGGTCCACCACGACAGACAGAAACAGAGAAGAAGCGAAAACTGTATCTCCTCATATTAATCTCTGTTCATACTTGTTCCAAAAAAGAATTTCAAAAAGCTTGGCTTACATGTTAGGGTTCTCAGAAAATCAGTTGGTTTTCCTTTCTGACTTGAAGATGATTGGTCAGATACATTGATTGGACAACTTTCCCTACCCCTTCCTATCCTAAGCATTTTCCAATTTAGGTCCAAACTCATTTCTTGCACGTATGTGTGACAGAAAGAAGCAGAAATGGCATTATACACGCTCTCTTGCCTAAGTCCAAAAAAGCAAGATGAAGTAACAGAAGAAAGAATGCACCTTAACTCATTGCAGGGTTTCCTATTTCCTGCAAAGGTATTTCCACTGGGGTTCCTGAAGGACTCTTCTCTGTCCAATTTTTTAGCTTTTGACTGCTTCTTTTAATTAGCATCCAGCCAAATCCTTCAAGCTGCTTTGTCTCTTATCTAGAGGGGAAAAACTAACTTGCAAAGGAAAGAAAATGGGGGTAAGATTGAAAAGAAGGAAGCTATGTCTCAAACGCCACATTTTCATAGAAGCTAAGAAAAGGACCTGCTAACATCAATGAAGAAAGAAACCCCATTCTATATGATTGTCAAGGACTTTTGGTCTTATTTTATGGAAATCACACCCTGAATAATTTTGTTTGGCTTGGAATGTAACATCAAGGAGGAATATACCTTTGGGTTTAGAAAGCAATTCTCATCTGGGGCACCTGAGTGGTTCAGTCGGTTAAGCATTTGACCCTTGATTTCCGCTCAGGTGATGGTCTCAGGGTCATGAGACCGAGCCCTGCATCAGGCTCCATGCAATGTGGGGAGTCTGCTTGATAATCATTCCCTCTCCCTCTGCCTCTCGCCCCATGTATGTGCTCAATCTCTCTAAAATAAATAAATAAATAAATAAATAAATAAATAAATAAATACAAATTTTTTCTTTTAAAGAAAGTACTGCTCATCCTATGTGCTGGAGCTCAAGTCAGCACAAAGGAAGAAAGTGACATTCTGGACTGCAATTCACACTCTGGGGTTTATATTCTCCCCCTTATCCTACCAGCATTTAATTCACAGTGAACTCCATGCCCATGACATTTAGGGAGGCACAGAGGGTTCTTTCCCGGTTCATCCATTCCTATCTCCTTGTCCTGCAGTTCTTCAGGAAACAGGGCTGAGCACCAGGCATTTTACCTGAGTCATTCAAAGACAAATGGGAAAATATTCCAGCTCTAAAGCTAAAGTTTAAAGATTTACATTTCTCTTGTGTGGATGGCGAATGAAGTAAGTACGCAACTGGAGTGAAGACTGTTCTTCCTTCAAACACACACAAGTGTCCAAACGGAGTGGAACGCCTGTTCCAGGACTTCATTGCCTTCTGAATTTCTGGCTTTCTTACGTGCTCTCTTTCCTATTTCCAATGGCTTCCTTCCATTCTCCTTCTTTTGTGCATGACTTACACATACTCTTATTTGAGTTACCTTGATGAATGAGGCCTTCTACCACTGTCCAGCTGACAGCTCCCGCATGCTATAGATAAAGAAACTACTATCATGAGGATAAAGTAGAAATGTGCTCAAGCATCATTGTGTTTTACATGGAAATTCCCTACATGCCTTTACTATTTCAAAGATAATTAGTTAATTATTGCAAAATAACTTAAACAATAGAAAAGTTATTTTAAAGTTCTAGTTTCAGGTATATGGTCTTACTATATCCTTAAATATACTCACATACTTTATAACATGTATCTCGATTTAGGGTCCAGAAATAGTTTGCCACACTCAGAGCTTCCATGTCTTCTAAAAGGACATTCAGATATATTGTATACAAAATAAGCCCTCATAAACGAAACCTGTGTTCTCATGTGGGCAACCTGACCCAGTCAGGAATGTGAATGTGATTAATATCGAGTCCTCACTTTGCATCTCAAGCTTCAAAGACTTCTCATCCAGGCAATTCAAAACCTTCACAAACGGTAACACTAAATAAGGCAGTATTTTTGAAATATGGCTTTAGGATGAAGCTCAGGTACACCAAGTGAGGTGACATTGACTTGGCGGTTGACCCCACTGGGCCTCAGGCAATCGACAAAATGAAAAGTGTTGTGATGTTGGATTGCTCAGGAGCAGTCCGACTCTACCATGTCCTTGTCATATGGGTGTCTGCCATTTATAGTTGTCTGTCCCCATTACCTTTTTGCAAGGATTTGATACTTTTCAAGGAGTCAGTTTATAGAGGTCTCACTAAGCATAACTGTGAAAGAGTTCTGTAAAACATAGCTATTCGCTAATTACATTGTGTTTTCAAATGAGAGTCTTGCCTGGCAAATTAAAGCTTCCATTAAAAAACAAAAACAAAAACAAACCATTACACCCATCTTAGAGAAAACTCAATGTATTATGTGTATAGATCCAGACATGTATTAAACTTCAGTTTAAAAAGATGGAGGAACACCTGGCAAATGCACTATATGGCCCTACACTTCCTCCTTTTCTTCTGGTTGTTTTTTGCTAATACTACCAAAGTCACAAAACTTACTTTTAGAATTCTTCCCATCTTTAATGCTGATACCCTTATGAATCAGTAAAGGGTAACTGAAACTTCAAAAGGAAAGTCACACTGACTTACTCTCTTGCTAAATTATTTTGTCGAAGTAGAAATCATCAAGCCATGTACCAGGACGCTTTTGGTACCTATGACTGTTTGAATGTGGGCGACAGGGAACAACTCTTCTTAAGTGGTGAGTGGTTGTTGTTGGTATACATGTAATACAAACACATCATCAGTGCTTTATTACTGGTCTCAGAAGAAAGATTTTTCCTTTTCATTCTAAGTAAAACAAGACATATGGCACCATTTTAAAACTTAAATAGACAGGTAGCCGGTGGAGTATTACTCAGAAGTAATACTTACTCAGAAAGGTCCTGATGCTCCATAATCAGCACCAAGAACAATGACTCCTGGGCGTAGTATCGTTCTCAGGGTACAGCAGTAGACATTCACTGTGCATTTCTAATTACTCAACTCAGGCTCTCTTTGTCCCATGAGGGGAAGATTGTCAAGGAGCAGAGATATAGCAAAGGCAACGAGGTGTGCATGAAAAAATCATTACATCCCTGTGCCTAGGTCAATTTCTCTTAGAACCAGGTTATATGGCTGTCTGTAGAGGGAAATGAATGCATGTATAACTCTATAAATGTTTAAAATGTGTTACTCTTTTACACATTTTTAAGAGCTCTTTACTTAAGAATACTTTTTCTGGAACATCTTAGTCCAAAGGGAATGTGGCAATGTATAAAATGGGTCACATGAAATGCTGAGAACAAGACAATATGGTTGGTGGTTTCCTGGAATGATTTTTCCGAAACCTTCCCAATGAATAAAACTTTCCTAAGAGGAACCTCTTTCTCCTTTGTTGGTGAGAGGATATTCAGTTAGGAAATGTCACCTTAACTCAACATGAGCAAGGTCTCTGCTCGTCTTTATTATCTGAAACCAACAAGCAGGTGAAATCTTGCTTCCTAAGTTCAGTTATATGCAGTGATGCTATTGTGTGATGATATGTAAGAGGATCCTCCTTTCCCTTTCCCTTAATGTTATTTCTTTCAATGGAAAGAGGAAAATCCCTTAAGAAAAGGTTTTCTTTTTTTTAAATCCAGTATTCTAAACATATAAACTATTAGAAGTTTATTAATAAGATTAATAATAATAATAAGCTATTAAAAGATATTGATGACTGAAAACTATTAAAATAACCAGCATATCTACCACCTGAATTGTCTACATTGAAGAGCTACACTGAATTCTTTACCATTTTAATCAAAACCCAACAATCTTTTCAAAGTAAGAACATAAAATGATTAGACTGCTTCTCACTTAATAAAGGAAATTTAAGTATGAAGGGGACTTCCAGCTATCCATATGTCATCTCCTTTTGCTAGGATTTGTATCAAACATCAGATTTTCCCACATCAAAAGAGCAGAGTTTGACTTGGAAGTGAGAATGCATTGTGAGTTTGGCCAAATAAATATACCCAAGTATATCCAAATATACCCCAATGTATCCACAAGATGGGGATAACAATATTTACTTTAGAGTTACTGAAAGTAGAAAACAGCCAGGATTAAATGAAAGTTAGTGGTTATCTCTTAATTTTTCCTTTGAGATGATGCTTAGTTTAAAGACATCACATCATCTCAAAGAAAGACAGAAAGTTATAGTTAGTGAATGTTTCAGTCATAGTCCAGCCAGGAGAACAGAAATGCTCTGAAAATTTTAATCAGAGGTGAATTTAATACAAGAAATTGGTTATGGGGCACCTAGGTGTCTCAGTTGGTTAAATGTCTGCCTTCAGCTCAGGTCGTGATCTCAGGGTTCTGGGATTGAGTGCAGAGTCTGCATCTCTCTCTGCCTCTGCCCCTCTCTCCCCCCTTGTACTCTCTCTCTCTGCCAAATAAATAAATCTTTTAAACAAATGGTTACAAAATTGTGGTTGGGAAAACGAATAAAAAGAGGAAAAGGGCTACTGCTTAGAGTCCAGGAATACCCATTGTTGTTGAGGTTGCCACCAATGCCACTGGAGCCTGGGGTCATCTGTCATCCCACTGCTGCTTCCTGCTGCTCTCACACCCATTGATACTGTTGGAGGTCACAGTCATCCACAGTCACCTGGACGTTTGGGCCACACTTCTGCTAGAACCATAAGCAGAAAGATGACCCCTTTCATGGCTGTTCTTGCAGTTCCACTGCAGTGCTTCCTAATGTCCTAATGGCAGAACTTAATAGGAACCGGTCAGCAAGAGAGTTAGTGGAATGCAGTTTCTAGGCATCCAACCCCTCGATACAAGGGAGGGCACAAAGGGGAGAGAAAGTGGGCTGAGCACCAGCAGACATTATCCAGAAAAATAAGTAATCACATTAGTTACCATGCTAGCACCAGGAAGCAAGCAATGATTCTTATTCAAAAGGATGGATTACACTTATTTCTTGAAATCCCATGGAAAATTCATAAAATATATAATGGAACTTGGGGCATCTGTGGCATAGTCCATTAAGCATCCTACTCTGTTTTAACTGAGGTCATGATTTCGGGGTCATGAGACTGGGCCCCGCTTTGGGCTCTACACTCAGCAAGGAGTCTGCTTGAGAGTCACTCCCTCTCTCTCCTACCCTCAAATAAATAAATGTTAAATATGTGTGTGTGTGTGTGTGTGTGTGTATAACATATATCTCCTATATATATATCCTATATATATGATATATATAGGACCCAGAAATGAGAAAGGGATCTATGATAGTTAATTTTATGTGTCAACTTCATTGAGCTAGGAGGTGCCCAGGTACTTGTTAAATACTATTCTGGGTGTGTCAGTGAGGGTGTTTTGGGATGGCATTAACATTTACATCGGTAGACTGAGTAAAGAAGATTGCCCTCTGTAACACAGATGGCCCTCATCCAATCTGTTGAAGACCTGAATAGAACAAAAGACCAAGTAAATGAGAATTCATTCTCTCTGTCTGTTTCCAAACCAGGACTTTGTTCTTCTGTCTCTGAACTTGCACTGGCACTTAAACCATTGGCTTTCCTGGTTCTCAGGCCTTTGGACTTGAACTGAAACTTATACCACTGGTCCAGTCTCTAGCTTGCCAACTACGGATCTTGGGACTTCTCAGCCTTTGTAGTCACATGAGCCAATTCTGGAAGGAAGGAAGGAGGGATGGATGGAAGGATGGATGGAAGGAAGGCAGGACAAGGAAAGGGAAGTAAAGAAGGAAGGGAGACTAAAGAAGGAAGAAAGGAAGGAAGACTAAGGAAGGAAGGCAGAGAGCAGAGAGATAAGGTATAAATATATAGACATAGACAAAGATACAGATATAGATATCCTATTGGTTTTCTTTCTTTGTAGAATCTAGACTAATACAAGACCATCAATGGATTAGAAATTGTGGTAAGTTCCTAGAAAGAAAGGATATAGATGGGATGATAGTGATGAATAGACCCCAACAGAGGAGACTGTATCCTGAAGATGCGCAGACATCAGAGACACTGGGGGAGGCAGCTACCTTCCCTTGGTGATGCCCAGCAGGTCCAGCTGATACCAAAGCCAGAAAGCAGGACAGGGTTGCAATCAGTGCAGTTGTTAATGAGTATCTATGGAATATCTTAGGCAAATTGTTCTTACCTTGTCTGAAAAAAATCAAAAGTCTGTGCAAGAAAGTATGGCCCAAATATGAAGTTAAATAAGATTTGGCATGACTTTACACCAATTATGGTGTATAGAGCAAGAAACGCTCCATTTGACTTTGAAACATGTAACGTTAACTGATCAGAGCTTAATAAAATGGGACTACATTTTTTGTTTATGAGCATAATGACACTATTGGTTCTTGCAATACATATTATTGAAATACTATTTATTGATTTTCAATCAGTTTAAAGTAGAAGGTTTCATTATAGTTACAGAGAAGAGAGCATGAAATAAATTTTGGCGAAAAATCAGAGGTGGGGCGTCTGTGTGGCTCAGTCAGTTAAGCGTCTGCTTTTGGCACAGGTCATGATCCCAGGGTCCTGGGATCTAGCCACATCCGGCTTTCTGCTCAGTTGGGAGCCTGATTCTCCTCCCTCTGCCTGCCTCTTTGCCTACTTGTGCTCTCTTTCTCTGTCAAATAAATACAAAAAATCTGAAAGAAAGAAAGAAAGAAAGAAAGAAAGAAAGAAAGAAAGAAAGAAAGAAAGAAAGAAGCAAGTCAAAGAAAGAAAGATCAAAGGTAAAACAAACCAAGGTTGGGAGGGAAAGATGGAGGAATAGAAGTAGGAGACACTCATGCATTTATTTCCTCATTTAAAACAGTGTGAAATCAATAGTTCTACCCCAAGCTGATGGGCCAAGAGACACATTTATGTGTATTGTTTAACAGTTGAAAGTTAGAGCCTAGAAGAACAGGGTAAAAAAATAACAACAGATGGAGAATAAAAGAAGAGATGGAAATTAGACTACATTTTCCAGCCTTCATTATTCGAGAGTAAATAGATAAGGCCCAAGATTGACAAATCAACAAATTGAGTTTCATATATGTAATTCAGTGTTGTGAATATAACCGTAGAAAATAAGATTAAAAAGAGAAAAATTGTTGCCTCTTGTGAGTAAGGCTATAGTTGGTCGAAGGAGGAGATATTAATTTTTCATTTCAGGACTTTTTTCCTAATATTTTTTATTTTGCATATGTGTTGCAATTTTATAATAAATAAATATAAGGAAAATGTTCCTGTCAATGATGAAGGTATAGGGAGCGGCATGCATAGAAACAGCCCCCTTTTGGCTCAGCTCGGTGTTTTGTTTTATGATTTTATGAATGTAAAGCAGCTAGAGTTGTAAAGTGGGAAGAAAGAGATAGATTGTTTGATAAAATGAAACCAACAGCACATGTGTTACAAGGGGCACTGTGCCTAAGAGATCACTTGAGAGTACAACCTTGCTTAGAGTCAGTTGCAAAGCAGTGCAGAGTTTTCAGGCTGGTTTAATCCTTTCTCTTTTCCTTCCCAATGTTTAATTATAACATTTAAACTCAAAGAGTTACTGGCAAGACAAACATAAAAATTTCTCAGTAGGAAGCACTCCTCAGTTCCTTACAGAAAAAAATCATCATCATCAAAAAAGTACATAAATAGAACATGTGATAGCTGACAAGTTTCTACGGTCAGCAAGTCACTTTGTTGTTGTTTTTTTTACATTGAGGAGCAAATCAAGTTGGAAGCACTTTTCTCACTTTTAGTGAAGCATGTATAACACGCGGGCAAGTTCCCTTATAGTTTGTCTAAGTCTCCACAAAGGTCTTTGAAGTTGAAGTCCCAGCTTCTCCTACATTATGAGAAATCAACTTTCAGTGCATAACGAAGTTTCTGGCACTCAGACCATGCCTCTGTCCCTCTCTAGCACCATACAATAGTAGCTCACATTTCATTTGTATTCACTTCTTAACTAATCCATAAGAAAAAGTGTGAATAATCCCATTTGGTTCAAAATTGTCATGAGGCCCAAACATCAGGATCAAGATGTTTGGGCTCAAATGACAAGGTAATACATATTTTTTTGATCATCTTTCCATTTCTGTTGTCTTCATTTCCTTTAGTAAAATCTTAGCTTAGCAATTTTTAAAAAAAATTTTTAAATTTATTTTCAGCGTAACAGTATTCATTATTTTTTGCACCACACCCAGTGCTCCATGCAATCCGTGCCATCTCTAATACCCACCACCTGGTTCCCCCAACCTCCCACCCCCTGCCCCCTCAAAACCCTCAGATTGTTTTTCAGAGTCCACAGTCTCTCATGGTTCACCTCCCCTTTCAATTTCCCTCAACTCCCTTCTCCTCTTCAACTCCCCATGTCCTCCATGTTATTTGTTATGCTCCACAAATAAGTGAAACCATATGATAATGAACAACCTAGGTAAGCTATAAACCATTCAAAAGCAATTTTTTTGAATGGTTTATGGCTTACCTAGATTGTTCCTAACCCTCATTTGCAAAAATATTGCCAGTCTCTTCCTTAAAATAAAAGCCCATTACTTGCAAATAACCTCACCAAGTTACTAGTCCCTGGATGTATAATGACCTAAGTATTCAGCTTCCCAACTAAGGCTCAGAGCCCAGAGCTCCCATTTCAAGTGGGTCCTACGTATGAGGTTCTCATACAAGTTTCCAACCCCATCAAGAAAACAGCATGGTTGGAGAGCCCTTGGAAATTCATATATCCCTTGGATAGGTAAAGGTTTTCTGTTTAAAAATGAAACAGACCAGGATATAGCCTCTGCTAAACCATAAGCAAAGTAATTTAAGTGCCTGTGTGTGGAGAATGTCCAGCTTTTGAACGACCTGATTCTCACATGGTCAAGATTAATGTCATTCCATTCTGACTGGCTCTTCCTGTTCCTATGGTGGAAGTGGGTTTGGAAACATGTTGGATGAAGAAATTTCCCAGTGTATCACAGTTACTAAGCCAGCTGTGCAGAGTCATTTTTACATGGATACAGTTGAAATGTTACCAATTTCTCACAGGCTTAATTACTGTACCTATTTAGTGAGCTTTGGGATCTGGGCCAGATTACAGAAAATATGAGAAGTTTGCTGGACAGTGGATAAGGATGCTCCTGTGTATCATAAAGAACTTTGGTCTGGGACTTAGCAGCTCCAACTCCATGTCAGCACAAACACAAACCCTTGGCCTTTGCTGTTTATTAGAACATAGCAATAGCAATTAACCACAATGTTTAGAGAATTAGGGGTTTGGGTTTCCATTTAATTTAATTTTCTGGTTGACTTGGGATTAAACAAACAAAAAAAACCCCTTTTTTTATTCAAGCCTTTGGAAAGGGGAAGGAAAGAAACTAGCATTTATTGGTTATTGTGACAAATATTATGCTAGGTTTTATTTTTTTTTTTAAGATTTTATTTATTTGACAGAGAGAGATCACAAGTAGGCAGAGAGGCAAGCAGAGAGAGAGGAAGGAGGAAGCAGGCTCCCTGCTGAGCAGAGAGCCTGATGCGGGGCTCGATCCCAGAACCCTGAAATCATGACCTGAGCCGAAGGCAGAGGCTCAACCCACTGAGCCACCCAGGCGCCCCTATGCTAGATTTTAAAAGTATGTTACATATCTTCATTATAAAGTGTATAAAGTATGTATTATTTTTTAAAATTTTATAGGTGAGGAAACAGACTAAGAAAGGTTAATTAGGTCCCTTAAATCACAAAGCCAGTGTTCAGAACATGTAAAATTAAAACCTAAGTCAGGTAGGGCGCCTGGGTGGCTCAGGTAGGTTAAGCGTCTGCCTTTGACTCAATCAGGTCATGATCCTAGCGTTCTGGGATTGAGCCCCGCATTAGGCTCCCTGCTCAGTGTCTACTTCTTCCTTTCCTTCTCCCTGCTTGTGCTCTCTCTCTCACTCTCTCTCAAATAAATAAATAAAATCTTTAAAAAAATAAATAAAGTAGCATATTTGATAAATTGCTTTCCAGATTAGTTTCTCTAGAAAGACTTGATTCTTAGATCAAAGACTAATAAGTGAAGAATTAATTAATTATTATATTAATTATTAATAGAAGTTTTACTGTACATTTCAAAAGATTAGTTACTGTTACTTCTGATGCTGTCATCCAAATCTCCTATAAAAGCTGGTCTGACTCTTTATCTGCAAAGTGTCCCTAAAGGGGGAGGGTGAGTGGATACACCAGGAAATGTCTGGGGAGAAGACTAAAAAAGCTCAACACAAGCTTGATATTTCTTTGAAGTCATTTTTATTTAAGTCATGTAAACATTTTAAGTCACATGAACATTATGTGTTCATTTGAAAAAAAAAAAAAAACACCACAAAATACTTCTGTAAATTACTTCACGGTTCTCTAAAATCCTTGAAAAAAATTTGAAATGCCAGGAAAATGTACCACATTTACCAGGAGGACTCTTGTTCATCCTCTGGTATAACCCCACTTTACTTGCAAAGTCCAGTATTAAACTGTGTGTGTGTGTTTTTGTTTTCTTTTGCTTTTTTTTTTTTGTTTGTTTGTTTTTTTAAACTTTATTCACAAGAATCATATTTGTTGTTAAAAAGAAAAATCAGATTCCTGGGATTCATCCGTGGAGGCTACTCTAATTTAACATGTCCATAGAAATGACATTTAAAAAAAAAATGAACATAAGTGACTCTGTTGATGTTCTCCAACCCTATACCAAGAAACTCAGTTTCAGTGAAACTCTAGATTCTGAACAATACCCCATGGAGCACAGTCTCTATTATTTTCAACCTGTTGTCTAATGCACTAACCCTGCAGCTGCCTGGGTCCCATGTCTCGGTAACATTTGATACAGCACAGATAGAATCCCAGGTAAAGAAGTCAGAGTTTTCACATCGTCTGCTGTGGGTCTTAATGCACTTAGAGCAGAACTGCTCAATAGTAGAACTGTACTAGATTATGCAAGCAAATGATGCTATGTGAAAGAAAGTTTTTAAAGCATATAAAAGCATACTATATTGTAAAATAATACTGAAGTAAAAAAAGACAATAAAAAGAGAAAGGCAATCTAAAAATCAATCGTTACAGGGTGCCTTCCAAAATCTGTTTAGTTGAGCCTTCTGTGATCTTTTCAGTTTTGTAGAGTATGAAGGGAGCTAATAATTACTAAACACCCTCAGTCTATCAGACAGAACCGGTAATGAGGTATGAATATTTTCTTGAATTTTCCAAAGAGGAGACAAAGGCTTATTGAGGTAAGTCCAGTGGTAAAGTTAAACAAAAGAGTACTGGAACTCTTCCAGAATTATTATTAGGTTTTCTCTGCAAGCACTGATACCTGCTTGTAATGCGGAACTTGGCAAGCTCGACTTCCTTTAAGGCTGTCCATTCACATCTCTTTGCCACAGCTTGGAATCTAAACAGTTTGTTCACCCATGGAGGTCAAAGATAAGATGACTGATAACCTATGGGAAACCATTCATCACTGGAGATGCCAACAAGACCCCAGAAAAGAGGAACACCATGCCACCATCCTCATTCACTTGCATGGCCTATACTAGCACAGGCAGTGCACCCCATACCACCGCATACCATCTCATCTCCAGGCCAAGCATTCTCTCTCTGCTCCAAGAGTCAAAGGTGCAGACACATCACTCCAGCCCAAGTGGGCCAGCTAAGTGTCTCTGATTCTAGGGGAAGATCCCCAAGCAGTTATCAGGACCCCAGCCAGTTTTCAAAATGAAATGAAAGAATCAATTAGGCCTGTATTTCCATGCCAGAGAGTGAATCCCATTTTAGTACTAGAGTGACTGATATGAAACTAGAGGAACAGGCCTAAATATTTCCTGTACTTCAAAAGATGAACTTGGCCATGGAAGGTCTTCAAGGCAGCACTCAGTCCAGGGCTTCCCTAGGTTTCTGGGCATTGCACTAAGATCCTTGGAGAGAAACAGTCCACGATCCAACAGGCAGAGGCTGCATCCTCTAGTGAATTTGCGGTTTAAGTGGCTTTATTCTGAACAAAGTTCTCAGTCCCAAAGGGCTTTACTAAAAATGGCAAGCTGGGAAATGCCAAAGCGATGCCTAATTGGTCACACCCAAATGCTGCTGCTTTCTGCCTTGGGAGTAAAATCTTGCTGTTACATGACTATGAAGCCTTGCAGCTCAGAGACACACCTGGGGCCCAAATCATGTAAGTCATGCACCCTTTTAATATAAAAGTTGACAAGCAGTGCTGCACAGCTCAGCAGGTTTCTTTCCCAGACCCTGTTGTTGGTGGCAGGGGAGTTTTCGATGTTAAAGGCACATCCATTTTCTGGAGGTAACCTAGAGAAAAGATATGGTGGCTATTCTTTAAGCAGCTGCTCTCTGTCCCCGCATTGTATAGCACCAACTGTCCATCTGGGGCAGGAAAAGTCTTCAGGGAAATGGCGACTGGCTCTTTCATGCCAGCATTTTATGGTGCTAACAAAATCAATTATAGATTGAACCCCATAGTATGGTTTTCTTACCTTCTGATATGCTTTGTCAGGTTCTGCTGAGCTAAGTGGAAATATTTCAGTCCTGGAATGTCAGAGGAATGAAGAAAAATGAAACCTACCAGTTGCTCACTACAACAGGAGGAGGAACTTCAGTAACAACAATGAGGTTTCATGCAAACCAAAACCCAGAGACCTTTAGAGCCTCAGACGCATTCACTAGCAGTTTGATACATATGGAGAACAGGAGACTCAGGTTTTGGTTCTAGCAATGTGACTATAGAGAAGCCAGTGCCCACCTTTATGAAATAAAGATAAGGAATAAGTGATCTCAAAATTATTTTTCTGGCGGTGCCTGGGTGGCTCAGTGGGTTAAGCCTCTGCCTTCAGCTCAGGTCATGATATCAGGGTCCTGGGATCGAGTCCCACATCGGGCTCTCTGCTTGGTGGGGAGCCTGTTTCCCCCTCTCTCTCTAGCTACTTGTGTTCTCTCTCTCTCTCTGTCAAATAAATAAATAAAAATCTTTTTTTAAAAAAAGATTATTTTTCTGATTGAATTTCCAAGATTCTGCTGAAGCATTGTATGTTGGGAAGAGAACAAGATCAAGACCAAAGAGCAAGAAATAATACTTTTCATGCAAACACACTGTTGCACTTGAGCCTCACAACAACTGTAGGAGGCAGGGTTGGTGTTCTCATTTTACAGATGAAGGAAGAGACATAGAGATATAGAGGAGGCAACTTAAGGTCACACTTAATAGGTAGAGAAGCAGAGATTCAAACCCATGTCTGTCTTATTCCAAAGTCTACTGTACTTCCTGGCTTCCCATCTGGCTCACAAAAAAAGTTCTGAGGATGTTACACATTACATGCCTTCCCTGGCCCTTAAACTGCCTTTACACTTGCCCTGAAGGGACTTAAAAGGTGCACCTCAAGGCTATCAGACGCAGGGAGAAGTCTGTGGGGAAGCAAGGGACAAATGTTCAGTCCTCACTCGCCCAGCTCTCCTCCTCCACTTCCAGAACAGTTCAACTGTTAGATATTTATATATTGGTTTTCTTAATGAGGTGTTTGTTTTTTTTTTAATGGTACCAGCACTGGAAAGATGGAAGGGAGCAGGGGGAAGGGGGATAGGGAGGGAACAACAAAGAAGGAAGAGGAATAAATAAAGTAAATCTGAAACTACAGAGTAACTCTTACTCCTTGACGCAGCAAATCGAGAGGAGTGATCACATTTATGAATTATTTTATAAGCTACTTTGTTAACCAGGTGGCACAATCAACTTTTACACTACAATAGGAAAAATTCCCAAATCTCAATGGCTTGCAACATTTATTTCTCACTCATACTGGTTGTCCTACACAGATTGACAATGGCTGTGCTCCTGATGCCTTCATTTCAGGACCTAAACTGAAGAAGCAGCAGGACATCCAAAAAAAAAAAAAAAGAGCTGTGGTGGACCTACGAGATACCATTTAAAGCTTCAGGAGCAGGGAATTATGTTGATCCCACTCTCATTTGATTGACACATGGCCAAGCCTAGGATCCAAATATGGGGAGAAATTATCATCTGATATGGAACAGCAGTAAATAATTAGAAACAATATTGCTTCCTAGATGACTTGCTCATTCTACCGCCTAGTCACAAATATTTGTTTCTGTCCTCTCCTTGAATAAAATACACTCCCCCCTTCTCCAAGAAAGATACTTCTAAGTCCACACCAATCCAGTCATAGCAAAGGCTCAATGTCCAAAATCTTACAGCATTATCTATATCAGGACCAGATGGGAGTTCCTCAATCCAGAGATTACAAAGTTAAAACATACTATTTGCCTCCTTTCTCTCTCTCTCTCTCTCTCTCACACACACACACACACACACACACACACACACAATGGTTGAATAAAGGACAAAATAACCACAATAAATAGTCTTACCAAGAATGTGGAAAACAGGAGGAACACAGCAATCACTGGGCAATTTTGAAATTGTGCTGATCACACTTTGCAAGCACCGTGTCCCTGGCCCCCGAAAATGCTCCTTGATTAAACTCCAGATCTGCTCCCTTGCATCTTGGCTCCCTTTTCTGAAAGGGTCTTATTTCTCATGATGATTCTGATGATCCTTGGCCACATATGAAGACAGCACTGGACATGTGTCTTTGGGGAGCTGTGCAGCTTGCTTACACTTCTTCCTATAGAAGACTGGGACTACAAAGGTGTTTTCAATCTCAAACAGTCATAACCTCTCACTACATGAAGTTTAGAAAAATTCTGACAGCCTATGTATATATGCACGTGGTCAAAATTTAGATTCTTCAAGACTGGACTGGCTCTTCCTAGGGTATACACTAGCCCATGTCATCTTTCTCTGATAGCAGACATTGATCCACTGCCCTACCTCTGACCCCCTTCTCAGAGTTTGCTTCAAATACCTTTAATGAGAGGACAGCTGGCTAAGTGAAACTATATCCACTGTTCAAAGTTTCTTGGGCCAGGGTTAGACACCTGAGCAGAAGAGCTTATCAAATTTCTTGATGAAAATTTGGTTTGGAAATCAGAGATTCTAGTTGGAGGTTTGAACAAGGACACTATTACTCAGGTTATATTATCCTGGGTTTAGAGAAACTGGTAGTCTGGAAAGAGAAAAAGAAAAGAAACAATGAAATATATACACCACTGGAAGCAGAGAAATATGTCTACTCATGGGGTCTATGATATATATTCCTATTCAGAAAATTCTTCTCTACTTAAACTATTCAGTGGATATCTACTCATTGCAACCAAATAATCATTCACCCAAACATTTAAACTTAAGTTTAATTCTCTTCAACAAATCCTTCTTGAATTTCTATGTACATGCTACTAAGAAAGAATTCTCAAAGAATAAAAAAAAAAAAAAGAATTCTCAATGAATATGATACAATAACAGGATTTAGGGTATTTATAAGCTTATAATAGAGGTAAGTACACAAATTTCCATAATGAAGATAATGACAGAATGCTTCAGTTGTAATAGGTGGCACAGGTCAAGACCCGGAATAAGGAAATGAATGCTGTTACGGAAGAGCATGGAGTATTATTTGACTAGAGTATATGAAACATATCGAGAAGAGGAAGCAAATACCTGGAAAGGTAGTTTGGGATATTGTTACAAAGGATACATACAAATATCCATCAACTTAACCAGGTAAGTAATGGAAATCCACAAAAGGAAACCATATAATCATTCAGAGATATGGCCCAGTAGCAATGCATATGGCCATTTTCAATGGGAAAAAAAATGACAGGAAAATGAATAGTCCATTGAAAGAAATCACAATGTCTCAAATCAGATAGTCTTATTGTTGATGAAAAGGAAGTGTTTATAACTGGCAAGTTAGAAGCAAGGGACCGTGCTTCTGATTGGATATGAATACACAGGAGAAGGAGGATTCAAAAAGGAAAAAGCTTTCAATTCCATCAGAGGAAATCAGGAGAAGAAGATGTTGGAGGGGAAAAGGTTTTGAACTTGTTGAATTAAATATGCCAGTGGGACATCCAGGTTAAGAGAGCTACCTGGTCTGCTCTTAGATGCCATGAAACTGTAATCTAGAGAATGCTTAGAAATCATCCTGCTCAAATCTCTTGTTTTACAGACAAGAAAACTGAGCTGTAGAGTAATGCTTAGTGACTTGCCCCAAATGACAAAGCTTATTAAAGATAATCAAGGAAATCTCTTGACAGAGATTTAAGGAGTGGAAATTCAAGGTTGACTGGATCATGCGAAATACCCAGTCTGAGCAGGAAGAGACTGTACGGCAGTTCTCCACTTTGCCCATCAGTGTGGGAAGTGTGTAAATGCTGGTCATTGGCAACATGGAGCACCTGCTGTGTGCTAAGGACCATACTAAACACTGTGCAATGCTTCAAAAGACAGGAACAATACAGACACCATGTGCCTGGGGAAGCACGGGGCTGTAATTGGGAGGGCAGGCCAACCCTTTGAGAGCAGGCCTCGCTGAGGGGCTCCACGCTAGTGTGCAAATAGAGATACTGGAAGCTTTGGGGATTAAACAAGAAAGAATCATTCTAAATGTTTCTAATCCAAAACACAGACAAAAGAAGACAATTTATTAAGCCTTAATAACAAAACTAAGGTTTATTATTTTGTAAATTAAATTCTACCAAGGGGTAGAATCATAAAGAGTTGGAAGTAGCTTTTCTCATCTAGGGTGGTTAGATTGTGCTTACTGAACTTACATTCAGGAAAAGTGGTACGATTACATGTGTTCTGGGAATACCCACACATTTTCAGATTAAAAAATTGGTATTAGTACAATAAATATCCTATATGATTTGTTCAACTTTAGGTTTTAGGGGCAGCTAAACTATTTTAAGAAGAAATTGGTATTTTTAAGGTAGAAGTAAAAAAGGAGGACCAATTATAATTAAATTTTATTAATGTCTATACCTACGCTATTTTAAAATAAAGTTTAAAAATATTTCCTTGGTAGACTTGTCTGTAGTACATAATTGGTTTAAATATATATTTATTACTAAAGAATCTTAAATTTCAAATGAAAATTATTTTGAGTCATGCAGTAGTAGAAGCATCCTTGAAAGATCTCAGGTAGTTCCTAGAATAATACTCAGCTTTTCCAGTTTCCTCTGACCCTTATCTTATTTGAAAGAAATAAAGAAGACATGATAGATATACCTGAAAAAGAATTCTCATCAGTAGCTCTGTAGGTACTCTTGCTGCCTCTTGGTGATCATTTTGAGCTATTTATATGCAAACAAAGAATGGCCCTGTCCACTTCAATTTGGTGATCTTGCTTTGACAGCTGGGATTTTGCTTTCTTTATCACTTGGTACATTCTTATTTCCAGAATTTCAGCAATTTGATGAAACTTGCCTCCTTCATAAGCCAGTCTCTCAAAAGTCCCTGTCGGTGGGCACAAGGGAAAACACCTCACACAACATCACTGCTGTTAGGCAGTGTGTGGGAAGCCATGTTTTCTCTCAGGGACAAAGCTTTTCAAGGCACCCACGTTTTAAGAGACACACAGATGGCGCCACTTAAGATCTGAATAAGGCATTCTTCACAGTTCCACAATGCTTTTCTTTCAGAAGCAGCTTTTCCAATTCTGCAGGTTATCAGAATGTCAAATACATTTGGGCCAGAAACACCTACACAAACTCTCACACAAAAAGAAAAACATACACAGCACAGTTCCTTGGATCAAACACATTCTAAGGCACTTTTCTTTTTTTCCTGAAGCTAATGATTTATTTTCTGCTTTGGGGAAAAAAAACCCATCCTCACAAAAGTTAGTGTCAAAATATCAAGGTAGCCCTGCCCAAATACAGCATTTCCACCATGAAACATCTTTATCTTCCTGCAGGAGGATTTGTAGCTACAGAATAACAGTCATCACACTCCAAGGTCATCTGGAGGAAAAGAATGACATATGTCCACAAAGCAGTCAGTTCAGGGTACTCAGAGGTAACAAAGAGGTAACTAGCAATTGGATTTTGGCTATAGAACACTGATAATGTTCTTCTTCCACTCAGCATATTGATGTGTGACTCAGAAATTCCACAATGTGAATAAAATAAAAACATGCTTTTAAAATGACTATGTAGTATAAAATAAAAGAACTGATTTTGAAGCAAAATAAAAAGGAACTTAAATTCTGGGTTGGACAGGTATCTGTCTAATGTAGATGTAGAATGCTGGGTAATTTATCTCTGTGAACATCAGACCCCTCCTATCTACAGGGCTTGCCAAAAACACTGCACACCAAGTTTAGGAACTGAGGCCAAAATTTGGTTTCCTGGAAAGAAGATAGCTCACAGAATCAGCTGAGAGTCTAGAGATCCCTGTTTGGAAACAAAAAGAAAGCAAGGCAAACTGGGTGTGTGAGGACACACATCTAGCTCAGGGGACAACCTGGTTAGAGCCCCATTAGGGTCATCCCTACTCCTGAATCCTGGATGGTACGTGCTGCCTCCATAACAGATTTTCACCCATCCATGCTTGGGGACGTCTGGTTTATAAGCCAAATTCCTGCCAGAAGCACCGTAATCTTTCTTTTTCTTTCATGCTGCTGCCATTTTTGAGAACAACCATCTTCTCAGTTGGGGCTTATCAAATGCTACTTAATTAGATGCAGTTTGTGCATTTCAGACAGGAACATGATAGATGATGGTGTTTTGTCCTCAACACATCACTTCAGAAGGCACACAGGTTGGGTTTTTGTCTTATTACTGGTGACGTGAAGTTTTGATCACTTGGTTAAACTGGTGTCTGCCAGGTTTTTTCCAAAATAAAGCAATTTTTGTCTCCCATCAATATGTATTCTGTAGGGAGACACTTTGAGCTTACAGTAATACTATTTCTCATCAAAATTCTACTCATTGGTTTTAGTATACATTGATGAGTTTTGGCTCAATCAGTTTTTGCATCATGTGTGTAAAAGGCTGATTTTTTCTTCCTCCATTATTCCTTTTATATTTATTAATTGTTATCCCATTGTAAGGAAGAACTTTCTCTTCTATTAATTTATGTACTTATGTGTGTATGTGTATATACATGTATATGATATATATATATATATATATATATATATATATATATATATATAAAATCTCTGGAGGTTCATAGATTCTTATTTTATTCAATGGGTTATAATCCCTTACTATAATAATGGCAAAGTATTTTTTTGTATACATTATAACTGTGTCTTGAGGTATAATAACCAGATTGGTTGTGGAGACACTACCCTTTTTTAAATTAACTGACTACAACAAGACAGATCTGGGATGTGTTCAGAGAATGATAAATGATGGATAAGACTGAAGCAGGGGGTACTAGAAGTAACCATCTGCCTGGATCACTTTCCCAGGAAGAACTAGGCTTTGCCTGTTGGACTACCACATGCTGGCCATGAATACAAATCTAAGCAAGACTTCAGTGTGGGTCATGCCATACCGATTGGCTACAGGTGTGGTAAAGAGAAGCCCAAGTACAGGGACACAAAAACAGCACTTCATGTACACTGCTAACAAAAAAGTAACACACTCCTTCAGCCAAGAATCTTCAGCTGCTGGATGGACCATATCCAATTCCCAATGGCGCCATTCATGAGGCAGTTATGTAAAACATTTTTGATTGCCAAAGAAATGGCTGAGAATGGAAAGGTGATAATTTAAAGAAAGGAAAAGCCTAAGTAAAACAAAGGAGAAAAGGCAATTTGACAACAGTGAAGGATAAAAAACAAATGAAATTGAAGAAAAGAGATTATTTTTTAAATTAGCAAATGAAGAAGAGGAGAAAAAAATAAACCACAAAGTAAGCAATCCTGAAACATATACTAATAGAGGCCAAGGAGTGAGTTCAAAGTAATCCACTGGGGCAATTAGAGAGAGATTATAGGCTATTTCCTCCCAAAAGGTGACTTAAGGAAATGTAGCAGAGAGGAGTTATTTCTGTGACTGAAATGCCAGCATGGGTAGGACAGCAGAAGAGGGAGGACTACATGTCCTGCCAGTGAGTGCTGACTGTGTCCAAGATAAATGGTAATCTGGACATACGTGAAGATTCTGTTTTTGGTTTTTTTAACCTTTTTATTTTATTTTATTTTATTTTTAAATTAATTTATTTATTTTCCGCATAACAGTATTCATTATTTTTTCACCACACCCAGTGCTCCATGCAATCCGTGCCCTCTATAATACCCACCACCTGGTACCCCAACCTCATACCCCCCCGCCACTTCAAACCCCTCAGATTGTTTTTCAGAGCCCATAGTCTCTCATGATTCACCTCCCCTTTCAATTTACCCCAACTCCCTTCTCCTCTCTAACTCCCCACGTCCTCCATGCTATTTGTTATGCTCCACAAATAAGTAAAACCATATGACAATTGACTCTCTCTGCTTGACTTATTTCACTCAGCATAATCTCTTCCAGTCCAGTCCATGTTGCTACAAAAGTTGGGTATTCATCCTTTCTGATGGAGGCATAATACTCCATAGTGTATATGGACAACATTTTCCTTATCCATTCGTCCGTTGAAGGGCATCTTGGTTCTTTCCATAGTTTGGCGACCGTGGCCATTGCTGCTATAAACATTGGGGTGCAGATGGCCCTTCTTTTCACTAAATCCATATCTTTGGGGTAAATACCCAGCAGTGCAATTGCAGGGTCAAAGGGAATTTCTATTTTTAATTTCTTGAGGAATCTCCACACTGTTCTCCAAAGAGGCTAGAGGAGAACATAGGCAGTAATCTCTTCGATATCAGCCACAGCAACTTCTTTCAAGATATGTCTCCACAGGCAAAGGAAACAAAAGTGAAAATAAACTTTTGGGACTTCATCAAAATCAAAAGCTTCTGCACAACAAAGGAAACAGTCAAAAAAACAAAGAGGCAACCCACGGAATGGGAGAAGATATTTGTTAATGACAGTACAGACAAAAGGTTGATATTCAGGATCTATAATGAACCCCTCAAACTCAACACACACAAAACAGGCAATCATATCAAAAAATGGGCAGAAGATATGAACAGACACTTCTCCAATCAAGACATACAAATGGCTATCAGACACATGAAAAAATGTTCATCATCACTAGCCCTCAGGGAGATTCAAATTAAATCCACATTGAGATATCACCTTACACCAGTTAGAATGGCCAAAATTAACAAGACAGGAAACAACATGTGTTGGAGGGGATGTGGAGAAAGGGAACCCTCTTACACTGTTGGTGGGAATGCAAGATTCTAGGTTTTATTCAAATATAATATACATACAAGAAAACGCCAGTAATTTCATTGCTCAATGGATTTGTACAATTGAGTATACCTGTATAACCAACATTCAACTAAGAAACAGAGTATTACCAGCACCCCAGCACCCAGAAGCTCTTCTTTTGCTCCTTCCAATCACTGTCTCCTTTCCCACTAAGGTTAACCTCTTGCAGTATGGGTGAATTTACCTTTACTTGTATTTCATGTGAATGGAGTCATAGAGTATGTACTCCCTTGTGCTTGCCCCCTTTTCTTCAACATTATGTTTGTGAAGTTCATCCAGGCTGCCTGTGTTGTAGTTTCTTTATCCTTAGTGCTTTGTGATATTCTATTTTGTGAACAGACCCCAATTTATTTATCCATTCTACTGCTGATGGGCCTTTGAGTAATTTTCAATTTAGAGTATTATATTGAAAGCTGCCATGAGCATTCTAGTAAGGTCTTTTGGTGACTATGTGTCATTCTGCTTAATGTAGACTGAAAAATAGAATTGTTAGGCCATAGCTGTGCTTTAGTCAATATTGACAAACAGGGAATACATGTTTCTATTCCTACCAGGCCTATGTATTTTTAAAACACAAAGGTTAATAATAATAGTTATCAGTGAATTATGGTGCTTTCCAGAAAGTAAAAAAAGAATGGCATCATGGAGTAGCATTTACTCACATGGGTTACAATAAAACACTGTCAAGTGAAAATAAGTACATGGTACAAGAAAGTGAAGATGAAAAATTCTTATCTTATAGAGAGATTTCCTTGAATTCACAGATTCTAAATGCTCATTTCTGTATTTCCATAAACGCTGGTAGAGAGAATGAATTCAAGAAATGTTGGCTAAGATGCTTTTTCAAAAACCCATAATTTATATTATACTATTTATATTTCTTAATGAATGCACACACCTAAACACACATACACACACACAAACACAGATTCCAAGAAAGGAAAGAGAAAGAGAGGAGCTGAGTTTTAACAAAGTGGAACAACTTGTCCATGATTAAAAGAAGTGAGAACTAGAAAGTCAGATCTGTTAGGGCCCATTATCAAAACTCTGTCATTTAGTAATGACACAAGCCTTGGCGTACTGTTTGCTGAAAGAATTAATTAGTGGATTATGACCAAATGACTTTGTTCCATTTGTTTCACATGGTATTGAAGTAGCAGTAAATTCTAGAAATTAGCAAACTTTTACAAAAAGAACATCTGGAGTTTTTCTCTTCCAGTCAGGTGGTGTGAAACACAGTGGCTGCCATATTTACTGACTATGGATGAGATCACAAGGAACTTCCCAAACCCAGAAGAGCAACACATAAACCTAATTTTTTTTTTTTTTTAAACAACCTAGCTGTGAAAATAAACCATAATCACTAGAAGGGCCAAATGAAGATTCAAGGGTGTAAAATAAACAAGTAATCAATAAAATGAAAACTTAAGAGACTCTCGTGTGCCATAGACCGCAAGTGCACTGAAATGCCAGACACCTGTGGGTGGCATGTATGGGATAGGACTTACAAAGAAAGAACTGGAATCAGTACTTGGAGGGAGGATGGAAGGTGGGTAATTACATAGAAGTTTGGAAAGATATTTCAGCTAGTGACAATGTAGACAATGTAACCCAGAGTGGGGAAGCAGATATGCACGTGTCTGTTCAAAGGACCCTGAGTAAGACTTCTTTGACTGGAGTAGATGGTTGAGGTCAGTCTTCAGCAGCAATTGCATAACTCAAAGGCCTTGGAATGTGTGGCATTTACATTACTGTTGGGGTTTATGGCCCAGACAAGCCCAGGTTTCTATGAGCATGAGAACTGTGGCAGGGTTGCTGGCACACCCATGCCTTCCCCCTTTGAAAACTAATCTCCAATGTGAAAGTTCATCCCCACTGCTGGAGGCTGGCCATCAGATCTGGGTTTCCCAGATCCATCACATGGCAGACGCAGTCAGCCTCCTGACCACATGCAGCTCCAGGAGCTTGGTGTATCATTGAGGGCAGATATGAACACTAATAAGCATGATCCGATATAAACACAGAAAGAGGGAATTAGCTGGGTAGATTCTCCATTCGTGAGGGAAGGCCAAAAACAGCCATAAAAACTTTAAGTGGATCAAAGGGTATCATGCAGGCTGAACCATTCCAAGTATGTGGGGGACCGAGCTAGAGGAGGCAAAGAGGAGGTATGCAAAACATCTAGTGGGAGTAGAGATCCACCACCTGGGCAAAACATGATTATTCTCTTTGGAAAGAAATTATCTTGAACATCTAACAGAAGATCCACTTCAAAATTTAACCTTACAAAAAGACTGCCATTTTCAGTTAAAGGGGAAATATACAATATCATTCATATTTGCATAATACTTAGAGAGCATGTTCTGAATTGCTGGAGTTGGGGAACTTAATGTTCTTGCACTCGTTGAGCAAGACAATATTTATCTATATTTTAATATATTTGCAGTGCTATAGTCCTCATATACAGACAATGTTGCTCTTAGAACAAAGTCCTTTTTTGGGGGAAAAAAAAGAGACTTAGAATATAAGAGAGGAACATTAACCACAGGATATTTGTTATACTGAACACACACAGGAGACCAGACAAAACATACCTCCCTGAAACTCACCTCATAAAGATATTTAAGCTTTAGTTTAGTGGGTTTTTTGGTGGTTGCTTAACAGCAGTATGTGAATCATGACTTGCAGAAAGTTCAAAGTTTCTATTTTACTTGGGAAAAGTGTTTTAAAATTTCTATGGGGAATTTAAATCTTAATAGTGCCAAGTATAACCAAAACTTTCCCAGATTCCTATAGCCTATTGTAAAAATGGAGACCCACTGATATTAAATCCCAGTTATCTTTGGCTCATTACCCACATGTGCAAAGCTGGGGGCTCACCTTAGAGCCCTACTCACCAATCTCTTCATGCTCTATCCCCACTGTATATCTCACAAGGTCACCAGGACAAACCCACACATTGTAGATATTTTCTGCCTCAAGCTTACTTGAGTGGACGCTTCAAACATGCCAACATCTCTATGAAGAACAGCTTTCTTGCCTGCCTGCCATCTCAGGCTACTGGTGCCCCAAAATCTATCAGGGTGTCAAGTTGCACTGGCTTCCCTTGAACTTTGATGCTGAAGGTCAGATGGAAGAAAGCCATTCTCCCCAATTCCAAACCTTGAATTAACACTACTTGGAGTCCAAGTTTGATAAAGTCTTTAGTGAAAAATTTCCTCTTGGCCTCTGCCTACAGAAAACCTAAACATTAATCTCTGTGATCCAAGTAGGAGAAAATTAGAAATTTCTCCATTTCCATCTCCCTACTGTGAACCTTAACTCATGCTGGAGGTTATAGATCATTAATTTTGCAGGCACAGCCAGACTTTCTCTCCCAGTTTAGGCTTAGTCAATACACCCCTATACTTGATAATGTATGCATCCTAGTACCTAAGCCTTAACTATTTTTAAAGTATGAACAGAATTTACAAGGAAGTAGAAACAAATGTGGTTTGCTGTCCATGATATTTCCCATCTTGGGATATGTGCTTGTCATCCACGCTGAGAACAGAAGCCCACCAAGATTCTTGATAAAAGAACATTCATAAGGGTCTAGGATAGCAGCCCTGAGAAGTCTGTCTTCTGAACAGCCTCCAGCATGACTCAGGAAACTGGACTCTCAAACCTAACTAATCACTGATCATTTGGTATTTTGGGCAAGGTGCCTAGTTGATCTTTTTAATGTAGTCAGATGAAGTATTTTCAGGTTGCTCCCAGTACTACAATTCTACCATGCTGTTAGTCTAGAGGCTTTTCGTAAAGCTCCCCCCTGACCCTGGCCCTCCTTTATCAGTTTTCCTTTGACAATGGAAGGGAATCAAAATGCTAGCACTGGAAAGGGTTAAAAACAGAGCCACACAATGATAAAGCATCAATAAACAAAAATGTTGCCAGCATAAAGCTAGTGAAATGGCCTTGGTATCTGAGGGACAATCACTTCTTTAAACATGAACAACAAGGTCCTGCCAGAAATTCAGCATCCGCATTTTTGTGGTCTCCTTTCTCATAGATTATTATCTTTGGATGCTCCTTGGGTGGGTGGTCCCTTGTGCATAATGGAGACTGTTGATTCTGCAGTATGGCTTGACTTAAAATAACCACAGGTTTGGTATTTTCTAGCACTTATGGCAGATTTCCTTTCCTAAACACTTCCCTGTTTTACTTAACCTCCAAAAGGAAGTTTGGAGTCCTGCTGGTAAAACTCCTCCCTTTTCACTAGGAAACTGCTGGTTAGCCATTTGAGGAGAATGAAAGCAAAATCTTGAGGCAGCCAGGCCTTATCCTGCTGATCCTCGTTCTCTTAGTGGCAAGGAGCAGACAAGTTCTGGACCCTTTCTGAGGATACCAGTTCACCTTTGTTGTGATGACCACAAGCAGAACTTTAGACACTGACCTGGGTGAGCTAAACTCCTCCCTTCTCCTGAAAGTTCATGTACACTAGACTTGGCTGTAGATCAAAATCACCACAAGCTTTTTTATCTTAGATATACTTTCAAGGTATCATATAACTGAATTGTGAATGAGAGGTGGTTGCCTCGCTCTAAAAGGGGTTTGCAAACTATAGCCCCTGGCCCAGACTGAGGCTGCTGTTTGTTTTCATAAATAAAGTTTTATTGGAATATAGCCATACCCTTTTGTTCAGGTATTGTCTGTGGCTAATTTCACACTCAACCAGAGTTGGGTAGTTTTGATGGAAATCACAAAAATCACACAAAGTCAAAAATATTTATTGTGTGTCCCTTTACAGAAAAGGTTTGCAGACTCCTGCTTAAAACAATTTCATTTGGGGATTACCAAAAACAAAACAAAATAAAAAAAAAAAAACAAAAACCATTGAGGCTGTGGTTTTGAGAGCTCTAACTTCTGAACAACATTTAGTTATGTTTATTGCATTTAGGACAGAGTCACCCTAGCTATGTTTCCTGGAATACTTGCTAGTTCTACACAATGTTACCAGATTTAACAAAAAAAAAAAGAGAATTGTGGTTGAAGAAATTTGGCATATACCAGAATAAGCTAAGTGAAACAAACTGATTTTTGGTAGCCCTTTTCTGGTCATTTAATGAGCTAACATAAATGACAAGTCTACAAAAGAGGATTAGATCACACATACTTTCTAAAGCAGCTAGGCCTTAGCAAACCTTTTTCATGGGTGCATCTCACAGAGTTAATGTTCAAGAACACACTGTGGGAAAATGACTTGTTTAGAACTGGCAAATCTGATAATACTATGTTAGATCACACCACGTCTTCAAGATGCTTAACTTTAAGTAGAGTAAGTTGGCTGACAAGAGGTAGGTAGTTATCACAGGTTATATAATTGCTCAGGGTTTATATGAAATTTTAACTCTTTCAGTAGCATTTAGTTCTAGAATGCTTCAGGGACAATGTTACGTTGGCAACATTGCTATGATGACACAGCAGGAAAGAACTCCATGCACAAAACTCCCCCTCAATGCAGCAAAATTCTCAGGCTCTTTCCTCACCCCCCAAATTTTAGAAAAGCAACATGTCCATGGAACAAGTGTTCAAATCACAGTCCCCAGTGAGTGCAGCTTACTTCTGACCAGCCAGTACTTACTATGGGAAGCTTCTGTGGGCGTCAAGAGGTCTAGGAAAGCCTATGTGTCCTCTGGGGGACATTGAGAGGAACAATGGGAAAGTTCCTGAATATCGGGAAATGTTTTCTCAAGATCAAGAGATGTATTGGTATGTGGGAGAGATTCCAAAGCAGCTCTGCTGCCCAAAACATTTTAAATTTGACTTCTAGCTGCCAGTGCCAATTTTGTCGAAGGGCAGTTTCAGTACAGTGGCACACAGTGTCCTAGGCTGCCTAAGTAAGGCAGAAGCAGTGAAATTGTGATTGTTTTCCACAGGCTAGGTTTTTAACCACCAAAAATATATTTTTTTTAATTTCCTACTGACATTGTCACCTATTTGCCTAACTAAGAATGTTATTGATGATAAGCCAGGCATTTTGTTCACTATGCTCAAGCAGGACTTGGAAATCAAAACAACTACTCCACAGTCCAAAAAAGACTTGGCAGCTCTGGAAAATGACTTCCACCTCAGAGAGTACTAGGAACTTGCCTGCTTACTTGCAAGAAGACTGAGCTTTCAGATGGCTCATGTTTCTGCAGCCATCTAGGTCTGAGAAGGAAAGCCATCCTTGCTCAGTGCAGGGTAAGGAGCAGAGAGGTTAAAAGGCAGGCAGATCACAGCTGAGCTGAAATTGTAAGCATCCCCATCATCACATCTTATAAACATTACAAAGCACAAAAGACCGGGCTCTGCTCAGGCATCCTTTGTCTAAAGTCTATCGTGGTGCTCATTATATAACAGTCCTTGGCTGGAAGCTATGAGGAACATTCCTGATGACTGGCACTACTCAGCCTCTCCCAATCAATAAATTCAAACTCAGGACTTCAAAAACCATCAAAAGGGATTGTTTGGGGAAAAACCAAAATAGTAACATCAACAAATGATTCTTAGCCAGATCCACTATTAATATTAATTATACTAATGACCTCTAAGTTTTGAATGTGAAGCAGACCACTATTGACAGTACATTTGTTACCTCATTAATCCTAACCGTAACCTATGAAGTAAGGATGATTAAACCTATTTTACATAGGAGGAAACAAGCTCAGAGATTGGTTGCTTTGCTTTAGGCCATGTGTGATTCAAATCCAAGTGTGTCTGTTTCAAGACCTAAAATCTGTTGCCTGTGTTTTCTGTGCTGAATCTTAATTAGGCCCAATTTCATTCCCACTATGAATACCCTACTGTCCAGAAGCTCACAATCAACTACTTGCTGATTATAATATCCATTTAGCAAATATTTACTGAGGGCCTGCTGTATGTCAGGCAACGTGCTTGATGCTGAGGATACAACACAAACATCTCTGGAGACTTTAATCATGTGAGAAAGGACATGTGCTTAAAAATAAATTCATTTCAAATTAAATCATATTATATTATATTAGAAGGTACTAAGTGCTGTGACGGAAATAAGCTAGGGATGAGGGACAGGGGATGCCAGAAGGATACAAAGTTGAATAAGGTAGTCAGAGAAGGTCTCTGGAGAAGTTACCATTTGCAGATATGCAGGAGGTGAGAAAATGAACACTGAGCATATCTAGAAGAGAGATCCAAGCAGTGGGAATAGCAAGGGCAAAGGCCCTGAGGTAGGAGTATAATTAACATGCTTGATCTAGAACAATGAAGGCAGAGTGGTTAGAGATGATGAGCAGAGAAAAGAGATGAGGCTACAGAGAGGAGCAAGACAATGGGCTTCCTTTTATGCGGCAGGGCATCTCTCCTCCACTCCATTCTCTTAGTCCTTCTCTCTTCCATACAGGTGAGTACACTTCCATGCTTCTAAGCTATCCCTGTCTAACTTTTGGCAATACAGTTAATATTTCACCTTTCCACATGTATTTTTTCTTTTATTTTTTTCTGCTCTGGTTCCACTAGCCAGGGGGCATCCTAACCAGTGTGACATTATGGCAGCCTACATACCTTATGACAGCCTACAGTACAAAAATTTCCAAGAGTGTCATCATTGATTTGTCCTCCCCTCAACCACCACCCCCACCCACATACTTACTCTTAGGACTCAACCATCTGATTTGTATTTGTGAAGCGATTGGGTATATAAATTCCTTGGGAAGTCCATGTCTTTGTGAAAAAGATACTTTCCATAATTTTTGTTTGATAAAGCCTGTTCCCTTCCTATCACTGCTTGCTTGCTTGCTTTCTTCCTTTCTTTTTTTTCTCTCCCTCCAAAGAGCAGTGATACGGATGGGGAGGAGCACTACCAAACCAAAACCATGGAAAATTATTCTTGTCTTGAAAAAGCCATGGGATTTCCTCTGGAATTTAAGTACCCGACACCTCTCCCTATCTTCACCCACTTCAGAAACTCAACTTCTTTTTTATTTAACCTAAATTTCAGTAGATTACTATTTTCACAGTCATGATCTGCTAGTCAAACATGGATGTCTGAAATTAGCACATGAAAAAAAGGAAATTTCCTTTGATAGCAAAAGTTGTCCTTGCCCTGCCCATAACCTTCAGAACTCCCAGCTAACTTCCAAATGCCAGTATTTGCATGTCTGTACCTAAGGGCACTGTTTCCCAGAAATCCAAAAGGCACTCAGCTCACCTACCAGGCCCACACAGGGCAGTCGAAGGTTACCAGGGAATTCATTCCCCCAGGAGTAGTCCTTACCTATGACTTTCGGGAGTTGCTATGTAAATATCCCAGCTCCACCGCCCCTCAGTAGAGATAGACTGAAGTGTAGGTTTTGTAGCATTTCCCTGCAGAATTAAGCACCATTGACTCACTGTAATAGAGGGCTTTATACCTTATCTTTCACAGGTCTCTTTCTTTCCTGGTATCTTTCACAGGTCTCTTTCTTTCCTGGTATCAATTCCTCACTATATTTCCTATAGCTTCCAGATTAATTACTTGCATCAGAATCCTCATCTCAGGTTTTGGTCTGAAAGAATCCAAACTAAGCCAACCCACCATTAATATTCAGATTATATGTCATATGTTATTTAAATGAAGATACTTTTCATTTGTTGGGGGAGTTAATTACTAATACTTTTCATCATCAAAGCTATTTGTGCCCCAAACAAATACTGAAGCCTAGCCATAAAAATAAAAATGAGAAAGAATAAACTGCTGATGTTTGAATCTAAGTATGTACATCTATGTAGGACATGCTGGTCAGAATATATATAATTTAGAGTGCGTGCTTTTAAAAAAACACCGGAAAGTAGAATAATTTTTAGTAAAAACTGGTATTTACACCAGAGGTACAGATATAGTGAAAAGAAGGGGCACATGTACCCCAATGTTCATAGCAGCCATGTCCACAGTAGCCAAACTGTGGAAGGAGCCAAGATGCCCTTCAACAGACGAATAATGATGAGCACTGGGTGTTATATGCAACTAATGAATTGCTGAACACTACATCAAACACTAATGGTGTACTCTATGCTGGCTAACTGAACATAATAATAATAAAAAAGAATGACCAAATAAGTAAATAATAAATACGTTGATTAAGTTGGGGGAAAAAAAAGAAAAGCTGAATGATCAGAGTAGAAAGACAAAGCTATGTAGAGCAAAATATTGAAGAGAGAATGATTTGGAATAGATAAACCTGGGTGCCTTGCCTGAACCCACAACTTTCCAGATGGGTCATTCCATGCTACTCAGAGAAATAACACAGCTTCATCCAATGATTAAATCAGACAATGTGTGACAAGTGCTTGTTACAAGTCTTGGTGTGTAGTAAGTGCTTCATAAATTTAGATTTCCTGAAAAGGCAGGCAGGTGCTGCCCAGGCAGACACACATTCCTGAATCATTTCCCCAGCCATATCACAACCACAACTTTCCCGATATCACCGAAATAGCTAACAATGCTTCCTGGGTCTAATCTGTGATTGCTCTGGCACCGGGTGTGTGTCTATAAAGAGACGACTCATATTACTTCTGGTATACTGAAGTGCCTGAGCTAGGATGAAACATTTTATTATTCCAGAAGTAATTTACAGCCATATTCCTCTGGTTCCTTCACTCCTTCCCTACTCTGAATTCCATATTTGATCTTTGGAACTGGCCAACATGGGTAGGCATTGGTGCTGGGGCTGAAGGACAGGTCTTCCATCTGGGCTTAAAAGGGAAACTAGCAACTAGTCTTTAGGGCCTACATTCTCCAGCAGTTGACTCTAATCCTACTGTGTAGTACTGCTTCATGGGTGAACCCATGTATGGCTTCTACTTTAATCGTTCTACCCGCTGTCTCATTTCTAAGTAATTTGTTCCCCTTAGTTTAATTCTATAAACAACTAAGTTTCTAGCATTTGGAAGAGAAAAAAAATTCAAAAGGGACTGATGCATTTAAAATCTACCAGGATTATGTGATGATTGAGGTCATTTAATACAATGAAAGTTTTCATCTGGCTTTAGCTTTGAACTTGAGAATGTCAGATACCAAAACTATAAGCTGCTGAGGAACAGGCTGGATGAGAAAACATTCTACTTATTTCTGAGATACTTTCTGTAAGTATTAAACTTCAGACACTGAAATTATGTAGAGCCTTCGTGTTGGAAATTATAATTAGAAAGTATCATGATAAGAGCCTTTGCTGAGTTATTTATACATTTGTGTTTTTTGGAACTTACCATTATTGGCTCTGGCATTCTCTGTGGAGATGGCTGGGCTCAGCTTTCTTTTTGCATGGCTGTCAGGGGCGTGAGGGTGCACGCTCACTACACAAATTCTGCAAGCTGAGGTGCCCCTGTTCTCATCCCTTCATCCCTCGCTCCATATAATGAATTCTTCCTTCCTCAAGAGGGCCCAGGATAACAAGTCCGGCTTGCTTGTTTATTACCTGCACTGTCCCAAAAATCCTCTTCTTCTTTTTTTTTTTTCCTCCCACCGCTAACCCCTAGCCCCGGAAAATCCTTTCTAAAATGCATTTTGTTCTTAGGCATTTACAAGTAAATACATCCTCCCCTATGACCCCCAAGCAGAATTCTTCCTGAGTACCTTAGACTCTGTGAGTGTATGAGTTTGTTAGGACAGCCATAATAAAATATCACAGACTGGGTGGCTTAAACAAAACAAAACAAAACAAAACAAACAAACAAACAAAATATATAAACAAACAAACTATATATATATAAACTATATATATAAATATATATGTATTTATATATATAAATACATATATATAAATATATATTTATAAATGTATTTATATATATAAATATATATTTATATAGAAATATATATAAATTATATATATTTATATATAGTTTATATATATATTTATATATATAATATAATATATAATATTATAGTTTATATATATATTTTTATATATATATATATATATATTTTTTTTTTTTTTTTTTCACTGTCCTGGAGGCTAAAAGACCAAAATCAAGTGGCCAGCAGCATTGGTTTTATTCTGGAGCCTCTCTCCTTGCCTCACAAATGGTCACCTTCTCATTGTGCCCTCACACCGTCTGTGTATGAGTGTGCACTATATGTGCACACACACACACAAGTGCCCCTGGTATCTCTTTGTATGTCCTAATCTGTTCTTCTTATAAGGACACTTATAAAATAGAATTAGGGCCCACCCTGAGGATCTCATTTTAAATTAATTACCTCTTCACAGGCCCTATAGTAGTCTTATTCTGAGGTACTAGGGGTAAGGGCTTCAACATATGTTATTTGTCTTTCATTATTTCACTTAGCATAATACCCTCAAGGTCCATCCACATTGCCACAAATGGCAAAATCATCCTTTTTTTATGGCTGAACAATATTTCATTGTGTATATTATATCATATTTTCTTGGTCCGTTCATCTGTTGATTTGTTGATGTTGTTTCTAAATCGTGGCTATTGTAATTCATGCTGCAATGAACATGGGGGTGCATATATCTTTTCAAGTTAGTGTTTTCACTTTCTTTGGATAATTACCCAGAAGTGGAATTGCTGGATCATATGGTGGCTCTATTTTTAGTTTTTTGAGGACCCTCCATACTGTTTTCCATAATGGCTGCTCCAATTTACATCCCTATTGACAGAACACAAGAGTTCCCTTTTTCCATATCTTCACCAATACTTGCTATTTCTTGTGTTCTTAATAATAGCCATTCTAAGTAAAAGGTGTAGGCCATATCTCATTGTGGTTCTAATTTTCATTTCCCTGCTGACTAGTGATGTTGAGTATCTTTTCATGTACCCGTTGGCCATCTGTATGTTTTCTTTGGAAAAATATCTATTCAGATCCTCTGCCCATATTCTAAATTGGATTTTTAAGCTTTTTGTTATTGAGTTGTATGAGTTCTTTATATATTTTGCATATTAACCCCTTATCATATATATGATTTGCAAATGTCTTTTCTGATTTGGTATGTTGCCTTTTCATTTTGGTGATGGTTTCCTTTGCTATGCAGAAGATTTTTAGTTTGATGCAGTCCTACCTGTTTATTGCTTTTGTTTCCTTTTTTTTTTTTTTTTTTTTTTTTTGGTGTCAAATCCAAAAAATCTTCACCAAGATCAATGTCAAGGAGCTCACTGCCTGTATTTTGTTCTAGAAATTTTATGCTTCAGATTTTACATTCATGTCTTTAATCCATTTTCATTTATTTTTGCTTAGGCTTTTCCATATAGCTGCCCAGTTTTCTTAACACTATTTATTGAAGAGACTGTCCTTTCATTATCATACAATCTTGGCTCCTTTGTCTTAAGTAATTGAACATATGTGCATGAGTTTACTTCTGGGCTCTCTATTCTGTTCCATTGACATATGTGTCTATTTTCATGCCAGTACCATACTATTTTGATTCCTATACCTTTGTGATATCATTTGAAATCAGGGAGTGTGATGTCTCCAGCTTTGTTCTTCTTTTTCAAGATTGCTTTGGCTATTCAGGATCTTTTGTGCTTCCATACAAGTTTCAGGATTTTTTTGTTCTATTTCTGTGAAAAATATCATTAGAACTTTGATAGGGATTGCACTGGGTCTAAAGTTTGCTTTAATATTAACTCTTCCAGTCTGTGAGTAGAGAATATTGTTTCCATTTATTTGTGTCTTCCTCAACATCTTTCATCAATGTCTTATTATTTTCAGTGTACAGGTTTTTACTTCCTTGGTTAAATTTATTCCTTCAGTATTTTTTTTTTCCTTCAGTATTTCATTTTATGTTTTGATAAACTTGTAAATGGGATTGTTTACTTAATTTCTCTTTTTGATAGTTCATTAACAGTGACATCATCAGTCTTATTAGTTGCTGCTGCAACTAAAAAAGCTATATTTCTTTGAATATCGGTAGCAAAAAGAGAAGAAAAATTAGTATTATTATTTACTTATATGACTATATTTACTTATTTTTAAGATGGTGGTACTCCTTTCATTTACAAAGCCCCACTTTTTACGGGTACTGCAGCACATAAAGTATGCTGTATCAAAATAAGTATGTAGGTTCTAGCAGGAATAATTTGAATACACTATCTGTGTCAACTACTTCTAGAACTCAGCAAGGGCTACTAGTGGCGAATGGAAGTCTTTTCAGATGTTTACTTTATTTTAGTATTTACTAATAACAAAAAAGAAACTCATTAATTCCCTCTGAACCTGAATTCTCATCTTTGGCTGGTTTCTCTTGTAATTGGCCTGGATGGAAGAATCACACAGGAAACCAGAGCTCATCTAAAAAGTGGAAATCAGTGAATCCTTGTACATTTAACTTTCATTAAAAATACATGAACATATCAGTTTGCCAAATGGGTGACTGGCTAATATGGTCTAAAGTTTGCTTAATGGATTGCATTTTTTTTTTTTAATGTTTAATGTAAAGAGATGTCCCAAATCTTTTTTACTACAGAGTACTTTATACTGAATTTTTTGCATAGATATTAGGTCAGGCTTATCTTTCACTTGATTACTAAGCTATTCATCCAACAACCTTTAAATACTTTCTAAACTCTAAAAATGTTGAGTTTGATTTGGGGATTGCCACAGATATTGGAAGGAGCTTCTGGAAAAAAAAAGTGGGAGAGTCTCAGAAGCTAGAACAAAGCTATAAGTTTTTGTTTGTTTTTAATGTAGGGTTTACCTTATTTATTTCAGAGAGAGAGAGAGAACACTAGCAGGGAAAGGGGGAGAGGGAGAGGGAGATGGAGGAGGTAAGGGAGAAGCAGATTCCTTGCTGAGCAGGGAGGAGACATGAGGCGAATCCCAGGACCCTGGAATCATGACCTGAGCCGAAGGCAGACACGTAACTGAGCCACCCAGGCACCCCTAGAACAATGCTAGAAGTTTTAAGGATATTGTCCATATATTATTTTAACATGATTTTTTAAAAAAATCACAATTAGAGGAGTGCCTGGGTGGCTCAGTGGTTTAAAGCCCCTGCCTTCTGCTCAGGTCATGATCTCAGGGTCCTGGGATTGAGCCCTGCATCAGGCTCTCTGCTTAGCAGGGAGCCTGCCTCCCCCTCTTTCTCTTGCCTGCCTCTCTGCCTACTTGTGATCTCTCTGTCAAATAAATAAATAAAATCTTTAAAAAAACCACAATTAGAATTTTGAGCACAATTCAACTTAATTTTGTTAAAATGTGAAAATAGGATAATTTGGGCTGAAATAATCTCTCTTTATTTCTCAGATCATAGGAAGAAGTTTCTTTCTACAAGTTATAGCCAATGTCAATTTCTCACTCCAAAAGAAATCAGTGGTAATGATTTCTTGTATGTCCTTACAGATATGTCCTATGTATTAACATATCTATCTTTTTTATGCAAATAGAACCCTAGTCTGCAGAGTACTACAACTTGCTCTATAAGCACTTTATAAAACATCTTTATATTTGTTTGCAAGCTTAGCATTTAGATAAATCCTTTATATGCCAAATGGTTTTCACATTTTGAATTTTGGGAATCAGTACCCAATCATCTTCTATATACCATTATACACCTATTGGAATGGGTAAAAAAAAAAACAAGAAACAAAAACAAACAAACAAACAAAAGAACCAATTGCTGGTGAGGATGCAGAGCTGCAGGAACTCTAAATCATTGCTTAAAAGAATGCAAAATAATATAGCCACTTTGGAAGAAAATTTGGCAGTTTTTTACAAAGCTAAACAAGTCTTACCATATGATACAACAATTGTGTTCCTAGGCATTTACCTAACTAATTTGAAAACTTATAAATTTATATCCACACAAAACACTGCAGGTGAATGTTTATAGAATTTTTATTTGACTTTTAATTGGCCCAATCTCAAATCAATTATGATATCTTTTACTATGTGACTGGATGAATAAACTGGTACATAAGACAAAACTATATGAGCTATCAAGTCATAAGAAGACATGGTTGAATCTTAAATGCATTTTTCTAAAAGAAAGAAGCCAATCTGAAAAGGCTTTATAATCAATGATTCCAACTACTTGACATTTCCAAAAAGGCAAAACTTTTGGTATGACTGGTTTTTGGATACCTTATCTGTATCAGGGGGTTACACTATGCATTTTATATAAATTTTAACTATTTTCCTAGTGTGATATTTACCTTTTGACATACTATTATGATTTATGAAGACCTGACTTATATCACCTTTCCTTCTCTCTCCCACACAGTCAGCCTTCTCAATTTAATTATATCATTAATTTTAGTTTAAAATTGGTTAATCTTATAACTTAGGATAATAACTAGTTCCTTTATTTTTTTGTCCTACAATATGGAGAGAAGCTTGACTTTATTTTATAAGATAAACATTTTATCATGTGTACTATTCCTTTCAGTTCACCTACTGTTTCAATTCCAAAATTATATATATTTATACATTTATATTCTTTTATAATCATGACTAAATTTTAGTTTATAAATGTGTTTAATTTTGTAACTGCATAAATATTATTTCTGAAGAGCTATGAATCACTATGACTTCACTGTGCTTCTTGTATCTTTTCTGACTTTTTGTCTTGATTTTGCATTTTTCTTTTTTCCTTTTTTTTTTTGAGTTTGCTTTTCCTTTGCATGATTTATAAAATGAATCTTTATTTTTTAATTTTTTAAATATATCTTTAAATTTACCCAAGTTTCTGAGAGGGAGTCAACAGCCATGCTATAATCACTTCCTTTTCGGTAGGACACTTAGTCTAAAGGAAAGAAAGCCAATGATCTGGCCTGAGGCCTGTCAACTGGACCTAAATGTAAAAAGGCTAATGACTTTTGTCAGGAGGAAAAGTCTTAATCTGTAGAATGCTCTTTGTAAGATATCCCTGGCCAAAGGATCACCTGTAAATAAATGCAGGTTCCACAGATTTTGAAGCACAGCTCCCTAGAGAATGCTGTGAAAACATATCAACTCTATGGAATATAGAATGGAGATGTTTCATAACCTAAACATTGTCTGTTTTGTGAACAAGCCCACAAGCTTCACCTAGAGACTTAATCTATTATTCTAGGCCAGCTGTGCATCACCAATGTCAAGAGGAGGACCTAGGGACTCATGTAAGTTGTTTTATTCTTTTCTCTACTTGTATGATCAACTGTATCCTCAACATTTTTAGTAAACCTTGACACTGGCTAAGAAATCTGATTTGTGTGAGTCTGATTGACAATCCAGTCCTGTGGTTTAGCTCAATATTCTTGCAGTTAAATCTCCCAAATACTCTTGTTCTATAACTCCCCTCTTTGGTACTGATTTCCTTTCCAGATCTTTCTGTCCTGCTATAAAATGTAATGAATTCATTCAAGTCCTGCCATAAAGAAGCAGGCTAATTCACCAAAATATTAATATCCAAAGTATCAATTCAGTAAATAACCAATTAGCCAAATTTATTAAATTGACTCAACTCACCTTATTTTCAGAAATATTTATAAATATTATGGTTTTAACTGTTTTGAATAAATATTATGTCTACCTATTGAATATTCAAGAATAGTTTATATAATTTCAAGTATACTTAAGTATATTTGATATACAATATTATATTCATTGTAGCTGCTCAACTTAGTCATTTGACAATTCATTACCATTTGACAATACACTTGACAATACTTTACCCCAGGCTTACCACAGTAAGTGTAGTTATGATCACTTATCAAAGTTATTATTTGTTATATTCCAATGCAGTGCTTTTCATCTCTATGATTTCTTTATTTTATAACTGAAAATTTGTAACTCTTGATTCCCTTCACCTATTTTGCCCATCCTACCCTCCTCAGCCCTCTGGAAACCACCAGTCTGTACTTTGTATTTTTGAGTTTTTTCAGGCTTTTTTTTTGCTTCTTTGTTTTGTTATTTTGAGTCCACATATAACTGAAATCATATGGTACTTGTCCTTCTCTAACTTCTTTCACATAGCATAATATCCTCTAGGTCTACCTATGTTGTCACAAATGGCAAGATCTCATTTTTCTATGGTTGAGTATATTTCATTATGTATAATTAACAATATGTAACATAATATATATATGATACATTTTCATTTATGACATAATATATATGTATCATATATATGTATATCTTACTATATATATATTACATATATATACACACACATCCTTATCTATTCATCTATCAATGGATACATAGTTTGCCTTGGTACCTCAACTATTATAAATAAATAATGCTGCAATGAACATAGGGTTGCATATATCTTTTTAAATTAGTGTTTTCATTTTCTTTGGGTAAACACCCAGTAATGAAATTACCGGATCATATGGTATTTCTACTTTTAATTTTTTTTTTATAAACATATATTTTTATCCCCAGGGGTACAGGTCTGTGAATCACCAGGTTTACACACTTCACAGCACTCACCAAAGCACATACCCTCCCTAATGTCCATAATCCCACCCCCTTCTCCCAAACCCCCTCCCCCCAGCAACCCTCAGTTTGTTTTGTGAGATTAAGAGTCACTTATGGTTTGTCTCCCCCCCAATCCCATCTTGTTTCATTTACTCTTCTCCTACCCACTTAAGCCTCCATGTTGCATCACCACTTCCTCATATCAGGGAGATCATATGATAGTTGTCTTTCTCTGCTTGACTTATTTCGCTAAGCATGATAACGCTCTAGTTCCATCCATGTTGTCGCAAATGGCAAGATTTCATTTCTTTTGATGGCTGGGCATAGAATTCCATTGTGTATATATACCACATCTTCTTGATCCATTCATCTGTTGATGGACATCTAGGTTCTTTCCATAGTTTGGCTATTGTGGACATTGCTGCTATAAACATTCGGGTGCATGTGCCCCTTTGGATCACTACATTTGTATCTTTAGGGTAAATACCCAATAGTGCAATTGCTGGGTCATAGGGCAGTTCTATTTTCAACATTTTGAGGAACCTCCATGCTGTTTTCCAGAGAGGTTGCACCAGCTTGCATTCCCACCAACAGTGTAGGAGGGTTCCCCTTTCTCCGCATCCTCGCCAGCATCTGTCATTTCCTGACTTGTTGATTTTAGCCATTCTGACTGGTGTGAGGTGATACCTCATTGTGGTTTTGATTTGTATTTCCCTGATGCCGAGTGATATGGAGCACTTTTTCATGTGTCTGTTGGCCATCTGGATGTCTTCTTTGCAGAAATGTCTGTTCATGTCCTCTGCCCATTTCTTGATTGGATTATTTGTTCTTTGGGTGTTGAGTTTGCTAAGTTCTTTATAGATTCTGGACACTAGTCCTTTATCTGATATGTCGTTTGCAAATATCTTCTCCCATTCTGTCAGTTGTCTTTTGATTTTGTTAACTGTTTCCTTTGCTGTGCAAAAGCTTTTGATCTTGATGAAATCCCAATAGTTCATTTTTGCCCTTGCTTCCCTTGCCTTTTGCATTGTTCCTAGGAAGATGTTGCTGCGGCTGAGGTCGAAGAGGTTGCTGCCTGTGTTCTCCTCAAGGATTTGGATGGATTCCTTTCGCACATTGAGGTCCTTCAGCCATTTTGAGTCTATTTTTGTGTGTGGTGTAAGGAAATGGTCCAATTTCATTTTTCTGCATGTGGCTGTCCAATTTTCCCAGCACCATTTATTGAAGAGGCTGTCTTTTTTCCATTGGACATTCTTTCCTGCTTTGTCGAAGATTAGTTGACCATAGAGTTGAGGGTCTATTTCTGGGCTCTCTATTCTGTTCCATTGATCTATGTGTCTGTTTTTGTGCCAGTACCATGCTGTCTTGATGATGACAGCTTTGTAATAGAGCTTGAAGTCCGGAATTGTGATGCCACCAACGTTGGCTTTCTTTTTCAATATCCCTTTGGCTATTCGAGGTCTTTTCTGGTTCCATATAAATTTTAGAATTAATTGTTCCATTTCTTTGAAAAAGATGGATGGTACTTTGATAGGAATTGCATTAAATGTGTAGATTGCTTTAGGTAGCATAGACATTTTCACAATATTTATTCTTCCAATCCAGGAGCATGGAACATTTTTCCATTTCTTTGTGTCTTCCTCAATTTCTTTCATAAGTACTTTATAGTTTTCTGAGTATAGATTCTGTGTCTCTTTGGTTAGGTTTATTCCTAGGTATCTTATGGTTTTGGATGCAATTGTAAATGGGATTGACTCCTTAATATCTCTTTCTTCTGTCTTGCTGTTGGTGTAGAAAAATGCAACTGATTTCTGTGCATTGATTTTATATCCTGACACTTTACTGAATTCCTGTATAAGTTCTAGCAGTTTTGGAGTGGAGTCTTGGGTTTTCCACATATAGTATCATATCATCTGCGAAGAGTGATAATTTGACTTCTTCTTTGCCGATTTGGATGCCTTTAATTTCCTTTTGTTGTCTGATTGCTGAGGCTAGGACCTCTAGTACTATGTTGAATAGCAGTGGTGATAATGGACATCCCTGCCGTGTTCCTGACCTTAGCGGAAAAGCTTTCAGTTTTTCTCCATTGAGAATGATATTTGCGGTGGGTTTTTCATAGATGGCTTTGATGATATTGAGGTATGTGCCCTCTATCCCTACACTTTGAAGAGTTTTGATCAGGAAGGGATGCTGTACTTTGTCAAATGCTTTTTCAGCATCTATTGAGAGTATCATATGGTTCTTGTTCTTTCTTTTATTGATGTGTTGTATCACATTGACTGATTTGCAGATGTTGAACCAACCTTGCAGCCCTGGAATAAATCCCACTTGGTCGTGGTGAATAATCTTTTTAATGTACTGTTGAATCCTATTGGCTAGTATTTTGTTGAGTATTTTCGCATCTGTGTTCATCAAGGATATCGGTCTATAGCTCTCTTTTTTGGTGGGATCCTTGTCTGGTTTTGGGATCAAGGTGATGCTTCCCTCATAAAATGAGTTTGGAAGTTTTCCTTCCATTTCTATTTTTTGGAACAGTTTCAAGAGAATAGGAATTAGTTCTTCTTTAAATGTTTGGTAGAATTCCCCCGGGAAGCCGTCTGGCCCTGGGAATCTTCATACTGTTTTCCACAGTGGTTGTAGCAGTTTACATTCCCACCAACAGTGCACAGGAGTTCCCATTTCTCCACATCCTTGCCAGCACTTGTTATTCCTTGTTTTTTGATAATAGCCATTCTGACTGGTGTGAGGTGTTATCTCATTGTAGTTGAAAATAAATTTATTATGAAAATGAATATGCCAGAATTTGAAAGCATTAAAGCACTTAATTTTCAGTGATTTAAACATTCCTTAAAATAGTGCTATAATGGGAGTTTGGTTCAAGATGGTGTTAGAGAAGATCTTGAAATCACCTTCTCCATGAAACACATATTACACCTATTTATAGAACAATTCCTCCTGAAAAAGAACTGAGGGCTTACTAGGCAGCTACTGAAAAACTAAAGATAGAGGGGATGGCAAGAAAAGAGCAAGAGAGACAGAGACATAGTAGTAACAAAGGGAAACCTAACTTCCTACACTGTGAATGGCAGTGGGGAAGAATTGTGCTGAGGGAACTGTACTGATCCTGCTGTCCTTGGGGACAAAAAGAAACTCACAGTTAAAAAGAACAACTAGCATATCAAAGAGACAATGCTTGAACTCTGCCCAGTGGTGGAGGAGCTATAAGAAAGTTCTCCAGATCATGGAGAATGAAAAGCACATGATTAGATTCCCATCCCACCTTAAAAGCCTAGCTAGAGAAGGGTCTGGACACTGTAACAGGTGGGTCTGGTTATCTCAGTGAACTTGTAACTTCTGTAAGCCCAGGGTCCATAAGCCACACCAGCTCTGGTCATGCTGAGTCTCAGGAAAAAGGTCATGGTTTTTAAAGGGTGAGGAACTGTGGGGACATTCTTAATCCTATCCCTCCAACCCCCACCTTAAAAGCATAGACCAGAGCAGAATATGGCTCACAGCGAACTTGCAGCCTCAACAAACCCAGAATCCACAAGCCCACACCAGCTTCCCTGTGGTACAGGGCACAGAAAACAAGCTGCAGTTATGTGAATTTTGTTTGTCTGTTTTATTTTTACTTTTTACAATTTTTTTCTTTTAGTTATGTTCTTTTCTTTTTTCTCTTTCTTTTTTTTTCATCTTTTTTCTTCTGTTTTTCTTCTTTTATTATAACCTTTTTTCTCTTATTATTCCTAAGTTTTGTCTCTATTCTTTCTGTAAAAAAGCCAGGATTAAAAGAGTAACTAACAGGTACACCTCCAACCAGCCAGCAAAAGTTACCAAGCACACATAATCTGCATAGGGGACACCATACACAAAACCACTCTTTCAACTTTAGGTGAAGTAGCTGTTTTGCTTCATTCATAGAAAAAAAAAAAAAAAAAAAACATAGAAAGTCAGAAAAGTGGGTAGACAGAGGAATATGCTCCAAAAGAAAGAACAAGAAAAACACTCAGAAAAAGAACTAAAGGAAACAGAGATAAGAAATATGCCTGATAAATAGTTAAAGGTAATTATCATAGAGGTATTCACTGGTCTGGAGAAAAGAATAGAAAAACTCAGTGAGACATGTAAATGTCTCAGTGAGACATGTAAGCCTGAATCATCAGGCTTACACATTTCACAGCACTCACCATAGCACATACCTTCCCCCATGTCCATAACCTAACCACTCTCTCCCTACCCCTCTACCCCCCAGCAACCCTCAGTTTGTTTTGTGAGATTAAGAGTCTCTTATGGTTTGCCTCCCTCCCAATCCCATCTTGTTTCATTTTTTCCTGCCCTATCCCCCACCCCCCCCCCTCAAATTCCTCATATTGGAGAGATCATATGATAATTGTCTTAAAGAGAAATAAATTTTTAAAAATGAAGATAGATTAAGAGATCTCTTCAGCAACATCAAATGAGCAAACATTCATATTGTAGGGATTCCAGAAGAAGAGAGAGAGAGGCGTAAAAAACTTACTTGAAGAAGTAACAACTGAAATCTTCCCTAACCTAGAGAAAGATAAAGACATTCAAGGCCAAGAAGCACAGACTTCCAAATAATATGAACCCAAGGAGTTCCACCCACAGCACCTAATAATTAAAACATCAAAGATTAAAGATAAAGAATCCTAAAAACATCAAGAGAGAAACAAAAAATTACCTACAAGGGAAAACCTTTAAGGCTATCAGATGATGTTTCAGCAGAAACTTTGCAGGCCAGAAGGAAGTGTCATGATATATTCAAAGTGCTGAAAGGGGGGAGAAAAAAATCTGCAACCAAGAATACTCTACCTGGCAAGGTTATCATTCAGATTTAAAGGAGAGATAAAGAGTTACTGAGACAAACAAATATAAAGGAGTTTATCACCACTAAATCAGCCTTAAAAGAGAGTTTTAAAGGGATTTCTTTAAGTGGAAAAGAAATGGTCATAATGAGACATAAGAAAAATATAATGCCATAATTTGTATTTATCTCTTTTTATTGTAAATGTATATCACAGGTATTCAGTTTGGAATTTTTAAAAATTTCTTTTTTTGTTTGCTTGCTTGTTTTTCTACCACGAACTGCAAAGCTTCTTATTCTTGTGATGCAGTGCACACGTACAAGAATTTCTCTGTGATTTCAGGAGTAACATTTGAAGAAAATGCTCAGAGTTCTGCTAAAGACCATAGAAAATAACAACAGCATTTACAAATGTATTCAGTAAATCCTTATATTAGATATATATGAACAGGTAGACAAATGGAGCACAAGAAAGAAGATGCACTATAGTTTGAATAAGTATTTTGCTTGACTTCTCTGCACTCATCAGTGAAACCTGGTGTACAACTAAGAATAAATGTGACATTGATGGAGAGACAGTGTGTATATATTAATGTGCGTGTACATGTCCTTCTTTACTAGCACTTAGCTTCTTTATCTCTTCTTGAAGAAGATCCTATTGTGCTTTCTTCTTATTTCAGAGTCATGAATCATTTAGAATGAAACCTATATTCAAAATTTTAATTTCAGTTACAAGAATATGAACAAAAATCTTCTCTCTAACTAGTAAATTATATATTTAGTTAATTTAAGAAAATCTGTCAAGCTCATTAAAAATTGAAGTTTCTGACTATTTTTGTCATGGAAGACTAAAGACTAGTATAAAGTCATCCCACTTGAGAAATGAATAATTTTTTATTTCATTTTATTTACAATGTAATTTCTGATTCATCAGTACATACCTACATATTTCTTGGTCCATATAATTTCTATAGTTGAAAAATAAGATCCAGACATATAATTTATTTGCAGAATTTTTTACCATGGTGGGTTTTGGTCCTGTAATATTCTAGCACCAATAATGCTTTTCAACAGATTGATCTATGAAATAAATCATAAATATGTATAAAATGCCTCCAAACAAAATAATGCAGTAAATTCATGACAGCTGGCCCTCTGAGTGTTATCAAAACACCAGACTAATGCTATGAGATGTCCAAGGGCAATATAAATCCCATGAAGTAGAAAAATTATGAATTACTATGAATATATATTATCTGCAATACTTCTTTATTTTGAAAATACATTTGAATATTTATGCATTCTAATTTTTTTAGGACTACAAACATGACAAGAATAATTGTTTTTAACTCTGAATGCTTTAAAGGAGACTCTGGTGGAACAACATTTTATCTGCCTTTCTGTCCAGAAAAAGATAATTTATAACATAAATAATTCATGCCATTTTATGGGCATTTTTTAAGTGATTCTTACATATAAGAAATTGTGTATAAGATCTGATTCTTAACTTTAAGGAACTTAGAGGGAGGTAGGAAAATGAATCATGTACACATAAAACACATTAAAATATGACAAATAATGAAACTAATAGATCAAATATATCCCTCTGGAATGTTTGTTTTTTTTTTTAACTTGAAATACAGAAAATAAACTCAACTTGAGTTGAAATATTCAAAATACCATCATTGTAGATTTCCCAAACAATTTAACAAACAAACTTAAGTTTGTTTCAAAACCACTAGATGGGAAGATAGAAAGATTAACCAAAGTAAGCTCCCCAAACAGCAAATTACTTGTCATCACAGATAATCTTCCTTCCCTCTGTCAGGATTATTCCTGGTCAGGATTTGGAAAACTAGAGAAAGAAACCTTTAGGGAGGTAGAAGATCTCAGGCTTCACACACAGATATAGGAAGACCACCAAAATTTGCTGTAAGTCAATATTTGTCTAAACTAGGCTAATGACTTTTTGAAGTACATGAATAATATGCTCACTCTTCTTTGAACATCTCCAATCTAAAGTAATCAGGGTAGTATGGTGGATTGAGAACTGGATTAGGAGGCAAAAGACAAACTTTTTATTGCTTGAATTTGTACTCATGAGTGGTCTATGACACATATATCTTAGTGCTTTGTCAGTTAACCCAGGATTAAAATACCTACCTAGGATGGTAGTATTAATGTTAAGGAAAGATCTGTGACTACAAATGTCTCATACAATGCCCTAAAACAAAATGTATATTCTGTAACTATTAAAAAAATATATAGATCATGTATGGAGAGTCACTGATAGATACATATTCTTGGGGCACCTGGGTGGCTCAGTGGGTTGAGCCTCTGCCTTTGGCTCAGGTCATGATCTCGGGGTCCTGGGATCAAGCCCCGCATCAGGCTCTCTGCTCAGCGGGGAGCCTGCTTTCCCCCTTTCTCTCTACCTGCCTCTTTGCCTACTTGTGACCTCTCTCTCTCTGTCAAATAAATGAAATCTTAAAAAAAAAAAAAAAGAATATATATTCTCTTTACCCAGAAAGTCTACTTCTGGAAATATTTTCTAGGAATCTAATTCTAAAAGCAGAAATGAGTTTATTTATAAGGGTGCTTACTGAATCGCTATTTCTGTTAACCAAAAATTTGGAAACAACTAGAAGCTCCAAAAAGAGAGAAATTATATTGTAAACTCTGATGCATTCACTTGCTATTATTATACAATCTTTAAAAATGACGTTTACAAAATATGTATTATAACATTATAATATTAACTTATTATTATGATATAGCATATTTTTAAAAAGCAGAATCAAAAGCTGGATATATACAATATGGCCATAAATACATAAACCAAATAAAGAGTATGCATTGAAAAAGAAAAAAATAAAACACTGGGTATGAATATCTCAAAGTATTAGCAAGAATGGTTTCTGTGTGATGAGACAGGTCACGAATGATTTTTACTCTTATTCCATATGTCTATATTTTCCAAATGTTCTATTTCAATTATTAGTAACTTTGATAATGAAGAAAGAAGGCTTGTCATTTTAGACATGTGTTTTATCTCCCCAATAAACTGATAAGTTTCTTGAGAGCAAAAATTGTGTAATTTACTCCTTTGAATTATACCATTATGCCAAAACTAAGTGCCCATTAAAACTTTTCCGAGTGGCTAATGACTGATAACTTTTACTTTCTCAATTCAAATACTTTTTAGGACATCAAGAGGGGAAAAAATGTCACTCAATTTGTTTTGTTTCTAAATCACATTCAAAAGATTCCATACAAGCACCAAATTATGAGGCTAAAAACTAGGCTGTTGTAAACTGTTTTGAAAGGGAAATATTAAAAAAGAGTCAGTTTGTTAAAGCTGTGTGAATAATGTAGCATGTGTAAGATTTGGCACCAACTCATACTCTGATAGCACCAGACTCCCAGGAGAAAATCGGTTCTTGTCTTTTCCTCACTTAACGGAAGAAATAGCAAACCCCTTTTTGTGAGGAACTAAAAGATGAGGTGAAAAAAAAGTTGGTTGAGTATTTCTACTGAAAACCCTGTCCAGTACCATGGTGGTACAGTATACATGGTCTCAGAGCCTCCTATACTTGGTCCCATCTGTTAAAATGGCACCATGCCTAACTGCCAGATGGCATATTGGCTTCACAGGGACAGAAGCGCCAAAAAGATGGCTTTAGAAGACATTGTTAATACCACCCCCTTGGGCCTCCTGCCACAGTGACAACTCACCCATGTTGGCGTTCGTCACATCTCACACTGCTTTCATAATTTCTAGAAATAAGTGGTTCTAAACACTTACTAAGTCATTTCCTTGAGCTGCTTCCTGGTTTCTGATCTTACAAAAGTTGAAAAAGAATACCAAAATGGAGGACAGAAAGACTGAGAGTATCCAAACACTTGAAGTTGACAACATGTACAGCTTGTGCCTGAGGGCCATTAGGATCGTATGATGTGTCAAACTTGATTATGTAAGGGTGGAATGTGTAGGCACTGCTTGTGAAGTTTAACCAATCTCAGTGAGAAGATAGCAGCTCTGTTACATGGAAGAACAAGTTTATGCAGTCCACTCATCCTAAAATAAATAAAAAATAAAAAAAATAAAGGCTCTAGTGATTGAAAAAACAAAAATAAACTTTTTCTCAAGGAGTCAGTGAAAGAAAAGAGAATTCCAAAATGCATGTATTGACAGCTTAAATATATCTCAATTCAACTGTTGTGCTAAATGAACAGCAATGAGCTTAGATTCTGTCAAAGGACAATTTTCAAAAACGTAAAGACATGTCTTTTATACGAAAGATGTACAGTTGATTGTTAACTTGTTAATTACATGACTAGTAGGATAGCAAAGCGGGTTTGAAAAACTTTTGAAGAACCAGTTAAATAGATATTTAAAAACATGAACTTCATGTGTAAACCTGGCGATTCACAGACCTGTACCCCTGGGGATAAAAATATATATTTATAAAAAATAAAATATTAAAAAAAATTAAAACAAACAAACATGAACTTCAGTTGTTTAGGTAAGATTCAAAGCTGTTCAATTCCAAAAGGGCAGTAACACCATGACCTTTGGAGTGATCTTTCCTGTGGGGAGAGAAAATATCCAAGTAATATGTTGCTTCAGAGTTATACTCTCCAAAAGAATCAAATAATCCAAGGGAGGATCTGTTAACAAAATGTGTGAGCTTGTCATTGAAAAAATACGCTGTATTCTCTTTTGTCTTATTTATGGGTTCAGGGTAAATTTTCTTAACTCCTATGGCTTCATCAGGATAGAACCTTTCTTGGGAGAAAGGGAATTCTGAAGAACCACAGTAATTTTGACTACAGTAAAGATAGGGTGGATTCCCACTTCTCTGGTTTGTAATTAGTTTATCTTTATAGGCAGGTAATCTCTATGGAACTCTATCCCATGATATCCACAATCACCAAGGAGGTCACTTCTGTGTCATTCTGAATTCTTTTACCCTTGGAATTTTGGTGACTTATTCTTATCTCAAACGTTTAGCTATCTTCATCACACATATTATACCAACCTAGTACATGCATTTTCTTATGTAATTTGTATAGACACAAAATACTTCAACAAAATTAAATAGACATTGGCTAATTGCATTTGGAGCATACATTCTTCTTTTTCTGTTATCTATTCCACTAATGACTCCACTCTAAGATTAAATGGGGTTGAAAGAGATCTTCAGCCCTGTGGCTGTTATACAGGAGGCAGTTCTATATAGTTCGGCGCTCTACATTTTTAAATGTGTGTGTGTGTGCATGCACACACCTATATATACCTATATGTATGCATGTATATACATACATACACAAATATGTATTTAAGCACACATATAGTTATTTAAATATATGTGTGTATGTATGTAGTCTTATACTTATTTAGAGAGCAATTCTGAGATTTTGGCTTTTCATATTTACATGAATTCAATCACTCCATCATTCCCTCAGACACTATTTTCTTCGGTTAACTAATATTCTTTCTGTACTAGATATTGAGCTCGGTGCTAGGGTACATACCTTTGAAAATAAAAGTAGACACCAAGTCTCCCTCATGGAGCCTAAAGTCTTGTGGGAAAGATTTAAAAAACAAATTATCTATCTACCAAAATATGAAAAAGAAATACAGGGTGCTATGAGAATGAAATCAAGGAAAACAGAAAAGTTTTCCCCAAGGTAGTGACGAGAAAGATAAGAAAGGAAGAATAAGTAAGATACATTCAGGAGCTCATGGACCATGTTTAAAATGACACTGGAAATTACTAGACAAGGTTTTTATATTGGAAAGCCAAAGGCTCTCCTGTATTTCATCGTATTCAAGAGGACAGTGATACCCATGTATCTTTGCTCTCTGTTGTGAGCGAAGGAAAACCCAACTCAAACTTGTTTTTAAAAAGGAGAAATTTATTGCCTCATGTAATGAAATAGTGGTTTCAGGTATGACTTGTTCCAGTGTTCAAATAATTTCTCTCTCTTAATTTTTAGGCGTTACCTGTTTGGTATTGGCTCCATTATCTAACCCCCACATGGTTGCAAGACAAAGCAAGGGCAATATTCTTCCAGCTTTGGATCCAGGAGAAATGAGTTATCATCATCATAAGATCTGAGATTCAAATTAGACCAGGACACTTATCAACCCCTGAAATAGTATAATAAGACACCAGAAGAAAAATAATACTTATCCCTACTACACCTCTATAACCTTACTATAAATCTCAATTTTCAAGGCTGTGTATTCTTGGATTGTTTCTTCATATGATAATTCTGTAAAATTTTCTATAGACAAAATAGAAAGAATTCAATTTTTTATTCTAGCATAGCAGATACAATTTTTATTGGTAGATTAGAAATGTATCTTATTGTTATATAACTAATCCTTAATATTATGGTTTTTTAAGGAATTGTCGTCAAATATGTGAAAGACTCATAGGTTAAGCCTATCTCACTTACAGCCAGCAATTGGTCCTTACTGCCAGTTTCAAAATCCCATCCTGATAGCTTTCTGGGGCTGCTCTTTGCATCTCTATTATAACCTGGGATACCTCAAATACAGAGCCAGAGCCGAAGTTTTGAATGTAGTGATTTTAGTTAGAAAGTGATCTTGGAGGACAAGAATAAGGGAAAGGGAGAGTGAAAAAAAAAAAAAGGACAGTAAGCACTTGTACTGGACACCACTGCAAGGGGCCAAGCAGACACTTTGGAAAATGTTATTTGATGAGTCTCTGAACTGTCCTTTGAGAGAAGAAAGGGAAACACATTTACCATTTGGATTCTATTTTTCCTCTGATCAAGGGTGACTGTTCGGCATTAACATCCTGCTGTATGTGTCTGAATGCCAGGTGAATTCCTACATGCATCCCATATTGCTGTGTTGAAGAAGGCCTGGGGCAGGTGTTATGTCAGTACATTATGTAGGTCCAAGAGAGATTTTGCCAGGTCACACCTGTGCAAAGCTGGTCAAAGCAGGTGTAGAACTGGTTGGGGCAGCAATGACTGGAGCCAAAGTAGGTTTGAGAGGATTTGAAGGGAGACACACAAACCCTATTTCCTTTTATGGAAAAAAAACACAAAAACTTAGCCTAGAGTTTGTATAATTACCAATTTTTGGAATTTTAAAAGGTTGACAGTTTATATATATGTTTATATTTAAATACACGTCGTATTCTAAGTATTTTTCATCCATGAAAAGCAATCTTAGAAAAATAAAATGCTCTTTCCCATATCTCTTTGAAGCATATCTCATATTATTACTTCTTGTCACATGTGTAGAAAGTAAAGGCCCTCTTTGATGCTACATATTATCATCTTAAATACATCATTAAGTAATAAACATACAAATAAATACCTTCAGGGGAAAAAACCCTACAAATCCTAAATAGAATTCATCTGGTTATTTCCATGTATATATTTTTACAGGTCTTTCTACAGCAGTATTCCCCTGAAAACCCCAGTTGTCTGAACTGGAAACATTCAAACAATACTCTCAATGCTTCTTTGTTGTGTGTCTCATTTAAGTCTTCTAAAGGTAAAATAAAACAGAATCATCCCCATTGGGCTAGGATTTTTCTTAGACCTAAATGGACAATAAATTCCTAGTTGGAGAAGGTCATTTCCTGTCCTTGACTTATTTCTCAGCTGTTATAATCATTTGTAAAACGGATTAAGAAACACCTTTGACTTTCTCCCATGGCTTTGCGACTCCTTATGTAGCTATTCATCTTTCATACAGAAATCAAATGAACGAATTACTAGCATTTGACAAAAAAGAAATACTTCCATGAGAAAAAGCTGGAAAATAGTTGAAGAGAGCAGCAGACCGTAATCTAGTTAGTAAATAATAATGCAAACTACATAATAGAAGTGAAAAGGAGAACAAAGAGGTTTACCTGATAAGATTTCATAAAATTTTTGGTGCTGAACAGCTGTGAAAGTTCCTTTTCCTATTCATATCAGTTAAAACATTTCCGACTAAGAAAAACATAAAGAAAAAGGAAACTTTCTGTGGAGACTCCAACAGGTATTTGTTATTTGTTGCTGATTTTTTGTTTCACCCTGTGTAAAAGCATTAATGATCTACAACACCAGGGAACCAGGTGTTGTAGTGATGGCTGTACATTCTTGGATTGTTTCACCTAATTTACCTTTGCAAGTTTTTATGTACAAAGTAGGTAGGAAACTGAGCACTTCTTAAAAACTCTATTTTTTTCTACCTCTCCAGGAATATAAATTTATACTTTTTTTTCAAAAAGTATTTTAATTACACAAGTAATTCATGTTAATTTGAAAAATAGGGGAAAACACATGAGAAAAAATACTCTTTGTATATAACCTTAACACCCAGAGAGAGCCACTCAACATTTTGATAGTCTACCAAGTAGCTTTAATGCGTCTATATACACATAAGCGCGCGCGCACACACACACACACACACACACACAGGGAAATCCCCTAATAGATCATACTATAGCTGCTATTCTAGATTTTGCTTATATGCTCCAAAAATCAGTAAACAACCCTACATTTATTATATATCTGTATCTATTTTATGTATATCTATATCTACAGATAGAGGTCAGATATATCTCTATATAGATATATCGATATATCCCTACATATGTGTGTATACTCTTTTCAAATTTATAAGTTAAAAACTATAAGCCCACACTAACATTTCTGCAAAAATGGTGACTTCACATTTTGAAGTAAAAATGATATACTCTCATTTTAAAAATTAATTCCAAGAAACTGAAAAAGAAAAATAAATAAATTCCATGATTTAAAAACAACCACTGTTAACTTTGAAGACCAAACCTAACATTTTCCTTTGGAGTATGTTCAAATAGGAGAGTGGATAAGTGTATATACATAAGTGGTTTTTAATGAGATAAGATAGATATTTTCAATAAATGTATTATCCTTAATTTTCCTAGAATTTAATAGTAAAAAAGAAGCAAGTGGAACTGAAGGAGATGTTCACATTCTGATAATTTTTTTTCACTGTTATAAGTATTGGTTCCTAAAACACCTCTAAAACTTTAGAAAAAAAATGTATATTTATGACAACATTAAATAGCTGCAGTTCCTCACAGTTTTATTTGTTCCAACTTTAACCATTATTTTATCCTGATGAAAATATTAGCACATTTCCACATCCCCCCAATCCCATTCTCTTGTCTCTCCATTGTTGTTATTGCTACAAGATTTGTATTCTGTTCTCTTGCCATACTTTCTAGTTATTGATTCTTAGACATATTTTTAAATAAATTGTGTTCACCAACTGCAGAAGAGATTATAATGGCATCAAACATTTCATTTCTATGCTTCCACTTCTCAGCATCCTTGTAGGGGGTTATTGACTATTTCTGTCCAAGAACTATGACAAAGTGACACATGTCAATCCTGGGCTAAGGCAATGACAAGACTATGTTCAATTTCTGTCTCTTGTCGCATGCCTCAACAACTGAGGAGGCTGCATGTTCCAGATGGTGCAGCTATGAGCTGATGGAATTTCTGTCACCACTACTTCTCTACTGATAATGCTCAGGCTGACCTTAAAAGACATATGGCATGGGGAAAAAGTAACCCTTGTTTGGTTAAACCCCTAACATTTAGATACTATTTATTACTATAGCAAACCTAATTAATATATGAATATATATTAATTATTCAACAATAATGCAATACCAGTCTTTAAACCACATCTTTTTGAGTTTAAGGTACCTCTTGATAAATTGGATTTTTATCATATTTTGATTATTTTTCAAGAGATCTTCACAGTTATCTTATTCCCTGACTCTAGCCATGCTTGAGAATGTCTTCTAGCCTTTATAAAGTTAGTTGAGGTATGAATTTATTGGGTCATGCTTTCTCCCATAAGTTTTAGACATTTTCTATCTTCTGGTTGAGTGTGTGGCTATGTAAGAAGTCGGAGGATGACCTCCATTTCTTCCTTGTGCATTACTTTCTTTTTTGGCTTAGATGCCTACACAACTTTTAAAAAAATCATTAAGCTCAGTAATTTAAAATGAATTCTTTTAGGATGGCAGACTTAGCCTTTAATATTTATTTAAAGATTCCTCTCTGTCCTTATTTCCATAAAGTTTTCTTATACTAGAGCTTGGATTACTTTTTCCTCTCCTATTACTTTTGTTTTCATCTTCAGGACCTCATCTATTACCATGTCTATGGTGTTTTCAGTCATATTTATTCTATTTTTGTTCTTTAAGTATGACTTTAATATCTAGAGTGTTTTTAATTTGTATGCTTCCACTGTATTCCATTCTATCTCACTGTGTTCTTTCATTTCTTTGTTAAGTCCTACCAGTTCATTTTTCATATTTTTCTGTTGTTGTATAGCCTCTTCCCAAAACCTTCTAATCTGCTCTTAAAGTTCTGTTTTAAAAAGTAATCAGAAAATACGATAATTATCTTTCTCTGCTTGTCTTATTTCGCTCAGCATAATACCCTCTAGTCCATCCACATCATTGCAAATGGCAAGATTTCATTTCTTTTGATGGCTGGGCATAGATTTCCATTGTGTGTGTGTGTGTGTGTGTGTGTGTGTGTGTGTACCACATCTTTTTTATCCTTTCATCTGTTGATGGACATCTAGGGTCTTTCCATAGTTTGCTATTGTGGACATTGCTGCTATAAACATTCGGGTTGCACATGCCCCTTCGGATCACTACATTTGTATCTTTAGGGTAAATACCCAGTAGTGCGATTGCTGGGTTGTAGGGTAGCTCTGTTTTCAACTTTTTGAGGAACCTTCATGCTGTTTTCCAGAGTGGCTGCACCAGCTTGCATTCCTACCAACAGTGTAGGAGGGTTCCCCTTTCTCTGCATCCTCGCCAACATCTGTCATTTCCTGACTTGTTAACTGTAGCCATTCTGACTGGTTTGAGGTAGTATCTCATTGTGGTTTTGATTTGTATTTCCCTGATGCCAAGTGATGTGGAACACTTTTACATGTGTCTGTTGGCTATCTGGATGTCTTCTTTGCAGAAATGTCTGTTCATGTCCTCTGCCCAAAATGAGGGTTGCGGGAGGAGGGGCATAGGGAGAAGATGGTTGTGTTATGAACATTGGGGAAGGTATGTGATATGGTGAGTGCTGTGAAGTGTGTAAACCTGGAGATTCACAAACCTGAACCCCTGGGGCTAATAACACATTATATATTAATAAAAAATAAAAAATCATATATATATGTGTATATATATATATATATATATATATATATATATATATAAAGAAGTACACAGCAAGCTATTTAGAGTAAAAAGGAAAAAAATGCAAATGACAGAAATGAGTAAATAATATGATCCCATTTTTGTTAAACACATATAGTTTATGATATATACTTTACATACTATATTTGGAGTATGTATACATACATGTCTATATGGATCTGTCTGCATATGTGTATACATCTGTAAGGATAGATGTAAAACTAATAAATGTGGCCATCTCTGGGAATAAATAGAATTATGGAAAAAAAAGTGATATATCTGTACCTATACAGATATATGTAGATACACACATGGTGGAATACCACTGAGTCATCAAAAAGAAAGAAATCCCGTCATTTGCAGCAAAATGAATGGACTTGAGGGTATTATACTAAGTGAAATATATCAGAGAAAGACAAATACTATGTGATCTCTCTTATATGTGTGCAATCATAAAACAAAACAAAAACCCTCAAAGAAAAGATCAGACTTGTGGTTACTAGAGGTAACCAGAGGGGAGTTGAGGGAAGGTAAGTTGGATGAAGGTGGTGAAAACTGTATACAAAGTTCCAGTACGTTATAAGATAAATAAGCATTAGGGATGTCATGTACAACATGAAGATTATAGCTAATATTGCTGTATAGTACACTTTAAAGTTGCTAAGAGAGTAAATTCTGAGTTCTCATCATAAGGAAAAAAATTTTAAAAAAATCTGTATGAGATGATAGATTTGAGCTAGTTTTTTGTGGCAATCACTTCACAATACACACACACACAAATATATATACATCAAGTCATTATGCTGTACATCTTAAGGTTATACAGTGTTTTGTGTCAAATATATGTCAAATATATCTCAATAAAAGTAAAAGAGAAAAAGGAGTTAGTTTTGATAAAATGAATTGAGAATATTAATAAAGTGTCAGTTTTACTCACTTTTTAAATGTGGAGGCTTCAAAGAAAATGTATTATCCTGTTTAGATTAGTGTTTAATAAACATATTTTAAGGCAAATGTTCCACAGAAATTATTACTATGTTCTTAAAAACACAATCTTTAATCCCTGAAAATTTAGGAAACAAGCAATCATATTGCCTATAATTTATTTGAGGGAAGTGAGAGTTACTTCTTTGCACCCTTCTTTTTCTTTGGGGAATGCCTCTATTCTTGTACTATGTATTTGCATTGCCTTTTACTTATGAATTTCCTTACTTTCAAAAAATATTTACTTCATTTCCTGTGGGTTCCATAAAGATAAAAATGGTTTATCAATGAGGATCCTACTGCAGCTGCTGCTCTCTTACTTTCAGGAAGAAGGAACAGGTTTTTTACAGAGACATCTTTTTCAATGCCAATACTTGAATCCAAATTTTGTCACTTTATTCTATGCTTTTAATTACTGTGGCTACTTCTTTCAGGAAAGCATGAGGCTCTACCAAGACCTTGAAAATATATATCAGTTCTTACCATTCTTACCAGTTTGGGTTTCTGTGGTGTCACTGATCAGATATGGTACAAAATTTATAATTTAGGTTTTGATTACTTTCTTGTTTCATTAAGACTGAGCTACTATTTTTATTTCTATTTGTTGTTTTCTTCTGTTTATTCTGTTCTACTTGTTCTCAGATGAGGAAAATGTTATGGAGGGACAGTTGGTTATTCACCAATCCATTTCTTCTCCTTTCTGGGAGGACAGCTAGGTGAAAATTTACACATTTCCTTGCATTTAAGGATGGTCATGTAACCGAGTTCCAGAAAGTAAGATGTCAGAGAAAATAAGGGTCATCACTTTCCAGGACTGGCCTAGAAAATCTCAGTCATCATCATCATCTTCCATTCTCTTTCCTATTCTGCAGCAATGTGGGAAGCTATGTTTTGAAGACAGTGGAGTTTAAAGATGGAAGGAAATCAACCTATTTCATTCCTTATAGGGAAAACACCCACCCATCAGAAATTCCATTTTGTGTATGTGACTGAGGCACATTTCTACTTTGTTAAACCACCAAAGGATAGGGATTTATGCAGCAGTTAGCATTGCCCTAATAACACAGGACTAGAGTAAAAGTGAAGATGAAAAAGCTCTGCAAAATTATTCTTAAGAACTAGATATCTAGGCCACCTGATTAGTGAAGCTGGTTAAGCATCTGACTCTTGGTTTCAGCTCAGGTCATGATCTCAGGGTCATAAGATTGTGTCGGGTATGGCACTTAGCATGGAGTCTGCTTGAGGTTCTCTCTCTCCCTCTCCCTCTCCCCTCAACTTTCTCTCTCTAAAATAAATAAATAAATCTTTTTTTTTTTTTTTTTTAAAGTAGAACAGGATTTCTGAAGAAGTTGGAGTAGGTAAATCCAAAGCTCACTTCATCCCATGGATACAGATATATAACACCTCATCAGTGTCAAAAACTCAGAAAATGACCCCAAAATTGGCTTTCCACAGCTAAATGTAGAGGCCACATGGATGTGGGTAAGAAGGGCAGAGATGGGTCTGGAACTAAATAGACCTATGGGGCTACCTGCAAGAGGTAGGGATGCCATGGGCACAAAGGGTAGAGAAAGAGACCCTCATACCAAGCAGCCCAGACACAAGGGAATCCACATAAGGAACATGAATCCCCATAACATTTGGCTTTGAAAACCAGAGGGACCAAAGTTCACAATCAGCAGAGTTCATAAACTACAATTTTGAAAATCAGCCTGCTGGGCTCTGAGATAGCCAGGAAGATGATAGGGAACTGCATCCCTACTCATAAAGAGCACAAAAAATAGCCACACACCACCCCCAGAGATACAGCACAGAAGCAGCATTTTGAAAAATTCCTAGAGTATACTAGAGGGAGATTTGTTTACTCATCTCAGAGCATTTGCTGGGGGTGGGGGGCAGGATTTTGGCAGACTTCTCCAGAAACAAGGGAGCTGGTAGATGCCTTTGTCTTCCTGCATACCCCAGCCTAGGCACACAGAAATCTGTAAGAACCAGCACAGTACCAACACTCACTGCCTAGCTTGCTAAGAGGGCATCCTGCCCCTCCCCACCATTCTTCTGTGGTCCTGCCCCCTCCATTATGGCCTTGGCTAGAGCCCATCCAAAGTGATGCCACAAGGGTGACAGTGTTCAAGCAGCCTCAACAGGGGACAGTACCACTCCAAAGTGACTCCTACCTGGGGTAGAGATGAAGATAACCACACACCCCCATCCAATTGTGGTCACAGTAGTGGGCTGGGGTCAGTCATTGGGTCTGACTGCAGGCCCACCCACCAATGAAAGGTTCTAAGGGGACAAAACAGGGAAAGTTCCCTGTAGTTTGGTGCTATCACATCTCTGGCAAATGCTTGCTCTGACCCAACCCAAGCCTAAAGCAATTCCAGATTAGCTCACTAATAACAAAGGGACTAAATCTTGCTCACAACAGGCAAAGAGAGCCATTGCAGATGACTGGACTGAAAGGAAAAGTGCCTCGGCCACGACAGTAGAGGACATAAAACGCATATAACAGACAAACCTGAACTGCCAGTTTCAGGTGAACAGGGGACATTGCACTGCTGGGCACTACAGGACCTCTTCTTCATATGGTTACTACTTTCGAGAACAGGAGTCATAGCTGACTCTCCTATCACATAGAAATTGACACAGAGAGGTAGACAGAGGAATATGTCCCAAATGAAAGAACAGGACAAAATCACAGCAAGAGAACTAAAATGAAATACAGATAATATGCTTAATAGAGAATTTAAAGTAATGGTCATAAAGATACAACTTGAGAAAAGAGTGGAGGATCTCAATAAATGAGACCCTCATTAAGGACAGAAAATAAAAAAGAATGAAGCAGAGATGCAGAACTCAATAACTGAAATTAATAATATACTAGATGAAATAAAGAGTAGATTAGAGAAAGCAGAAGAATGAATCAGCATCCTGGAGGGCACAGTAATGGAAAGCAATAAAGAACAGGAGAAAGAGGAAAAATAATAAATTAAAATAGACTTAGGGAACCCAGCAAACTTCTTAAGAGCAATAATATTTGCATTACAGGGATCCCAGAAAGAGAAGAGAGAGAAAAGAGGCAGAAAATCTGCTTGAAGAAATAGTTGAAAAATTCCTGAATCTAGGTAAGGAAATCAAGAAATCCATATTCAGGATGCATAGGATTCCCAAGGCACAACATCAACCCATGGACATCCATACCAAGACATACAGTAATTTAAATAACAGGAAGTAGTGATAAAGAGGATTTTAAAAGCAGCAACAGAAAAGAAAATTTACATACAAAAGAAACTCCCTAAAGCTATCAGCTGATTTTTCAGGAGAAACAATGCAGGCCAGAAGGGTGTGAAATGATATATTCAAAGTGCTCAAAGAAAATAAAATCCTGCAAGGAAATATACTTGATTTATGGGACAGAGAAACAGAGAAATCACAAGTAGGCAGAGGAGCAGGCAGAAAGAGAAGGGGAAGCAGGCTCCCTACTGAGCAGAAAAAGCAATGTGGGGCTTAATCCCAGGACCCTGAGATCATGACCTGAGCCTAAGGCAGAGGATTAACCCACTGAGCCACCCAGATGCCCCATCTAGCAAAGCTATCATTCAAAAAAGAAGGAGAGATAAGTGTTTCCCAGACAAATATAAGTTAGTGGAATTCACGACCACTAAACCATCCCTACAAGAAATGTATAAGGGGAATCTTTTGAGTGGAAAGAAGACATCACAAACAGGAATATGAAAAGCAGGAAGCACAAAAGCAGTAAAATGAAGAATATCTATAAAAAGTAAAGGAATTCATAAAATAAAAGGATATAAACCTATATCCTATAGACTATACCCTTTAGACTATAACCTAAAATGCGGGTGATGGGGAGAGGAGTATAGAATGGGTTCAAACTTAAGTGACCATCAACGTAATAGACTGCTACAAGCATAAGATCTTGTATATAAACCAAATTGTAGGCACAAATCAAAAATCAGTAATAGACATGCAAAACACCAAGAAGTAAAGAGTCCAAGTTTATCACTAAAGTAAGTCAGCAAAATGTCAAAGAGAACAAGAGAAGAAATGAACGGAGAAGAAGTAGAAAAGTAACCAGAAAACAAGTAACAAAATGGCAGTTAAGTACATACCTTGCAATTATTTTGAATGTATATAGATGAAATGCTCCAATCAAAAGACACAGGGTGATGGAATGGATGAAAAAACAAAATTCATCTATACAATGCCTATCAGAGATTCATTTCAGACCTAAAGACACACAAAGTTTGAAAGAGAAGGGATGGAAAAACATTTGTCATGCAAATGGAAGTAAAAATAAAGCCAGGGTAGCAACACTTACAATGTACAAGACAGATTTTCAGACAAAGACTATAGTAAGAGACAAAGAAGGACACTATATAATCATAAAGGGAACAATCCAATAGTAAGATAAAAAAATTTTAAATATTTATGCATCCAACATGGGAGAACTCAAATATACAAAACAGCTAATAACAAACATAAAGAAAGTAATCAATAGTAATACAATAATAGGTAGGGTATTTTAATGCCCCACTTACATTCATGAATAGATCATCCAAATAGAAAATCAAGGACACAGTGGCCCTGAATGAGCCTTTGGACCAGAGAGATCTAAGAGATATATTCAGAACATTCCAACATCAAACAACAAAATATGCATTCTTTTCAAGTGAACATGATATATTCTCCAGAACAGATAACATATTGGGCCACGAAACAAGTCTCAACAAATTAAAAAAGATGTAAAATATCCTATGCATCTTTTCTAATCATAATGCCATGAAACTAAAAATGAACCACAATATCAGGAAAGAACACAAATACAGGAAGGTTAAATAACATGCTACTAAATAATGAATAAGTCAGCCAAGAAATCAAAGAAGAAATAAAAAAATACACAGAGACAAATGAAAATGAAAACCCAATGGTCCAAAATCTTTGGAATGCAGCAAAAGCTATTCTAAGAAGGAAGTTTATAGCAATACAGGCCTACTTCAAGAAGAAAGAAAATTCTGAAATAAACAACCTAACCGGGCATCTTAAAAAAAAAAAAAGAAAAATAAAGAAAACCCCAAACCAGCATAATGAAGGAAATAATAAAGATTAGAATTAAATGAAATAGAAACTAAAAAAAAAAAAATTAGTACAGATCAATGAAATCAGGAGCTTGTTCTTTGAAAAGATCAACAAAATTGATTAACCTTTAGCCAGACTCATCAGAAAAACAAAGACAGAATGAGAGAGGACTCAGATAGACAAAATTAGAAATGAAAAGAAGAAATAACAACTAACATCACAGAAACACAAAGGGTAAGAAAATATAGAGAAAATTATATGCCAACAAACTGGACAACCTAGAAGAAATGGATCAATTTCTAGAAACATATAACCTGCCAAAACCGAATCCAGAAGAAATAGAAAATTTGAAAAGACTGTTTACCAGCAATGAAATTGAATTACTAATCAAAAACTCTCAACAAACAAAAGTCCAGGACTAGATGGCTTCCCAGGTGAATTCTACCAAACATTTCAAAAAGGGTTAAGACCTATTCTCCCTAAACTATCCAAACAAACAAGCAAACAAACAAACAAAAAAAAAAAAAAAAAAAAAAGAAGAAGAAGAAGAAAAGAGAAGCTTCCAAATTCATTTTAAGGGGCTAGCATTATCCTGACACCAAAACCAGATAAAGATACCCCACACAAAAAAGAGAACAACAGGCCAATATCCCTGATACACAGACACAAAAATATTCAACCAAATACTAGCAAACTGAATCCAGCAACATGTTAAAAAAAAAAAATCATTCAGCACAGTCAAGTGGGATTTATTATTGGGATATAAAGGTGGCTCAATAATCACAAATGAATCAGCATGATACATTAGATTAATAAAAGAAAGAATAAAAACCATGATCATTTCAGTATGATGCAGAAAAAGCATTTGACAAATCACAGCAACCATTCATGATAAAAACTCTCAACGAAATAGGTTTAGAGGAAACATACCTCAACATAATAAGGCCATATATGACAAACCCACAGTGAATATCTTACTCAATGATGAAAACTTGAGGGACTTTCCCCTAAGACCAGGAACAAACAAGGAAATCACTCTCACCGCCTTTATTCAACATAGCACTGGAAGTCCTACCCACAAAAATCGGTCAAGAGAAAGGAGTAAAAGGTATCCAGGTTGGTAATGTGGAAGTAAAATTTCATTATTTGCAGCAGACATGATACTATATAGAGAAAACTCTAAAGACAATACCAAAAACTGCTAGAACTGATGAATTTAGTAAGCTCACGGGATACAAAATCAATACAGAGAAATCTATTGTATTTTTATACATGAATAAGGAAGCCGCAGAAAGAAAAATTAAGAAAAACGGTCCCATTTACAATTGTACCAAAAATAACAATAGCTAGGAATAAACTTCTCCAAGGAGATGAAAGACCTGTACTCTGGGAACTGTAAAACACTGATGAAAGAAACTGAAGACAACACAAACAGATGAAAAGATACTCCATGCTCATGGAGAACGTATACTGCTAAAACGTCCATACTACCAAAAGCAATGCACAGATTCAATCAATGCATTTCCTATTAAAATACCAACAACATTTTTCAAAGAACAAGAATAATTCTAAAATTTGCATAGAATCACAAAAGACCTCAAATACCCCAAGTGATTTTGAAAAAGAATAACAAAACTGAAGGCATCACATTGGGGCGCCTGGGTGGCTCAGTGGGTTAAGCCGCTGCCTTCGGCTCAGGATCGAGTCCCGCATAGGGCTCTCTGCTCAGCAGGGAGCCTGCTTCCTCCTCTCTCTCTCTCTGCCTGCCTCTCTGTCTACTTGTGATCTCTCTCTGTCAAATAAATAAATAAAATCTTAAAAAAAAAAAAAACTGAAGGCATCACAATCCAATTTCAAGATAGACTACAATGCCGTAGCAATCAAAACACCATGGTATGGCACAAAAAGAGACACACAGATCAATAGAACAGAATAGGGAGCCCAGAAATAAACCCATAATTATATTGCCAATTAATCTTTGACAAAGGAAGCAAGTATATGTAATAAGAAAAAGACAGTTTCTTCAACAAATGGTCTTGGGAAAACTGGACAGCTACACATGAAAGAATGAGATGGGACCACTTTCTTACACCTACACAAAAATAACTCAAAATGGATTAAGGACAAGTGTGAGACTGAAACCATAAAAATCCTAGAGGAGAGCACAGGCAGTAATTTCTCTGACATTGGTCATAACAACACTTTTCTATATATGTCCAACAGTAACTATTTGAGCTACATCAAAATAAAAAGCTTCTGAAGAGCAAAGAAAACAATCAACAAAATGAAAAGAAAACCTATAGACTGAGAGAAGATATTTATAAATGACATATATGCTAAAGGGTTAGTGTCCAAAATATATAATGAAGTAATACAATTCAATACCACATAAAGATATAAATACCTTAAATAAATAAATACCTTAACTTAAAAATGGGCAGAAGACATGAACAGACATTTCTCCAAAGACATCCAATAGACACATGAAAAGATGCTTTATGTCACTCATTATCAGGGAAATGCAAATCAAAACCAAAATGAGATATCACCTCACACCTGTTAAAATGTCTTAAATTAAGAATTAAAAAGAAAAAAAGAATACCAGAAACAACAAGTATTGACAAGGGTGGGGAGAAAAAAGGACCCTATTGCACTGTTGGCAGGAACACAAACTGGTACAGTTCCTGGCAAAACAGGATGGAGATCCCTCAAAAAATTAAAAAATAAAACTACTCTATAATCCAGCAATTTGCACTACTAGGTATTTATCCAAAGACTACAAAAACACTAATTTGAAAGATATATGCACCTCTATGTTTACTGCAGCATTATTTACAATAGCCAAATTATGGAAGCATTACAAGTGTCCATCGAGAGATGAATGGACAAAGATGATGGGAGATCTATATATATATAAGTATATATATATATATATATATATATAGAGAGAGAGAGAGAGAGAGAGATGATGGATGTGATAAATATGATGGAATATTACTCAGCCATAAAAAGAATGAAATTTTGTCATTTGTAACAACATGGATGAAGCTAGACGGCATAATGCTAAGCAGAATAAGTCAGAGAAAGACAACTGCCGTATGATTTCACTCTCACATGGAATATAAGAAACAAAAAAAATGAAGAAAAGATACTAAAAAACGGACTTTTAACTACCGAGAACAAACTGATGGCTAACAGAGGGGATGTGTGTGGGAGGGTTGGTGAAATGGCTGAAGGGGATTAAGAGTACAGTTATCACGATAAGCACTGAATAATTTATAGAATTGTTAAATCACTATATGGTACAACTGAAACTAACATAACACTGCATGTTAATCATACCAGAATTAAAGTTAAAGAATATTTTATTATTATTATTTTAAAAGTAATATATTTTAATTATTCTTAAGAACCAGAAAAGGTAAAAAAAAACACAAAAAACAAAAAACAAACAAAACAAAACAAAACAAAAAACAGAAAAGGTGCTTTGTATTGTTTTTGTTTTTTAAAGGAGACAGAGAGAGAAAATGGGGGTGGAGCAGAGGGAGAGGGAGAGAGAAAGAATCTTAAGGAGGTGCCATACCCAGAAGAAAGCCCAATGGCAGGGCTCAATCTCATGACCCCAAGATCATGACCTGAGCTGAAATCAAGAGTTGGATGCCTAACCAACTGACCAACTGAGCCACCCAGGCAACCCAGTAGAGATGTTTTAAAACAATCTAGCTAAAAAATAAATAAATAAAAATAAAATAAAATTAAAAAATTTTTTTAAAAATTAAAAAAATATATATCCCATCTATAAGGAAAAAGAAGATACATGTCAGGAACTACAAACTGAAAAGCACAGAGTTTACATGGGCAGATAATGTAACAGAATAAGAAAAGGCAAAATATATGAAAATATCAATTAGTAAACATGTAACAAAGATCGCTATATTTTAGTTAAACTCTCCTATGCAAGCATGCAAAATAATTCAACCATGCATTTTACTAGAGTATATTATAACTTTTAAAAATTTAAATACATCAAGTGAAAATAGACTTCAAATTATTATTATAACTTCTAGTTATTTTTCTTTCATCATTGTTATTACATTTATTTTTAACTGGAAACTTTACACATTCCTTCTGCACCAAGATATTCATTTAGATCCAATATTCAAGTTATGCAATAAATAATTCATCCTCAAAAATGTTAACTGAGAATGAGATTTACTTTTTTTCTGTTTCATAATGTAAAACATCTGTTTTCAAAGATATATACTTTAAACATGGAAAGAATCCATGAATGGTCCCTTTTATGTTCAGGATAATTACTCCCAAGATATTTCAGAAACCTGGTATTCCAACAGTCTCTGATTTAGTTTTCAGTACTGTCTTGCACTTCAGTTTAACAATTTTCAGTTGTATTTCTTCATTCATACTATGAATATTGATTAAGAAAGAAAGCTAATTAATTTTACCTCATTTTTGTAAGGCCTGCAATTATATAACCTTCTTTGAAATTCAATTTTCTTCTTCATAGTATCAGAAATGTAATTCAGCAAATTATTCTTATTTCTTAAAACTGATTTCAGCATAGAAAAATGGGCCAGAGTTTTCTTTGCCAAATGAATTTCCCAAAGACAAGTATAGTGGGCTAAATTGTGGCTCCAAAGGTAACATGACCTAACCCTTGGAAGCCGTCAAGATCACTTTATTTGGAAAAACTGTCTCTGCAGTTGTGATTAAGTTAAGGACCTTGAGATGGGAAGATTATTTTGGGTTGTCTGGATGGATCCTAAATGCCTTAACATGTACTCTTATAACAGAGAGACAGAAGATTAAAGACACAGAAGAGGAGACATGTGACAACACAGGCAGAGGTTGGTGGGATGTAGTCTCAAACTGAAGCTTGCTGGAGGCCACTAGAAACTGGAAGAGACAAGGAACAGATTCTCCTCTAGAGACTTCTGAGGGAATGTGGCCCTATTGATATCTTGGTTTCAGACTACTAGTACTGATTTTGGAATTCTGACCTCCAGAACTATGACAGAATAAATTTTCTATTGCTTAAGTCACCAAGTTTGTGGTAATTTATTATAGCAGCCACCAGAAACTAATACAACATGCTTTCAGTAGAAACGAATGAGAAAATCAAATCATAAACATCTGTAATTAATATGAATCCCCTTGTAGAGAAATATTCAAAGAACTCTTTGTCAGCTTATTGGGGAGGGTATGTGCTTTTTGAGTGCTGTGAAGTGTGTAAACCTGGTGATTCACAGACCTGTACCCCTGGGGATAAAAATATATGTTTATAAAAAATAAAAAATTTAAATTTAAAAAAAAAACAAAAAGAAAAGTTTGGTCTATTCTTCCATTGAGGAGCCTCCACAGGAATTATTTTTTAAAACATGAACAAATTAATTTTTTTCTAATGGCTTAAAAAATACGCCCCCCCCACACATTATGACCTATATTCAGTGTAGTACAGCAATCTCCATATTGTGCATCCTGTTCAAGGGCAGATTAAACTGTGGGAATGAATTCAGTTACAATGCTAATTACTATGTCCACTGTGTAGCCAATTTTCAAATATTTTAGCCCAAACCCATCCCAATATACAGTGCAATTTTTAACTTGAAGTTCCTTATTCCTACCAGCTATGTAACTTTGGGTGTAAATTTTCAAATGAGTCTAACATCAACTTTAGCCATTTTAGGAATATTCTTTGTAGATAAGCTTATTGATTATGCAAAGACCACATTAAAGTTTTCAACACAAAAAAATAAGTCATTTTTTTAAAAATTCTGCCGATCATAGCTTAATCTCCAAACTTTGTTGGTCAAATTTTTTGTTACGATGGCTTAGATAGCTAAGTGGCATTTTTTTTTTTTATGTTGTCACCGACTATAATAGGAAAAAGGCTAAAAATGTTTCGCATTTTCTTCTTTAATATTTCCTACGATTTCTAAGCCATAGCTTAAATAATCTAAGAAATAATGGTTTAGCTATATTTACAAATGCAAATGTTTGTTCCTGTTTAGAAAACATAATTCTCACTGTATTCAATGGGCTTAGAGAGGAGAAGGGAGTTGAGGGAAATTGGAAGGGGAGGTGAATCATGAGAGACTATGGACTCTGAAAAACAATCTGAGGGGTTTGAAGGGATGGGGGGTGGGAGGTCGGGGTACCAGGTGGTGGGTATTAGAGAGGGCACGGATTGCATGGAGCACTGGGTGTGGTGCAAAAACAATGAATACTGTTAGGCTGAAAATAAATTTAAGAAAAAAAACAAAAAAAAGAATGAACCTGCCATTGTGATAAGTTTTTAATTTGGGGGCAATTTTATCATTCAAAGTGTTCCAGAAATAAACCCTGTGACATGCTGAAATGTTAATACCATTTTAAAAAATATTTTGTACTTTGTTAAGGTTTTAGTTTGCTCATTTTTTAAAGTTTCTACTTAGTTCTCTTTATGGTTTGTTTTATAAATATAATTTGAGTTACTCTTTCAGCACATACAGTTTTTGTTTTCATATGATGCATGAAGGAGTATTCTTCACAACCACAGGAAAATCATAGACTATAATAGTTTCTTTAAACAAGCAACTCTCTCACTGTCTTTTATCCTCCTCTCCTTTCAATAAAAATATGTGTCTAGAATAGGCATAAATATATTTTATTATCTATTTAACACCAGGATGAGAAAAAAAAACAGAAGTATAGTGATAAACTACAACTGAAACTTAGGCTCGGTATTGGGAAGTGGTGGAGTTTATAGCAAACTGGAGAGAAAATGTTCCATCTCAAGGAGAAAATGACAGCTTGTTTTTGCAAGCAGGTTCTGATATGTACTGTTGCCAGACCTTTTAAATCTGGAAATTCAGGATTTCTAACAACTGTCTTAATTTTTACCTGTTGGCAACTTAATTAAAACTCAAGATCTGTGGCTAGGGGTAAAAAGGAAATTGACGAGAGCAGTGGGGGAGAAAGACATGGAATGAGATAAAAATGAGTTAGCCAGGAAAAAATTTCAAGGGCATATAAAATGTAATTCAAAAATTTGAATAACTATTTGGATACCCTAAAAAACAGTACTGTCATGAGAAAATCTAAACTGTGACCAGAAACAATTTTGAAAATATTTCTAGCATCCAAACAAGAAGAAAAGTGAGGGACATGCCTAGAAAAAAAGATGATTGATAATGAAGAACAGAGATTAAGAATTTAAACTAACAGTTATGTTCTCTGAATTTGGAACAACAAAAGGTAATTGAAACTAACTTATAATCAAAGAAAAAATTGAAGAAAACTTCCAACTAGGGTATCATGATAGATTAGTTGTAAAATGTCTCCAATTCTCCATCCTCCTCAAATTTATGTTCTTTGGAACTTCTGTCATCAATATAGGTGGATTCTCTTTTCTCACCCCTGAATATGAGGTGCCCCTATAACTTACTTTGACAAATAAAATGTAATGTAGGTGTCAGGAGGCTTTGTGACCTTCTATTCTCTTTCCTGAGAACCATGTGAACAAGCTTGAGCTAACCTCCTGAAGGATGTTCATTAGAAAAATCATCCTACCTGAGGTCAACTGTCAGTGAACATGCTAGCTGATCTCCATCACCTGAGCAATTCTAAAGAACAGCAGTCAAGCTTAGCTTCTATCATCAGAACCACCCAGCTGACCCACAGATGACTGTACAATCATTAAGTGCTTATTACTTTAAGTCTTTAAGTTTTGGGGTGGCTTGTTAATGCAGCAGTAGCCCTTGGATACAGGTAGTACCAGAATGGACCCATTATGTCGCAGTCACAATAAATAGAACTATATTTATACCTAGATGAAAGCACAGACTATGCAAAAGAAAAAAAAAAACTATAAGCAACCAGGTGGTGGGTGAGGATGAGAATTAAGAAGAAGGAAAAGGGGTGGGGGCAAGAGGTAGAGAGGAGAAAACCTACTGTAAAGGTCACAAATTTAGGCGGCTTTGTATTTTTCTTCTGAAAAACTAAATGCAGAAACAAATTCAAGATTAAAATGTGAAAATAAAAAAAATACATATATGCTACAAAACTACTATACAAAACCAAGTTGTACTTTGAGATGATAGAAAAAATATTTTATATACGCAAAAGTACGAGAATCATTCTCTCAATTTTGGGGGGAAAACTTACTAAAGATATATTTTTGATGTGATAAATTACACATAATTCCATGAATAGTTTTTAAGTGGCTACTATTTTACCGATTAAAAATGTCCCTTCATGTCCCCAAAATAAGAAAATAAATAAAATAATTATTTTTCTTAAATGATTACTCCTGTGCCAAGTACTGTTCGTACTTTATATGCAAAATTACTGTTTACAATATTGTTAAAGATTAAAATTAAATCCCATTTTAATAAGAACATCCAGAATAGAAAAATTGTGGCATAAAACAATTCGTGATCAGCATTGACAATGGCTAAAAAAAACTGATTTACTATCAAATAATTGTTGTAATTTTGGATCCAAACGCAATACCAATGCCAAAAATTGCAGTTAAAGAGAATATGTGGCAAGTAGCATATAATAATGATCTGAAAGTCTATATTATATTAAAAATACTGAGAAATTATGGTGTGGGAGGAATAATGATATGTTAAGTTCCTCATCTTGTAGATTTCTTTTTAATTTGATACAGAAATATTTATTTAAAAACTCATGATTAATTAGGAATATAACATATATTTTTAAATTACTGGATGACTAGCAAAGAAAAAATTTATATGGCAAAAGACAGAAAACAAAATGACAATAAAATACAAACCAAAAACCAAGAAAAGAGATGGCAAAAGTGAAACTAAGCATATCACCTTAGTAAATACAGATGATATTGACTTCTCCATAAAAGTAAAAGATTATAAATTGCTTTAAAAATATTTAATTCATGGGGCCATGGGGGGCTCAGTCTGTTATGTCTATAGCTCAGGTCGGGATCTCAGGGTCCTGGGATCAAGCCCTGAGTCAGGCTCCCTGAAAAGCACAAGCACAGGCTCTGCTTGTTCTGCTCTGCTCCTCTCTCTCTCTCTCTCTCTCTCTTTCTCTCTCTCTGGAATAAATACATAAACTCTTTTAAAGAAATTAATTCATACCTGGGATATATCTTAAAAAAGGAAGTAGAAACTTGAACATAAAAGCAAATAGGAGATTTATTAGGCAAATATTACTATAAATATAGTCTTAACATTAAGTTCAAGGTGAATACTTTTATATGTATAATATAAAAAGGTAATATAACAATTTTTTAAAAAGATTTGTTATTTATGTATTGGACAGAGAGAGAGAGAGACCACAAGTAGGCAGAGCAGCAGGCAGAGAGAGAGGGGGAAGCAGGCTCCCCGCTGAGCAGGGAGCCCGATGCAGAGTTGGATCACATGACCCTGAGATCACGACCCAATGCAAAGGCAGAGCCTTTAAACCACTGAGCCTGGACGCCTGGGTGGCTCAGTTGGTTGGACGACTGCCTTTGGCTCAGGTCATGATCCTAGAGTCCCGGGATCGAATCCCACATTGGGCTCCCAGCTCCATGAGGAGTCTGCTTCTCTCTCTGACCTTCTCCTCGTTCATGCTCTCTCTCACTCTCTCTCAAGTAAATAAATAAAATCTTTAAAAAAAAAAAAAAAAAAAAAAAAAAAACACTGAGCCACCCAGGTGCCCCAAAAAGGTAATATAAAGAAAAACATAAAGTCATAAATATTTATGCAAAACATGTCAGGGAATCTAAATATATGAAGGAAAAACTAAAACTACAAGAGGAATTGATAGCAGCATAATTTTATAAGGAATTTAATGCCTCTTATGCCTGGAAAAAGTACCATAGGGATTTACATTCTGCTAGAAGTAGAGCTATCTGGCAGATGGTATTTAGAAATAATCCAGAGAAAGAACGGAGTTTTCTGAGTATTAAAGACTAATTATTAGAGGAATTTATGGGCAAAGTACTCTTATAGAGTTTACAGAGGCCTTATTAAAAGACAAGGATAGATTCTAAATTATTAGGAATGTTTTAATAAAGAAATGAAAAATTCGGATGGCTTTTGTTTCAATTCATATAGCTACAGTGAAGATTCTAGAGCAGGAAGAAGAGGTTGGAGGGGTCCCAAACCCTACTCAGTATATAAGTAATCAAGAAAACAAAGAAAGCAAGAGGACTATTGAGAAGACTGAAGGAGTAGCTTCCTAGTGGTAGGAACAGTGTTGGTTGATTGGAAACCATGACCAGGTCCCAGCAAGAGTTGGGCAAAAGAAGAGCATTATAGTTGCAAGCGTGTCTCTATCCAGCTAGGCCTACACCAGTGCGTCAGAATCCAAAGTCCCACATTATTCCCATCTATTCAGCTCTGGACAAGAAAGGAATAGCAGCAGCCAAGAGCCATAGGTAACATCAAAATAGTGGCATTACTAGGAGCCATGAATGAGAAATCCTTACTACCTGACTGGCCTCTGAGCAACTCCTCTCCTTGACTATTAAATGCAGCTGCTCTGAGGAGAGTGGGCTGGAATACACAAAAGAGTTCTGGTGGAAGACTGGGCAGCGGGAGAGGACAGGGAATGGTGGCACTCACCGCAGTATTACAGATTTTGAGATGCCCTCCCCCCACATCCAGACCCTTTTTAAAAATACAAAGCAAGACCTAAACTTTTGCCCTTTTTTGTCTCCTTCACCAAAGCAATATTATCACCCAATGCACTTGTGAAGCCTGACAACAGAAGGGAAAAAATAGCCACACTATAAATGGAACGATACAGAAGGAAATTAACTAATGGAATGTACAGAACAGATACTCCAAATGGGATATTGCATACAGGATGTAACAACAAGCAGTTCTGGAGAGGATCCTATTGGATGGAGATATTAGGATGAAATGTATTGTTATTGAGATAGAGAACTCAGTGTATGGGCTGAATAGAAGAACACCGAAAACACTGAAAAATGAGTCATTAGCTGGACAGTCAAGTCGCAGCACTCTTCCAGAGTGCATCAACAAGGGGTAAAATGATAGCAAGCATGAGGAAAATGTCATAAATAATTACATATATATGTATATATGTATACACTTATATATTTATATATATTAATATAAAATAAATGCAAACATTTGAAAAAATAATGAACCAGAATCTCCTAGAATTAAAGAAAGATAGATTAGACCTCTGACTGAACAAATGTATAGTGTGCCAAAAAGGATGAATAAGGAGAAAGGAACATAAATTTTAAAAATTTAAAACCTCAACTAAGCACATTATAGTGAGATTTGAAACATACAAAACAAAAAGAATATTCTGAGGGTTTCTGGAGAGGAAAGGAGAATCACCTAAAACGAACACTAATTTGACTGTTAGACTTTTCAGTAGCAACACTGGATGCATAAAGACAATGGAGTAATATCTTCCTGATGAATCTAATAGGAATTACTTGAATTATTTTTTCATTCTACTTTATTTTTTCAGTACTCTAGCCTCTATTATAATAAAATAGATACTGTATAATAGCTATTGCTATTGCTATTGCAATAGCTTACCTACTGCATCCGCCATGTCATGTGACCCATCAATATAGTCACTACAGGAGGAGGAGTCAAGATGGCGGAGAAGTAGCAAGTGAGACTGCTTCAGCTAGCCAGAGATCAGCTAGATAGCTTATCTAAAGATTGCAAACACCTGCAAATCCATCAGCAGATCGAAGAGAAGAAGAACAGCAATTCTGGAAACAGAAAAACAACCACTTTCTGAAAGGTAGGAGCGGCGGAGAAGTGAATCCAAAGCGACGGGAAGATAGACCCTGGGGGGAGGGGCCGGCTCCCGGCAAGCGGCGGAGCAACCGCGCACAAAATCCGGACTTTTAAAAGTCTGTTCCGCTGAGGGACATCGCTCCAGAGGCTAAACCGGGGCGAAGCCCACGCGGGGTCAGCGTGGCCTCAGGTCCCGCAGGGTCACAGAAGGATCGGGGGTGTCTGAGTGTCGCAGAGCTTGCGGGTATTGGAACGGGAAAGCCGGCTGCAGAGACAGAGCCGACAGTAAGCTCGCAGCTCGGTGTTACCTTGAACCGATCGCAGGCTCGGTGAGCTCGGAGCGCGGCCGGAGGTCAGGCAGACGGGAGTAACTGGGCGCTGTTCTCTGAGGGCGCACTGAAGAGTGGGGCCCTGGGCTCTCGGCTCCTCCGGGCCGGAGACCAGGAGGCCGCCATTTGTGTTCCCGTCCTCCGGAACTCTACGGAAAGCGCTCAGGGAACAAAAGCTCCTGAAAGCAAACCCGAGCGGATTACTCACCCCGGCCCCGGGTAAGGGCGGTGTAATTCCGCCTGGGGCAAAGACACTTGAGAATCACTACAACAGGCCCCTCCCCCAGAAGATCAACAAGAAATCCAGCCGAGACCAAGTTCACCTACCAAGGAGTGCGGTTTCAATACCAAGGAGAGCAGCAGAATTCCAGAGGAGGAGAAAGCCAACCACGGAACTCATGGCTTTTTTCCTGTGATTTTTTTTAGTCTTGCAGTTAATTTAATTTTTTCTTTTTCATTTTTTTTTTTTTTTCTTCTCGCCTTCGGGTAAAAATTTTTTTTTTTTTTAACTGTTACCTTTTTCCTTATTAACGATTTTTTACTAGTTTATCTAATATATATATTTTTTCTTTTTTACATTTTTCTCAGGTGTTTTCTTTTAAAAAAAAAATTTTTTTTTCTTTTCTTTTTTTTTCTTTTCTTTTTTCTTTTTTTTTTCTTTCTTTCTTTTTGAACCTCTTTTTATCCCCTTTCTCCCCACTCACGATTTTGGATCTCTTCTAATTTGGTTAAAGCATATTTTCCTGGGGTTGTTGCCACCCTTTTAGTATTTTACTTGCCCCTTCATTTACTCTTATCTGGCCAAAATGACGAGACGTAAAAATTCAACGCAAAAAAAAGAACAAGAGGCAGTACCGAAGGCTAGGGACCTAATCAATACAGACATCGGTAATATGTCAGATCTAGAGTTCAGAATGACAATTCTCAAGGTTCTAGCCGGGCTCGAAAAAGGCATGGAAGATATTAGAGAAACCCTCTCGAGAGATATAAAAGCCCTTTCTGGAGAAATAAAAGAACTAAAATCTAACCAAGTTGAAATCAAAAAAGCTATTAATGAGGTTCAATCAAAAATGGAGGCTCTCACTGCTAGGATAAATGAGGCAGAAGAAAGAATTAGTGATATAGAAGACCAAATGACAGAGAATAAAGAAGCTGAGCAAAAGAGGGACAAACAGCTACTGGACCACGAGGGGAGAATTCGAGAATTAAGTGACACCATAAGACGAAACAACATTAGAATAATTGGGATTCCAGAAGAAGAAGAAAGAGAGAGGGGAGCGGAAGGTATACTGGAGAGAATTATTGGGGAGAATTTCCCCAATATGGCAAAGGGAACGAGCATCAAAATTCAGGAGGTTCAGAGAACGCCCATCAACATCAATAAGAATAGGCCCACACCCCGTCACCTAATAGTAAAATTTACAAGTCTCAGTGACAAAGAGAAAATCCTGAAAGCAGCTCGGGAAAAGAAGTCTGTAACATACAATGGTAAAAATATTAGATTGGCAGCTGACTTATCCACAGAGACCTGGCAGGCCAGAAAGAGCTGGCATGATATTTTTAGAGCACTAAACGAGAAAAACATGCAGCCCAGAATACTATATCCAGCTAGGCTATCATTGAAAATAGAAGGAGAGATTAAAAGCTTCCAGGACAAACAACAACTGAAAGAATTTGCAAATACCAAACCAGCTCTACAGGAAATCTTGAAAGGGGTCCTCTAAGCAAAGAGAGAGCCTACAAGTGGTAGATCAGAAAGGAACAGAGACCATATACAATAACAGTCACCTTACAGGCAATACAATGGCACTAAATTCATATCTCTCAATAGTTACCCTGAATGTGAATGGGCTAAATGCCCCTGTCAAAAGACACAGGGTATCAGAATGGATAAAAAAACAAAACCCATCTATATGTTGCCTCCAAGAAACTCATTTTAAGCCCGAAGACACCTCCAGATTTAAAGTGAGGGGGTGGAAAAGAATTTACCATGCTAATGGACATCAGAAGAAAGCAGGAGTGGCAATCCTTATATCAGATCAATTAGATTTTAAGCCAAAGACTATAATAAGAGATGAGGAAGGACACTATATCATACTCAAAGGGTCTGTCCAACAAGAAGATTTAACAATTTTAAATATCTATGCCCCCAACGTGGGAGCAGCCAACTATATAAACCAATTAATAACAAAATCAAAGAAACACATCAACAACAATACAATAATAGTAGGGGACTTTAACACTCCCCTCACTGAAATGGACAGGTCATCCAAGCAAAAGATCAGCAAGGAAATAAAGGCCTTAAACAACACACTGGACCAGATGGACATCACAGATATATTCAGAACATTTCATCCCAAAGCAACAGAATACACATTCTTCTCTAGTGCACATGGAACATTCTCCAGAATAGATCACATCCTCGGTCCTAAATCAGGACTCAACCGGTATCAAAAGATTGGGATCATTCCCTGCATATTTTCAGACCACAATGCTCTAAAGCTAGAACTCAACCACAAAAGGAAGTTTGGAAAGAACCCAAATACATGGAGACTAAACAGTATCCTTCTAAAGAATGAATGGGTCAACCGGGAAATTAAAGAAGAATTGAAAAAAATCATGGAAACAAATGATAATGAAAATACAACGGTTCAAAATCTGTGGGACACAATAAAGGCAGTCCTGAGAGGAAAATATATAGCGGTACAAGCCTTTCTCAAGAAACAAGAAAGGTCTCAGGTACACAGCCTAACCCTACACCTAAAGGAGCTGGAGAAAGAACAAGAAAGAAACCCTAAGCCCAGCAGGAGAAGAGAAATCATAAAGATCAGAGCAGAAATCAATGAAATAGAAACCAAAAAAACAATAGAACAAATCAACGAAACTAGGAGCTGGTTCTTTGAAAGAATTAATAAAATTGATAAACCCCTGGCCCAACTTATCAAAAAGAAAAGAGAAAGGACTCAAATAAATAAAATCATGAATGAAAGAGGAGAGATCACAACTAACACCAAAGAAATACAAACTATTATAAGAACATACTATGAGCAACTCTACGGCAATAAATTTGACAATCTGGAAGAAATGGATGCATTCCTAGAAACATATAAACTACCACAACTGAACCAGGAAGAAATAGAAAGCCTGAACAGACCCATAACCAGTAAGGAGATTGAAACAGTCATTAAAAATCTCCAAACAAACAAAAGCCCAGGGCCAGATGGCTTCCCGGGGGAATTCTACCAAACATTCAAAGAAGAACTAATTCCTATTCTCCTGAAACTGTTCCAAAAAATAGAAATGGAAGGAAAACTTCCAAACTCATTTTATGAGGCCAGCATCACCTTGATCCCAAAACCAGACAAGGATCCCAACAAAAAAGAGAGCTATAGACCGATATCCTTGATGAACACAGATGCGAAAATACTCAACAAAATACTAGCCAATAGGATTCAACAGTACATTAAAAAGATTATTCACCACGACCAAGTTGGATTTATTCCAGGGCTGCAAGGTTGGTTCAACATCCGCAAATCAGTCAATGTGATACAACACATCAATAAAAGAAAGAACAAGAACCATATGATACTCTCAATAGATGCTGAAAAAGCATTTGACAAAGTACAGCATCCCTTCCTGATCAAAACTCTTCAAAGTGTAGGGATAGAGGGCACATACCTCAATATCATCAAAGCCATCTATGAAAAACCCACCGCAAATATCATTCTCAATGGAGAAAAACTGAAAGCTTTTCCACTAAGGTCAGGAACACGGCAGGGATGTCCATTATCACCACTGCTATTCAACATAGTACTAGAGGTCCTAGCTTCAGCAATCAGACAACAAAAGGAAATTAAAGGCATCCAAATCGGCAAAGAAGAAGTCAAATTATCACTCTTCGCAGATGATATGATACTATATGTGGAAAACCCAAAAGACTCCACTCCAAAACTGCTAGAACTTATACAGGAATTCAGTAAAGTGTCAGGATATAAAATCAATGCACAGAAATCAGTTGCATTTCTCTACACCAACAGCAAGACAGAAGAAAGAGATATTAAGGAGTCAATCCCATTTACAATTGCATCCAAAACCATAAGATACCTAGGAATAAACCTAACCAAAGAGACACAGAATCTATACTCAGAAAACTATAAAGTACTCATGAAAGAAATTGAGGAAGACACAAAGAAATGGAAAAATGTTCCATGCTCCTGGATTGGAAGAATAAATATTGTGAAAATGTCTATGCTACCTAAAGCAATCTACACATTTAATGCAATTCCTATCAAAGTGCCATCCATCTTTTTCAAAGAAATGGAACAAATAATTCTAAAATTTATATGGAACCAGAAAAGACCTCGAATAGCCAAAGGGATATTGAAAAAGAAAGCCAACGTTGGTGGCATCACAATTCCGGACTTCAAGCTCTATTACAAAGCTGTCATCATCAAGACAGCATGGTACTGGCACAAAAACAGACACATAGATCAATGGAACAGAATAGAGAGCCCAGAAATAGACCCTCAAATCTATGGTCAACTCATCTTCGACAAAGCAGGAAAGAATGTCCAATGGAAAAAAGACAGCCTCTTCAATAAATGGTGCTGGGAAAATTGGACAGCCACATGCAGAAAAATGAAATTGGACCATTTCCTTACACCACACACAAAAATAGACTCAAAATGGATGAAGGACCTCAATGTACGAAAGGAATCCATCAAAATCCTTGAGAACACAGGCAGCAACCTCTTCGACCTCTGCCGCAGCAACATCTTCCTAGGAACAACGCAAAAGGCAAGGGAAGCAAGGGCAAAAATGAACTATTGGGATTTCATCAAGATCAAAAGCTTTTGCACAGCAAAGGAAACAGTTAACAAAATCAAAAGACAACTGACAGAATGGGAGAAGATATTTGCAAACGACATATCAGATAAAGGACTAGTGTCCAGAATCTATAAAGAACTTAGCAAACTCAACACCCAAAGAACAAATAATCCAATCAAGAAATGGGCAGAGGACATGAACAGACATTTCTGCAAAGGAGACATCCAGATGGCCAACAGACACATGAAAAAGTGCTCCATATCACTCGGCATCAGGGAAATACAAATCAAAACCACAATGAGATATCACCTCACACCAGTCAGAATGGCTAAAATCAACAAGTCAGGAAATGACAGATGCTGGCGAGGATGCGGAGAAAGGGGAACCCTCCTACACTGTTGGTGGGAATGCAAGCTGGTGCAGCCACTCTGGAAAACAGCATGGAGGTTCCTCAGAATGTTGAAAATAGAACTGCCCTATGACCCAGCAATTGCACTATTGGGTATTTACCCTAAAGATACAAATGTAGTGATCCAAAGGGGCACATGCACCCGAATGTTTATAGCAGCAATGTCCACAATAGCCAAACTATGGAAAGAACCTAGATGTCCATCCACAGATGAATGGATCAAGAAGATGTGGTATATATACACAATGGAATACTATGCAGCCATCAAAAGAAATGAAATCTTGCCATTTGCGACAACATGGATGGAACTAGAGCGTATCATGCTTAGCGAAATAAGTCAAGCAGAGAAAGACAACTATCATATGATCTCCCTGATATGAGGAAGTGGTGATGCAACATGGAGGCTTAAGTGGGTAGGAGAAGAATAAATGAAACAAGATGGGATTGGGAGGGAGACAAACCATAAGTGACTCTTAATCTCACAAAACAAACTGAGGGTTGCTGGGGGGAGGGGGTTTGGGAGAAGGGGGTGGGATTATGGACATTGGGGAGGGTATGTGCTTTGGTGAGTGCTGTGAAGTGTGTAAACCTGGTGATTCACAGACCTGTACCCCTGGGGAGAAAAATATATGTTTATAAAAAATAAAAAGTTAAAAGTTCAAAAAAAAAAAAAAATATAGTCACTACAAGTAGCTTAAATAGTACTCACTACCTCCAAACTAGACCTCATTACCTTCTCATTAAAACACACCACTTTGGAGAAAATATCAGAAATCCTAACACAGCTTAAGGCCATAACTTAAGCATCTCTGAATACTGGCTGGACATAAGAATCCCTGGGGAGTTTTGTACTGCTGCATGGGCCCTGCCCAGTGGTTCTCCTTGAAAGGTTGGGGGCTGCCCCCAGTTCCCCAAGTGACTCCCAAGCAGGGGGTTCAGAAGTCCTGATCTTGACCTCGTGGACTCTCTAGCCATCCCCCTTCTGGACACCCCTTCATTCTAGTGCTCCTCTTGCACAGATCTTCTGCACCTTGCACATTCCCTACTCTTTCCTGCTCAGGCTTTGCACATGTTGTACCTCCACCCTGGAATGCTCTCATACCCTCTCAGCAGGGTCATGCCTGCTCTGCCTTCAGTTCTAGCTCACACCACTTCTTCAGTGGACCCCTTTCCCAACTTCCCAAGTTTTGTATATGTCATAGAGACTTATAGCAAGAGATAGAGTCTCCTTAATTGCACTTACAGCATTCATTACAGTTTAATGATGTGTATGAGTCTCAAAAAACTCTATTCTATACTGTGAGTTCCATAGGATTAAGGTATATGTCATTATTATGATTTAATATTGTATAGTTTTCAATTGTATTGTATAGTTTTCAATTTATAGTTTTCAATGCAGTGTTGCCTAACATTTGTTGAACAAATGAATGAATAATGACACCTACAAACCTAAAACCAGCAGACATCTTAAATTTACATATGCCTTGGTTGCAGGTCATATATACATTTATTATATTATTTCATGCATATATGATTGTAAAGGTGTGGTAAATCTAGTGGGTAGATAAACTAATGAATGATATAAGGCTGTATTTTGAGTAGTACAAATATCATTTCAATGTTATTAAAAAATTTTACAATTATTTTCCCATGTTTGTTAAAAAAGAACATGTAAACTTTTTCCTTTCCAGAGAAAAGTCATGATTGCAAACCTAGTGATCTGTGAACTCAAAGCCAGAAACATATCTATTACAGAAAGTATTTCCATTTTATTGAGACCCTTAGTTTTTTCCCTACTATGAATCTTTTAAAATTGCTTTGATATAAAGTGTTATTTCAAGATCATTTATAAAGGAGAGAAAAAATGTTAATTCTTTTATAAAAGAAGAATTAAGTGAACAATCTATTCATGAAGTGTTTTCAAGGGTGATAATTAAGAAATAAAGAATACAGGTCATCAAAATGAATCATTAACTTACCTAAATCTGGGGAATTAAAGCAAAACCCCCACAATTTAATCACCATCACACTTTGAAAAACAGAAGCAACTGACAGCTTATTTGAATGGCATCTGTCTTGGATTACAAATGTCATTAATGACAGGGAAAGCACGAGGGTAATAAGCAGAGGACTATTTTGAGCAACTTCGTGAAAAATGGTATTTGATAGAGCACATCCTATCAAAGAAAATTGAGAATAGTGGATCCATAATGTGTATGACACTCAAACCACTGACTTCCAGATATGTAGCAAGTGCTTCCCAGAAAATCTTCATTATACATGAAACTTTTGCAGAGGCAGAACACTTGTGCTGTAAAGAGCGAAAAGTCATGGAGCCAAAGGGCTCATAGAAATCCATATATGCATTTACCCATATAAAAATTGTGCTGAACTTGCTCTTTAATTTGAATTTTTAAATGAAAATGAACCATTATATATATTCATTACTATGGCAGTCTGCTTTTCACTTAATAACGTATTTTTTCCCCAATGATTAATGCCTACTCATGTAATTTTAACACAAATGGGACAATATAAAAATATATATCTTTGTTTGAGCAGTCTTTTCTGTTTTGCCTATGTCCCTTTCCCTCTCTGCTTCTTCCTCTTCAACCAGGGCTACCAAGTATGATTGCACAAATTGCTAACTGCAAACATCAAATCAGATTGAGATCTATGCATTTAGTTATTCATTGCTACATAACAAAATTACCACAAACTTGGAAGCTTAAAATAATACACACTTCTCATCTTTCAGTTTCTGTGGGTCAGGAGTCTATGCATGGCTCAGTTGGACCTGTGCTTAGGATCTGAAAGCCTGAATCAAGGTGTCACTTGGGGCTGCAGTTCTATCTGGAGGCTTGCCTGGAGAATTCTCTGCCCACTGCCCCACCCCCGGACCCGTTGCATAGTTGTTGGCAGCTTTTAATTCCTCACAGCTGTAGGACTGAGACCTTCCATTTTCTATTGGCTGTTGGCCAGAGGCCAACCTCAGCAATTCACCAGCAGTTCCTTTTCTTCCTCATAGCCAATAAGGGTAAAAGAGATTCCAAGAAGATGGGCACTATAGTCTTAAGTGACATAAACACATACATGTAATTACCTTTGTTATATTATATTAGTTAGAAGCAAATCACAGATTCTTCCTACAAATAAGAGGGGCTCAAAAAGGCCGTGAACACTAAGGAAGCATAAATCATTAGGGATCACTTAAAAATCTGTCCACCACAATCTACCAGAATGATGCCCCTGGAATCATACAGTGCATAACCTGTGTAGCCTTTTGCAGCTGTCCAGTCCATCAGTATCTGTATCCTCTCAAGGCCACCAACTAACTCATGTTAAGAACCTGGTATGTACATTTTTTTCACATTTTTGTTAGACATTTGTATATCTTCTTTGGAGAAGTGTCTGTTCATGTCTTCTGCCCACTTTTTGATGTGATTATCTGTTTTGTCTCCTTAGCCACCAGGGAGATTCGAATCAAAACCACATTGAGATACCATCTTACACCAGTTAGAATGGCCAAAATTAACAAGATAGTAAATAACACGTGCTGGAGAGGAGGTGGAGAAAGTGTTCCACCAAACACTGTTGGTGGAAAAGCAAGTTGGTCAGCCACTTTGGAAAACAGAGTGGAGATTCCTTAAGAAATTAAAAATAGAGCTACCCTATGACTCTGCAATTGCATTACTGGGTGTTTACCCCAAAGATACAGACGTAGTGAACAGAAGGGCCATCTGGACCCCAATGTTCATAGTAGCAATGGCCACAGTCACCAAACTGTGCAAAGAGCCAAGATGCCCTTCAACAGCTGAATGGAAAAAGAAGATATGGTCCATATATACAATGAAGTATTATGCCTCCATCAGAAAGGATGAATACCCAACTTTTGTATGAACATGGATGGGACTGGAGGAGATTATGCTGAGTGAATTAAGTCAAGCAAAGAGAGTCAATTATCATATGGTTTCACTTACTTGTAGAGCGTAAGGAATAACACAGAGGTCATTAGGTGACGGGGAGGAGAAATGAGTTGGGGGAAATTGGAGGGGGAGACAAACCATGAGAGATGGTGGACTCTGAGATACTGAGGGTTTTGAAGGAGAGGAGGGTGAAGCGTTGGGAGGGCCTGGTGGTGGGTATTAAGGAGAACACGTACTGCATGGGGCACTGGGTGTGGTGCATAAACAAATATTGGAAGACTGAAAAAATAAAATTAAATTTAAAAAATAAACCTGCTATGTGTCTTTCACCACCTTTTCCATACTTATAAAATCATCTATATGCATGTAATAATAATTTTTGTTATAGTTTATTTTACAAATAGATTATTTTATTCCATCTTTTCTCTATTGCTTTTGTTATTTAGCAATAATTCATGAAAAACACTCTAAGTCAACTAGTATAGGTCTACTACATTTTTCTAATGGCTATACTATATTCCAAAATGTGGATATGTAATAATTTATTTAATCAGTCCACTATTGAACAATACTCCTATTGCTTCAATTTTTTCTTCTCCTCTCTGCATACCCTTTAAGCTTTGGCTTCCTTTGTTTTATATGATCAATTACTACTTCTCCATCAGCTTTCAGTCTTCCACAGATACACTGAAATCTCCATACCACTGATGTATTCTCTCCTGTTCTCTTTGCATTTGAAGGCTTAGGATATTTTTATTTCTCAATCATTTATCATTTTAGTGTATTTAATCCCTCATCTTTAACTGGAAATCCCAGTTGTTTGAAAATAACTTGTTTTCAGACTTCAGGTCTTCATACAGAGATATGAATATCTTCTCTGAGTTTGTGAGGCAATATTGGACCAATCCTTGACTCTAAATTTGTTTTAGTAAATATAAATAAAATCAATGAAGAAAGCCACATTAAATGATTTTTGTAAGTTTGTAGAGCATATGTAGTAATTAAACAAATGAGGAAAAATTAACTTTTCAATCTGGAAATGGTGAACATGAAGTTTTGTTCAAATAAGGGCTAGACACATTCATAATATCAATGAATTTTTAGTAAACATGACTATAAAAAACATTTTGGAACTTCTTTGGTGAAGAAAATTATTATCCATATTCTGCAATATGTTCTTTATCCTAATATTTTAAGGAGCTTTAGTTAGAGTTGGAGGTTGTCAGCCTATTTGAACCTAGGAATGTTTAAAAATCTAGAAGAGATAAATTATATTTCTGTGGTGGAAATGGGGTGAGGGCAGTATTTCTTTACATAAAGAGGTCATATTCTAAGTCATGGAGGTGAGTCAGTGTTAACAGGTGCCAGAATTTTAAAGAAAAAGGAAAGAAAAGGTATGTGTATTATGGGGGTTGGAGGAACACAGGAATGCCTCTTAAGGATCTTGAAAAAAAATTCTGTGAACTGTTTAAAATGACAATGGTTGTAAGAAGAAGAACATGCAGAATAATGAGAATGAAATGAAGGGATTTAGACAATAGACAAATGAGAAAAAAGCATCACTATCAAGATCAGAAGGGAATGAGGTAGAGCTGGTCTAGGGTGGTGAAGAGTTGCTATTCCAGATTTAGGAAGCCAAAGCCCTGCCTCAGCAGATACTAAATCATCCTGTGCCTTGATCTCAGACTTCGCAACCTCTAAAAATGTGAGAAATATATGTTGGTTGTTAAAGCCATCCAGTTTAAGGTAGTTTTTTGTCGTAGCCCAAATAGAGTAAGAAAGTAAGTTAGCTAATAAATACCAATAATCATTTCCCCAGCATCTACTATGGGCAATGATGTATAATCTGCTCAGAGAGAGAGGTCTTACAGAGCATCACTTGAGTCTTTATACTTCCTAGATGCTGCCTTTTGCAACATTACTATGTTTTTTTCTTTATCAAATAAGACAATTTGTTATCAAATAAGATGATTAGTTATATTTTCAAATAAGATAATTAGTTACATTTTAACAAATTCATTAATCTTTTTTAGAAACAAAAGCAATTATTTTTAAAGTCTTGGTAATTTCTTGCTTTGTCCCATAGTAAACAGTAATGTAGATAAGCCATTTTAAAGAAGGCTATGAAAAACTGCTGAATGCATGACTTGTCTTTGCACATTATAGTAACATTTAGAGCAGCTTTCTCTTCTAGGCACCTATAATGAAATTGTCAAGTTAAACATTATAGGACAATGAAATATTCCAAATAATTAAACAAATAAGGCTGGTGTCTTATGTGAGGCTTGAAAAGTGAATGCTAGGTGAAATAGAGTATGTTCTGGGAAGAAACATTCAAACTACACTGAGGACAAGAACATTTAAAAAGAAAAATAAACATTCACGAATGAATATGAATGAATCATTTGTTATACTCAGATCAAAAATTTACATTGAATAAGATATAATAAAATAAGCAAGTGCTATGTATTGGACCTCATTCCTCCTGGTCAAGATTAGTGCAGTCTTAAACTTGATTTCAAGCTTAGGGGTTTTGTTCTTAATCCCCAAAAGATATTGGATGGAGGAAATAGAGGCAATAATATTTCTATACCATGGCATTTCCCTTTTGTGTGTGGGGGGAATAAGTAGAAATCCCTTGAATGTTTCTAAATGAATGAAGAGAAAAAAAATTCACAAAATACTAATGTAAATATATTTACAGTACTTTTTCCTTTTTGTGAATTCAACAGGGGTGACTGACCTTCTTAAGCAAGAGTGGGAGGAAATATCACAATTTCATGAGTTCTTAAACATCTGTGTAAATACCTCTTGGACCTATTCACTTATGACATTTAACAAAGATAACACAATATTCTGATGGATCTTGAAAAAAAAAAGCCTTTATGAAAAGTATCTTAATTTGCAAGTAACTTGATTCCTTGGGCTGGCAGTATATTAATTCACTGAACATAACAAGTGACTACTTTGTATCATAAATGTTCAAGATGTTGAGGACCAAAATGAGGTAAATGCAGGTAAAACCATTATTTATTCACCTATAGAAATTAAAGTCTGAAGTAACCAACTGCTGTGAGAATGTACAGCACAGGAACTTACATGCATAGCTGGAAAAAAAGTACATTGGTAGCTGGTTTAGTACAGTCAGTCCTCATTACTCACAGACTCTGTATTTGTGAATTTGCCTATTTGAAACCCCCAACTAGATACTTGCCATGCTACGTAGTCATTTGTGAACATGCACAGAACAGTGACAAATTTGAACTACGCAATACACACACTCCCAGCTGAGAATTCTGCTTTGTTTCAGCTCTCTCGCTGCAAATAAGTGTCCTTTGTACTGTCTATTTAATGACATGTTTTTCATATTTTTGTGTCCTTTTTGGGTGATTTTGCTTTTTAACATGGCCCTTGAAGATGGTGCTGAAGTGTTGTCTAGTGTTCCTAAGTGCAAAAATGCTGTGACAGGCCTTCTGGAAAAAAAAAAAAAATGTCAAGCAAGCTTGCTTCAGACCTTACCTATGGTGCTGCTGACCAATATTAGTCAATTTTAGTGAATCCATAGTATATGAATCAATAGTATATGTTAAATAAGGTGTCTTTAAACAGAAACACATTAAAAACAGGATTATATTTGGATAGGTAGATGAAAATGTGACCAGAAGTTCACAGGAACCTAACCTTGGATTTGTCCTGGGAGTAATATTTCAGTATTTGCTAATCCAGTGTTTGTAATAACTTCACATAACTAACACAGACAACTAGAATCACAGTAACACGGAATTTACGGCACTTCCTCATTCCTATATACATTGTCACCTCATTGGCAAGGGCAAGGAGTAATTCTGCAACAGAAATAAAGCTTGTCATCTACTGTCATGTTCCTTTATTTATATCAAAACATCATTCTCCAAAAAGTGTGTGCTTCTTGCCATTACTTTCCTCAAAACCAGCACCTTATATTCTTTTTTTAATAAAGATTTTATTTATTTATTTGACAGAGAGAGAGCATAAGTAGGCAGCGGCAGGCAGAGGAATGGTAGAAGCAGGCTCTCCGCTGAGCAGGGAGCCTGATGTGGGGCTCAATCCCAGGACCCTGAGATCTGAGCCGTGATCTGAGCCGAAGGCAGTCGCTTAGCAACTGAGCCACTCAGGTGCTTCAGCACCTTATATTCTTAAAATTCACAGACATTCTGATACTTGGTCTTTGTTTTTTAAAGAAAGGAAGACACCTTTGACTTGAGGTTAGAGAAGAAAAAGGAATCAAAGGAACAAGGGTCTTCACAGACAACAGGACAATCCCCACTCCCAGGACTGCCTTGGGCCCTGTGGCTTAATTCTGATCCACAGAGAAATGCTCCTATTTCTATCTCTTTGGCTTCCTTTCTTCTGTACCTGATGGATGCTCAAACTTTAAGACCCCATAGCACCATTCTCCCTGAGACCATTCCATAACTCTGATTTTCCATATTCAAAAGCAAGGAAAGTTAAATGGGAGAGAGACAGGAAGATTTGTGAATCACCAGTTGGAACCTGCACATTGAAGTGAAAAACCCATTGCCAAATTGAAAACAGTTACATTAGCAGCTAAGGCATACTGACTTTTTCCTATGTGCCTATGTTAAACTATGTTAAACATCTTACGTGGACTATAAACATCTTACGTGGACTATTTTATTTAATTCTCATATTAGCTCTAAAAGGCAGGTGCTCAGATTATGCACAGTGTAGAGGTGAGGAAATTGAGGTTAAGTGAGTGTTCAAGGTCAGAGAAGTAGGAAGTAGTAGGGTTTGGATTTGAATCTGGCCAAATCTAATTTCAGAGTGTTCTCTTAAACCACTCCAGTTCGCTTCCTCCCATGAGATGATAAATTTCTTCCTCAAAACTAAGATTTGAAATTCCCTTAGCAGACACAGTCATCTGAGACTCCATGCCACAGAGCTGAGTGAAGCACAAAGTAGAATTCAACTACTTTCCTGCTTCCTCACATCAGATGGGTATAGACTTTCTTTTTGCGGGGAGGGTGGGTAGGAGGGTGGTTATCTAATTGAAAGAAACTTTTAAAACTATATAAACAGAGACTGGAATTATTTCTCTCATTTTTAGAAATCCATTAAGTAGGTGAAACCAAACCATCTGTCTCCCATGAAAGAAAGGAACTTGGAGATGACTTGATATGCAGGCAATGTGGGTTGGGTAGGGAAAGCCAGAGCCTTTCAAAGAGTGTGTTTGTGGATCATGAGCATGGGACCAGAGAAAGGAGTAAGCCTCCCACTGGTCACTTGTGAAAATCAAAGTTTGCATTTCTATTTTCCTTAGTCCTGACTCCTTTGAGTATCCAGGTGTCCATGCTGGTTACGCTTTAATGGGGATTTACCCTTTCTCCTTATTGAAGCTTTTGTGACAGATTTATACATGGGCATAGCAAGAATTTTCTAACTTATATGAACAGGATGGTCACAGATGGCCACTTACTTGTCATCCTGGATGCTGGCACCAAGAGAGCAGGAGCCTGTCAAAGTGGGTTGCTATACATACATGAGAATAAATAGGTGTGTTGGCTTTATGCAAAGGGATGGTCTATGAAGATTTAAGTAACATGAAATACACTATCAAATATAATAAAAATTACTGTATTGTTTTCAGTTGTTCAGGATATTGCTCTGTAGCATGTATTCCTGTATCCAAGCTCATGTTTTCTCCTAAGGCAGAGTCCTACACATCAATACACATACACATATAAAGGTCCATAGCAGCACATTTACTAAAACCTCTGTATTTGTAGGAACAAATACTTTATTACTAGATTCTTTGTTTAACTATATATTGGCAACAGATGGAACTGCCTCTTCTAGGTAAGATATTATCAAAGTATTTATGAACCATTTTTTTAAAGGGACTCTCACAGATGAGATTAATTGTAGCATGTTTGAAGTTTTGAGAGTAAGGTGAGGAAAAAAAAATAGTGAAACACAAATAGAAACTATAGTTTATTCAGAAGAAAATAGTCAGTAAAAGTGCTTTTTACCTGAGTTCCCCTTTTTGGGGTACCAGAACTTTGGCTCTACTAATCAGGGAGACTGGCCAAATTAGAAAGGATCTAATACAGCATCTCTAGGGAATCTTTAACAAAAGGATTTTCATGGAGATGACCACCTATTTGTTGAGAGTGACTCAAGCCATGTGTTGAACTAAGGGCTATTTGCATTTTACATGGGTCCACAGACATGTGGGCACTGCAGGCAGACTAATACTTTGGTTCAATTTCAGATATTTTTAAAAGCATTTGTTGGATATTTTATTTAGAGTAAAAGCATGAAAGGAGAGTCAAAAAGGAAAAGCACTGATAGTATCTTCTCTGTTTCCTCTGCAATTTAACTCTGCTCTAAATTTCTGTACCACATTTTACAAAACCAGAGAGAAGAACATTTTTTTTTTTTTAGAGCATATGTTATCACATAGCCATGCTCATGGGGTGTCTCACCTATACAAAAATGGTCCAAGGGCCTTATTCAAGAATTCCTGCCACTAATTACAGATGTTTCTCTGGAATACATTTTTAGAAATCTCACTCATGTACAAGCATCCGTTACCTGATCTCCTTCCTTTGTCAGATCTCTGACCACTCTGTCTTACTACTTTCTAACTGCACCACAATCACCATGATGGAAAATACCATTCAATGCATTGTACTGACCTCCACTTGCTTCAGAACATCCACACCCCACGTTACTCTGTTTCCCTTGTTGCAGATTCTCCTTTGTGAAACCTACAGTTCAGCAGTTTTTCATTTTGTGATGGGCTGTTTTCACATTTCAGGTCTCTGGTAATATTTACACAGTACTTAATCTTTGCATTTGTAAGTGCTCAAAACTCACTCTAAGTGTTCTCTTTGGAGGGCTTCATTTCTTTCTGTCATGCTTATACAAAATATGGACTTCCTGAGGTTTTCTTATTGATGTTTGGGAAACTTCTGGTTATTTTACTTGGTCCAACAGACATTTTTCTTACCTAAATTTTCCACCTCTCTACCAGCTATATTCTTTGTCGTTTCATGCAGCTGAGGGAAGGGGTATTTGGAATACCTTTCCTTTCTTTCTTTAGGTAAAGCTTGTTCTGTGCTCCTATGTATCATTAACAACCATCATTATGGCCTACTGATAATTAATAGCACGATGATGTTACTGTGTGATCATGTTATATCCAACACTGTTTTGCTACACAGAACCACATACCTATAAAAGGCTTTCCTCAACCAGCTTCCTGTAAACACAGTGACAAAAAGTTTCAGTTGAAAGAAAGGTCAAACTTTTTTTCTTTTGGATTTCGAGACTGTAATTGCAACAGACACTGTTGAATCAGAGAAACCATGGGTTTTAAAGTTTCTTCATACCAAGTTTTCTTTGCTATGTTCCATGCTCTCAGTAAATTCCCTTGGCTATTAGAGAACTGCATAGGTATCTAATGTTTATGAAAAGCAGCTAAAGGCAACTGACTGACAGCCTAAGCAATAGAAGTGTAACTCTGAATTTGAGGTTTTGGCAGATCATTTGTTGCAAAGTGTAGAGGAGCTTGATTTACCATACTTTAGCTCACAGCCCCCACTACAGAGTTCTGATGGTTCCAGATGCCTGCTAAATCCTGGGAAGGGTATTTGGTAACATTAGCTCATTCCTGAGACTTCTCTTCCTTTTACAGAAGTGCTCAGCAAAGCAACAGGTCATGTAAATTAATGTGTTCTGCAGAAGCCAATGCCACCAGGCTAGGAGCTATTATGGAATGAGAAAGAAAAGAAGAGGGAATCACAGGGACTCACATCATTGTGTTCTGAGTCTTTCCTTTCTTTCTTTAGGTAAAGATCTGTCTTAGATCTGAATGAAGTCTTTAATAATTACAGAAAACTCTTCATTTTGTTTGAATTTCATTAAGAAGGAAATAGTTTAAGCGAAACTGATTCATGTACTTTCAACCAATAAAGAAACCTTCTGCAACAAAACTATTATCCCAAACTTTGTGAACAACCATGGGTTTGCTATATTAAATTAATAGTTTTCTATATAATTTATGTGCTAATTTCAATTTTAATTTCACTGTCAATCCCATCTGTTATTGCTTCAATCCTGAATTAATGAGGCAGGTTAGAGCTAGAAAATGTCAAATCATCTGAGGGTGTCATTCTTTCCTAAGGTCATATAAAATGAAAGAGTACTTTTGTCATAATTCAACAATCCATCCCATTTTATAGAGTCATAACATGTTAGAGCTGGAAGTTTTGTAAAATATCATCAGATCCAGATTTATAGGTAAGAAAACTGAGATCCAAAGAAGCAAAGTGATTCATCCAAGTTTTTGTAGCCATCGTTCCTTGCTCACTGTTTCTAGCTTTACAGAGAAGGTCTAGATGTAACCTGTAAGTAATCAGAATGCTACATCCTCCTACTCTTCAAAGCAGATTTAGGAACTCCCTGTCTTTCAAATACTTCTGCAAGAGTAAAGAAGGACTTGAGTTGCTTCACTACTTCTTCTTCCTTTTTTTAGAGTTTTTATTTAAATTCTGGCTAGTTAATTAACATAGAGTGCCATATTAGTTTCAGGTGTAGAATTTAGTGATTCATCACTTACATACAATACCCGGTGCTCATCACAAAAAGTGCCCTCCTTAATCTCCACACCCATTTAATCCCCCTGTCCGCCTCCCCTCCAGTAACCATCAATTTGTTCTCTATAGTTAAGAATCGATTTCTTGGTTTGCCTCTTCAATTTGTTTTGCTTCTTAAATTCCACATATAGGTGAAATCATATGGTATTCGTCTTCTCTGACTGACTTATTTTGCTTAGCATTATACTCTCTAGATCCATTCATGTTGTTACAAATGGCAAGATTTCATTCTTTTTTTATGCCTGAGTAATATTCCAGTGTGTGTATGTGTATACATATGTCTATGTGTATATATACATATATACACATGTATATACCACATCTACTTTATCCTTTCATCAGTTGATGCACATTTGGGCTCTTTCCATAATTTGGCTATTGTTGATTCTCTGCCTCTTCTTAACACTTACAGGTTCCATTTACTCCGGAATTGTTATGTGTCAGTCATTGTATTAATACTCTTACATGCATTAGCATATTTAAACTCCAAAGAGATAAGAAAAATGAGACTTTGGGGGTTCAGATTTTGGGCAAGTAGCACAGCTATTAAGGTGGAAAGGCAGGGTTCAGAGGCTTGGGGCTGTGCTCATAGCCCCTATGCTTTGTTGCCTCCTCTGGGTTTTGAACATCTCTACTATGCTGACCTACAAGCTTCAGCACTCACCTCTGAGCTCATAGTTCCACCCTTCTCCAGTACCTTTGTTTTATTAAAGGGGTTCCTACCAACAAGCCTCTGAGGCAGAATTTCCTCTAGAGGTCTAATTGGTAAAATTCATTATCTCCCGATTGATTATGAATTCTTGCCTACAAATTTGTCTTGCTCTCCAGCAAAAGTTCTGACTTGGCATTCTTGTTTTTACCTCTCTGCCTTCACAAACTCCACAGCCTGAAGGCTGGCACCTTTCTGCTCTGACCAGGGCCTGGTTGGGAATATTCAGTTATCAATAATTCAACAGGCAAAGGAGGTCTTATAAGAAAGTAGGAATCAAGATGGGCAGGAGTCAGGCCATTAGCACTGAGCAGTTTGGACAGGATTCTCCAGGTGATGGGAAACAACAGCTGAAGATCTGAAAACAGGTGAGTGACGGGCCCAAGTTTTGGGGACTGTTAGAGGCAGAAATACCTCTCTAGAAGTATTAAGAATATTTGGAAGACGAGGAGGAAGAATGGCCTTTCTCTTGCTTTGTCTCTCTGAGTCATTCACACTCTTCAGAGTAGAATTCAAGTTCATTTTCTGGGCTAAAATCCCCTCTACTAGAGAGTCTAAGTGGTCTTTCCCTACTCTCAACTCCCGATTGATTATGAATTCTTGCCTACAAATTTGTCTTGCTCTCCAGCAAAAGTTCTGACTTGGCATTTTTTTTTTTTTCCTCTCCAAGTCCCCAACCCCTAAGAGCATATGTAACTAATTTATAATATGCTGCAATGTGACAATCCTTGCACATTTTACAACCTGTCTTGTAGAAGAGATATTTAAATGTAAAAAAATATTTGTATAATAAAAATTTGTGTAATATAAAGTAGTTTGATGAGTATGTATATATATATATATGTATATATATGTATATTTGATATATACATTCATGTAACCACCACCATAATCAAGATATAGAATATTTCCTTGACCTCAGAAAGTTCTGTCATGCCCCCTTGCAATCAATCTCTCTTCACCCTGGCCAAAAGCAACACTAATTTTATTTCTGAATTTTGTCTCTTTCACAAAGTCAATAGATGGAATCATATAGTATGAGGTCTTTTGCATCTGGATTCTTGATTCATCCTAATTTTTCCGAGATTCATCATGCTATTCTTTCTATAATTCCTTTGTATTACTGAGTAATATTTCATTGTGTAAATAAACCATAGTTTAAAAATCCATTCACCAATTGAGGGACACCTGGCTTCTCTACTGTTATATTTTATTATTATTTGTGACAAATAAAGCTGCCATAAACATTCATATACAGGGCTGTGGGTGGATATGTGTTTTCATTTATTTTAGATAAATATTTAGGAGTGGGATTCCTACACTGTGTGGCATGCAGTGTTTAAGTATTAGAAACCGCCAGGTGTTTTCCAAGCAGTCGCATGCTCCCATAATCTCACCAGCACTTTATAAGCATTCCAGTTACTCCACATCCTTGTCAGCACTTGGTAATATCAACCTGCATAATTTTAACCAATCTAGTAAAATGTGAAGTAATAACCCCCTTTAGTTTTAATTTATATTTATTTAATTCCTAATGATATTAAGAACTTTTCATATGTCTACTGATATTATGTTTTCTGGAAAGCCAAATCTTTTGCACATTTTAATTGCATCATCTTTTTTTTTTTAAGATTTTATTTATTTATTTGAGAGAGAGAATGAAAGAGAGAATGAGAGGGGAGAAGGTCAGAGGCAGAAGCAGACTCCGTACTGAGCTGGGAGCCCAATGCAGGATTCAATCCCAGGACTCTGGAATCATGACCTGAGCCAAAGGCAGTCCCTTTACCAACTGAGCCACCCAGGAGCCCTAATTGTATCATCTTCTTAATATTATTGAGTTGGCCCATACAATATACACATAATATTAAGTGTATATTTGCAAACTTATCTCTCCCAATCTAGTCATTTGCCTTTTCAACTTCCCTAACAATAACTTTCAAAGAGCCTAAGTTTTAATTTTGATAAAGTCCAATTTATCTTTTTTCTTTAGTAGTTCATGTTATTGGTTCTAAAATATGTTTGTCGAATCTAAGGTCACAGAGACTTTCTCCTGGGTTTTCCTCAGGAAATTTTATAGTTTTAGTTCTTACACTGAGGTCTATGATACATTTTTTTTAAAGTAAATTTATTTATTTTCAGCATAACAGTATTCATTATTTTTTTACCACACCCAGTGCTCCATGCAATCCGTGCCCTCTATAATACCCACCACCTGGTACCCCGACCTCCCACCACCCCCAGCCACTTCAAACCTCTCAGATTGTTTTTCAGAGTCCATAGTCTCTCATGGTTCACCTCCCCTTCCAATTTCTCCCAACTCCCTTCTCCTCTCTAACTCCCCATGTCCTACGTGCCATTTGTTATGGTCCACAAATAAGTGAAACCATATGATAACTGACTCTCTCTGCTTGACTTATTTCACTCAGCATAATCTCTTCCAGTCCCGTCCACGTTGCTATAAAAGTTGGGTATTCGTCCTTTCTGATGGAGGCATAATACTCCATAGTGTATATGGACCACATTTTCCTTATCCATTCGTCTGTTGAAGGGCATCTTGGTTCTTTCCATAGTTTGGCGACCATGGCCAGTGCTGCTATAAACATTGGGGTACAGATGGCCCTTCTTTTCACTTCATCTGTATCTTTGGGGTAAATACCCAGGAGTGAAATTGCAGGGTCATAGGGAAGTTCTATTTTTAATTTCTTGAGGAATCTCCGCACTGTTCTCCAAAGAGGCTGCACCAACCTTCATTCCTACCAACAATGTAAGAGGGTTCCCCTTTCTCCACATCCCCTCCAACACATGTTGTTTCCTGTCTTGTTAATTTTGGCCATTCTAACTGGTGTAAGATGATATCTCAATGTGGTTTTAATTTGAATCTCCCTGAGGGCTAGTGATGATGAACATTTTTTCATGTGTCTGATAGCCATTTGTATGTCTTCATTGGAAAAGGGTCTGTTCATATCTTCTGCCCATTTTTTGATAGGATTGCTTGTTTTGTGTGTATTGAGTTTGATACATTTTTAATTGATTTTCATGTATGGTGTCAGGCAAGAGGAGGGATTCATAATTTTAATGTATAAATGTCCTATTAATCCATTACCATGTACTAGAGAGACCATTCTTTTCCTAATTGAATTACCTTGGAATCTCTGTCCCAAATCAGTTGACCACATATTTCTACTCTATTATTAGACCATATGTTTCTTCTCTATTTCTCTACTTGTTATTTGGTTACATTGATCTATATGTCTCTCCTATGCCAATATTCCCTTATGTGTTTTTTATTTAGAGCTTGGATTTTTTGTTTTTGTTTGTTTTTTACTATGTTTCTGTGTAGAAAATAGCTAATATGCCAGGCTTGGCACTGCCCTCCTTATAAAAAACATGTTGCTGGGATGCATGGGTGGCTCAGTCAGTTAAGCATCTGCTTTCTGCTCAGGTCATGATCTCAGGATTCTAGGATCAAGCCCCACATGGTGCTCCATCCACAGGGAGCCTGCTTCTCCTTCTCTTTCTGCCCCTCCCCCTACTTGTATACTCTCTTTCTGTCAAATAAATAGAATCTTAAAAGGAAAAAAAGGCAAAGAAAAGGGAAGAAAAGAAAGAAAAACATGCTGCAAGGCTGGCCCTTGGCTGGCACCTGGGAACTTGGAATTCAGGAGTTTTTCCACTATTCCTTACACAAAGAATGATTCTCCATAACTAAACTTTGTAAACACTAAAGTTATGCTGAACACCTGATTTCCTTCTGAAGTCTGGAATTTTGGTAGGTGCTAGGCAGATGGTCCCTACTTCACTAATCTCCAGGGAAAATCTTGTGCCCTGAGTTTCTAATGAGCTTTTCTGGTAGAGATGTTGTCACAATTCATTACTAGAGGAATTTAGCATGTCCTGGGTGATTTCACAACAGGGAACTCTTAGAAGCTTAATCCTGGTTTCCTCTTGACTTTGTCCTCTATGTCTTTTCCTTTTGCTATTTTTCTGTAGCATTTTCTTCCTGTAATAAACCACTGCTATTATGATTATATACGGTGTTCTGTGAATCTTCCTAACAAAACATTAAATCTGGGAGTGGTTTAGGGACCCTGCCACATTGTCTCTTATCTCCCTGTCTAGATTATGGTTTCTTTCTAGGACAGAGACCAAGTTTAATTCTCTTTAAATCTTCCTATGCTGTCTTATATACAGTAGATATCTAATAGATGCTTATTGTCTGAAATAAAGGACCTAAAGAGATACTAACTAGACAGTTTCATCAGATCCTTACTTACTCAGTAAGGGTGAGTAAGTAAGTAAGCCACCATTGGGTGGCTCAATGGGTTCAAGCCTTTGCCTTCAGCTAAGATCATGATCCCAGAGCTGGAAACGAGCCCCACATTGGGCTCTCTGCTCCACGGGGAGCCTGCTTCCTCCTCTCTCTCTCTGCCTGCCTCTCTGCCTACTTGTGATCTCTGTCTGTCAAATAAATAAATAAAAATCTTAAAAAAAAAAAAGAAAAAAACCTTAAACCTAGAGAAGTATATTTATGAACTTATAGAGGGAACCATTACATATTACTGCTTTGTAATTATCTAGGGAAAAACTTTGCACTTGCTTTGTATGCAGAGTAAATTTTCCCAAGAGTTGAGGAGGGCAAACAGCAGTAAGCTAAGCTTCTACCTTACCTCATGATGGACCCAGTCATAGAGGTGCTGTCCAACAATTTCTGCCTCATGGTTTGGAAATGTGCCCATCTTCCAGGCTGTAAATACATTTTGAAAATAAATGGCACTGATCTTCCCTACGCCCACTCCAAGCTTTTCCCATTTTGCCCAATCAGTTAGCACATGGGCTCACCCAGAGTAATTGCATTTTAAGAAATGGGCTTTCTAAAAGTTAGTGCAAAGATCAGGATAGACATTTTGCCCAGTTTGCAAAACCATAATCCTGATATATACAATTCAAAAATGGAGATGTCCTGTTGAGACAAAGTCAGTTGACTTAGAGAAGACACTTTATTGTTAACCTCACCTTCAGGCTATCTTAATAAAATTTCTGACAGTAACACACAAATAGGGAAAAGGCAAAAGAAAAACATCCTGTGGATTGTATAGTTAATGGAAATGTGTACCAAATCAAGGAATAAACAAGTCATGCTATATTTGGAACTTATCAGATATTATTAATCATTTGTTAAGAATTATGTGTCAGGAAAGTCCAAAATATTCTCTCCTGCACAGTCTCTCCTTCCTTTCTCCTTCTCTACTGGTCTTTACAAAAATTTAAGTTATCTATATCCACTGACATATCCCTGCGGCATGATCTAGAAACCTACATTTATTCTTCACATATCACTATGAACTTCTATCTTCTAAGCAAGGAAGTTTCATTTGTCATAAATAAGCAAACAAATCCCAGAAGATTAGAAGTCAGTGTAGAAATCAAAAAAGCTGTACAAGTTTGCCATACATTTTAAACATAGGGGAAAAATTTCTTTCAAATTTATATATCTCACGAACTAGTAAAATTTTAGAAAACAAATTTGTTTTAATGTAAAGCTTTGTAGCCATAATTAATCCATGATGAGGGAAAAAATAAAGTTTTAAGAATGTATAGAATATACAAAAGAAATTTCTATCTTTTGACCTATCTCAGTTCAACAAATATGGAAAAAACTTCTTAAGAGCAAATATTGATATTAAGATGGAAATAATAAATTTGGCTCACACACTATTTTTAAGTTAAATGCAAGCAAACTGTGTTCCAAATCTGTTGCACCAACTGGTACAGAGTTTAGTTAAAGAATAGTTTTGTGTCTGAGTAGTAGTACTACTCAAGGTTTTCTTGGAAGCAGTGTTTAGCATTTCCTTTATATTCCAAATAACTACAGATGCTATTATTCACATTTAAACTGGCAAATGTTTTCTATCCTGTAGGATTGCATGAAATGCTTGGATTTCTTTCTTTCTTTTTTCTCTTTCTTTACTTTAAAGAAATTTGTGCATCAGAGGAGCATGGCTACACAAAAAGTAATTGGAATTCAGCTAATTCTTTTACTATTTCTAACTAAAAATTGATGAAAGTTTACACAGATATATACAATTGACCCTAGCTACAGAACATTTTTACATAAATGCTGGCAAAGATGGGTTGTATATAAAAGTCATATTTTCATGAAGATAAAATTCCTTTTAGCACATAGCTAATAATCAATAGCCTATAAACATGAATAAAATTGAAACTACATTTTTTAAAGCCATGCTATTTTAAGGCTTCCCTTTATTAAATTCTTTCATGGCACAGATAAGGCATCACCTTGAAAAATTAAATCATCAATAATACTGTCTGCACTAAATAGTTCTCCTAAAACCTACTGAATTTATTCCTTTAGTGTCAGCTTTTCCTTCTCTACAAACTACTCAGCTATAAATCCAGTATATTGAGGACTTCTGAGTTGTAAAATGCTAAGAGTCTTTCTTACTTTTCAAATAAATAAAATGATAATCACCTTAGCTAAGTATTTAAAAATTCAGTATACAGTTCCCAAATCTATGTTTAGAGCCCCCTGCTCTCTCATCTGTAGACCCCATAAATAAGATACACAAGGCCTGGGCAGCATTTCTCAGTATCTTGGATCCCTGAGCTCAGGACTCCCACCAAATTAGGTCAAATGCCACTAGACTCCAGCAAGTCTGTGTACTGCGGCTCTGCTGAGAGGATTAAAATTCCAGCAAGAGGAAGACTGTACTCATTTTAGTTTTAAATATTCTCTTTCCTCCACCCTGTTTTATTTGAATGAGCTGAGTCACACACAACCTTATCATGGACATGAAATTGTTGTTTTTTGGTGGATTATTCTCCACTTTAGGAAGCGCAGAGAAAAAATATGGCAGAAGGGAAGGATAATAGTCTGTTTTTGTTTTTTTTTAATAAATTAATTTATTTATTTTCAGAAAAATAGTATTCATTATTTTTTCACCACACCCAGTGCTCCATGCAATCCATGCCCTCCATAATACCCACCACCTGGTACCCCAACCTCCTACCCCCCGCCACTTGAAACCCCTCAGAGTGTTTTTCATAGTCCATAGCCTCTTATGGTTCACCTCCCCTTCCAATTTCTCCCAACTCCCTTCTCCTCTCTAACACCCCTTGTCCTCCATGCTATTTGCTATGCTCCACAAATAACTGAGACCATATGATAATTGACTCTCTCTGCTTGACTTATTTCACTCAGCATAATCTCTTCCAGTCCCGTCCATGTTGCTGCAAAAGTTGGGTATTCGTCCTTTCTGATGGAGGCATAATACTCCATAGTGTATATGGACCACATCTTCCTTATCCATTTGTCCGTTGAAGGGCATCTTGGTTTTTTCCATAGTTTGGTGACCGTGGCCATTGCTGCTATAAACATTGGGGTACAGATGGTCCTTCTTTTCACTACATCTGTATCTTTGGGGTAAATACCCAGGAGTGCAATTCCAGGGTCATAGGGAAGTTCTATTTTTAATTTCTTGAGGAATCTCCGCACTGTTCTCCAAAGAGGCTGCACCAACTTGCATTCCCACCAACAGTGGAAGAGGGTTCCCTTTTCTCCACATCCTCTCCAACACATGTTGTTTACTGTTTTCTTAATTTTTGCCATTCTAACTGGTGTAAGGTGATATCTCAATGTGGTTTTAATTTGAATCTCCCTGAGGGCTAGTGATGATGAACATTTTTTCATGTGTCTGATAGCCATTTGTATGTCTTGATTGGAGAAGTGCCTGTTCATATCTTCTGCCCATTTTTTGATATATTTGCCTGTTTCGTGTGTCTTGAGAAGTCAAACTCTCTCTCTTCGCAGATACATGATTCTTTATATGGAAAACCCAAAAGATTCCACCCCCAAACTACTAGAACTCATACAGCAATTCAGCAACATGGCAGGATACTAAGTCAATGTGCAGAAATCAGTGGCTTTCTTATACACTAACAATGAAAATACAGAAAGGGAAATTAGAGAATCGATTCCATTTACTATAGCACCAAGAACCATAAGATACCTGGGAATAAACCTAACAAAAGAGGTAAAGGATCTGTACTTGAGGAACTACAGAACACTCATGAAAGAAACTGAAGAAGACACAAAAAGATGGAAGACCATTCCATGCTCTTGGATTAGAAGAATAAACATTGTTAAAATGTCTATACAGCCTAGAGCAATCTATACTTTTAATGCCATTCCGATCAAAATTCCACCGGTATTCTTCAAAGAGCTGGAGCAAATAATCCTAAAATTTGTATGGAATCAGAAGAGACCCCGAATCGCTAAGGAAATGTTGGAAAACAAAAATAAAGCTGGGGGCATCACATTACCTGATTTCAAGCTTTATTACAAACCTGTGATCACCAAGACAGCATGGTACTGGCATAAAAACAGACACATAGACCAGTGGAACAGAGTAGAGAGCCCAGATATGGACCCTCAACTCTATGATCAATTAATCTTCGACAAAACAAGAAAAAATATACAGTGGAAAAAAGTCTCCTCAATAAATGGTGCTGGGTAAACTGGACAGCTATAAGTAGAAGCATGAAACTCGACCATTCTTTTACACCGTACACAAAGATAAACTCAAAATGGATAAAAGACCTCAACGTGAGACAGGAATCCATCAGAATCCTAGAGGAGAACATAGGCAGTAATCTCTTTGATATCAGCCACAGCAACTTCTTTCAAGATATGTCTCCAAAGACAAAGGAAACAAAAGCGAAAAAAAACTTTTGGGACTTCATCAAAATCAAAAGCTTCTGCACAGCAAAGGAAACAGTCAAGAAAACAAAGAGGCAACCCACGGAATGGGAGAAGATATTTGCAAATGGCAGTACAGACAAAAGGTTGATATCCAGGAAGGATAATAGTCTGTTAATGAAGACAGATCGAGAAAGTGTTTCTGTATAATTGAGAAGCAGTTTCTTTGTTGCAGAGTTCAGAGTGGCTCAAAGGAAAGGTGACTGTCTTCCTTCTAGACTAGAGCATCCTGACCAGACTGAGGTATTCAAAAACGAGACTCAGATTATGGTTAATCGTCGATGTTGTGGACTTTAAAAGTCAGTAATGTGAAGTTGTATTTATTAAAATGTTGGGTTATTAGTTGCCTTTTTTTTTGCTTTATTTATCAAAATAAAGATAGTTTTACCTTTTCTGATTATTAAAGTAATTCCATGCTTCTTACAAAAATTTCATTTAAGAAAAAAAACAAAACAAAACAAAAAAATTACCCATAATATTATTACTAAAAAAATAAGCATTAGTAACAGAAGCACTATATTTGTTTCATTTTTTAATGCATGGGCACATGTAGAAAAATTTGGACAGAAGCGTACATATAGCTTTTAAACTAATAATTTTTCATTAAACATAGTAACACAGTATGGCCTTCTTGCTACATCAAATATATATACCATGATTTTCAAATTTGCATGAACATACCATAATTTATTCACTCAATCTCCCAGTGATGTGCATTTATTATTTACAATATTTAAGTAAACAATGCTGCAATAAACATGCTGGTGTAATTTACTTTGCATATTAGTCCTGTTATTTCTTTCGAATTAATTTTTAGGAGTGGGATTCCTGGGTCAAATGTTATGCACATTTTCAAGCTTTTGATAAATATTGCCAAATATTTCAGAAAAGTTTCAACAAATTTTATTCCCATCCATAATATAACTGGGAATGACATTAGTTTTTCTTACTTTTGAAATTCAGGGCTAATTTACTAAGGAAAATTCAAATTTAATTTTTCTTTAATTTGCATTTCTTCGGTTATTATTGAGATTAGCTATCATTTCATGTTATTTCTTCTTTAATTGATTATTTATGTCCTTTACCTATTTTCCCCTTTTGGTTATTCACTCTGCAATTAATTTGATAGAATGCTATTTGTCAGTATTAGTTCTTTGTGTGTCATATATTCAGAACTATCTTTCCCAGTTTGTCCTTTGTCTTTAACCTTAACTTCTTCTTTTCAATACTATTTTTAAGTTGCTTGTAAATCACTTCTGAATGAGGGGATAACTGGCTGGATATGCACAAAGACACTGAATTAGTAAACAGAATAATTTGAATGCAGATCTATTTGCAATGTCCATGCCTTATACTCTATGTTCCCTCAAATTTTGATTGTCCTGAATTTGGCCTACTGGTACATGTTTCCCACAAATACAAAAATAGTAATTAAAAATGTGGCCCTCTTACTATCTAAGGATATTATTCTCCTTCATACTTCTTTGGAGTCCTAGATCTTGATTAAATAATGTAATTTTTCTGCACATTCCACAAGATCAAACCAAATTGGCTGGAGTTGAGCTACTTTCATCATTGTGCAGTGGTAGTCTGTGCACAGCAGTACAGGTCCTCTAAGAACAGCTGGGGGAAGGTACAATTCCCAGCTTCAGGGATCTCTCAATTCAGTTAACGTATCTGTGGATCTACCTATATGCACATAGGTACCTATATGCATATAGTTTTCATTGACACAGAAATTAATTCTCAGAATTTGTCAATTGCTCTCATTCAGCAATTATTTCCATAAAACTTCTATTTTGTGATGATAGTATAAGCTGATATTTACTATATATCAGATGTTCTTTTAAATGTTTTCGTTTGTTACTCATCTAACCTTCACAACTCTAAACTGCAGGGCTATTATGATCCTGCTTTTATAGACAAGGACACTTTGAAGTACAGACATGTTAGGCAACTTGCCCAGGATTGCCGTTTGTAAGTGGACTCAGGTTATAAGGGACTTGGGTTGTCCGTTTACCACTAGTTTGGGCTGTCTCCCAGCACAACGTACCTGCACAGCATGAAGTGCTGATTGTAGAACTGAATACATAGACACATCGGACCTTACTGGGTCCTCCCACTATATGGTGGGAGGGACACACAAATGCCAAGCAAACCCCTATCCCCAAGCTCACTGCAGAGAAATAACCCATACAGCTTGGATTTTAGAAGCTACAGAAGTCAGAAAAATCTCTTCTAGAGAGGAGGTACCAAAGGAAATTATTGGGGAAACATGGGCTATATACTCAAAGTGCAACTTTTTAATGCTGACAACTCAATATACGAAAATAAAATTTACAAGTATAATTTATTTCCAAGTCTTCCAGCCTCCCAGGACTACAATTTCTTTTAATTCCCCAAACAAAATGGTTCAAGTACCTATAACACTTGCTATCAGAAGGCCAGTACTTCAACAATTTTAAAAGAACTTCTGAGGACCTTCTATTTTCCTGACTCATCTCCCACAATTGTTGTCCTTCCACTGGCCTTTCCCAAAAAAACCCTACACAAGTCTACTGGACATCTTTTATTGAGGGCTGAATATAACTTAGGGAAAAGATAGGAAAATAAAAATTAAAGTTTAGACATCATGGCCCTAATATTCCATAGCCACCATAGCCTGGAATTTCCCATGGGCCATCTGTCTTCTTAGGTTCCAACTTCTGCCAAAGTGCAGGTCTTTTTCTTCCCTTACTCAAGATCCCATTCTTTCAATGCTATTGGCCTCAACCAAGTGTCAAGAATAATTATCCAGGGACACCTGGGTGGCTCAGTGGGTTCAAGCCTCTGTCTTTGGCCCAGGGTCCTGGGATCGAGCCCCACATCAAGCTCTCTGCTCAGCAGGGACCCTGCTTCCTCCTCACTCTCTGCCTGGCTTTCTGCCTACTTGTGATCTCTGTCTGTCAAATAAATAAATAAAATCTAAAAGGAAAAAAAAAAGAATAACTACCCATATCTTTAATTTGTAGTAAGAAAGGACTGCTAAAATTGTCATCCTTCCAGTGAGTATTTTCCGTTTATACTGGGTATTTACCCTAAAGATACAAACGTAGTGATCCGAAGGGGCACGTGCACCCAAATGTTTATAGCAGCAATGTCCACAGTAGCAAACTATGGAAAGAACCTAGATGTCCATCAACAGATGAATGGATAAAGAAGATGTACTTTGTGTATATACACAATGGAATGCTATGCAGCCATCAAAAGAAATGAAATCTTGCCATTTGCCACGACATGGATGGAACTAGAGCGTATCATACTTAAGCGAAATAAGTCAAGCAGAGAAAGACAACTATCATATGATCTCCCTGATATGAGGAAGTGGAGATGCAATATGGGGGGTTAAGGGGTAGGAGAAGAATCAATGAAACAAGATGGGATTGGGAGGGAGACAAACCATAAGTGATTCTTAATCTCACAAAACAAACTGAGCGTTGCTGGGGAAGGGGGGTTGGGAGAAGTGGGGTGGGGTTATGGACATTGAGGAGGGTATGTGCTATGGTGAGTGCTGTGAAGTGTGTAAACCTGGCAATTCACAGACTTGTACCCCGGGGGATAAAAATACATTATATGTTTATAAAAAAAAAAATAAAAAAAATTTAAATGGAAAAAAAAGAATACTTTTGAAATACTTCAAACACATTTCAATGTAGTAGAATTTAAAACTGGAACACAAATTGAAAAAAAAAAATTAAGAATGTAGAAGGAGATATTTTCCAGAAAGGAGGAGGAAGAGAAGAGGAGAATAGAATAAAGAAAATGAATGAGTCCTGAATGCCTGGGATTCTTTCCCTGGAATAAAATTGATACATACTAAAAACATTCAGTATTTGTTTGTTTGTTTTACTTTGATTCCCTTAGGAGAGACAGCAATTCTTTGGACAGAAGAGATGGCTGTTTCAGGATGTGATCCTTGGTTAAACGTTTTAGAAACATGTCCATTGCTTAAGTTAGAAGCACATCCATTGTTTGGCAATGGCAAAAACTAAAATATCTTTACATATTTGTTTCAATGGAACATTGGACAATGATTGTAATTTCCCCCCTTAATTCCCTGTATTCATGGTATACAACATTCCTGCATATAACATAAGCATGAGAGGTAAAAGTAAAAAAGAGTCCTGGATTATAAATCAAGAATCCTACATTTGCTCTGGATGTGTCCATAATTAAGAAGGTACAAAATAAAAGAAATAATACTAGATGGTTTCTAAGGTTCTTTTGGCTTGAAAGTCACTTACTACTTGACCAATCTATTTAACAGCTCAAACTATGACCAAGATGTACTGGCAGATCCCCACTTTTAAAACTGGCTTACTCCTTCCTCCAGTTGAGGAATGTTGTCAAGTGAAACCCACCCCAAAATGGCCTGCTGCCAAAGGAAAGTGCCTCTCTCTGGGGTGTCATAATTCTAAAGACTGGCCAATGTGAAGGTATAAACTCTGACCTTACATCAATTGAAGACAATCCTAAAGGTCAAGCTTAGCTCCAAAGCTTGCAGTGGGAAAAGCTGAAGCCTTTCTTTCAATTGTGTCTTAGTTCAACTTCTGCCAAATCCTTTTGTCTCCTCACTTCCTCACAATATCTTCACTGTATCACAGTGTACCAGCATCTTGAGAAGTTCACTGTTGTAGGAGATGCTGTTATACAATTAGGTTCCATGATAGCAACATGGATTATAGCAGGAATTTCTATTATTGCTCCGGAGAATCTTTAACAATTATTGATGCCTGGGTCCCATCCCAGACATTGTGATTTAATCAGTATAGTTTAAAATGAGGCATCAGCAATTTTAAAAGCTTACTAGGTGATTCTAACACGCAGCAGAGTTTGGGAACCATTGGATTATAGGATATTAAATAATAGAGGCCAAGGGCCAGTGCATAACCATCAGAACCAAGATGATTCATAGCAAGCAGCAAGGATAGAGTAGTAGCCAAGAAGGACTGAACCAGAGTTAGGGATATGGTTAGTAGAACAAGGCATTCCTAGGGGCAAGATGCATGCACAGTCAACAAGGGTACTACTTGAAAACTCAAAAGAAATTAACTATTCATAAGTAAGAAACTGAGGGCAGTTAGCCTGATAAAAAGCCATGATTCCTCATCCAGTTTTTGAATATGAACCAGTTTTCAGACCTAGAATACACTGACTGAAGGAGGGGTTAAGGCCTGAAGTAGAAGATACCTGAATCACCATGGCATCCCCAGTCCTTCCTCAAAGGACATATGGCTATTTATTTGGATAAGCATTCACTCAGACATTCCAAAAAAAATTATATTGGAGGCCTGCTGCAAACTCATTTAAGTAGAATTATCCATTACAGCAGCTGTGCTATAAGTGGTATCTAAATGAAAGCAGATTAACACAATCTCAAAAGCATTGGTATTGATCTGAAGAATGTACTATTCCCATCTCTATCAAGAAGGAAGACCAGAAACAGTATGTATTCACAAGATCTGCAATCTTGTCCCAGGCCTATATTAGTTTTTCCATTCTCCATCATAACATAATCTGAAGTGATCTAAATCATCTGGACATTCCACAGACTATCACACTGGTCTATTATATTAATGAAAACATGTTAATTGTATGTAAGAAGTGACCAATATATTAAAGTCTTTGTTAAAACGTTAAGTGCTACAGAAAGCAGAACATAAATCCTACAAAGATTCATGCGCCCAGAATATCAGAAAAGTATTTGAGGTCCAGTGGTCTGATCATGCTAGTATACCCAATCCAACATAAAATGCAAAATATTTCATCTCATTCCTTCCATCATTAAGAAGGAAGCACTGTATCTGGTAGCTCACTTTGATTTCTGAAGGCAGAATATTCCATACTTAAGGATCCTTTCCCTGTTTACTCAGTGACATGGAAGACAGAAACCTTTCAGTGGGATACAGAGCAGGTAAGAGCCCTGTAATTAGTCCAGGCTACAGTGCAAACAAACTGGGACATACAATTCCACAGAACCCAAGACATTAGAGTTATTTATGGTGTAAAAAACACCGTATTTATGACAAGCCCCAGAAGGAGAATCATAAGTTTTCTCCTAGAGCTCCAGACTAAAGTCATGCCATCTACAATACAGAACAGAATTGTACACCATACAAAGAACAGCTCTGGAACATTACCAGACCTAAAATGGAAAAGTGACCGTTTGGCCAGAACTGTTAAGCATGATCTGGGTTCCATCAGACCCAGTAAATTATAGAATCAGATGAGCCCAGCAATAATGCATCATTAAAATGGAAATTATTTATCTGGGATTGACACAGTCATGACTAGAAGATAAAAGTAAATTACAGGAGCAAGATACTTAGACTCCCATGTAATCTGCCTCTGATTCTTTTCCTTCAGCTCACACCTGTGACTGCATAGGGGATTCCTTATGACTAAATGATGGAATAAGCAAAAAAAAAGCTAAGCTTGATTAATAAATGGGTTGTCTCAGTATCTAAGTACACGGCGAGAAAAGACTGCTCAGGGGTAGTTCTGAATGACAGCAGGGAGAGAAAGCCATTTCACTGACATTGTGTAGTGGGAGGATCTGACCATCCACTTAGTCTGGAAAAAGAACTGGCCTCAGAAATGTATGGGCATTTCATGTTTTTTTCACCATCCTGCTTTGAAAGTAGGTAAACAAGTATAGCAGCTACAGCCCAAGAAGAGCTGATGATCAGGGCAGACCACTCAGAAACGACAACTTGGAACAGTCCTACCAGGTAAGACACCTGGGCAGCAGGGGTATTGCCTAAGAATCAACTAAAAAATCTAAAAATAAGCAATAATGTTGAGTGTCAGTTACAGTCCCAAGACCAGCTACTGTGACAAGCACCGTATTTTGTCTCACTAAACTTCTAATATGTCTCACTGAACTTCTAATATGGAGGGACTGTTCTTAAATAGGGAGAAATGATCATGTAATGCAAGTGGATCCCAGCAGCACAGGGATGGACTAAGCAGACACCAAGTTGCCTTGTCCCAATCTCCTCTATAAAGCCCAAGGAACACTGCCCTGGGTGTTAGGGGTGCTGCCGGATGAGGGCTCACAGTTGAATCTCTTCCCCATTTATGCCCCTCACTAAGAGCCTCTTGCAACATTTCAGAACAACTCTGAAGGGATGCCTCAGTCTAGCACTCCCTGAGGGATTAGGCTGAAGCCTCTGTTCAACTACATCACAGTTCAACTCCCTCTGCCTAATCCTATGGCCTTCACTTCCCCATAGGTGCTATTGCTTTGAGTTCTCTCCAATAACATTTCTGCATGCCTAGCTCCATCACAAAGTTGTTTTCTGAAGAATCTAAGAAGGCTATACATTCACTTTAGGGGAGCACAGTACCAAACTGGAAAACAAAATACAGAACAAATTGTTTAACAGAGAAGGGAAGGGAGCCTTTAAACCTTGTTTCAGTCATGGCTCTTATCTAAAGCACTACCCAGATTATGAAACTTCTTCCCTACCATCTCATTTTTCTATAAGGCTTTTCTTCATGTCCTAGGGCTAGAATTACCCCAGGAGTCAACTTTAGACTCAGGTTTCTACAGGCATAAGTGTGCTTCCTTCCTTCTTCTAAGAAACGATTTTTTAAAAAATTACACTGTTGGAGGGAATGCAAGTTGGTGCAGCCACTTTGAAGAACAGTGAAGATTCCTTAAGAAATTAAAAATAGAGCTTCCCTATGACCCTGCAATTGCACTACTGGGTATTTATCCCAAAGTTACGGATGTAGTGAGCAGAGGGCCATCTGTACACCAATGTTCTCGGCAGCAATAGCCATGGTCACCAAACTGTGGAAAGAACAAAGATGCCCTTCAGTGGACAAATGGATAAGGAAGATGTAGTCCATATACACTATGGGGTATTATGCCTCCATCAGAAAGGATGAATACCCAACTTTTATATCAGCATGGATGGGACTAGAAAAGATTATGCTGAGTGAAATAAGCCAAGCTGAGAGAGTCAATTATCTTATAGTTTCGCTTATTTGTGGAGTATAAGGAATAACACGGAGGGCATGGGGAGATGGAAAGGAGAAGGGAGTTGGGGGAAATCGGGAGGGTGAGATGAGCCATGAGAGACTGTGGACTCTGAAAAACAATCTGAGGGTTTGGGAGGGGAGAAGAGTGGGAGGTTGGGTGAGCCTGGTGGTGGGTATTAAGGAGGGCACATACTGCATGGAGCACTGGTTGTGGTGCATAAACAATGAATTCTGGAGCGCTGAAAAGAAATATTAAATAAATTTTTTTTAAAAATCACACCTAGGACAATAAGCCCACCAGCGGTATTCAGTAACAAAAAACTCAGTTTCTTGGAGTTCTAAGTGAGCTGAATTCTATATGTAAAGGACTGTTACACGGAGAGATTCACAGTCAGACTTAAACCACACAGGTTAAAATATCTCCAATGTGGAAAATAAAATATCTCCAGTATGTATTTCAATGGATTTCTCTACTGGATCGCATTAAAGCTTTCTCATTAATATCCTATAATAGCTGAGCTATAGAGTGTCTAAACTTGTATTTGCTCAAGAGTAATTCTGAAAGATTGAGTGTGGAGTAAATATTCCCTTTTGAGGTAGTGAGAGGCACAGTTCAAAGAGGAAGGCGATTGAAAGGAGGATTACTAGAGTGTGAGTATAGTAAGGTGAGGGGATAAAAGGGAATAGTTTAAAAGGCTCTGCTAGTGAGCATGATTTCATGCAACCAAGAGAAAAAGGAGGTTAAATGGATTAAGGTGCAATTCACAGGTTCGATCACACCCTACTGTGAAGCCAGGTATTTCTAACATATAATTACTCTTGAATTCTCTTTTCTGAGAACCAGAGCTTGAGAATGCATGCAAGTGGAAAAGCCATCAATGGGTGGCAACCAGATCACTGGGAACTTAAGTAACGACTGGCTGTTTAAATAACTGCTACTCAGCCCCAGCAATCCAACTGTTTCCAGGAGACTCTATGCTGTCTGGCCCTATGAAATGGGCTCTTTTTTCCAGCCCAAAGACTAAAAGTCAACCAGCCCTCTGAGTTTGACCATCACCCCACTATTTTACCTCTCTCCCCCCACCCTGCCTTTAATCCACGTACATGAGGAAGGAAAGCTCCTTGATCCTTTCCACCTGGAGACCTCCATGCCATGGTGCTAAATGGGAAATGGGGCAGTATTGGATTGGTGCTTGTAAGCCATTTACCAATATTGGTCAATGGAAGATTGCATAAACCAAGTGTTTCCTCGATTAAGGCAGCCTCAACAAACATAGGCTATGACTGATATCCTATACCCATACTGACCTATACTGATAACCAAGTAGTTTCTCACAGAGAGCTTCCACAGAGATTCCATTTAATCAGCCATACAATGTTTCAGCCACTGAGTGAGGTGTGAGGTGCATCAAGAAAGAGAAAGCATAAAACCTGCATTCAAAGGGTTCAGTGTGGTAGAGGAACAGAACAGAAGAGGGAGCAGCATAGGATGGGGCTGGGGTTCTGGATGACGCAGACCAGGTTCAATTTCCTGCTCCACCATTTGCTTGCTATAGAACCTTCATCAAGCTTCTTAACTGTTTGGATCCTCAATTTCCAAAAATCTGTTAAATGGAGATAACAGTCCCCCCAATTTTTAAAGAACTAAATGAAGAGCTTAGGACTGTGCTTGGCACATCAAAAACATCTGACAAATGTCAGATACTTTTTAAAATAATTATTCAGGATGGGGTAGATAGGTACTAACTGAGACTAACAAAGACATTTTAGTCAAATGTGCTAAAATGCCCAATGCCAATGTCATTTGTGTTAGAGTCATGAGATATTGTCATTACTCAGACTCATTCTCCACATTCTAATATCACTTGTGTGTGTGTTGTGTTCCCACTCTTGTCAATGGTTGACATTCCATAAGTCCAAAACAGCAGAGATTAAGGAAAGCATCCACATACCCTGCACCCATCCTGGATAGCAGCAACTCCTGCCTCCCTCTAGGTAAATGGTATGAGTTCAGCAGGCATGGTAGAGTACAAGGTAGATGTCCAATGCATGAGTGGAACAAGTATCCTCACCTTGGCTCAATTTAAATGTTATTCTAATCTGTAAACTAGATTTATATTAAAAGGAAAACAAATAAATATATTAATTATCTAAGAAATAAAAATTTAATTTTAACAGTTACCTTCTTTGTGTACATTCTGTTTTAACTTAAAGTAGTAACAACCTGTTTGGGGTTTATATGGTAGGAGAACTTCTCTCCACACTCTTAAAATAACATTACAAGGCCATTGCTTCATTTACCTACAACCTACCCATATTTGCAAGCCCCAGTTATTTCCAAAGTACCACATGTGAAGAAATTATCAAGTGTATTCATTTTTTTTAAAACTTTGAAGACTGCCAGAGATAACAGAACAATGCAGGAAATACAGTTCTAATATGTTAGCTGTCAATAAGTCGGTGCATATTTTATTAGTTGTTCACAGGATACATGATGCTTATATTAGATAAAAATTTGACAAAGATGCATTGCAACAGAAGAAGCTTAGTTCAATTCAGATAACAAACTCCACCAGGAATCAATTACCATAAAGGATAATTTTCCCCTGGAAACTTCAGATGTGTAGGAGTGTTTTTTTTTTAATTCAGGTCTTGATTTATAATTAAAATTATAACTGTCTTAACAATAATGGGAATGCTTTTCTCTAAGTCTTCAAAGCATTTGCTATGAAATGATATGATTTATCAATTGCTTCAGACATTCAACTAAGATGAATTCCTTGAAAAAGAGCCCCATGTCCAGACCATAACCTTTAAGAGATGAAAGGAATAATCTGAACTTGTAACAGCACCGACCGCTGTGCTCAAAAGTATAAATATTCCTGTCTTTGACTGGCATTTAGCATTATAAAAGAAGAATGATGTCCTCTATTACAGCAAGGAAAGAATCATCAATTCAGTTTACATGAAGATTTTCTAGGTCCTTATGTCAATCATTTCATAAAATTATTGATTAAAGGAAATAGGAAAGTAGGGAAATGGCATAAATAATAGAAAAACACTGAAAACCTGCACACACTCAGTGTTTTGAGCTTATGATGCAGACTCTTAATCTCATAAGATCTCAATTCAAATTTAACCTTCAAATATAAATGTCAGGGAATGTGCCATCATTTACTGAGCATCGGTCAAGGTGAATCAATTACTTCTGCCTACTTAATACACAATTAGACATTCATTATAGAAAATACAAAAACCTAGGACTCAGATTCTAGTTTCTCTTTATTTGAATGTTAAATTTATCTGAATATTAAGAGGAGAACATCTTATAAGTGTGCAACTTGAAGAGGTGTCGTATCATAAAGTGAATAAAGTGGATATACCAGATATAGATCATCAGCACCTAGAAGACTTCTATCTGCCTCCTCTGAGTCAGCAATTTCTCCTCCTTCTCCAAAGGTCATAGGGATAACCCATAGAATAATTTTGCCACTCTGTGAACTTTATGCAAGCTGAATCATAGAGTATAGATGACTCTGTGCCTGGCTTCTATTGTTCAACAATATAGCTTATAAAAAGCATACATACATATCTATAATTCATTTATTTTCATGTTGAAAACTAATCAACTTTATAAATGAAAAAACTTAATTATATTACTATTGCTGGGCATTTGGATTGTTTATAGTTCAGGGATATTACACAAGTAATTTTGCTATGGATATTCTTGTACATGTTTTGACACAAACATGCAAGGATTTCTACAGAAGACATTCCAAAAGTGCTGGTTCGCAGACTATGAACATATTTAACATTCATAAATGATGGTATTTGATGTCAAATGATGAAAAAAAAAAACTTCCCAAGTCGATTTACCAAATTACATTCCCATGAGCAATAATCTAGAATTCTTTACTGCTCCACCTGCTCACCAACACTTGGTAAGATAAACCTGTTTAATGTTTAGACATTCTGGCAGGAATGTAGTTATAAAATTATGGAGGTTTAAATTTGTGTGTCCCAGATGACTAACAAAGTTGGGAGGTTTTACATCTGGTTATTGGGCATTTGGATATCCTGTTTAGGATATTCAAGCTTCTTGCCCTTTTTTATATTGGGTGGTCTATCTTCTTGTTTTGAAGAAATTCTTTATATATATTCTGGAAAACAGCCCTTTTATAGATTATACATATTACAAATATCCTCTCCCTCTCCTTGACTTACCCTCTCACTTTTTTAATCAAATTTTTTTCATAAGTGGAGTTTCCTAATTTTTATAAGCTGACAAAGTATCAATCTTCCCTTGATAGTTATTACCTTGGGTTCCCTTTTTTTTTTTTTTTTAATTCCAACAATGTGAAGATATCATCCTAAATTATCTTTTTTTTTTTTTTGTAAAGATTTTATTTATTTGACAGAGAGAAATCACAAGTAGATGGAGAGGCAGGCAGAGAGAGAGGGAAGCAGGCTCCCTGCCGAGCAGAGAGCCCGATGCGGGACTCGATCCCAGGACCCTGAGATCATGACCTGAGCTAAACCCAAGCGCCCCCTAAATTATCTTTTATAAGATTTTATTGTTTTTACCTTTGTTCATTAGATCTACAATCTAATTAGAACTAACTTTTATCGTGGTTTGACATACGGATGAAATTTAATTTTTTCATATGAATATCCAAATTATATTTATTGAGAATACTTTCCTGTCTTCATTGCTACACAGAGCCGCTTTAATCATGAACCAAGTGTTCATATATGCATGGGTGAATTTTCATTGTCTCAATTCTGTTCTTTTAGGTCTTTATTCTTGCATTAACAGTCCTTTTGCTTAAATATTATAACTTTATAATAAGTCTGAGTAGTTATTTTTAAGCTCTTGTTTCTGGTCCTCTTTTTTTAAGGTTGTCTTTGCTCTTCTTGGTTCTCTGTTTTCCAGATCAATTTTAGAATTAGTTTATCAATGTTCATGAAATGATTACACTTGAATTTTCATTTGCATTTTGCTAAATTTATAGATAGATTTGAGACAGAATTATCTATATAGAATGTCATTATATGGCTTTGTTTATTTAGGTCATCTTTAGTTTTTTTCCAATAATGTTTAAATTTATCTCTACAGAGGTCTTAAAACCATTGGGTTTAATGCAATTATATCCAAGTTATTTTAAATAGATTTAAACCTAGGAGTTTAGTTTATTCAATTCAGATTTTTTATTTTTATTTTTTCAACTTTATTGAGATACAATTTACATGTAACCTTTTAGGTTTATGTTGTGTAATATAAAAATTTGAGAGAAGAATATATTGTGAAATGATTACCACAATAAGATTAATAGTTCTATATAATCTCATATAACTATTATTTTTGCGTGTGTAGTAAGAACGTTTAAGACCTACTTCCTTGGCAAATTTCGAGTATATCATATAGTATTGTTAACTATAGTGACTATGTTATATATTAGATCCCCAGAACTCACTCATCTTATAACTAAACGTTTGTATGCTTTGGCCAACATCCTTTCCATTCATCATATATATTTATTTATCTCCATTCATCAATTAATGAATACTTAGTTGTTTCCATGTCTTGTTTACTATAAACAATGCTGCAATGAACAAGAGTGTGCAAATATCTCTTAGAGATAGTGATTTCACTTCCTTCAGACATATTCCCAGAAGTGAGGTTGCTGGATCGTATGGTAACTCTATTTTTAACTTTTTTGAGGGACCTCCATACTGCTTTCCCTAGTAGCTGTACCAATTTACATTCCTATGAACAATGTAAAAGAGTGCTAATTTCTGCACATCCTCACCAACACTTGTTACTTCTTGTCTTTCTGATTATAGCCATCCTACTAGGTGAGATGATATCTCATTGTCGTTCTGATTTGCATTTCCCTGACAATTAATAATACTTAATAATGGGACGCCTGGGTGGCTCAGTTGGTTAAGCAGCTGCCTTCAGCTCTGGTCATGATCCCAGCATCCTGGGATGGAGTCCCACATGGGGCTCCTTGCTCGGCAGGGAGCCTGCTTCTCCCTCTGCCTCTGCCTGCCATTCTGTCTGCCTGTGCTTGCTCTCTCCCCCTCTCTCTCTCTGAAAAATAAATAAAATCTTTTATAAAAAAATAATGATAATACTTAATAATTTCATATATTTGTTGGCCATTTGTGTGTCTTCTTGGAGAAATGTCTATTCAAGTGTTTAGCTCTTTTTTTAAATTGGGCTATTAGAAGTGGTGTTTTGTTTTATATTGGTGTCTGTGCTTTTGAAGGAGCAAACACCTCTTCCAACCTTTAAAGAATGGTTTCAGCAGGTAAGAACTCTTTCTTGTTGGTTTCCCAAGTTAATGTGACTACCAGAATGCAGTCATACCAGCTGGAGCCAGTTAGGCTGTTTTGGGGTTTGCAGTGGGATATGCAGTTGGTGGGCTTGTTATCAGGCATTCAGACAGGCATGGATCCTGCCTCATACTTGGTGGATGAGACTTCTTTTAATACCTTGTTCAATAGGGTGGTGCTGGGACAAGGGTCCAAAGTTGGGTCCTTAGGGAGCCTATTACCATGTGTGTAGAGGGGTAGCTCTAGCCAGGTCCTGGGGAAAGCCCCTGTTTGATCACTGGATGTGTTCCTAGTAGGCAGAACTGGCCCTGGACTGCGGCTGAGAGGACTTGGAAATTAGCCTCAGTACTGTATCAGGTCTGCAACCAGGACTGCGGTCTGAAGGCTTGTCTTTGGAGGCACAGATGGGCATGTCTCCCTTTAGGTCCCTGGGCAGGCTGGGCTGCTCCCTGACTACAACTAGAGAGGCTGAAGTTGAGTACAGGATCCCTTCAGAATTTCTGGGGGTTCAGATAGGAGTGTCTTCTTCTACCCGGTCCTTGTGCTACCAGGTTTCACTGTGGTCTGTGGGTGGGCTGCAGTCAAGTGTAGGGTCCCATTTTAGGATTTCTGAGTGAAGATAGGAGTGTCTCCTACTAGGTTCTGGATCCTTGGGACTGCTGGTAGACTGTGGCTATGAAGACTGGAGGCAAGTGCAGTGAATTTTTAGGATCTCTGGGGGTACAGACAGGAGATTTCCTGCCAGGTTCCTGGAGAAATTGCTGGTGGACTGTGGCTATAATGGGCTGGAGCCAAGTTATAGGGCACTTTCAGAATCTACAGTCTGAGTTGGTCAGGCTTACCTCTGGGTACACCTGGATTGCAGCTAAGAAGGTCTAGAACAGGTTCACAGGCCATTTAAGGGTCCACAGCTGGAGCTGAGGTCTATATGCCTGTTACATGATGCATGGGTGTGCAGGACTCTTTCCAGGTTCCTAGACATATACCGTTAGTGACAGGACCAAGCAGGATGGTCGCCAAATCCGTAGGATACAGAGCTATTTCCAGGTCTGTAGATGGGACCATTGTTGGTGAGTCAACTGTGTAAAGGCAAGCCTGCCTTCTTAAAACAGCTCTCTTCAGTGTTAAAATGCACTGTGGTTTCAGTCTCCCACCTGGATCCCATTGCTCCCACAAAGGCACTTTTGTCTGTGGATGGTTATTAAATTATTGCTGTTAAGGATAAGCATGAGGAAAATCTTACTTACATCACTCTGGATTTAGTCCCAGCTATTAATGCAATTATTGTGTAGTTTAAAATTTTTACTTTGTTTTTAGTATATAGAAATTAAATAGATTTTTGTATATTGACTTGCACCTGATAGTATGTTAAACTTATGTATGAATTCTAACATTTTATCTATAGATTATTTTGGATTTTCTCCACATATAATCATGCTATCTGTAAAATAATAGTATCTCCCACTTCACTTAATGGAAACTATAGTTGCTTAAGCCTAGAACTTTGGAGTCTTTCCTGACTCTTCTTTTCCTTATATTCCACATTCAATTTATTTAAAAGTCCTGCTCGTTTTCCCTTGACAATAACTCCAAAACATATCCCTTTTTCATCACTTTATGAGTCACAATCATTTCTCATTGGAATTATTTCAATAGCCCCCAACTGGTCTTTCTGCTTCCACATGTGAGTCCCTTTCAAACAATGTGAAACAGAGCTACCAGAGAGATCCTGTAAAAACATGTGAAGTCATGTCACTCACAATTCAACACTTGCCACACTGTCCATCCCACTCAGAGTAAAAGCCAAAGTTGTTAGAGTGGCCCACATGGTCTGCCTTGATCTGAGTCCTTACTACTTTTCTTCATCTCACTATTTTCTGTTGTGCTCTCCGCCCGTGCTTACTGACCTCTATTTCTTGAGCAAGCGAGAAATCCTCCTTCCACAGATCATTTGTATTACTATTTTCTCTGCTGGGAACATTCCCTCATTTGCTCTTAACGTTTTCTCAGTGGGAATTACCCTGACCTATTTATGATGTAAACTGTTCTTACGGAGAAGTACTCCCTACTTTCCTGACTTTAATTTTTTTCATAATATTTACCACTCATTGACATACTTAATATCTTATTTATTTTGTTCATTACTGTCTCCACTAAAAACAAATCTCTTAAAGATCATATTTTTTTTTCTCTACTGTATCTTCAATGTCTAGTACTGTTCTGGGAACATATCTGGCACCCTCTAAATATTTACTTAAACAATTAATAAAGCATGCATTTTTTAAAATGCTGTAAGATTTCAACTATTCTAAAGAGATTCACAACAGTTTTGGAAAGTTCTGTGACTCTCCTCACCTACCACTGGAAGCTTCATAACATCACCATCAACTTTCTTTTATATATTTCCTTTATCCTTTTTCACCCTTCAAATTATATTGTCAAAGAACATGTCTTTTCTTTAAATTTATTGCTGCATTTTAAAAAGAAAAATACTATGTGTTAAGTCAAATGTGAACAAGTAAATTACAAAACAGTAGTAAACATCAGATCTCAATTGATTAGTGTAGGACTGGTCTTCTAAATATGAAGAAGAAGGTAAATAGTACAACCTAACATTTGATATGCTGTACATACACTCATATATTGGGCAAACAGGTTAGAGGTTATATAGCAACTTAATTCTTCTTAGTTCTCTTTTATTTCAACTGATTTGTAGAATAATAAAACTTGTGAATCAAGACCATAATAATGTTCAGTGGTAGCTCAAACAGTGTGGATATTAAGGTTTGATTAGTTTAGAGTCAACCCATGATGTTGGAAGGTTTTACCCATGTTAGGAAAGCTTGAATTATCTTTCTTATGTTATCAACCAAGCTTCCTTAGATTAGTATTTTGACTTTTTCAAGCCTGATAAGCTCTCAGGAAAAAAAAAGGGAGGGGGGACGCTAGCATTTCTACGTCATTTGAGGTAACAATTTGTCGTACTTTATAATTTCCAAAGAATCTTTTTGTGCATTAGCTTCTTTAATCCATAAATCACCCTCTGAGATTGGCATGTGTGTCCCAATTCTACTGATAGAAGAAATGAGTCTTGAAGAAGTTAATTGTACTTTTGAAGGACAGCAGGAGATATAAAAGTCAAGAGTTGAAAATAGGACTTCTGACAACAAACATGGTCACAGCTCTTTTTGCTCTGCCCCATTTTATAGTCATAATGCTAGGGGGGCATAAACCAAAATAATGTGATATAAGAAATTCTCTCAAGTTCCTAAGACTAAGAATTCCCCACTTGTAACTGTGACATTTCAGTGCTTAAAAAAACAGCTGTTGAATGAGAGAATAAATGGAGCATTACTATTTCCCATCATATGTTGATAATTCCTTTCTACCCTTGTAATCTTGGCAACTTTGGAAGTTGCTATCATTATATTTTTTAAAAAGCAATGTCAGGGGTGCCTGGGTGGCTCAAAGGGTGGAGCCTCTGCCTTCAGCTCAGGTCATGATCTCAGGGTCCTAGGATCGAGTCCCACATCAGGCTGTCTGCTCGGCGGGGAGCCTGCTTCCCCCTCTCTCTGCCTACTTGTGATCTCTCTCTCTCTCAAATAAATAAATAAATAATAATCTTTTAAAAAATAAAAAATAAAAAAGCAATGTCAGTTTTGAATTTTACAAATCCATTATTTTATTAGCACATTCACTTTAAGGTCAAAAAATCTAAAAAGGACATGCGAAGGAGGGGCAAGATGGCAGAGAAACAGGAGACCCAATCTCAACTGGTCCCCCAAAGTGAGGTAATTATTTACCAGAACACTCTGAACACCCATGAAACCAGCCTGAGATGTAGGATTATACACTTTTGGATCTCTATGAGGGCAGAAGATGCCAGTGGACAAGTAAAGCCTACTGAGAACAATCAGACTGATATCAGAGGATAAACAGAAGGGGGGAGGGAGCCACCAGAAGCAACCCATTGGAAAGTAATACCCCAATACGAAAGTGCCCTGTGATTGGGGACCAGCATTGACTTGGAGTCTAGTTAAAAGTGCTCAAAAAGAGCAAAAGATCTTAAAGGGCAACTGGTGGAACCAGGTGGTCATGGGAATGATCTAAGCCCATGGACCCAGGCCAAACACCACTGGTGACCATTCATGCCAGATAGAGTGCAGTGGAGCCTCCAGTTCCTGGTCCTGGAGCCCCCAGGATTGCGCAGCTTGCACCACCACTTGGCCAGGGCACACTCCCTCCCCCACATGAGGGAGTCTGGTGGGTGCTCTCTAGAACCACAGTCTTTTGCACTCTGTGCTCACTGTGAGATTGGGGTCTGAACTATGTTCCTCACCTGCGCCTGAGAGTCCTTCATGCAGGCACTAGCCAGAGGTCTCTAGGACCTGCAGAGAGTCTAGACATTCCCAGCCTGGACTTGAAGGAACTACCCCAGACAGCAGTGCCACCAAAGGCAGCCACAGGAAGCAGGCTCCCTAGACCAATATCACTCGAGGTTTTGGCATGGCGATGCAGTGACAGGCTGGCGCTTCGGGCGACCCCTGAGACGGTGGCTGGGGATGTGCACTGCTTGTGGGAGGTTGCACACACCAGCAGAGTTTGCAGAGGGGGAGTCTGTGTGTTCTAGACCACCCAGAGGGGAGCAGACTCAGGCTTCTCTCTGAGACGGAGGTCTGGTTGCAGTTTGCTTTCCACTAAACCTCCGAAAAGAAAAGCTGCAAAAAGCCACCAAAGAACAAAAACCTCCAGAAAACAAAAGCCTCCACAGAGCCCAGCCCCTTGTTAGGGGGCAGGAGGACTCAACCCAAGCAAGACTGACTGAAAAACAACAGGGCAGGCCCCTCTCCCAGAAAGCCAGCCTAAAGAATGAAAGAACAACCACCACACAGTCCCCATAAAACTATAAAACCCCAATATCAGGGCAAAACAATATATTAAGCTCCTGGTATTGCCCTAAAACCTGTATATTTCATAGACAAAACTTTTATTTTTAATTCATTCTCATTATTCTTATTTTTTTTTAATTTTTAAAATTTACTTATCATTACAACTAGAGGTTTAATACAACATACTCCATAAGAACCTTTTAAATTGAGATTTTTTCATACATATACTTGTATTTTTCTTTTTATTTTCTATTTTATTATTTTTAATATACATACAGATATAAGCCTCAAAGTAATCCTCCTTCCCTAATCAATACTACCCCTATATATAAACTAGTTTTTAATCTCCCTGTATCTCTGGAAAGTCGAGTCCTTTAACAAAGATATCAAGATACACTGAGGAAGAATCAAAATAAACGATACATACATCGAGGTTTTATAACCACAATACCATCTTTTTCTTCTGTCAGTGTTTCTGTGTATTTGTTTTTGTTCTGATAAATCTCATCCTTGGGGTTCATTTTGCCTCGTTTTTTTTTTTTTTTTTCTTGTTATTTACTTTAGTGGGTCTTTTTGTTTCTCTGTTTTTGCTTGTATATTTTATAAATCTTACCTTTGGGGCCCATTCTAGCTGGGTCTTTTGTTTTTTTCTGTCTCTCTCTTTCTCTCTCTCTCTTTTGTTCTTTTTTCTTTCTTTTTGGTGGAGACTTCTGATTGCTCAGAAGCATTCCAGGGTGCACCTTGCCTGGATTGCGGCTGATATATTCAGGTACACTTCCCCTCAACCACCTCTCACCAAAATGACTAGGAGGAGGAATGCCCAAAAGAGGAAAAATTCAGAGACTCTGTCCTCTCCATTAGAGCTATTGGATATAGACATAAACAGTATGTCAGAAAGGGAATTCAGGGTAACAATTATCCAGGCAATGGCTAGGTTGGAGAAAACCATTAGTGACAACATGGAATGGATTAGGGCAGAAGTGAAAGCCACCCAGGCAGAACTTAAAAATGCTATCAATGAGATCCAATCTAATCTAAATACTCTAACAGCTGGGATAATGGAGGCAGAAGATAGAATTAGTGATCTAGAGGACAAACTGATAGAGATAAAGGATCAGGAGGAGGCCTGGAACAAACAGCTTAGAAGCCATGAAAACAGAATTAGGGAAATAAATGACGCCATGAAACGTTCCAACGTCAGAATTATTGGAATCCCTGAGGGGGTGGAGAAAGAGAGAAGACTAGAAGATATAGTTGAACAAATTCATCATGAAAATTTTCCCAGTCTGGGGAATGGAACCCGAGTTCGTGTCCTAGAGGTAGAAAGATCATCCCCCAAGATGAATGAATCTAGAAAGACCTTGAGAGAATTGATTGCAAGACTGATGAATCATAATTTCAGACAAGAGCTTTTGAGAGCAGCTAAGGGGAAGAGATACCTTATGTACAGAGGAAGACCCATTAGAATAACATCAGACGTGTCCACAGAAACCTGGCAAGACAGGAAGGGCTGGCAAGACATATTCAGGGCACTAAATGAGAAGAACATGCAGCCAAGAATACTTTATCCAGCAAGGCTTTCAAGACCAGCAAGGTTTAAAAGATTATGTGACCACCCTCTATACTTTTCAAAGCCATTCTGATCAAAATTCCACTGCCATTTTTCAAAGAGCTGGAACAAAAAATCCTAAAATTTGTATGGAACCAGAAGAGAACCTGAATTTCTAAGGAAATATTGAAAAAGAAAGACAAAACTGGGGGCATTATGTTGTTGCCTGATTTCAAGCTTTACTACAAAGCTGTGATCACCAAGACAACACAGTACTGGCACAAGTACAGACACATAGACCAATGGAACAGGGGAGAGAGCCCAGATATGAACCCTCAACTCTATGGTCAATTTTTGACAAAGTAGGAAAAAACATACAGAGGAAAAAAGACAGTCTCTTCAATAAATGGTCCTGGGAAAATTGGACAGTTATGTGTAGAAGAATGAAACTCAACCATTCTCTTACACCATACACAAAGATAAACTTGAAATGGATAAAAGACCTCAATATGAGGCAGGAATTTATCAAAATCCTAGAGAAGAACATAGGCAGTAACCTCTTCAGCATTGGCCATAGCAACTTCTTTCAAGATATCTCTCCAACAAACTGTAAGAGACTCTTAATCTCACAAAACAAACTGAGGGTTGCTGGGGGGAGGGGGCAGGGAGAGGGTGGTGAGGTTATTGATATTGGGGAGGGTATGTGCTATGGTGAGTGCTGTGAAGTATGTAAACCTGGCGATTCCCAGACCTGTACCCCTGGGGCTAATAATACATTATATGTTAATTAAAAAAAAAGATATGTCTTCAAAGGCAAAGAAAACAAAAGCGAAAATGAACTTTTAGGACTTCACCAAGATCAAAAGCTTCTGCAAAGCAAAGGAACAGTCAACAAAACAAAGAGGCAACCAACAGAATGGGAGACAATATTCACAAATGACAGTACAAAGGGCTGATATCCAAGTTCTATAAAGAACTCCTCAAAATCAACACACACAAAACATAATCATGTCAAAAAATGGGCAGAAGACATGAACAGACACATCTCCAAAGAAGACATACAAATGGCTAACAGACACATGAAAAAATGTTCATCATCATTAGCCATCAGGGAGATTCAAATCAAAGTTACATTGAGATACCACCTTACACAAGTTAGAATGGCCAAAATCAACAAGAGAGTAAACAGCAAGTGTTGGAGAGGATGTGGAGAAAGGGGAACCCTCTTACACTGTTTGTAGGAATGCAAGTTGGTGTAGCTACTTTGGAAAACAGTGTGGAGATTCCTTAAGAAATTAAAAATAGAGCTACCCTATGACCCTGTGATTGCACTACTGGGCATTTACCCCAAAGATACAAATATAGTGAAAAGAAGGGTGACATAGTGAAAAGAAGAGCCACCTGTACCCCAGTGTTCATAGTAGCAATGGCCACAGTCGCCAAATGGTGGAAAGAACCAAGATGCCCTTCAACAGACAAATGGATAAAGACATGGTCCATATATACAATGGAGTATTATGCCTCCATCAGAAAGGATGAATACCCAACTTCTGTATCAACGTGGGCGGGACTGGAAGAGATTATGCTGAGTGAAATAAGTCAAGCAGAGAGAGTCAAGTATTATATGGTTTCACTTACTTGTGGAGCATAAGGAATAAGATGGAAGACATTGGGAGATGGAGAAGAGAAGTGAGTTGGGGAAATTGGAGGGGGAGACAAACCATGAGAGACTGTGGACTCTAAGAAACAAACTGAGGGTTTTGAAGAGGGAAGAGGGGGTGGGGTGTCCCTGGTGGTGGGTATTATGGAGGGCACATATTGCATGGAGCACTGGGTGTGGTGCATAAACAATGAATTTTGTAACACTGAAAAAGAATACAATTAAATTTAAAAAATCTAATAAAGAAGTGTATTTATGTCTTGTTTTTTAATTGAATACATTATTATCTATCATGACAATAAATGAATAATATTAACTGATACACAGGGACTCCCTCCTGATGAAGGTTAGCCTGTAACCCTCTGTATAAGTGACTTAGAATAGCTCACTTCCCTCCTCATTGTTTCTCCAGGAACTTCACAGAACCTCTTTGTGGAGGTGGTAGTGATGGGAAAACATCATTATTTCAAAGTCACATTAGAGATATCTGTGACTTCATGTATTAAAAGTAAAATGTCCAGGAAACTATGTTGGCTGAAATCTCTATACTTTCATAAAAGCCTATAGAGAACATAAAGAGCTGCTAGAATTTAGAGGCAGCTAGAACCCCATATTAAGGAATTGGGAAAGCTTGAGCAACATGTTTGCTGACTGAATAAAGGAATTAAGCTATGTAAAAAAGAAATTATAAGAACATAAACCTATATTTGACTCAATTTTCTACATATTTTACAAGAAAGTTGATTTTTTCCCCCAGCCAATTTATCTGAGAAATTTCCAGATTTGCCAAATTTTGGAAGTCATGGCCATTGGCCACACTTGTTTCAAGAACTCATTAACTAGTATTTCATAAGACTAAATATATGTATCTTATTGATTGGAATTATTGAATTTCTTCTTTACATCTCTAGGTTACTGCCCCAAACAACAATTACTACATTTAATAAGAAACATACCAGACTTGCAGTAATTGGTAGAACAAGTTAAGACTACAAAATGTGCCTTGTCATACAACAAATTATAGTGTCTTATGTTCTCGTCTCCATTTAAAAAATCAAAACTATAAACAGGAAATCAATAGTGCAATAGCATGTATAAAGGAGTAAGGGCTCCTAGGTGGGAGCCAGTTTGGAGAGTAAGTTCAAGGAACTAAACAATGTAAGTGTGACTGAAAAACAAGAGCATAGGAGAGAGTGATGTTATATGATGTTGCAGAGGTGAACTGGGGCCAGAGCATGCATAGTATTGAGGGAAAGTCATGATAATGACTTTGGCATTCTCCTAAGAGCAGTGTGAAACCAAAAAAGGAATTTAAATCATGTTGTGGCATGATGAGAACTGCATTTTTAAAAGGTCACTTTGGTTGCTGTGTGGTGAATAGTCTGAATTGAAAAGACACAAGGAAAGGATTTTGGAAAAGGTGGTAACTAACACTAGAGTAGTGCTGTGGAGATGGAGAGGAGATAATGGGCTCACAAGAAATAAAATGAAGCATTACCCTCCTTCCAGACCCCATCCCAGGCACACATAACATGGTCTATCTGAAAACAGCCACTGGCTGGTGTATGATACCCACGGAAGTCCAAGATCATTCCTCATGATTAGTAGGTATAAGAAGAACTTGCTGGTTTATGTTCATATCCCATGTCCATGCTGTGTTCAGTTGTTTTGTAAAATGCAGAAGAACATCTTGTGATATGTCATAGCATGTGCACTTTGCCACCTTGAGCTGGCACATGGTAGGTAGTGGGAGGAATGTTGACTGCCAGCAGGTCACAGGTGCAAAGGGAAAAGCTCAGCCACTCCCCATGGGCCCTTGGTTTAAAAGCTTAAACATCTGCCAAATCTGTAGCTTTGACTACCCTTTCTGAGCAGCCCTTTCTCCCACCAGACAGAAGGACAATAAATAAACAGATTCAGTCAAAACTTGCCTATAAACAGTTTCATGAAATGCACCATGTCCTTAGAAAGAATACATTAACCTTTTGAAATGTAGTACCAACAGCTCAACCTAAAGCCCAGTGCAATTATCCTCTGAAAAAAAAGAAAATAAGGAGGAATGGCAAGGACTGTCTCATATTAAGATAGTGGAGACTTTACAGGCAAGAGGAAAAAGAGTATAAGAACAAATGTTTTGTACATTATGCTTAGAACTTGACACAATTTACTTATTGGTCTAAACTGGATTGGCAAATCACAACCTGCAAGCTAAGTCTAGTCTACCACTCATTTTTTGAGTCAACTTTAACTGGAACATACCCTCAATCATTTGTTTATGTGTTGTTTATGGCTGTTGTCAAGCTACAACATCAGAGTTAAATAAAAGTAACAGACTGAGTGGCCAAAAAAAATCTAAAATACTTATTATCTGGCCCTTCAGACAGAAATGTGTCAACTCTTGTCTGTCACTAAACAGAACTTTAGAGAGTAGCAGACTTCTTTTAGGCAACTTTTACACAAAGTTCTTCATGTCTGCATATAGTTACTCCTCACATGGATACCTTTCAATCCAAATTCTTTTAGTGCTAATAAGAGATATACATGGGCTTATTAATTCTTCTTGAAGTACAAAAATTAGGCCAAATATTGCTTTCAAAGTAGATATTTTTTGATTGTCTGAATAGCACAGTCTTCCATTGGGGGAAAAAAAAAAAAACAACAGATTATTAAATCAAGCCCTCTTTGAAATAGTAACAGTCTGAGGAAAAAATAGATTTTTTAAAATACAGAAAAAGCTTCTTTAAACCAACTTGATAAAGCAAAGCTCTTAATTTTTTAAGCTCCATCCAACTGCCCTCGGATCCACTAAATTCATAGTCCTCTAATAGAAAATATGGTAAATAGTAATATGCCATAGTGGATGTGCTATTTCAAGTGACTTTGTAACATCTGTTTAACTTGAAAAACTCAGTTGCAATCATCCTATTGCTCTAGCCAAAGTGTAATTCCTCTCCTACTCAACTTTCCTGTGTAAAAACAGTTATACAGGTTAGGTTCCTTACTCAGAAACTGACACTCAACTGCTTGATTCATTCAGGGTCATCAACCCAGTGAACATCCTCCCCCCTAACATTTTAAGTTTTTATTTAAATTCTAATTAATTAACATGTAGTGTAATATTGAATTTGGTGATTATCATTTACATATAACACCCAGAGCTCATCACAAGTGCCCTCCTTACTACCCATCACCATTTAGCCCATCTATTGCCCAACTCCCTCCAGCAACCAGTTTGTTCTCTATAGTTGAGTTTCTTATGATTTGCCTCCCTCTCTTTTCTTTCCTTCCCCGATGTTAATCTGTTTTGTTTCTTAAGTTCCACATGAGTGAGATCATATGGTACTGTCTTTCTCTGACTTATTTCACTTAGCATAATATACTCTAGCTCCATCCATATCATTGCAAATGGCCAAGAGTTCATTTTTTTTTATGGCTGAATAATATTTCATTATATGTATATACCACATCTTCTTCATGTATCCATCAGTCAATGGACATTTAGACTCTTTCCATAATTTGGCTGTTGTTTATAATGCTGCTATAAACACTGGGGTGCACATGTACCTCTGAATCAGTATTTTTTTTAAAGTTTTTTTTTTTAAGATTTTATTTATTTATTTGACAGAGAGAGATCACAAGTAGGCAGAGAGGCAGGCAGAGAGAGAGAGGAGGAAGCAGGCTCCCTGCTGAGCAGAGAGCCCGATGCGGGACTCGATCCCAGGACCCTGAGATCATGACCTGAGCCGAAGGCAGCGGCTTAACCCACTGAGCCACCCAGGCGCCCTGAATCAGTATTTTTATATCCTTTGGGTAAATAGCTTGTAATATAACTGTTGGGTCATAGGGTAGTTCTATTTTTAAATTTTTAAAATTTTGAGGAATCTCCATACAGTTTTCGAGTGGATGCACCAGTTTGCATCAACAGTGTAAGGGGGTTACTCTTCACATCCTTATGAGTGTCTATTGTTTCCTGTGTTGTTCATTTTAGCCATTCTGACTTGTATGAGATGGTATCTCATCATAGTTTTGACTTGTATTTCCCTGATGATGAGTGATGTTGAGCATCTTTTCATATATCTGTCAGCATCTGTATATCTTCTTTAGAAAAATGTCTACTCACGTCTACTGCCCATTTCTTAACTGGATTATTTGTTTTGGGTGTTGAGTTTCATCAAGACAGCATGGTAATGGCACAAAAACAGACACACAGATCAATGGAACAGAACAGAAAACCCAGAAATGGACCCACAATTATACAGTCAACTAATTTTTGACAAAGCAGGAAAGAATATCCAATGGGATAAAGACAGTCTCTTCAACAAATGGCATTGGTCAAACTAAACAGCAACATGAGAAGAATGAAAACTATGCCACTTTCTTACACCTTACCCAGATGTAGATTCAAAATGGATAAAAGACCTAAATGTGAGACAGGAAATTATCAAAATCCTAACAGAGAACATAGGCAGCAACCTCTTTGACATCAGCCATAGCAACTTCTTACTAGACATGTCTCCAGAGGCAAGGGAAACAAAAGCCAAAAATGAATGACTGGGATTTCATTAAGATAAATAGCTTCTGCACAATGAAGTAAACAGTCAACAAAAGTAAAAGGCAAAATATGTAATGGGAGAAGATATTTGAAAATGACATATCTGATAAAGGGTTAGTATCCAGAATCTATAAAGAACTTATCAAACTCAAAACCCAGTAAACATCCTGAACCAAATTAAATTAAATGTCTTCAGTACTGGTGCATAGTAAACTGGTGTAAATTTGATTTGTTTTCTAACATTGTTTATATCAGTAGAGTTTGACAGCAGTAGAATTTAAGACTGGCTGGGGCCTTACAGTTTTGTGACAATGGCCCCACGCCTTGTATTTAAGAGACCTCATAAGAGAATCCAGGGTTCCTGTTTTGGACTAAAACACAGGCAAACATTAAAAAGCCTGGCAAGACCAAGATAGAACACAAGAGCACAACCCTCATCTACTCTTGGTAGGAGTATAGAACTGGCATACCATTTTGAACAAGCTGGTATTATCATGCAAACTGAATGTGTGCATATTCTATGACTCACTAAGTTTAGCTTTAGGTATAAAATAGGAAGAAAACCTTAAACTTGAACATTAAGAGTCATGATCTAAAATGTTCAAGGCAATATTGTTTATAACGAGAAAAAAAGGGAATAGCTCAAATGTTCTTCAACAGGAACAAATGGCTAAATAAGTTGTGATATATACATGCAATGGAATACTCCTCAGCAGAAAAATTGAATAAACTAGAACTACAGTGTGGAAAAATCTCAAAACCAGTATTTTAAACGAAAAAAGCAATCTCTGAGGAATATAAAATTTGATAGTTAATCTTATATATCAACTTGGCTAGGCTCTAGTACCCAGTTTTTGGTTAAACACCAGTCTAGATACTGCTGTGAATTAATATTTGATGTGACTAATATTTAAGTTGGTAGACTTTGAATGAAGTCCATGATGTGGAATGGCTTCATCCAATCAATTGAATGGCTTAAAAGAAAAATCTGGGGTCCCTCAAGACAAGTGTGTGTGTGCATGTGTGTGTGTGTGTGTGTGTCATTTCTATTAGATGTAATGTGATCTTATTTGGTAAGGTGAAATTTAACAAAATGATAGCCTGAGAAACCCAAAGGCCTATTCCAACTTAAAGCCACAGAACACATTTCTTACTATATCCTTCAAGAATGAGATACTATTTTTCACTCATTAAATGAACAAAAAGATAGAAACATGCTTTGCTGATGGGAGTATGGATTGTTACAAGTTTCTTGGAATATAGAAATGTTGTATCCATATCCAAAAACAAAATTGCATGTAAAAGTATGTATAAAAGTCTGTATAAAATGAAAATAACTTGAATGTATATTAGTAATAGAATGTAGTAGTTGATTGTGCATATACAAATTATGTAATATTATGCAACTATTAATGAGTATAATTATACTATACTACTTACTGGATGATGATATTGTTTAATGATAAAGGCAAACTGCAGACTACTACAATCTGTTTAGCTAGATCCTGTGATTGGTTTCAAATACAGACACACACACAGACACAGACAGAGACACAGACACAGACAGACACACACACACACAGAAAAAACAAATCTGTTTGCCTATGATCAAATAAATACAGAAATGTCTGAAAATAAAGACACAAACAATATTAGGTAGCTCAAGTAACAAGGAGAGTTGAGAATATTAACTTCTCTTTTATATGTTTTTATTTTTTCACTTAAAAACATAATATATTATTGCTATGAACAAATCTGGATAATGAAATTCCCTAGGTCCTTTAACTGTAGTTATTAACTGTATAGTCACTAATTATATACACAAACTTTGATCATAATCTTTCTTTTTAAAATTGACCCCAAATCTTTAGTTGGTATCAAGACTCTTTCAAAGGTGTCTTTTGCTTCCCATCTGAGCCTGGAGGTAAATCTTTCATTTTTAAATCTCTCCAAAGCCTCCTTTTGCCCATATGTCTATTTTTTAACTTGCACAAGAAAAAGTGAAGAAGAATATGTTTGTATATTTGCCTATCATTCTTCTGACTACTTTTTAAATTCTGTTTCTCTTGATACTCTCCAAGAAAACGTGCATATGCTTTTAAAAATAAAACAAAATACAGACATAATAACAAAGTTTCAACATTAGAATGCTACTTAAAATTTTTTGTTTGCTCTTATTTATTTTTAATGGAGCATAAACTTTCATCCCTTTTATTGACATTTAATAGTTTGAGCTGGGTTTCACTTTATTTTGACAAAGTAACTATTAATTACCCTCAAAGGAACTATATATCCTTTGCAATATAAAAGATCAACTTAAATGTTATTAAAAACAACATTACATGATTACACACATAAAAATAATACTACCAATTCTATGACAACTTGTTTGAATTACTTTCAAAGAATAGAAACAGATTCATATTGATTCATTCATACATTCTCACTAATTTTACTTTTGGATTTGAAATCAACATTTGGCAAAATAAGATCCATTTCTAGTCATTTCTAATAATCACTTACTTTAATGGTTCTTTTTGAATCCTATGACTTAGACAAATAATTCAGGTATGAGGATGTTTGCTCAATTTTACACATCATTGTGTCTGAAGAATACTTCATTGTCATAGTACCTGTCATTACTGGCAAATGTTCCTCTTTTTAGCCTTCTTGCCCATACTAGGTACAGATCTCACTTGTGATTTCATCTTTATGACCTACTCCTAGAACAAGCTAGGGTTACTTATTTAAAGCTACAATGATTTCATGCTTAATCTATGTGCCCCTTGAGATCTGGAATTTAGCCACAGTGAGCCTGTTACAGAGGCCAACTACAAACTGCTATGGTTTGAGTCCAGAATAAAGGTTTTACTCACAAGGACACAAACTATATAGTCAATTCACCAAGCCACTTCAGGCCCCAAACACTGACAAGCATTCTTACAGTGAATTCCAGATCAATCTGACCTTTCCTTCTCTGTAATTAATATTTCAAATTTCTCTACATTTCTCAAATTGTAAATCTGCTCATCTCTATCAAGAAACTACTTCATTTCTAATTTTTCTAGAGAGAATAGATGCCATCAATTGGAAAATCCCTCTACTTCCACCCACAAACCCACATGTGCTCATATACTCTCCTCTTTCCTCTGATTAATATAAGGTCAACACTTTTAGCTAGACTCTAAATTCCTCTCTTCTCAGAAATTTCACACTATTAATTATTCTTTCAAACCAACTGTCTTCCATTTATTTCTATGAGTCACTTTCATAAAAAAGTAATATTTCTCAAGTATCTTCCATTTCAAAGTAAAACACACACACACACACACACACACACACACTAAAACAAAACCATACATTTATCATAATCATCAGAAGAGTGCCCAAAACATCCATACACAGTTTAGTAACTCATCATAAAATGAACACCCATGAACCTACTATCTAGGTGAAAAACTAAGTAGACATTGGCAGCTCTCATGAGACCCTCCCCCAACTCATGTCCTCTCCCAGTCACTACTCCCTTACCAAAGGTGACCACTATTCTAACTTCAGGACATGTGATTTAGATTTACCTGTGTTTATAAGGTGATCATATTAATTATTTTATTATTATTATTATTTCTCAACATTATATTTTAAAATTCATCCATGGTGGTACAATGATTCATTAATTTTCATTACTTATAAAAGATCAATGAGTTTTAATAAAAATAAAGTCATGTATCCACCACTGACACCAGCCATAGAAAACTTCTAACATCCCCCAAAGTTTCTCATATCTCTTTGAAGTCAACCCCCTCCATCCTACCACCACCACACACAGTCCTGGACAACTATTGATCTGCTGTCTCTACAATTTTGCCTTTGTAGAATTTTACGTAAATAGAACCATAGAGTATGCAATTCTGTCTGTCATATTTCACATAGCATATGCTTTTGAAATTCATCTATGTTATTGCATGTATTGGTAGTTTATTCCTTTTTATTGCTAGGTTGTAGCTCCTTGTGGGAAGGTACTCTAATCTGTTTCTCCATTGACCAGTTGTACATTATTCACTGTAATATTTGTATTTCCCTTACTACTGATGGTATTATTTATCAGCCATTTATTTGTCTTCTAAGATTCTTGCCCATAGTTCTATTCATTTGAAGGTGTTTTTCTATAGCCCAAATATCAATACTTTATTATTATTTGGATTGCAAGTACTTCCTCTTACTATGTATCTTGCTATTTATTAATTATACCTTTTGGTGAACAGAAATGGTCATTTTTCGTATAGTCAAATGTATTGATAATTTCCCTTTCAGTTGGTGCATTTTGTGTCCTCTTCAAAAGTCTTTCCCTATCCCAAGAACATTAAATGATTTCCTTTACTCTCCTATATAAGCTGTATTAGTTTGAGTTTCATATTGAGATCTATAATGTACCTGGAATTAACTTTTGTATAAGGTGTGAAATAGGATTTAACTTTCTTTTTTCCTTGTTATCTGCTTAGTGTTTTGGTAAAAATATCTACTTAAAACAATACCATTTTTTGAAAAGTCCATTCTTCACCATCAGCCTGTGGATCACTGTGGATCAAGTCTCTGTATATGCATTGTTCCCTTTTGGACTCTCTATTGAGCCTTTTAATCCATAAACATAATGTGTCTTCCCATCGTTTAATTCTCCTTAAATTTATCTCTACACACACCTAAGTGTGTGTAGGTGATCTTTCACATTTTTAGTTAGACTTATTATCTCAATGGGAAGGCTGTGAGCTTTTTCCCATTGAGGATGATATTTGCTGTGGGTCTTTCATAGATAGATTTTATGAAGTTCAGGAATGTTCCCTCTATCCCTATACTTTGAAGTGTTTTAATCAGGAACGGATGCTGGATTTTGTCAAATGCTGTTCCTGTATCAATTGAGAGGACCATGTGGTCCTTCTCTCTTCTCTTATTGATTTGTTCTATCCCATTTATTGATTTGCGAATGTTGAACCATCTTTGTAACCCAGGGATGAATCCCATCTGGCCATGGTGTATAATCTTTTTAATGTGCTGTTGGATCCTGTTTGCTAAGTTCTTGTTGAGAATCTTAGCATCCATATTCATCAGTGATATTGGTCTGGAAATTCTCCTTTTTGGTGTGGTCTTTGCCTGGTTTGGGGATCAGGGTAATGCTGGCTTCATAGAAAGAGTCTGGAAGTTTTCCTTCTGTTTCAATTTTTTGAAACAGCTTCAGAAGAATAGGTGTTATTTCTTCTTTGAAAGTTTGGTAGAATTCCCCAGGGAATCTGTCAGGTCCTGGGCTCTTGTTTTTTGGGAGGTTTTTGATCACTGTTTCAATCTCATTACTAGATACTGGTCTATTCAGGTTGTCAATTTCTTCCTGCTTCAATTTTGGGAGTTTATAGTTTTCTAGGAATGCATCAATTTCATCTAGGTTGCTTAACTTATTGGCATATAACTGTTGATAATAACTTCTGGTGATTGTTTCTACTTCCTTGGTGTTAGTTGTCATCTCTTCCTTTTCATTCATAATTTTATTAATTTGAGCTTTCTCTCTTTTCTTTTGGATTACTAAATAGTTAATATTTTGGTTATTATAAAGGTATTTTTAAAGTTTATTTCTGCTTAATCTCTACACCCAACATGGGTCTTGAAATCGTGACCCTGAGATCGAGAGTTGCATTCTCTTTGATTTTTATTTTCTTAGAGATCCTTGCTGGTATGTAGAAACAATTGATTTTTGTATATTTACTTTCACACATCAACCTTGGCAAAGTCACTTATTATTTTAAGGATTCACATATACATTTTTTTTAACTTTTCTAATTATGAGGTCAGATCAAATGCAAATAATGACATATTTAGTCTTTTTAAATACTATATCTTTATTTATTTTTATTAGCTAACTGAAGTAGCTAGGAGTGCCAATATTTTGTTAAATAGAAGTCATATGCCTAATCTGAGAGAAAGTTTTCAACATTTCACCATTAGATGTGGTATTTGCTTTAAATATTTTGTAAATATTATATATCAGGTTAATGAACTTCCTTTTTATTCTTGGTGTTCTTGCTATGGTAAGAATTATTAATTTTAAATCATAAAAGGATGCAAAATTTTATCAACTGTTATTTTAGGGTATCTATTGAAATGAATATATTATTTCTATCTTTTATTGTATTAATTTGGTGAATTACATTGATTCTCTTTTTTTTAAAGATTTTATTTATATATTTGAGAGAGAGAGAGAGAGTCAGAGAGAGCATGAGAGACGAGAAGGTCAGAGCGAGAAGCAGAACTCCTGACAGAGCCAGGAGCCCAATTTGGGACTCAATCCTGGGACTCTGGGATCACCATCTAAGCCAAAGGCAGTGGCTTAACAATTGAGTCACCCAGATGCCCCACATTGATTGATTCTTGAATGTTAAACCACCCTTGCATTAACAGAATAAATCTAAAGTTATTGTGATATACTGGAATTTTTGTATGCTGCAAGACTTAATTCATGAGTTTGATTGCCCTAATACTTTTCTCTAATATCCTTGTTAGGTTTTAAAATCAAGGTTATGCTAGCTTTGTAACAGAAGTTGGGGAGTATTCATACCTTTTTTCTGGAAGAGTTTGTGTAAGATTAGTATTATTTCATTCTTAAATATTTAGTAGAACTCACTAGCGAAGCTATCTGATCCTCGAATTTCATTGGGGGGATAATTTTAATTACATAAGCAACATATTTATGAGTTAAGAACAATTCAATCAGTTATTTCTTATAGTTTAATTTTGGTTAAGTATTTTTGTTTCCCTAGAAATTTTTACATTTCATCTAAATTTGTTTCACAATATTCTCTCATGGTGGATTTAATGTCTGTAAGATTTGTAGTGATGTCCCCTGCTCTCACCTCTGATATTATTCATTTTTACCTTCTCTCATATTGTCTTCATTAATCTCATCAGAAGTTTGCCAATTTTTTATAACTTTTCAAAGAACAAATTTGTTGATTCTGTCAATTATGGCCTTTTTTTTTTTTTTTTTGCTAATTTCTGCTTTTATCTGCTTTCTTGTTCATTTTGCTTTCTTTGGATTAAATTTGCTGTTCTCTTTCGACAGTCTTGCTCCAAACATTTCAGACTGGTATATAAATATTCGAAAGCTTATAATGCTCAATTGCTATTGATTAAAATATACTATCTATATAAAATATCCTTAAGATGCTAATATTTTAGAATATTTGTAGAGCCATGGCCATTATATAGCTAAAATTTAGCAAAATATGAAGGTGCCTAAATTTAAATATCATTGTACATGTTTGCGCATTCTGTTTTGGAATAACAGTGTTTGGATAGTTATAAAATAAAATCATGCCTATACAATAATTATATTTTTTCAGAAAAAAATTTTATTCTTTTCAGCAAAACTATTAATTATATTAGTATAACTTAAAAAAAATTATATAATTAATTTTATATTGACAAATTTAACCTTTTTTCTTGAAATATAACAGTCTTCAGATGGTTTTAAGTTAACCTCAATTTGGAGAAATTTTATTGCACTGAGACTACAGCAACTGGAACTGTCAATTGTCAAATTTAATCAAGAATTATACATACCATGTTTAAGTGTTACAGTAGAGCTGTGTTTTATAGATTACTTCAAAAAATTACAAAATATTTAATTTCATAAGGTAAATTATTATCACAAATGTTGCAATTTGCCCTATCTCTAAATATTCTCTAGATTGAAATAGTAATATAAAGAATCAGTATTCCTCATATCATCTGCAAACATAAATTCAAAATGAATCATATTCCTTAAGAGCTAAAAACATAAAACACTTAAAAAATACATAGCAGCAAATCTTTGTAATCTTGGGTTAGGCAAAGACTTCTTAGTTATGGCACCAAAAGCACAAGTATTAATGAAATATAGATAACTTGAGCCTCATCAAACTTAAAAACATTTGTGCTTCAAAGGACACCATTGAGAAAGTGAAACAACCACATAATGGGAGAAAATATTTTCAAATCATCTGTGTAGTATGGGACTAATGTCTAGAATATGAAAATAACTATTTGACTCAATAATAAAAAGATAATCTAATTTTAAAAATAGATTAAGGATCTGAATAGACATTTCTGCAAAGAAGATATGCCATGGGCATAAGCACACAAAAAGATCTCAACATCATTAGCCATTAAAGAATGCAAATAAAACCTATAATGAGATACCACATTATACCTACCAGGATGGCTATAGTAAAAAAGGCAATAATAACAATTGCTTGCAAGGATAAGGAGAAGCTGGACCTTTCATACACTGTTGTTGGTAATGCAAAATAGCAAGCCTCTTTCAAAAATTTTAGCAGTTCTTCAAAAGGTTAAACATAGCCTTACCACATCACCCAGCAATTCTATTCTTAGGCATAAGAATATGAAATGAAATGCATATGTCCATGAAAAAACTTGTCCATTAATGTTAAAAGCAGCATTATTCATAATAGCTAAAAAATGGAAACAACCCAAAATGCCCATCAACTTATAAATGGATAAAAAAACATGTGGTATATCCATGCAATAGAATACAATTTAGCAATAAAAATAAAGCACTAACACATGCTACAACATGGATAAACCTTAAAAAACATTTTGCTAGGGGTGCCTGGGTGGCTCAGTGGATTAAAGCCTCTGCCTTCAGCTTGGGTCATGATCCCAGGGTCCTGGGATTGAGCCCTGCATCGGTCTCTCTGCTCAGCAGGGAGCCCGTTTCCCTTCCTCTCTGTCTGCCTATCTCTTTGCCTACCTGTGATCTCTGTCAAATAAATAAATAAAATCTTTAAAAAAAATTTTTGCTAAGTATAATAATCAGTATCCAGCTTTATGTACGTTTCATCTACAATATGGGGAAGAAGTGTCTTCCTTAGGCTGTATGCTTTGAGGATTCTTGTGGTCCTCCTTGTCTCATAAATCTATTGAAGGTTTGGCTCAATGTCTCAACCACTCAGCTATTTTTCTTAACCCAGAATCAGCAGAGGTCTCTATTTTTCCCTCTTTTCCAAAACATTGGCTTTTTGATTTATCACAGTCTTGTTATAATCCCAATGGTTGTAATCAGATTTTTTTTTTTACTTTTACCAGATTTTCAGAACAGTTGTTGAACTGTTGAACATTTACTGAAATCCTCTCTTCTGATAATACCTTAAAAGAAGATTAATTTCATCATGTGTTGTCATGTCATTTCCATGCTTTAATGACATTTTTGTTATCCCTAGGATTACAATATGATTTTTCAAGTAGTTTACAGTCCCAAGACTGTCCCCTGCTCCTGACCAAGACCATTACAGATGCTCTACCAGAAAGGACAGTAATCTTGTTTGCACAGTGTTTCCCAGAGTTTGGGGGTTAGGGGTGACAGCAAATCACTGGTGGTACCCATTTAGGGTGATAAACACATGCAGCAATTATTTATTCATTTATTGCTTTTTGATTATGCAACATTAAATTTCTTTCTTTCTTATGGTACCAGAGCTCCAATTTCCTTTGGAAGAATAAAACTTCTCTCCTTCTAATATTCAGGGTTCTCCAGAGATACAGAACCACTTATACATATAAAAAGATTTGTGATAAGATATTGGCTTGTGTAATTATGGAGGCTAAAGTCCCACAATCTGCCCTCTGGAAGCTGGAGACCCAGGAAACCCAGTGATGTAGTTCAAAGACCAGAGAGCTGCAGAGCCAGAAGTGGAGATTCTAGTCTGACTCTGAATATCTAAGAACCAGGAGCACTGAGAGCAGGAGAAGATAAATGTCCTGGCCTAAACTATGGGGCAAAGGGAAATTCAACTTTCCTCAGTCTTTTGTTCTATTCAGACCCTCAGCAGATTGGATAATGCCCACCCACATTGAAGAAGGCCATCTGCTTTATGCAATCCACCAATTCAAATGCTAATCTCTTTCAGAAACATCCTCATAGACTCCACAGAAATAATCTTTAACTATATTATCTGAACAACCCATGGAATAGTCAACTTGACACACAAAATTAACTGTCACTTTCCCATTGCATACATTCTTGGGGAATTGTTGCTCAACTTCATTGCCCTCACTGTTCAAAGAATAGAAATGTTCTCTAAGCCGGTTGGGTTTCCTGCTCTGAAGCATTCAATCTTGACCACGGAGATACAAATTATGTATGTGGAGTGGTAGACAGTGGGACTGATTCAGAAATAACTTTCCAGTAATCAGTTCACATTATCTACTTCATGTTCTCCCAATATTGGTTTTTGTAGCTTGCAATAAAAAACAAAACAAAGCAAAAAAAAAAAAAAATAGTAACAATGGTATTTATTCAAAAAATAAGAATATGATTCAATTTATAATTTTCCTCTAAAATGACCATATCAAAAAGAAATAAGCAGTTTGGGTGCCTGGATGGTTCAGTCAGTTGAGAGTCAACTCTGTTCCAGCTCAGGTGGTGATCTCATGGGTCAAGAGACTGAGCCCTGCATTGGGCTCCCCACTCAGCAAGGAGTCTGCTTGAAGATTCTCTCCCTCTGCCCCTCCCCCGACTGTCTCTCTTTCAAATAAATAAATAAATCTTTTAAAAAACAGAATCAGTTTAATAATGACTTAACTTTAAAACTCCTGTAACACATATTGATCTCCATTTCTAGAACTAACAAAAAGGTGCAGCTTCAAGATTAGAATTTAGGGCAAACAATAGCACATGGGTAGAATTTAATAAAATTGTTTAAATTTTACATTTCTTTCTATGTATATAAGGTGTCACAGGTTTTGAGTATATGATATTTGACATACAATTATTTTTAAAAACACAATTTAAATAATAATAATTTAAAAAATTGAACAGTTGAAGGTTGATGTGAAAAAAATCAGAACATGTTTTTGAAAATGACTGAAGTTTGGGAAACACAGACCAACTGAAGGAATCTGGTCAGTGGCCAGTTCAGTGGTTAGTCTAATCCACTCTTCATCATTACTCCCACAGTCAAATCTTTTTTTCTTAAAGTCCCCTTCAAAAAAGTTCCAACTTATTTTATTAAAGCTTGTTCCCTACTTTCTTAAATTTCTTTCCTCAGTGTCTTCTTTGGGGTTCTCAGATTGACTTAGTCTAAGTTCTAAATAATTAAGGCTCACTTAATACATGACAGAATAGATTCTGGTGTGGTTGGTTAAAACAGCAGACACTCCAAGTCATCATAAAAGGAAAGCCTTTTAAGGCAGTTTATTTTTAATGTATACATTAGAGAAAAAATGATTTCAAATGACTTTATGTGCACGAGGCCACCCTTCCAAGCCCAATGAATCCAATCATCCACAAATAACATAGCTACATCCCAGCCATTGCACAATTCTCAAACTCATTTCAAGACAAACTCATCTCAAGACAGGCACTTTGAATGCACAGAAACTTTTAAGATGCAAATGACTGCAGGCTCTATCTTCCCTAGTTACATAAAGCTCTTCTGAACGTGGCTGTTCTTTATATCCCTGTATACAATTTCTCTATATTCCTTCCACTCCCTCCCTACTTTTTTGCTATGTTTTTCTTGGCTCTTAACTTCTTTATAGCCCTTCTGTTTTTCATTTGTGGTGATGAAATCAATAATTAGACTACTATGTGAGTCCAAATAAAGTCTTTTTTTTTTTTAATTGAGGATTAAACCAAGGCTTTGTTTTCATTTCTTTTCTTCATCAGTCTTTAACAGCATTTCATCAGTGAAATTTTATCAAAATACTCAATACTTATAACACTGACAATCTCATTTCCAAAGTTGGGGCTTTTCATGTGGGCTGTGCTTGGCACTGCACTCTGCCTGATTGGATTTTATTTAATCATTTTGGCTTCAACGGACATTGGGAGGCAGGAAACCAGCAATCAGCCTGCCATGAATTTGCCATGGGACCACATGCTGTTGCAGAAACAACCATATAAATTTGCTGAGGAAAGACAAATTCACAGCAGGCAGATTACAGCAGCCTAGTCCCCATGCACTAGCCAGACTCCAGGGAAAATGGAGTCTGAGGTAGAGCATAGAATGAAGAATATACCCATTTCACAAGCAGGATTTACAGCACTTCAATCAAAGGAAGGAAGGCAGTGTGACAAGATAAAAATAGCTCTGGGCTAGGAGTTATGAAGAGTGGGTTTGAGACCATGCTCTGCCATTGAATAGTTGTGTGGTTTGGGTTAATCATGCAACTCCCAAGCCTTAGTTTCCTTTTCTGAAAATGGGAATAATAACCACTGTCATGAATGATTTAGGACCGTTGTGAAGGTCAAATATAAAAGTGTTTATGATAATTGCCTTGTGTAATATAAAACTTTATATGAACATAAAATGGCCAAATTAATCATTATTTCAAAATTTATTATATTAATAATAGCAATAATAACAAATACTTTGCCCCTAAGTTGGGCAAATAGCTATTAGTATTTAAGCAGGATTAGCATAAAAATAAATGTAAATGGCATCTAAATCATAGAGGAACACATTGTTCTTTCATTTTCAAATAGGATTTCTTCATGATGGATCATTATTAAAGAGTTTCTGAGAGAAAAAAAAAAATAGAAGAGAAATAGAAGTGGAATAAGCTGATTTTAACATGAAAAATGGCTATTTTTATGTATGGTTACAAAGACTCTCCTTTTCTAGATTCTCACTGTATATTCCTCTTCCCAGAGAGATCTACTCACTTTCTGCATTTTAACAACACTGCTGTTTTCTGAACAGTTTTAGGATACTGAGAAGTTGAAGTAAAAAATCATTAGATATATTTATGAAATTCAGACATGGCCACTAATAAAATGAGAGAATAAACAAGCAAACTTTAAACAATAGGATATATACTATTCTCCAAAGGTCCAGAACAGTGAGCCCATTTGGCAGGCAGAAACAGAACCAGACAATAAAAAAAAAAAAACAATTAAAAAATGAAAAAATAAAAAAAAACAAAAACCTAAAACCATGTGTATAGACTAACTTGGTTAGAAAGTTTTGAAATAGTCATCATATGAACCACCACAATACTACCAATTTTTTAAAGCTATTTAAAAATTAAGTTGAATGTAAAGTAAGTTATCACAACATGGTATGTGAGTGTGTGTGTGTGTGTGTGTGTGTGTGAGAGAGAGAGAGAGAGAGAGAGAGACAGTCTGGTTAATCTAGAACACAGGACAAATAATAAAAGAACAGGTCTTCAAAAACATGTGATTATTCAATAAGTAGTATTTGCTTCAAACTATTTTGATAAAAATATGGTTATATCATCTTTCTTTGGTTATTGACTGATTGAAACCCATACAGTATAACTTCCTGTATCCTTATCTTTCAAAACTATCCCTTATAAACAGGATTTGGTTTTAAGAAAACAAAAATCTAGCCTGGTAATCTTTTTCTTATAACTGGAACATTTAATCCATTTATATTTAATGTAAATTAATTTGCAGCTTTTTAAACTTTAAATTTTGAAATAATTACAGATTCACAGGAAGTTGTGAGGATAATACAGAAAAGACCCCTGTACCCTTTATTCAGTTTATGTCTTATGTAATTATACTATAATATTCAAACCAAGAATTTGACATGATTACAATGTGTGTGCATTGTATGTAACTTTATTACATGTGTGGTTTGTGCAACCACAACTGCAAACAAAACATAACTATTCCATCACCACAAAGATTTCTCTCATGCTACCCCTTTATAGTCACAGCCATCCTTCACCCCACTAAACTAGACCTAACCCATGGTAATCACTAATCTGTTTTCTAACTTTATAACTCTGTCATCATGAGAATGTTATATAAGTGGAATCATACAGTATGTAACCTGAGACTTTTTTCCCCCAGTAAACACAATGCTCTTGATCTATCTAATTTATTGAATGTTTTAATAGTTTCTTGATTTTTACAGCTGAGCAGTATTCCATGGTATGGATGTACCACAGTTTAACCATTCACGCACTGAAAAATATTTTGGTAGTTTCCAGTTTGGGTTTATTATAAACAAAATGCTATGAAAAATCAAGTATAGTTTTTTTGTGTGGAAATACTTTCATTTTTCTGGAATAAATGCCTGGCAATGCAATTGATACTAGGAATGGCAAGTATATGTTTAATTTGCCAAATGATTTTCCAGAGTGACTACACCATATTACTTTACCATTAATGAGATATTTCATTTCTCTACATACTTGCCAGCATTTGGCATTGTCACTTTTTATCTTAGCAATTCTAATAGGTATGTAGTAATGCCCCACTCTGGTCCTAATTTGTTTCCCTAAAGGCCAGTCGTGCTGAACATCTTTTCATGTGCTTATTTATCACTCATATATCCTCTTTGATGAAATGTCTCCCCATATCTTTTGCTTGTTTTCTAACTGGAGTGTTTTATTCTTGATTCTTCTATATTCTAGATATGAATTCTTTGTAAGATATATAGTTTGTAAGTATTTTCTCCTGGCCCATAGCTTGTCTTTCAATCCTCTTCACATGGTTTTCTGCACAGCAGAAGTTTTTAATTGTGATAAAATGTTATTTATCAATCTTTTTTCTTTATGGATCTTGCTTTTGATGCCATGTCTAAGAATATTTCACTGAGCCTTAACTCCTCAAGATCTTATTCTATGTTATCTTCTATCAGCTTTATATTTATATGCTTTACACTTAAATCTCTGATCCATCTTTAGTAAATTTTTGTATGAGGTTTAGGTTCTTTTTTATGGAGTGGGATATGGATATTCAATTAGCCAGCACCATTTGTTAAGAAGATTAATTTTCACCCATTGAATTGCTTTTGAGCTTTGTTCAAAATCAGCTGGCAGTACTGGTGTGGAGCTATTTCTGGGTTCACTATTCTATTCCATTGATCTAAATATCCATTCCTCTATCAATACCACAGTCTTTATTATAGCTATATAATAAGTTTCTAAATCAGATAGAATGATTCCCTCACATTGTTCTTTATCAAAATTGTTTTAGCTACTCAACTTTACATTTCTATGTAAAATTTAAATCTACTATATTACTCTTTTTTTTTAACTATTTATCCCACCTGTTCTATGTCCTTGTATTGCTGTGTTTATTTAGTTATTTATTTCTTTACTTTTTTCTTCTGGGATTATCTTCTATTACTTTAACACATGCTTCCTTACATGGAAGTTATATGTTTTTTTGTTGTTGTTTTTTTGTTTTTTACTATTTTTCAATGCTTCCTTAGAGACTTATAAAAATTGATTGCTATTTTATTCTCTTCATAGACAATGTAATAATTATTTAAATACTTTATTTCATTTTCCCAACTACTGCGCTATTGTTATAATTTAATTTTCTCTATATGACAAAGAATTTATTTTATTTTATTTATTTGACAGAGAGAGACAGTGAGAGAGAGAGAACAGAAACAGGGTAGCAACAGATGGAGAGGGAAAAGCAGGCTCTCCACTGAGCAGGGAGCCCAATGTGGAGCTTAAGACCTAAGCCAAAGGCAGACGCTTAAAGACTGAGCCCCCCAGGAGCCCCATATGACATAAAATTTTATTATTTTATAGAGACAATATTAATTTATTAACTACATAATAATTAATTATTTAGCCTTCTTCTTTCTCCTGGAATCATCTCTGAGCTTCTACATGGAGTCATTTTTCTTCTGCCTATAGATTGCTATTGTTTTCATTGTGGATCTGCTGGTGAAGAAACATCGATTTTGTTTGATTGAAAATGTTTTAACTTCACCTTCATTTTCTAAGCATTTTTCCACAAAGTATTGATTTATTTATTATTATTTTTTTCAATCAGCTATCATGGTTTGGAATGTATCATTCCTCCTGGATATCATTTCTGTTAAGTCAGCTCTCAGCCTTATTGTTGACTTTTTACATTTACTTTGTCTTTTCACTACCAATAACAGTCCCTATCCACAGATGATTTAAAAAATTTTTCTTAACCTTTTTTATTTGGTAATTTTACTTTTCCATATGTAGATATGCTTTCTAAAAAATTTATGCTGCATAAGATTTTCAAGCTATTTTATGTACTTTCATCAGTTTTCAAAAGTTCTCAGCTATTCTCTTTTCTAATATTGCTTTTGCCCTGTATTCTCTCTCCTTTTCTTTCTTTCTTTTTTTTTTTTTAAGATTTTATTTATTTATTTGACAAAGAAATCAATAGTAGGCAGAGAGGCAGGCAGAGGGGGGGGGGGGAGCAGGTTCCCTACTGAGCAGAGAGCCTGATGCAGGGCTCCATCCCAGGGCCCTGACACCACTACGGGAGCTGAAGACAGAGGCCCAACCCACTGAGCCATTCAGGATCCCCTCTCTCCTTTTCTTCTGGGATCTCAATATGTTCCACCTTCTCACTGTGTCTTCTCTCTCTCTCTCTCTCTCTCTCTTTTTTTTTTTTTTTCCTTAGAGAGTGAGTGAGAGAGAGCACAAACCATGGGGAGAGGCAGAGAAAGAGAAGCAGGCTTCCCGCTGAGCAGGAAGCCTGACATGAGGCTTGATCCTGGGGACTGATCCCAGATGCCTGGGGATCACGACTTGAGCTAAAGACAGACGGTTAACCAGTTGAGTCACCCAGGCACCCCTCATTGTGTATTTTCTTGTGTTCTTTCCTGTATATGCCGTTTCTTTAGTCTCGCCATACTACATTCTATATATCATCTTCTGATCTATATTTCATTTTGCCAATTCCTCCTTTAGTTCTAATATGCAACTAAATGCATCCACTTAAAGTTTCTTTTTTTTTTTATTTTTTTTTGTGCCAGAGTTCTCACTTTTGTCTTTTTTCTCTTTGAACAATAGAAAGAATAGTTAAAGGCTCATGTCTGAAAACACCAGTATCTGAAACCCTGATGACCTATTTCTATCATCTGATGTTTTCATTCATTTATATTCATACTATCTTGTCTTTTTGTGTATATGAATTTTTTAAAATTATGTGCCAGACACTCTTTTTGTAGTTTTGTTTGTAGAAATAAATTGAGGACCAGGACAGGATACTCTACCAGGAAGTATTTTTGTTAATTTCTATTAGATGCCTACGAGTACCTGCAATCTGGGATAACCTCAATTCAATTATAGGGATTAAGAGGATCCTAAAAGGAGCTACAGTTTCTGTGAGAACTTGCTTACTTTCAATCTACCTATCTCCTAGGGGGCAGCCCTTTGGGGGTCCTCAGGAAATCAAGGTCCAGCTGGATCTCCCCTTTGGCTGAACTTGAGAGTCTTAGTTCTTTTAGCCCTTTAAATCTGTCAGATGTGCTGTTCAGTCTCTCTCCTGTCCATCCAAACCAACAAAAGTGACCATAAACACTGGTCTCTATTCTCCATTTGCTCTTGTTCTCTCCTATTTTTAACCCCTAAATCCAGTAGGCCCATTGTCTTATCTACTTCACTCCTATTCAAGAGGCAGTTTTTATTTCAGTCTTTGTTTGACCTTTGTCATTTTTCAATAGGTTCAAGCTCAGTAAAGAAAAAAAAAATTGTTATTTTTTGATTCATCAAAAGCCTCCAAAAGGCCAAAAACTTCTTTTTTTTTATTTACAATTCACACACTTTATTTTTTTTTTAATTTTTTATTTTTTATAAACATATATTTTTATCCCCAGGGGTACAGGTCTGTGAATCACCAGGTTTACACACTTCACAACACTCACCAAAGCACATACCCTCCCCAACGTCCATAATCCCACCCCCTCAAAAACTTCTCTTATTATAATTCATTCTGTGATAGAAGCTCTTCATCCTAATCTTCACCAGTGCTATCACCCCAGTGTTATGCCTATAGCTTGAAGCAATAATACTGATATATCCAACCACATGCTTTTTTCCCTCTACATAGCCATATTCCATTTACAGCTTAGGATTAATGACATGTTTTGAGTCACAGTAAACTAAAAACAATGAATGTGAAGGAATTTTTCCAATGACACAGAGAAACAGGATCATGGAATGGTACAAATCAACTGAATAAGCTGTACATTCTGTCCACAGCTATAATATCAAAGTTTATCTTCTCTAAGTGAAGTAATCAAACTGTTAACTATATTTTACTTTTTCATAGTATGTAGGTTTTTAAAATAAAATATTACAAAGCCACCAATTGACACCTGATTTCATTTAAGCCAAGGGAAATATTTCCCTAACTCTGCTTGGACAAAAGGGTCTGAATACTATGAACAAGGTAGTTCAGACCTAGTCCCTAAACCCACAAACTACCTTTATATACACATAACCAGAAATAAAGGTCTTTTTTTATCTTAAAATGTCTCCCTGAGCCATGAGATTTAATTTTTTTTTTCTGAGAACTTCTGGTTATTTGCAACTATTTCTGGGCCACAATATCACTCCAATACAGTGTTTTGGCAACAACCTCTGTTGTGGTCAGCAACTCCTTCTGCAGCTGGGATTTCTTGAAAGAAGTGAGTAGCATTTGTCTTATAGTGCTTCAGCAACAAAACAAGCAAAACGTTCATGGGAATCAGATAGTCCCAAAGCTTAACCCCTCTCTCTTCTTCCTTCCCCTCCTTCATGTGATCAAGGAGGTCAAAGCCACTGGTGCACATTTTAGCAAGTATGTCATTCACAGTGGGGCTAATACATGGATACAGTCCTAACCACTAAGCCCTGAAACAGATCGTGGGAAACTTCCTGAGTACAGTGACTGTGGGACTAATAACCTGGGTGTCACAAGTTGGAGGACTTGTCATAGCTTAAGACTATATCCCCCTGTATTCCTCAGGGTGGATATGCTCATGTACATGCGTTTGTTGGGGAATGGTTCAGCTATATAATTTGACCAAAGACAACAAGGACATGGATTAAATAAACATAAATATCTAGCTTGGCCTTAACTATAGACAACAAAACAGAGCAAAACCAAACAACAACAACAACAAAAAACCACACAATTTTTCCTGGATAAGTAGTAATTCAGAGTAAGCCAGAGGTGGTTAAGACTTACAAGGTAAAAGTCACAGCAAGCATTTAAAATGTGGAAGTCATATCTGGCTAATCCAACTTGAACAAAGTCACTATAAGAAATCAATATTGGGGCGCCTGGGTGGCTCAGTGGGTTAAGCCGCTGCCTTCGGCTCAGGTCATGATCTCAGTCAGGGTCCTGGGATCGAGTCCCACATCAGGCTCTCTGCTCAGCAGGGGGCCTGCTTCCCTTCCTCTCTCTGTGATCTCTTCCCTTCCTCTCTCCTATTGTGATCTCTCTCTGTCAAATAAATAAATAAAATCTTTAAAAAAAAAAAAAAGAAATCAATATTATTGGATGATATGGGATGCCTGGGTGGCTCTGTTGGTTGTGTCTGCTTTTGACTCAGGTCATAATCCCAGGGCCCTGGGATCAAGTCCCACAAAGGGCTACCTGTGCAGTGGAGACTACTTCTCCCTCCCCCTCTCTCTTTGCCCCTTATCTGCTTGTGCTCTCTCTCTGGAATAAATAAATAAAATCTTAAAAAAAAAAAAAAAGAAACCAATGTAAATATCTGGAAAATGCTTCAATATTTGCAAAAAAAATGCGATTATGGAAATGTAGACTGATTAAAATTTAACCTAATACCCCCAAATATTCTTTCTTCTACTGATGCTCAAACAACAAAATAACCAAAGAAACGTCTTTGAGTCACTGTAACTTTAAATAAATATCTTGTTGAAATCATAGATTTGGAAACATCCTGTGAAAAATATCCTGTGGAGTCCTATAGATAATATTCATTGAAGCCTGAAAAACAAGCTGTAAGTTTTTTGTTTCTTTTAAAAAATACTAATCTTTTATTAATGATATTTTTATGTGAGCCTAAAAAACTTCCTCTCGGTATCAAGCCCCTCTTGCAAACATCTGCCTTCACTTTGAGGGAGCAGTGATATTACCACCCCCAGTGGTCCCCAGTGAGGGTCAAACACTTCCATTTTGATGACCAACAGTTTTGAAAACCCACATTAGGCAAAAGGGCATTTCTCAGAAGGAAAACATGCTGTTAGCTCTGACAAAGACCTGTCTGTGAGGTCGCCTCCTATTTGAATTGCCCCATAGCAAGACAGATGGTAGGAGAGGAAGTTAGAGAATCTTTCTCATCCAGATCCACTTTTGGTTACTTCCTCTGCGTGCTTCCAACACAGCTGCACAGAATAAAAAAAAAAAGAGGAAATGGGGACACCCCGACTGAATATTATTGCCTTCAGCAAAAACTTTCAGAAAACCCTCTCAGGAACCCCTGACATCACAGACATGTGTTATCTTCCTTACAGAACTTTACTTCACAAGCAGGATTTATGCAATTTCTTTCTTTCTTTCTTTCTTTCTTTTTTTTTTTTTTAAGATTTTATTTATTTATTTGACAGAGATCACAAGTAGGCAGAAAGGCAGGCAAAGAGAGAGAGAGGAGGAAGCAGAGAGCCCGAGGTGGGGCTTGATCCCAGGACTCTGGGATCATGACCTGAGCCGAAGGCAGAGGCCTTAACCCACTGAGCCACCCAGGCGCCCCGGATTTATGCAATTTCTACTGTAGACAGTTAATGCCAAAACAAAGCTAGGGTTCAAGGCAGTAACTTAGGAAAAGGCAATACTCAGGCAAAGTCTTTTGAGAAATTAAAAGGTTAGTTAACTCAACCAACTTTCCTTTTTCTTTTTCTTTTTCTTTTTTTTAAAATTTCTTTTCAGCGTAAGGGTATTCATTGTTTTCGCACCACACCCAGTGTTCCATGCAATCCGTGCCCTCTCTAATACCCACCACCTGGTTTCCCCCAACCTCGCACCTCCTGCCCCTTCAAACCCTCAGATTGTTTTTCAGAGTCCATAGTCTCTCATGGTTCACCTCCCCTTTCAATTTCTCTCAACTCCCTTCTCCTCTCCATCTCCCCTTGTCCTCTATGCTATTTGTTATGCTCCACAAATAAGTGAAACCATATGATAATTGACTCTCTCTGCTTGACTTATTTCACTCAGCATAATCTCTTCCAGTCCTGTCCATGTTGCTACAAAAGTTGGGTATGGAGGCATAATACTCCATAGTGTATATGGACCACATCTTCCTTATCCATTCGTCCGTTGAAGGGCATCTTGGTTCTTTCCACAGTTTGGTGACCATGGCCATTGCTGCTATAAACATTGGGTTACAGATGGCCCTTCTTTTCACTACATCTGTATCTTTGGGGTAAAAACCCAGTAGTGCAATTGCAGGGTCATAAGGACGTTCTATTTTTAATTTCTTGAGGAATCTCCACACTGTTTTCCAAAGTGGCTACACCAACTTGCATTCCCACCAACAATGTAAAAGGGTTCCCCTTTCTCTACACCCTCTCCAACACATGTTGTTTCCTGTCTTGCTAATTTTGGCCATTCTAACAACCAACTTTCCTTTTAACCAACCAAATAATGGAGAATTATTATATCTCCAAATAATGGAGAATTCTTCAAACATGGAGAATTTGGTTCAGAGAAAGAGACACAGCAAAACTTGACCAAATCTCAGGGGCTTGGTGTTTTAATTCCACCTCTGTAATACTTGAGGTTATCTTCCAAATTTACATCCAAATAAAGAAAAGGGAGTTGGAGTTGATGATACTCACTGTTTCTGGACATCTGAGTCTGATGTTCCATGAAAACATAAAAGTAATATATCTAGCTGTAACTTATTATTCTACTGACACCCAATCAATACTCCTCTTTCTCCAGTAATAACCTCAGAGTAGGATGCCACCAACTGTCTTGTTTCTGTAGCTAGAAATCTGTTAGCCATCCTCTCCTTTTCCATTTTTTATAATATAGTCCTCCTTTAAGTGGTTCACCATCTTTTCATTATATAGTTTTAGTTTTTGAAAACCTAGTCCTACCAGCTTAATACCTGAATCCTTTCCTGAACCATCAATTTTTATCAGTCTTCTCGGGCAGGTCCTTATCTCAGATTTTCCCTCTCTTATCGGAGCTTTTGCCAGTGTCTCCTAGCTGCTCTTCAGGCATTATGTTGCACTGTGTTGCATTCTTCTACAATCTAGCTTTTTCAAAGCCACCTGAGTTTCTTCTTTAGAAGGTGCACACTGTACATCTCTCTCTTCTTACAATCCTTCAATCATTCCCCCACTGGACACAGAATGAAGTCAAGCTCTTTAGCACATTAGGCAGAGTTCTTCAGTGCCATTTCCCACAAATACTCTACCCACCCTGCAAAAACTCCTGATTTTCCATATTCTGCTGAATACTTTGTTCTGTATATACAGCATCCTAAAACCCTTGTTGATATAAATCTATCCCTCAAGACTTAGCATAAGCATTGCCCCTCATGCTCCTACAGCTAGCTACTCTGCTTCAGCTCTGTAGAGTCCATTGCTGGGATTTGCTTCAAAGAGGAGAAAGTTTAGCAGTGCAAACAGACTTAAATTTTAGACATCCCTTCTTCTTTCTCTACATGAACAAAATTAAATTATATTCAAGAAGAAGATGAAGTAGAAAAAGAATACACCATCCAGAAACAATAATGAGCTGACAATCACAATCCTTTAACTTGGTATTGTTCAAAGACTTCATCTCCACGAGTATATCCAAAGGTATATTTATTTTATCGCCTCTTCAAGAAATAAATATTATAACTTCATAATTGAACACCACTCTGAATATGACAGCATTCAGACAACTGTGCATGGAGTCCTAGAAAAATTAGTATAACTTATAAGTTCCCAGTGCTGAGGATAAGAAAGCACACTGTTGAAACTCTGTCCCTGCTGTGTTATAGTTATGTTTGTTAATTAGTCTCAGGGAGCTAATTAGGAACATTCCTGGCAATCTAGCAATGATAGGAAGGTTGCCTCTAAGAGATAAGAGAGAATGGTGCATAGATTGCTACAAGACCATGAGAAAGTTACTTAACTTTCTTGGGACTCAGCTTTCTATTTGACAATGTAGGGACAAAATGAGTAATGTCACAGTGGCTCCTTCTCCAGTCTGTCAGAAGATCTGTGGCAGTGGTTCCAGAACCAACTGTGTATTTCTATAAGATGGAGATATAGGAAGATTGGCCAGTACTACTAGTTGTCTAGTTTGCAGAGGATGCTCCTGGGTTAAGCATGTTGTCTTAACATAATTGTTTTTTAAAATGGCTCCTTAGAGGGGTGCCTGGGTGTCTCAGTTGATTAAGCATCTGACTCTTGTTTTCGGCTCAGGTCATGATTTCCAGGTTGTGAGACTGAGTCCCAAATAAGACTCCGTGCTCAACAGGGAGTCTACCTGAGAATCTCTTTCTCCCTCTCTTTCTTCCCCTCTCCCCACTGCTCTCTCACTCCCTAAATAAAACAAACAAAATCTTAAAAAAAAAAATGCTTCGAGTTTTGAAAATGTCCCATTCTGGATAACTTTTATCAAAACTGCAGTATGATTTTTATTTTTTTTTTCCCTGAAAATCTTTAGGAATTAGGTACTTGTCTGGCTTTTGCTACTGATGGTGGTGAAGACTAGGACTTCAGAGTCAGACTCAGAGCTTTTTCTCCTTCTAAATCTCCTTAAAAACATGTTCTTTTTTATGATGCTCAATATTTTAGTGTAAAGCCAAATATTCATATACTCCTACAAAATAGTTTTCAGGTGTTATTTACTTTGGCTCAAGTTACAGATTCCAGTGGGACCTTCTCTCTTTTCAAAGAATATCATTCTTATTGCACTCCCCCACTGACGGCTTCCTTGCTGAGGGAATTCAGCAAAATACATACATCATTTTACCATCTGCAGGGCTGATGGCACTTAATTAGGAAAGCCAGGAGTATCAGACGACATTTTCAAAGCAGCACTTCAGGTAAGAGACTCCCTTCCCTCCTCGGCTGTGACTAATAGCTCTGCAACACATTGTATGTTCAATTGCACCACAGAATTTCCCCTAGAGAATATGGAATTTAAATCGGATGAACAGATGCTCACAAATTAAGGTACTCTATATACATACAGCAATCCTGAAGTGGTAGGTGGAGACAAGATAAAGGAAAAATCAAATTTTGAAACCACCTTTATTTCTTATCTCTCTGTTCCCTTCTCTTTTCTCATCTCCATGGAACTCCTCCCCTCCCCTCTGTTACCCATCACTGCATTATTTTCCCCATAATCTCTTAGCATCCATAGATGGTTAGTGAGGATCATGTGTTTTCAAATGCCAAGCCGATTGCCTTTTCTCTTCCTCTCTTTATAGTCCTGGAACTTGCTCTCAGTAGCTTGAGAAGCAGAGCTTGTAAATAGTAAGCTTTATTTATTTATTTAGGTTATGGTTCAGCAAGCAGAGAAATTTGCTTTGTCCTGAACAGAAGTGTTTTTGTAACAACGCTGATCCCCAGTTCCTTCCCCCTTGGATAGTTTCCCTCTAGATCATAGGCTTTGACCCAGGCTTGTTAGATGAGCATCACTGAGGCTCATCTTCACCCAGAGTCTAGGTCTCCACCATCGTTTCCCAATCTCTACCTCAAAGTGTGCCCCTTCTATTCCCACAGCCCACCAAGCATCCAATTTTCCCTAGGAAATAGGAAACAGGAAAGCTATCCATAATAATGTGCTTGATAAGAACATCCTTTATATCTTGTTTAAAAAAAAATAGGGGCACCTGGTGGCTTAGTGGGTTAAAGCCTCTGCCTTTGGCTCAGGTCATGGTCTCAGGGTCCTGGGATCGAGTCCCGCATCGGGCTCTCTGCTCAGCAGGGAATCTGCTCCCTTCCTCTCTCTCTACTTGCCTCTCTGCCTACTTGTGATCTATGTCTATCAAATGAATAAATAAAATCATAATCTATCTATATATATATATATGTATGTATATATATACACACATAGGTATATATGTATGTATGTATATATATATATATATATATACATATATATATATATATAGAGAGAGAGAGAGAGAGAGAAACCCTTTGCTTCATGGCAGATAACCCTTCTTAACTGAGAAATATTGCAAAGATCTCAAAGAACATTACCTCTGAGGATTGTCTTTGTCTTTCTGTACAATAGAGTAGGTATCGGTGGCTCATGAAAAACAGCCACAGTTCACCAATAAACTCTTTAATGAATGCTTTCTTTGGCACATTTTATTTCCTTCCATCCTCCTTTCCCAGTTGAATTTTAAAATGTATATTTGCTTTTACAAAACAATAATGATTTGTAATCTTTATTGTGAAGCCTATAGAGTACAGATCCACAGTTCCCTGTCCTCTTTCATTCTTCACATCACCTTATTTTACTTGTTAAACAATGCTTTAAATAAATGCCCTAGATTTATTTTTCCTACTCCAGTTACAAAAGCTCCACGTTTGTCTCATGGGAGCCATTCCTCATCTGCCTTATCTGTTTTTGAGAACCTCGATAGTAGACTTGGCTGTGTGGCCACATGAAGTAAGGTCATTCATGCTCATCTTGTCAAACTTGTCATAACCCTGAGATTTCACATAACAGAATATCCCCTTGTGCATTCTTAGCAATGCCACACAACAGGGGACTTTAGAATTCAATATGCAATATCATATTCTCTAAATTGAGTGGTTGTTTCAACAAAATTTCCAGCATTGTAAAATTGTGGAATATAAAAATAAACAGAGGAAGAAAAGTGACTCACAGTACTTATTCTACCCAAAGGTAGAAAATTTATAGCAAAAGGAAAGAAAATCTTTTCTACCCATGGTAGGGAGTTGGGGTCAGAAGGGTGTGAGACAGTATAAAAGACACATTTCCTCTAGCCATCCAGAAAACATCTTTGTTTACCACTGTAGTGTTGCCAAGGCAACACCAGCTACTTATGACATCATGTTGAGATGGCTATCACAAGCACCACAGCACTGTTTTTTAAATGTGAAAGTGAGTCTTAACCCTCCTCTGTCTTTCCTAGTCCCTAAGGGAAAAGCAAAATCATCACTGGTAGCCAAAGACTGTAATGAAAGAGGGAAACTAGATTATAGCCTACATTCAGCTTCACTTGGATCATTCCCATTTTATTTTCAGACCAAGAGTGGCAAATAAATTGTGCTTTTGGATTAACAACTGCAGTATACATATCTAGTTCTAGCCTCATCATCTGCCATCTCTTTCCCAAAAATTTCAAAAGGGAACAGTAGATTTTGTTGTCAGTGGAAGAAGAAAAGAAAACATCCCAAACCTTTTCCTGGATCACCTCAGGTCTTTCTGGAATACCCTTGTATACAGCTGTGTGAACATGGATTTGTTTATTTCTTTACATTTCTATCTGGTCTTGATGCCTTTGACCACAAAAACACCAGTGTAATAGAATGTCACCTTCCTTATATAACTGTGCTCTCCCAGTTTCCATACGGTGCTCCTGAGAAAACCATTCTACCCATGGCCCTGAAAATGTAGGATGGATTTAAGCCAGCGGTCAGAAAGAAGTACATGGATTTGGTATTGCCCAAGAGTGTGTGCACAGGGATGTGGGCAGCGGGGAGAAGTGGTGAAAAAGTGCCCCTGAGATGAGGTATAAGCTTCTGCAAAAGGACGAAATTACAAGCTTGCTGCATATACCTTTTAACACTTTTAGGTTGTTTTGAAAGTTCTGACAGGTTTTCAAGGAGGAAAATGCTTATGTCCCTTCTTGGCTCTCTGAGGAAAAATTAATCTATGTGCTAGAGGGACTATAGCAGGCTTGAGAACAGGCTGGCACACTGATAAGATGCAGTCTACTCAGGGTACTCAGAAAGGAAGGGGGAGCAGTGTGGTGGGTTCCTGCACATGTATGACAAACCTCAATAGGAAGATCTTGGAGATTCACATGGAGCCTCAGCACAGGTCCAGGGAAGCAGACTCTGAAAAAAAAAAAAAAAAAAAGTAAAGCCGAATGATTTTTGGTGTGAGGAAGATTTGGGAGAGGAACAAAGTTGCCATGACAGGCATTTGAAAGAGAAAGTATTACTTCTGTGAGACACATGGTGTTTTGGTAAAGAATAAGGCAAAATGGGCAAGAAATTACCACCTCAGTGGTAGCGTCTGACCCTATGATTCTTTACAGCACAAAGGAAGCTGGATGAGGGGTTTCTCTTTGTTCTATAAAACATTGTTCTATAAACCCTTCCACAAGTTGTATACACAACACTCTCTCTTCATTGGGTTCCCCCTTGACAGCCTAGACATGCTGGAGGCACCTACTGCCCTCCTGTTGTCCACATAATTCACACCATTGTCAGATCTACCCCTCATGCCATCCTGGAGAGACTCCTGCTTCTTATCTTCACTGCCTCTCCTCCAAGGTCTCCAAGGTTTCAACACCATGGAATACAGTTCTCTATTCATTAAGGTGATAGGGAAAGCAGAGTAATTAGAGGCCCATATCTGGACTAGCAGCGATCGTTTTTGCCACTCAATTCACAAAGTAGCTCACTATTTATCAAGCCTGCTCAAATTGCTAACCTTGCATTGAGTACACAGCATTCAAAGCCTCAGAAAAATATATGGGAGAACACTACTTGGAAATTATTGACTGAAGGCAAAAAATCTAGAAGCCTAGCTCCTACCTCTCCTAGGTAGGAATAAGACTTTTCAAGCAGTCTGCCATATGTAGGTATAAAAGTGGTATCTGTAACTCATATAAATATTTTTTGTTTTATATATTGCAAAATTTTAAGATGTGACACATTTCTCTTAAATGGAGAATGAAAATGGATACATTCTTGTTATTTCAAGTTCATGGATTTTGGAAAGGCAGAGAAAATAAATTCTATATGATGAAAAAGGAAGTTATGATTTTTAAAAAGATCAATGTCAGTTCCTATTTTTGTAAATTATTGCTTTCTGCAGAAAGAGAAAAGATGTTAGTATCTTTGAATAAAAGTGCCTCATTAAAAATTATGTTTTCAATGAGAAATAGATTATAAGTTAATAACCATATGAAGTCAAATCTAAACAATTGTCATAAGGAGAAATTGGCTACTTACTGACAACTTCAAGAGAGAAGCTAAAAATTGTACTGCTTTCTTAGTTGTATTTTAAGTTTATATTGTACTTGTTCATTATTATGTTAGAAATTGTTAAACTTTCTTTAATTTTGTTCCAAACAATTAATTTTAAAAAAATACTTTATATATTTGACACACACACATGATAGGGGGAGAACAAGTAAAGGAAGCAGCAGGTAAAGGGAGAGGCAGACTCCCCACCGAGCAGGGAGCAGGACACAGGACACGGCTAGACTCCGAACCCTGACAACATGACCTGAGCTGAAGGCTGCTTCTTAACCAACTGAGCCACCCAGGCGCCCCCGAACAATTAATTTTTTAAATTCAAATGTGGGACTTCGTATTTTCTCTATTAAATTGCACTTTTTGGAAATGTCACATTATTGATGTTAACCTGATGTTATGAATGCTGAGAAATTTTTGCCAACTTTACCTGATGATTCTCAGATTTTTCTTTCTTCTCTGAAAGTTAGAGGACTAATCAACTCTTAAGGATAGAATAAATTAATAGATGAAGCTTGCTAATTCTGGATGAAGAGGAATAGGTTGATTGGCAAGGGATAAATAGGGTCTCCCTTGTAACTCCAAGGATTCTTTTGCATAAAATTTTAATACCTGTTATCCAGATTCTACAATTGTTTCTGTTTTGCCCCCAAACAATTTTGTTTTTATTTATTCTGTAGGTCTCTCTATTTGTATATGTATATATACATTTTTTTTTTTTCTGAAACCATTTGACAATAATTTGGAGATCATGTGTTCTTTTACCCCTAACCATTTTAGGCTATGCTGCCCAAGAACATGAACATTCTTCACATAACCCCTGCATAATTCCCACAGTCTCACAGTCAGGAAATTTAGCACTGATACCAGAATGTTATGGACTGAATGTTTGTGTCTCCCTGTCCCAAATATATATGTTGAAGCCCTAACTCCCCAATGTGAAGACAGTTGGGGATGGGACCCTTGGGAGGTAATTATCTTTAGATAAGATCAGGTGAATGAGGTCCTAATCTGATGGGATTAGTGTCTTTTAAGAGGGGACACCAGAAATACTTTTCTCTACCTTCCTCCCTTACCTTGTGCACAAATGAGATTATGTGAGCACATAGTGAGAATGTACCTGTCTAAAACAGAAATGGAGAGTTCTTGCTGGAAACTGACCATGATGGCACCCTAATCTTGGATTTCCAGGCTCTAGAACTGTGGAAAAATAAAATCCTGTTGTTTAAGCTACCAGTCTATGGTATTTTTTGTTTTGACAGCCTAAGCAAACTAAGATACTATTTCCTAGTCTGTATTCAAAATTTGTCAATTATTCTAATAATGTCTTACATGGCTGTTTCATTTTTCTCAGTTTAGGATCCAACCTAGGATCATACATTATATTTAGTTGTCACATTGCTTTAATCTTTATCTGGAATCTTTTCTCTGACTCTCTGACTTTCATGATCTTGACATTTTTGAAGAGTATAGATCAATTACTCCATAGAATGTCTGATGTTCTCTCATGATTAAATTCAAGTTATTTGTTCTACCATGCAAATGATGGCTTGTCTTTCTCTGCACAATATCTGGAGGTATTTGACACTGGTGGTTCCAAAGTTGATGATGTTTACCTCGGTATCCACCAGCTTTCTCCAGTGAAAAGTAGCTATTTGTCTCTCTGTAGTTAATATAGAATTTGTTTAGAGATACTTGTCTATGTAAATATTCAGGTTCTTCAAAATTTTACTCACCAGGTTTAGCATACATTGATGATTTTCTAGCTCTATCATTCCATTTACATTTTTTAGTTACAATTTGGCTGTAAAGAAGAGCGGCTTTCTCTTCTCTCTCCATTTGTCTTTTTTTTTTTTTTTTTTTTTTTTCAATTTAAGTATGAATAGATTCATGAGGGGTGCCTGGGTGGCTCAGTGGGTTAAAGCCTCTGCCTTCAGCTCAGGTCATGATCTCAGGGTCCTGAGATCGAGTCCCATATCTGGCTCTCTGCTCAGCGAGGAGCCTGCTTCCTACTCTCTCTCTGCCTGCCTCTCTGCCGGCTATGACCGCTGTCTAATAAATAAATAAAATCTTTAAAAAAAAATAGACTCATGAATTCTTACCTTTTATAATGGGTTGCAATTATTACTAATATAATTGCTTTTATTACATTTTGATGCTCAAATTGATCCCAAATTTGCCCAGCAGAAGCCCATTCAGACAGTCCCAATATCACTTTGACATACCTTTGTCACTCTTTCGGCACCTTCTTAAATTCTGCTACAATTAAGATGCTCCAGGTCTATTTTGTTCTTTCCCGTTCCAGTTCTAGATTCAGCCAACTCTCCAAGAAGCTCTGATCCTGGCTCCTAGTGTGCTCTTTCCTTAGGTGCAGCTTTGCTTCAAGGCTTCCCAGCACACGGAGGTATGTACATGTGCATGTGTGCGTGTGCGTGCGCGCACGTACACACACACACACACACACAATTAGTTTCTTTCTGCAACATCATTCAAAAATTAAGCAGCAATGAATTCTTTCCTATATCTTTTCCTTTTTCCCTTTTCTGGTTACCTTTCTCTATCTTTCTCCCTTTCTTTTCCTTCTCTCTTTATATTTTTCCATGTCTTCTTGCTTATAATGAAGAGAAAAGATTCTCTGAATTTTCCAGACCCGGAAATCCTGTACATCTCTCACCTATTCAAGAAAAAAGTGGGTATAGATAGGAGAGGTGCTATAGTTGGGAAGTGGCCCACAAAGAGAACTGACCCACCAGCCTTCAGCAGCATGTGTAGCCCACCAAGCCCCTTGTTCTCTATCAAAAGAATGAGGATGTTGCTGCTGGCAATTGCTCTTTGTAGCATCTCTTGGTCTGGACACAATCACTACAGAGAAGTCAGAGAGATTGACCCTAATGTTAAAAATGTTCTGGGGGCACCTGGGTGGCTCAGTGAGTTAAGCCTCTGCCTTCGGCTCAGGTCATGATCTCAGGGTTCTGGGATTGAGCCCCGCATTGGGCTCTCTGCTCAGCATAGAGTCTGCTTCCTCCTCTCTCTCTGCCTGCCTCTCTGCCTACTTGTGATCTCTATCAAGTAAATAGAGAAAATCTTTAAAAAAAATTTTTTTTAAGTATCCTGGACCTTAGTCTCCCAACAGTTAAACATAACCTTAAAAACAACTTTGCAGTTTGAAGAAATTATACCAGACACTTTAATTTATTTTAAGATCCTTAAGCAAAATTTCATAAATGAACAGTACTGCCAAAGAAGCAAGAGATTCATAATTTGACACAAAGCATTTTTCTACTTTCACTTCCTAAAGGTCTAACTAAACAGGGTAATTTATTTTCTTTTTTATACAACAGTAGGTCCTGACTAATGGGGTATGAATATAAAATATACATATCTGGTACAAATGTAGGACTCACAAGTCAACCTTTCTGGTACAAATCCAGCGCTCACAAAAACTAAACTTTCTAAATCTGGTACACTGTTCTAGAATATTACAAAGAGTTCATCTAGGTTGATTTGCCTGCCTTATTCTTGGTCTTATGGCTTTTCCCAAGTTATAGATCCACAAAATTTTAGTATGATGGATACTTCAGAATTATGTAGTCTTACCTTATCATCCTATACTCACTTCTAAAGGAATTATTTATGATGATCATTTTAAAAAGAAGACACTATTTAGAATTTTGCATTACTTTGGACTAAATCCTTTCAGTGCCTATCATAAGGCTATGAGCCAAGTAGCTTTAAAATATTTTAATCAAACATTCGTTTAGTTCATTTACTGAATACTGACCATGTGCCAGGAACTGTGTAGATGCTGTGGATGCAGCATGGTGCAGATGGTGCTTGGAGAACAGACAGTAGGGGATCATGAACAGAACAGAGACTAGTTAGGAGGCAACTGCAGGCACAGCCTAAGCAAAAGGTAATTGTGTCATGGACCAGGATAAAAGGTAAGGTGGTGGGTTAGTTGGCTTTAAATACATTTGTCATATTCTGTGAATTCTGACAAAATGTATTTAATGCAGAATGTAAGAAAAAAAAAGAAGTCAAAGATAAGTTCAGGATTGTATTTGTTTTTTAGCCTGAAAAACTGGAAGAATAAAGTTCTTTCAATTTGTGGAAAATAGATTTGGGGTGGGAAAGAAGTCAAGTGTGCATTGTGAGCATGATAATTTTGAGATGAATATTCTATTTCAAAGCAGAGATGAATTAGTATTTCAAGTGAAAAACGTCTGTGGAGTTCAACGCAGGGATAGGGACTAGAGCAGTCATCAGCTTATAGCATCAGACCAGGACCCAGGGGTGTATTTTTAGCTGGCATTTACTGAAGTCTTAATTCCAGCAATTGTTCTGAGAGCCTTACAACCCTTGATTCATTTAGCTTGTGCAGCAATCCAGCCCAACCAGGTAAATACTATTATTATCATTATTATTTACAAATGAATAAACCAAGAGCAAAGAGAGACTATATAATGTATCCCAAGTTTTATACTGAGTAAATGTCAAAGCGGAATTTGAGCCTCAGCTCTCTGAATCCACAGTCTTGTTCTTAACCAACTAAAGGTTAGGTACTAATATATCTTGGCATTGACTATGAGGCAAAGGAGTTTAGAATATGTGTGAACTTCCAAGATAATAGATCGCACCAGTAATTAGCTGCTTCATTATGATTAAATTACACACTAGAGATCTGGAGGAATTTAACAGGTTCCATAGATATCCAATTTATAGCCACAGATTAGCTTAGTCGTGGGTATTATCAAGCTCATAATAGCTAATCATTTAGATATTGTACACACCTTGCCCTACTGCCTGGCACTTTTGTAAAATCTCACTGTCATTTAAGTCCTTCATCAAATAGCAGTAAAGAGTGCTACTAAAAGGTTCATTTCATTAACCCCTTGTCTTCTAAACAGACAATTATAGTCTCTGTTCATTACATTCTAGAGAGTAAGAAAGAACTTAGGAACTTTGTGTGGGAATTTCAATTAACTCGAAGGATATTTATTGAGCACCAAATTTAGAGTGATGAAATACTTAGCCCTGTGAGACTGCCTTTGTCCCAAGATTTTGTAAGCTATATACCAAATGGTGCTAATTAATTTTCCCTTCTTTGACGAGATGTATCTACTTTTCCTATGCAGAGATGACTACCTAACTTCTAGAACCCTGATGTTAGACATTGCCTTTGCTGACAGTGCTGGAGTTTGCACTCTGAGAACAGACTCTCTAGAAATGCTTTTCCAACTAGAAGAACCACTTATATAGAGTAGATCTACAGTAGAAGTGAATGTTTGTCCTGTGCTTTAGGTCAGTTTTCAATCCACATGGCCCATGGTCCAGATCACTTGTTTTTGTATGGCCTGCGTGCTAATAATGTTTTTTCCCATTTTTGAATGGTTGGGAAAAAATCAAAAGAATAATATTTCATAACATGAGAAAGTTATATGAAACTCAACTTTATTGGAATGGAACGTGTTCATCCACTTAAATACTGTTGATGGCTATTTTTGTGCTCTACAACAGTAAAGTTGGGTATTTGTGACAGAAGCCATATGTTCTACAAATGCTGGTCCTTTACAGAAAAAGTTTTCCAACCCCTGCACTATATACTTGAAAAAAAGAATCAAATATAACATATTCTGTAATATAAAATAGTTATTTATTTTTGTACTGCTGTCCTTGAAAATCATGGCTCCATGTGGCAATGCTTAGTCAAAAGTAAGTTATCTTATCAGTGAGCTAGAAAATAAACAGTACAACACTGAAGCAAATCAACAAGTTTTATATATATATATATATATATATATTTTTTTTTTTTAATTTGATAACTCTCCTTACACAGGGCCAAATCTGAATTACTATTTGGTGCTTTTAAATGACTTTCCACTCTTCCTTTAAGACAGCTCATTTCTAAATGTTTTCAATGGAAAATTCCAGGGGTCTATACACACTTATCAGTGCTGTACATTTTTTATAGAAGAATGTGGAGAAGAAGGCTTTATGGTCTAAGGAAGAGCCCTTGGACTTAACATAAGCAAGATAATAATTTTTCAGCTGCGTAAGGCTTTGTCTAATCACATTTAAAATTGAACCTTCTTGGGGCACCGGGGTGGCTTAGTGGGTTAAGCCTCTGCCTTCAGCTCGGGTCATGATCTTGGGGTCCTGGGATCGAGTCCCACATCAGGCTCTCTGCTCCGCAGGGAGTCTGTTTCCTCCTCTCTCTCTCTCTGCTTGTCTCTCTGTCCACTTGTGATCTCTCTCTGTCAAATGAATAAAATCTTTAAAAAAATAAATAAAATAAAATTCAACCTTCTTTTGCCCTCCTCACAACTTAACAAATGAAGTATATTTATCTTTGGCTTGAAATGAGGAAACTGAGATCCAAGGCATCCTTGTAGTATAATGGAGAAAACAAAACAAACCAAAACAAAACCAAAAAACCACCGGGCTTAGGGACAAAATCTCTGACCTCTTTCCCCTTCAACTCTCTAAGTGTGTGTCCCTCACATAGAAATGAAAGAGAGAACTCTTAACCATCTAACTTCACTGAGCTGTTGTAAGATTAAGTAAGATATATATAAACATGCTCTGGAAACTGAATAAAACACTTCATTTTAAAAAAGAAAAAAAGAGAAAAAAGGCAAGTGATTTGCTTATATTAAGTAACTCTTGGATAACAAGTGTGGTTCACCTGCCTTCCAGCTTGTCTTCATCCCATTAGCCAAAGCAAGTGGTGGTGAAAATGAAAATAATTTGCTATGGGAGTTTGTGCCTTCAGCCATCAAACGTTTTCGGCTTAGCTAGGATGAATTTTGTACCAGAGGGCCTGTGATCCACAACTGCATTGCTCTCATCTATGACAAAAAGCTTTACACTGACTGTATCAAAAAGCTTTACACTGACTGTATCAAATACCATCAGTTAGAGATTTTGTTTTATAGTATGGCTGCAAAAACCCAGAGTGTCAACAGTGCTCCAGATGTCACTCAATCTATGTATTTTTTAATAAATTGCAGATTTATTCTACTGAATAATACAATTGATAAAATCACCATATCTTTTGACTTCAATGAATTGTTTGTGTGATGGTGGTGTTCTTCATTACATGCCTGAATGCACTCATTAAGCTCACAGTGAACAATAAGCATAAAAAAGCACAAAGACAATGTGCCTGAACCAGCAGGAAGCCCACATATCAACCAGCACAGGATCTGGCAGGTCTGCTCTTTGAGGAGAATGTTCCAAGCACTGTATTTAAATTTCATATTCAAGAGGTGATTTAGCCTTTGGCTTTCCAGTGAGGAATGAGAACTGCATATCCCTGATTATAAACATACCTGAGAGAAGTTTGTTAAACTGAGAATTTATCTATTTTTCAAGGTATTGACACTTTTTGCCCGTATTGTTTAAAAACCTAAGCTCATTTTCAAACTCATTTTCCCTCAGGTTGTATATACCCTTGCCTTCAAACAGCACTATGTTCTAGGGAACTTCTGATGCTTTTTCTTTCTTTCTTTCTCCTTAGCAAAGGAGATGCCCAACTAGCCTGATGAGGACTCTGTACAAGGCTATGTAGGTTCATTCCTATTGGAAAAATAGTGTCTGTGCCAGAATCGGCTGATGTTAACGGTTCAAACAAGGATTCCCAAGGTTAAAACAAAATACATTCATTAATTCATTTACCAAATATGTACTGAACACTGGACATTCTGGGTTTTGGGGATAAAAGTGACTAGAATAGATAAATTTCCTGTTCCCATGATCCTCACATTGGTGGAGGCAGGAGAGGAGAGACAAATAATAAACACAATATTAACCATAATATCTTTATAATATCTTATATTATGATATCTTATGTATACTATACTAAAACATTAAAAGGTGCTAGAAAGATGACAAAGATGTGGTAAGAGAGCAAAGTGGTAAATAGAGTTGGAAATATTATCTTATATGAAATGCTCTGGTCATCATTAATAATGTTCCCCAGTACTCCTAATGCTTATCTTCTAGGAACACTGGAGGGTTATAGTTTCTCACATTTTAAAACTTGGGGGTGACATGTGATTTACTTTGGCCAATGAAATATGAATAGAAATGACATGTCATTGTCAGCCTAGAGAATTTAGGAGCTATCATACAATTCTCTAAAGTGTTTCCTCCTGCTGTGGCAAAGCTTCAAGATTCATGCTAAAATAGTACCAACTTCTAGTTTCTAGTCTGGCATGTAAAAATCTTGGAAGTCATCATTTCTGTGCACACAACAAGAAAAGAGCTAAACAAACTCAAAATCGACACTCTTCTTAGATTTGACTGAGCATTGAAGTCACAAGGCAAAGAATGAGAGAGACAGAGAGGTGTATATTGAGAATTGCAACTTACTGGAGCAGAAACCCACAAGTAGAAACTCCATCAGAACCAGTATCAAGGCAGGAAAACTTAAATGGTAATTGGTGGACTTGCTGAAATATTAGTATGGACAAATTTGAGAGTTAGAAAAACACCAGCTCAGTCTTGGGAGAACTCCTGCACTTTAGTGAGCTACTTATATTGAAAAATCAGAGAAAAATTCCCTAGTGCTCTCCAAAGTGAGGAAGAAAAAGGAACCATTATGAAATATGTCCAGAGTAACCTGTTTTTATTAACAAAGCATGCCTCAAAGGGATCTATTTTACCAGAGCCTAATCAACTTAAGCTTTACCAGAATCCAACTGATCTGGAAGAAGGAAAATACCCAACTTCATCTCCCTCTGGTTTTCCCATGTCAATTAAATAACGGGGTGAAAGACTGAGAAGCAGTTGTGAAGATCACAGCCGAGGGGCACAGCACAGGCTCATTAAATGATTGAAACCAAAGTATAGAACTATAGAATGCTTTCCTTCCTCCCACATCTTACCACAACATCAAGAGGGCTCCTGTATAATGTAAGTGGGTAACATAAAAAGAACTGCATGCCTCAGAACTCATTTAGGAAGTTTCTAGGGAAACCCAAAGATAAAAGGGGGAACATAAACAAGGACACCAAGGAGGAAATTTTAGCCTCTGTTACCAATAGCTACAGCAAACAATAATCACCACCTAACAACTAACCAGATAAACATAAAACCTCACAATAAATAGAAGTCTATTACAGGCATACTAAAAGACAAAAACACAGTTTGAAGAGATAGAGCAAGCATCGGAACAGATATAGACATACAGAGATGTGGGAATCTTAGACTAGAATTTAAAGCAACTATAATCAATATCCTAAGAGTTATACTGGGGAAAATGTACAACATGCAAGAAAGGATGGGTTATATAAGGAGAGATAAAAAGTCTAAGAAAGAATCAAAAGCAAATGCTAGAATTCCAAACTAACAGAGTAAAAAATGACTTTGATATGCTCATCAACGGACTGGATATAGCCAAGGAAAGAATCAGTAAACATGAGTAAAAGTCAATAGAATCTTCCAAAACTAAAACATAAAGAGTATAAGTTATAGAAAAGACAGAATCTCCAAAAACTGTGGAACAATTAAAAAGTAAGGCATGTTCATAATAGGAATACCAGAAGGAGAAGGAAGAAACAGAATAAATATTTCAAGCAATAATGACTGAGAATTTTCCAAAATTAATAATAAACACCAAACCAAAGATCAAGAAATCTCAGAGAATACCAAGCAGAATGAATATATCGATAAAAAATTAGCACATATGCCTATTCTATTCAAACTGTAGAAAATCCAAGACAAAGAAAACAATCTTGAAAGAAGCCAAAGAATAAAGCAGTTTACCTATAGAGGAGTAGGAATAAGAATTATGTCAGACTTCTTTAGAAACCATGCAAAAACACAGTGAAATGAAATATTTAGAATGCTCAAAAAAAAAAAAAAAAAAAACAAGCATCAACCTAGATCCAACTTGTATCTGCCAAAATATTCCTTCATAAGTGAAGGAGAAATAAGACTTTCTTAGATAAACAAAAACTGCAAACATTTGTTACCTGCTCTCCAACAAATGTAAAATAGAAATTCTTCAGAAAGAAGAAAAATGATAGATCAGAAACTCAAATTTACATAAAGAAAGAAAAAGATTAGAGAAGGAATAAATAAAGGTAAAATAATATCTTTTATTTTTCTTACTTTTTTTAAAAGATTTTATTTATTCATTTTGAGAGAGAGAAGCAGAAAAAGCACAAGTAGGGGAAGAGGCAGAGGGAGAAGGAGAAGCAGACTCCCCCTGAACAGGGAGCCTGACATGGTGCTTGATCCTAGAACCTGGAGATCATGACCCAAGCTGAAGGCAGATGTCCAACCATCTGAAGCACCCAGGTGCCCTTATTTTTCTTATTCTTAATTTATCTGATTACAGTTTTTTCAAAATAATAATAGTAACAATGTATTTGGTAATATAGCTTATGTATAAGTGAAATGAATGACAGTAATTTTTCTGAAGATTTTATTTATTTATTTGAGAGAGAGAGAGAGACAGAAAGAGTGTGAGAGAGAACATGAGCAAGGTGAGGAGCAGAGGGAGAAGCAGACTCCCTACTGAGCAGGGAGCCCAATGCAGGGCTCTGTCCCAGGACCCTGGGATCATGACCGGAGATAAAGGCAGATGCCTAACCGACTAAGCCACCCAGGAGCCCCAAATGACAGCAATTTTATAAGATATGGGAGGGAGGACTTGAAAATACTCTATTATAAGGTACCTGTACTTGAAGTGATATACTGTTATTTGAAAGTGGATTTGTTTTAGTTGTAAATGTATACTGAAAACTCAAGCACTAAAAAAAGTTAAAAATGATCCAATTAATATGCTAAAAGAGGATCACACATTAAAACCAAGAAGGAAGAAAAAGAAACAACAACAAAAACAAAACACAAAAACAAACAAAAACAAAGAAGCAAAAAACAAAAAACAAAAACAAAACAAAACAAAAAAACCACAAAAAACAAGGATAGTGAATGGAAAACAGTAACAAATATGGGAGATATTGATCCAACTATATCAACAATCACCAGCCATCAATGCCCTAAATATACCAATTAAAAAAGAAACTGGCATATCAGATAAAAAACAAAAACCCATAAGATCCAACTACATATTATCTACAAGAAACCCACTTTAAATACAATAACACAAACGTATTAAAAGTAACATGAAGGGGGGGAAGTAAAGGGATAGTATAATATATAAACTATGCTAATACTATTCAAAAGAAAGCTGAAATAGTGGCATCAGGAAATGTTGGAATTTCCATCTGCCTGGGTCCCTCATGCCTCCAATGAGCAGAACTCTCTTCCTTATCCAAACTAGACATAGAGGGAAATGAAACCACACTTCTAAGTCAGTGAGATTTGGGGACTGTTTGCTGGCACAGCAAAACCTAGCCTGCTCTGACTAATCTAGGTAACCAGGGAGGAGCTGATAGGAACCTGAATGATGCATGATAGGTGGTCTTTGGATATGCTGGGGAAAGAAGATCCAGGAAGGAGAACCAATAAGAACAGAGGCCAAACAGGCTGGAGAGTTCTGGGAACTCTAAAGAGAACAATGTGGTGGCCGTAAAGTAAAGAAGGGATAGCATGGAAGATGATAATACAGAAACTCAGGGCCAAATACCAGAATAAAATCCAAAATCCTTACTCAAGTCATTTTATATTTTCTTCAGTGAGAGATGGAAAGTTTATTAGCTTCCTACATAACACTAAAAACTTAAAACAACACAAATTCAGTATCTTACAGTTTTTTGGGGTTAGTAGTCTGGACATCCCGTAGCTGGCTTCTCAGTTCAGTCTTCTCATGCTGAAAGTAAGGTACTGCCAGGGGCTATGAACTCATCTAAGGTTTAGGATCCTCTTCCCATCTCATTCAGGGTGTTGACAAAATTCACCTCCCTGTGGTTGTAACATTGAGGTGTATAATTTCTTGCTGCATCACAGCAACTAGATCTTAGCCATAGATCTTGGCCAAATGCACACTCCTCCCACCACCCCCCAACTCACAACATGGCTGTTTTCTTTAAGCACAGTAGGAAGGCATGTTGCTGACATCAAATCTGTCTGACCTCTGAGAAGACTTAGACCCCTCAAAAGGGCTCATACAATTTGGTCAAGCCTAGGTAGGGTTAATTAACTCTATTATTATTCTTTCAAATAATCACACAGAGTATGTACATGAAGGGGTGGGAATCTCAGGGGCCATGTAAGATTTCTGTCTACCACAGGGAACTATCCCATGATTTAGAGCAGCAGAGGGATACAATCTGGTTTATGTTTAAAATGAATCACACTGCATACTGGGTAAGGAATATTCTGTGATAGGACATGGGCAGAAGCAGGGAGACCAGCAGAAAGGCAATTAAAATTTTAAAGCGAAGAGATGATGGTAGCTGGAGTCAGGAAATAGCAAATGAGATGATAATATGAGTTAAAACTAAATATTATTTGGATTATCATTTCTAGTATATACCCACCAAATAACCAGCTAGTCCAATAATAAATGCTCTAATTTTAGTACTGTGTTAAATAAGCAACAATATTTTCAAGTATAATTATTTTAATGTTAAAATTTTATCAGCCATTCTTTGCTTATTGGGCTATGACGTGTCTATCTAAAAAGTAAAAACTGAGGGGCCACAACGTAGACATTGTGCGTCCCCATGTACCTGGCTCATTTTGACAAGTAACTCAATACATACCGGCAGTTACACAAAATCAGTTCTCCTTTTTCCTTTACAGCAGGAATCATAGAAACATTTTTGAACTTTTTAATAGCAGACATTGACAGAGGATATTGTCAAGTCCTGGTTTCAAAGAAAATCAAATAAAAGTGTGATATTACTAATTATTCAAATGAAAAATCTCTCCCCCACAAAGGCTTCCTCCTTCCATGAAAATACAATGGAAGTAGAAAGACTTGGAAGTGTGATGCCTCTCAGTAGAGTAAATAATCTGATAATCCTTAAAGAATCTGTTCACTTAGCTCATAATTGCCCAAATATTTGACAATTCATTTTTTTAACCTTATATCTATTAAAATTCCACATATTATGGGAAATACTTTCAAATTATTTGGTTCCATTATGTTTCTTCCAGGCATTTTTTATTATATGTGTCATGTTTTAGTTACTTACTTAGGTAATGTAGATAGTTTGGCTAGAACTAAAAACAGCTAGAAAGTTTTCTGGAATTGAAGAATTTGTTTAATTTTGAAGTTCTGCAAGCAAACTTAGCTCTCCAAGAAGGAGAGAATTGAGTCCAGTAAAGCTAGAAACACACACAAATATGTCAGCCCAGAATGTAAGAAAGATTTCCAATGGGAAAATGCTCTCATAACTGGGAACTAGCCTTCTTTTTTTGACAGCTAACTACTGTACTTAAAACATTCTCTTTAGGATAACTGGAATAATTAGGGCTATTGCATCCTTCTAATGGAGAAATGGGTCATGGAGAGATAAAGATGGAGAGTAAGCAGGCTGAATGGTCCTAACTAATTAAAACCTGTCATCCAATTAAATACTTTCCCAGCAATACACGGGTCTCAGGCTAGTTTTCTGATAGGGAAATGGTGGTCCAAAGCATTAGTCACATGACGAAATGTCTTGCTATATTCAGTCATAATTTTTTTTATGCAAAAAGGACCCTAATTTTTTCTATATGCAAATTAAATAGAATACTTATTCTAATATACAGGTTACCTCTTAAAAATATGTTATTCCTTTTTCTTGTTGAATATCTTGATGACCTTTGTAAACGTAAGTACTGAATTATAAATCTAGCATCAATTATCCATTTTTCCAGGCTTTTTCCTTTCTGTTATTATAGGAATTACTTTGTCCTCATTCTTCTATCCTAAGACAATACCATACAGTTTGAATTTTTAAACTTCTAAGTCCTGAAAATAACTGTGCTTCAATTTTAGCTTGTCTCACTGTGACAGCCAAATCAAGTTAAAAATGCATGTACATATAAGTAGTTCTGACATCAAGGTATCATTTGGCTATTAAACATTCATAGCAGTGTGCTTTTCTAAGCATTGCCTGTTTATCCATATACAAGACACCAAGATTCAAACTCTGCTGAAAATAAACATTTTGAAATAATTAATTATCTGCTACTGGCTTCATTCCCACTATAACCTTCATTTCCCCCAAGGTTAATATGGGCTGGTCCCAAGTGCAGGGCCAGGTAATGTTCCTCGCACTCTTGTAGAACCATCCTGCCAACTTCACTTAATTATATGGTGTTCTAAGTCCAGTTTAGCTTGCCCAAGTGCTGGCTAAGTTTTCTTTGCTGCAAAGGGCACTAGCTACAAAGCTCTATCAAAATGTATGCACAGGAACTAAAGCTTTTTTCCAAATTTCCAAAGCAACTACTCCTTTTTTATGGCTAAAAGAGAGGCTACAGTGTCAGTTCCACAGAATTTCCCATTTAAGAAACTAAAATTGAGGCTTTAAACCTCCACTTTCTTGAGGGACTCGCTCTGCAACCAGCCTGCTCCCATGGGTGCTGTGCTGCCTAAAGTTGAATTGGGCGTACCTGTTTGTATGTGTGCAAGAGGAAGAAGGTCCTCAGTGCTGTGGAATGCTATCATTCTTGACTTTCCAGGAAAATGGACCTGTTCTCTGGCTCCATCACAATCACACTCACGTAAAATTCTAAAATGTCGCCACTTAACAGAGAAAGAGCTTATTATATGCCTCTCTGTTTTTCTCTTCTCTAGCAACTAGAAAGGTGCAGAAGAAACGTTTTGTTTATATCAAAATCCAAATGTGCCTCATTTATTTCTGTAGCTGTGACTTAAAATTTCCATTAGTATCGGTGATAAAATTCTACTAGGTACATTGCATAAGCCCACATCTTAGTATGTGTCTCCGTCTATGCTGTCTTTTATTTTCTTTATTCTACAAGTTAACATCCTTCCTTCCAAGAAAGGAAAACCAAGCAAAACTTAGCATAACACCTTTAGTGTAAGTCTACTCATATGGGGTGTTGCTATACAGTCTTCTCCTATGTGAACAAAGATATTTATCTGTTTCAGAATCTATTTCAGATTCTTTATCTGTTATTTGGCTACATAGGCAAGGACCCTTGTTATTCATTTACCCAAATTGTCTGCTTTTGTAGATAAGAATACTGATTAGTTAAGTGATTGACCTAAAATCCCACGATAGAGTAAGGACAAATCAAGAATGAAAAGCAATTTCCCTTACTACAGTTTATATAATATTTGTATTGCCAACCAATCCTGCTTTCAAGAGTTATTGAAGTACCTACTTTGGGAGCCAGTAAAGAATCAAAAATGGAAAATTAGCACATTAATTTAGAAAAGTGGTCATAGTAATTTAGTTATTATTTTGGTGATGAATAACATAAAAAGTTATATTAAAATGCATATACTATACATATAATTTATGTCATTGCTTTGCAATGTTTTAACTTTCTGGCCCTTTAGGAGAGGAAGTCCCTTACACAAGGAGATGATGTGGCCTTTCTGAAAGCTGAGGCACTTAGCACAAACTCTCTTTCAGACCTAAGATGATTCTCCGGCAATACGAAATTGAACTTCCATGACTGACTGCATGGTGGTTTTGTAACAGTTCACTAAGCAGCACCACAGGTAATAAAGATGGAACCAGTGGTCAAATCACAAGTGACAAAAAGATGCTGAATCATTTTAAAACAAATTTGTGGTGTTTTTAAGACTTTTCCAGTCACAGCGCTTGGTTTAATTTCCTGAATTCAAACACATCATGCTGACAATTTCTCAAACCTTGCTCAAGTAGTAAATAATCTTATTGAACAATAAATATTTTGTTTTCTGTATTTGATGTTCTTGTTTAATGAAGCGTGACATATTATCCAGGTGGTGTCAAGTCTGTGAAATACAAGGTGATATTTCTCTATTTAGTGGCAAGAGATGGGGCATTAGTGTGATTGTTTATTTGCAACTTTTTTTTTTAATCTAAATAAGATTACTTGCTTGCTTACTCAGGGGTGGTAAGATTGTTTTAAAAACATTCTGATTGTGACTATGTACAACAAAAATTGACCTTCAATAAGGCAATTAAACTAGCTCTGTTCAGAAAAGACATTAACAGGAGCCCCGTTGTGGTAGCTCAGGAAAAATGCCATCAGTTATTCCCACTTCATTCTAGCTACAGTTTTTGCAAGGTAAGTGTGCTGTACCCTCCTCCCATAAATGGACTATTACCATGTGACTTGCTTTGGCCAATGTATTGCAAATAGAGGCTTGAAATGGACTTACAGATTTGGGCTTGTCCTCTTGTCCTCTTTTCAATGATAAATTTGCATCAACTAGACTAATGGTCCCAGAAGGAGTATTAAAGTTATGTGAAACAGAGCCAATTCACAGATGCATATAAGTAAACTACTGATCTGCAGACCATAAAGCAGGAACACACAAGCACATGAGTAAGCCCAGATAAGTTCAGCAGAAAGCTTAGCCTATTCCTGCTGATTCCAGAAAGATAAACATTAAACGTTCATTGTATGTCACTGAAGTTTTGTGGATACTCACTACACAGCATAATTGTGGTAATAGTTGAATGATCCATCTGTGGATCTGTTTGTCCCTCCACATCCTTTGACAATGCATATCCTAGGTCCCACAATCAGACATCTTGCAGTCAAACAAGAAAGAAGTGTTATTGAGTAGTGGTCATGTTTCCAGCACTGGGAAGACACACAAGAAAAACAAAGCATGGTCCATGTCCTTAAGAAATGTATAGTCTCAGGGAGCCTGGGTGGCTCAGTCAGTTACACATCCACCTGCAGCTCAGGTCATGATCCCGGGGTCCTGGGATTGAGCCCCACATCAGGCTCTAAGCAGAGAGCCTGCTTTTCCCTCTCCCTCTGCCTGCCACTCTGCCTACTTGTGCACTTTCTCTCTCTCTGTCAAATAAGTAAAAATATTCAAAAAAATTTTTAAAAAGTACAGTCTCATGGATAAAGAAAATGCACATACTCCAAGAGATCATTCACATATCAGTGTATCTTAACTAGGGGCTTATATCCATCTTACTAATCAAAATGTGCATGTTTTTGGTGCCAGCAAGGACTTACTGAATCTAAAAACTCTGGGAGTTTGGCCCAGGAATATATACTTTAGAAAAGCCTTCCAGGGAATTCCAGTGCTCTACCCTGAATAAGAACCAATGGTAAGGGTTAAATAAAAACACACAGTGTATTTGTGCATGAGTGCAACAGAGTATAAGAGAAAGAAAGACAAAGTCAGCAGAAGCAGCAGTTGTCACAAAAGTCTTAAGAGGCAGAACCTGAATGAGATCTCAATCACAGGATTTAGGTAAATAGAAAGAGGGGTGGAAATTCAAGCAGAGAGAACATCGTAGCTCTAGAATGAAGATGGGAATTAATATGCATGGATAGAAGAGATGTTTATTTATTCACCAAGAACTTCTTCAGCATTTTCCATGTGGCAAGCACTAGTCTGAGTTCTTCACAAATATTAACATCACGGCAACACTATGAGGTAGGCACTGATGTCATTCTCACTTCATCATAGTACAAGCTGACCAGAATGGAAGAATTCCTATACTCTCTTGGGAGTGGGATCACTATTTGACAGAAAAATACTAAATGTCTAGAATAATTTTTCTTTGCAAGGAAGCCTATAGAAAAATAAATCATTGTCCACTAACTTGAAACTATATAGCTAAAACTAGCTACAGTTTTTGCAAGGTAAGTGTGCTGTACCCTCCTCCCATAAATGGGCTATTACCATGTGACTTGCTTTGGCCAATGTATTGCAAATAGAGGCTTGGGTAGCCTCTATAATAAATAAATTTTGTTTATTTTGATCTGCAGAAAAATAAATCATTGTCCACTAACTTGAAACTATACATAAAAATAAGAAAATTATATATCATTACATATCAATATAATAATAATAATGGTGATTAAACAAAAGCACCATGATTATTATAATTCATTTTCTAGAGTATATATAGGTTGCAAAAAGGAAGATGGAAAGAAGGTAAAAAAAAAAAAAAAGCATCACATTGAATTTGATGGTATTCACCCAAAGTTCAATTTTAATCATTTAAATTTTACCAAAACTCTGTATGTCACTAATACTTTGTAGGATATGTCTTTTCTTGTTAAAGTGATAAAAGGTGGTTTTTTTTTTCTTATAAACAAGCTCTGAGGATCATTCTAAGCATCTGCTTTTCATCCTGGAAATCTCTAGACATGAACACCTACTTATTGTTCTGTTATATCATATAAAGAAGGTTGCAAATCCAGGCAGCTTTTATATATATTTCTCTATTTCCCAGTGTACCTTCCAAGTCCTTTAAGTCCAACTAATTGATTTCTATCTGAAAATAAATGTATAATAATGACATAGTTATAAACTTAGTAGATATAAATTTATAGTGCTAGAATGGTGATCTATAAAGAACTATCAGATTCTAAGCAGAATTGTATGTGTGCTAATTCAACCAGATACCTCTTTAACTTTTCCCTGAACATTTTTAGGGGGGAAAAAAAAGTCAACACAAGTTCTCCGAGTAATCCAGTCTCTGAGTTTTACATTGACCTAACAAAATGCTATGGTAAAGAGTAGGTGAATAAAGCTTGCCGTTTACCTCTTGATAACTGGATACTTCAAGATTTTTTTTTTTATACTTAAAGATTTTTGAAAGCCAATCAAAGTGTACAAAACTAATTTTTTTTAAAGATTTTATTTATTTATTTGACACACAGAGAGAGAGATCACGAGTAGGCAGAGAAGCAGGCAGAGAGAGAGGGGGAAGCAGTCTCCCTGCTGAGCAGAGAGCCTGATGCAGGGCTAGATCCCAAGATTCTGAGATCATGACCTGAGCCGAAGGCAGAGGCTTAACCCACTGAGCTACCCAGGCGCCCCCAAAGCTAATTTTTAAATTAGCACTAACTTTATTCTCTCTGACAGAAAATGCAAATATAAATAAAAGACTATTGGTATCGATTGATGGACTCAAATCTCCTTTGGCTTGTTTGCTTACAAATCCCTTCTTCACCCCTTCTTCTGGGCTGTGTCACAGGGAGACTGAACCTGCAGACTGTGTTCCTAGACCTGTGTGTGCTGGCTTCTGATCTGGTCAAAAGGAGATACTGGCAGCAGACTCGGGGTGAAGGCATGGTAGAAGGAAAGGAGAGATAGGATATTTTACTCTTCCAAAGTAGTAATTCCGGTGGAATGCATTGCTGCAGCTTCTATCAGATAGGTACGCTAGATGGCCTTGGCATGTAAGGGCTGGTAGACTACCTCCTCTCCATTCATCGTATCCTTTTAAACCTAGGTAGTAGCTGTTTCCTGCTTCTGTGAATTTTGGGGTTTTCTCCTTTCTCTGTTGGTCTTTTTAGCTCTTCTGTCACCTATGTTACTAATTATCTGTAGTAAATGCCCTCTATTTGAAACACTTCAAGTGATATCTGCTTCCTGACTACACTCTATTACGAACAAGTAATCTGTTCTAAAAAAGGATTTGAGAGAGCATACAATAAAGGATCACCAGACCCCCAACAAAAAAAAAAAAAAAAAAAGAAAAAAAAATGAAATCTATCTAAACCAAGAGGTAAATATGATGGTTAAATAGAGAGACAGAAGGTTTGAAATGTATTAATTAAAATGTTTTCTGTTTGCCATGGGATTTTTCTCTCAGCCCTTTTTAACACCATGAACAAACAAAACCAACAAAACAAAAAGGCAATCTACTGAAAGGGAGAAAATATTTGCAAATGATATATCTGATAAGGGGTTAATATGCAAAATACAAGAAGAACTTAATAAACACACACAAACAAATCCAATTAAAAAATGGGCAGAGGAACTGAATAGACATTTTTCCAAAGAAGATATAAAGCTGGACAACAGACACATGAAAATATGTTCAATATCATTAATCATTGGGGAAGTACAAATCAAAGCCACAGTGAAATATCACCTTACACTTGTCAAAATGGCTAGAATCGTAAAGACAAGAAAAAACAGTGTTGGTAAGGATGTAGAGAAAAAAAGGAACCCTAGTACACTGATGGTAGGAATAGGAATTGGCCCACCACTGTGGAAAATAGTGTGGAGTCTCCTCCAAAAATTAAAAATAGAATTACTATATTATTCAGTAGTTCTACTACTGGGTATTTACCCAAAATAAACAAAAACAAATTTGAAAAGATATTTGCACCCCTATGTTTACTACAGCATTATTTATAATAGCCAAGGTATGGAGGAAACCCAAGTGCCTGTCCTGAATGGATAAAGATACATATAATCACATATGTAAACATATATACCTTAGAATATTAGTCACAAAAAAAGGATGAGATCTTGTCATTTGCAACAACATGGATGGATCTAGAAAGGATAAAGCTAAATGAAATGAGTCAGTCAAAGAAAGTGAAATACCATATGATTTCACTCATATGTGCAGTTTGAGAAACAAAACATATGAATAAATAAAGAAAAAAGAGACAAAAAACCAGACTCTTAACTACAGAGAACAAACTGATGGTTACCAGAGGGTAGGTAGGTGGGGGATGGGGGAAATAGAAGAGGATTAAAAGTATATTTATCATGAAAAGTATCGAATAAGGTATAGAATATTTGAATCATTCTATTGTACACTGGAAACTAATATAACATTGTATGTTCATTATACTTCAATTAAAAAAGAAGAAAAGATGTTTTCTCTTTGCAATGGGAATTTTTCTCTCAGACATTTACCTGTTGAGTCTGAATATTGAATATTTCCTGAAAACTGTTGAAATAAATTTTTCAGAATAATGTGAAATGAAAGCATATTGGTGGAGGTAGGGTTAAAGTGCAGCCAGAAAAGCAGATTTCCTAGTACTAGTATTCTAGCTCTGCCTGGGCCAAAGTCTATCACACATGCTTCTACTGTAAACATAGCACAAATACTAGTCACATATTCAAACCCCTCCCATGGGCACACTCAGGTTTAAAAGCAATTCCATTTCTTTCCCTTCCTTTCAAGAAAGTATATCAAAATGTATAATGCATAATAATTAAACTGTTATAAGGCTAACCTTGAATTTTTTCTAATTTATCTTAAAAATTCAACCATTCACATGGAGGCTTAAGTGGGTAGGAGAAGAATAAATGAAACAAGATGGGATTGGGAGGGAGACAAACCATAAGTGACTCTTAATCTCACAAAACAAACTGAGGGTTGCTGGGGGGAGGGGGTTTGGGAGAAGAGGGTGGGATTATGGACATTGGGGAGGGTATGTGCTTTGGTGAGTGCTGTGAAGTGTGTAAACCTGGTGATTCACAGACCTGTACCCCTGGGGATAAAAATATATGTTTATAAAAAATAAAAATTAAAAAAAAAAATTCAACCATTCATAACTTTTAATATTTTATTTTTGTAATATAATTCGTTGCAACAGAGCTAACAACTAATTGATGACTCCTTACCCCTTGGAGAATTTCTGGTGTGCGCTAATTGCGGAACCATATAACTGTCAGAGTTTGTTACCTCACTTTGAACACATGGGCATAATCTGTATGTCTTCTAAACATTACACATGACTAGTAAGTTCCAGGTTTATTGGTAAGATTATCCATAATTGGCGGGTTCAAAACCACTGCTTGTATGTCCTTAAAAGGGACAAAGTAAATTTAAAAACAGCAGACTGATATACCTTTGTATAATGATGTATATCTAGTATATGCTAAATTCCACAAGGCCAAGAAAGAACTTCAATTAATACTGTAATAGATTAGCTTAGGTATTAGAACAAATAAAGTTACTGCTACAAATTAACTCTTTCATAAGTAACATTATTTCAGGACCCAACATTAAACAAAGTCTGTCACCTGTCTAAAAAAATGTTAATGTTATCATCACAAGTAAATCAGAAACACAGAATGTGCATGGATTTAAATGAGCACATGCCAACCAACAAAAAATATCCTAATTGCATGGCCTGTTGAGGGTTATCCATAAGTTTTATTTTTGTAATATAAAGTATAGCATTAAAGTGAAAATTTCCCATTATTTGGCATTACTTCATCTAGGCGAAAAGTTCCATGAAAATGGAAGAATGTTTATGTTGCTCATTTTGTCTCAGAAATATCTTGTGTCTGGACCAACAAATATTTGTTCAAGGAATGAATACTATCCTCATTCCAATTTGAATGTCTCAGGTATTTGATGTTTATGATAAATTGCTGATTTCTTAATAATATAATTTTTAATTACAAAAATGAATTAAAATCAAGTCCAGTCGCATCAGAGATCATTAAGAAGGTTGAATACACAAACCTCACTCACTACTGGAATGATTTTTCCCACCATCCAGTGTATATAATAGGGATGATTAGACTTTCCAATTGTAGAGGAGAGTATTTTCCATTTTCTTGATCTCAGGATATAGATCTTTTCAGACTCCTTCTCAAGATTTTATTCCTTGAGATAACAATGAAGAGCTTACAGATGCCAATATTATACAAATAAGTGTAACAATTTCCATGGGGGGGGAGGACATCCCTTTTGGCAAATTATAATAGATTCTATGTGTTTTGGTTAACCAGACTTTCCTGGAAATGATCATCAGACATAACAGAAAACTTGTCCCTGCCAGTTTCATCCCTTTCCAGGAATAAACTCAAATGTAACCCTTAACCAAAGGCTCCCCAGTGACATCCCCTCACAATTAATTTAATTCTCTTCCCATAAAAAACTGAAGAAATATCAGTCCCATAACATCTAAGAGACTGAACACATTACCAGAATTGTTAAAATTTAACAGTTGTTGAAACATGGCCAAATCCTAAACTTTTATACTTTTTCCTTCCATCCTCATAGTCACCTAACTCTTACTCAAATATTCGGTAGAAAACTACAACTAAATAGCTCTCTAGTTTTTCTTACAAATTGTTCTAAATAGGGCACCTGGGTGGCTCAGTGGGTTAAAGCCTCTGCCTTTGGCTCGGGTCATGATCCCAGGGTCTTGGGATACAGTCCTGGATTGGGCTCTCTGCTCAGAGAGGAGCCTGCTTCCCTACCCCTCGCCCCTGCCTCTCTGCCTACTTGTGATCTCTGTCAAATAAATAAAATAAAATCTTAAAAAAAAAAAAAAAAAACCCAGGGGCGCCTGGGTGGCTCTGTGGGTTAAGCCTCTGCTTTCAGCTTGGGTCATGATCCCAGGGTCCTGGGATCGAGCCCCGTGTCAGGCTCTCTGCTCAGCGGGGAGCCTTCCCCCCCCTCTCTGCCTGCCTCTCTGCCTGCTTGTGATCTCTGTCTGTCAAATAAATAAATAAATAAAATCTTTAAAAAAAAAAAACCAAATTGTTCTAAATAAGCACCAATGTAACAGCTGCAATATATGTCTATGAAAACACTGTATGTAACAGACACCAATGGTCAGGGTTTCGAAGCATTACAGTATGTTAATAAATCCCAGCATTTGCATGCTATCCACCTTCCATCTGCAGCGAAAATGAAGCCTCTGGTTGCAAGTGAGTATATTAGAATAACTATCATTTGTGGCTCTGCCAGTAGTTCAATTGCCAATTCTATAACTGCTCTTCATCATCCTTCTTCTAGGATGAAAGAAACTAAGACAGTAAGCTGGATACATCCAGCTCAGTTCCCTCCAAGCACACCTCTCTTTCTATAATCAAACTCAACAGAAACAGGCTCTTGCTACTGAAACCTCAAGCACGAAGAGGCTGTTCCTCTTTAGAAAATAAGTAAGCAGACATCAAAGATTTATTAAGAAATTTGATTAAGAAACTTTTCCAGTCTTCCTACATAGCAGACACCTACTATTGGCATATGGTGTAGCTAGAATTGGGTATATAGACTTTTACTTTTGCCTTTGGATCATGTGTTAATTAATACACATCCCTCAAGTTGGACACTGTAATGAAAGATTAACAAAATAACAACCCTTGCAGGAATTTAGTCCTTGAATATGAAACTTCATTCAGATGTGTCAAAATATTTTTGTCATTCACCACTTAATTCAGGAGTGAGGTTTAAATTCCGTGTAGAATTGAGAAGTTAGTAATACCTAATCAATGACGATTTTACTCCAGTGAAATATCAAGGCAAAATGTTTCCTGCCCAAGGACAGTATTCCACATATTACCATAATGAAAACAGCATGTGTGGGGGGGGGAGAAGATCTTGTCGGGGGGGAATAACTGCTTTATTCCTTCAACCATTCATTTAGATTCCAAGATTGTCTCAGTGGGTAACCAAACTTCAAAACTGCAGAAGAATGCAAGTACTTAACATTGGATTTGTCTCTAGAGATAAGCTTCCAATCTAAGTCACTTGGATAAAAATACATTAAAAAGTTAAAATATATTAAAAAGTTAAAACTGTAAAATCATAAAGTGGAAAAGAAAAGCCCATCCAGAAAAGGAAGAATTTGCATAACTTATGTAATTTGTTCAAATATCACATTATTGCTCCAATTTCTACTTCGCTTTTCTGGGGCTAACTTTGCCTGCCAGATTCTCTTCGCTCACTCAACATGGCTGTCATCTTCACTGTCAAGGCTCATCTTCACTAACATAGCAAGCAGACCTTTGAAAATAAATTATACTATGTTTCTGAAAGCTATAAGGAGATTGAGGAATGGCACATTTCAGGGGACACTGTTGACAAAGGTATAAAAACTCCAACTTAATTACCAATTGTTCCTAAAAAGTATGCTCATGATTTCTCCCCCTAAATTCTTCATTTACCTGTTACAACTGACCATTCACCTTGTCTACAGGTCTAATATAAACTAGAAGATAAAGCAATTAAGAAAAAGAATCAGCCTCTAGTCCTAAGTAGCCTATCAGTGTCACACTAAAGTCCAGATGTTACCTCCAGAATTCTCAACATCCTCTGACTCACACAGGAACACTACCTTGATCTTACTTCAGGTGAATGGGGGTGTGAGGGTATGATTTGTAACAATGTCTGCAAAATTTCAAAATATTAAGTTTAAAAAATGCATTTTTAAAAATAAATCACTTTAGAAGCAAACTAGCTGTTTGAGGGTATACAAAGAAAATAAGTTGTTTAAATTCATTGTTTTTCAATCAGTTGTATTGCTATGTAGCCAGAGGTACAGTTTGTGCTTAAGAACCAGGCTCCAAACTCAGAAAGTCTTAACCCAAATTCTGTCTTTAACACTCACTAGCCATTTAACCTTGGGTTATTTCCCTCCCTCTAAGAAGCAGTTCTTTCATCTGTAATAAAAATCATAATAGCGCCTACCTTACAAAGTTGTTGCAGATGTAAATGAGATGACATATATAGTTTAGCTGTGTGAAGAACATAGTGAGCTATTATTATTTTTAATAATATATTGAGAATATATTTAATATATATTGAAAAATACATGTCTATAATGTAGGATGAGTGATTGAAACTGGGAATAATTTTTATACAGTTTATATATACCTTATGTACAGAAGTTATATATTTTATAAAATAAATACTTTGCTAAGTTTATTATTGTTTTCACCTAATTTTGTTTCTGTTTATTTAAAGGTGTTTTATTTTGCAATCATGAGATCTGTTATTCCATATGTCCTATGGTATTTACAGATTATGCTTGAATTGCTCAAAAACCAGTAATTGACTTGGGATAACTGAGATAAATGAGTCTTCAAATTTTTTTTCTCCACATTTACTATTTTATCTCATTTATTGGTTTTATTCAAGACAAACTGAAGTGACCAGTTTGATTCAATCCTAAACTATCTTTTGTACAGTAGTTGTACAATCAAACCATTTTTCCAAAAATTAAAGATTTGGGAGTAAGAATAAAAGATGTCACTGACAAAATGCTCAGCTCTCAATTTCAGTGTGACAATTTGATACTTAGTTATATAACTGGAGGACCACATCTGTAAGCTCTATTACTAAAAGGACCTGGTCTCACAGCATTTAGAAACCTCAGTATCCTAGGTATTAAACAAGCCACTATCTAGATGTCTTAACTTGAGTCAAACTATCAGAAATACTCAACGCTGTGAAAACTCACCCAAGAACATCCACATAATCATGTTATAGGTGACGCTTTTGATCACACAGTCCTTGATAAAGTCTGTGTCAAATGCCATTGTAAAATGTTTTTTTGCTGAATTGATCTGAAGCTAACCAACACTGTAGATTCAATAACATACTTCACAAACACAAGAATGTTCCATTGAACTCTTAGCAGGCATGATGGATATCCCTAAGATCTAAAGCATACTGACATTTCTCAGGCACTGAATCGGATGTTGTCAAATGAAGCAGCCTCAGCCAGCTGAATCTATTTGGTCCATGTAAAGATCTTCCTATATAGCATGTGAATACTGATTTTCCCCTTGGAAAACTCCTTAGAAATTTCAAAAGATTGAGAGGCTCAAGAGTCTTCCCTCTAGCCAATGCCTGGTTTCATCTGGTCAGCCAACCTTTTAATGACACAAGAGTGACCACCAATAAATCTCAGACTGTAATTATTCACCAGCACTCCTTAGGCCCTGGTTACTCCTTTCACATCATCAAACCCTTTGAAGTTTTGTGAGGGTCCATCTTTAATTTAGATGAAAGATTTCACTCTGTAGGTTTCTGAAATACACTCGGGAAAAGGATGAGTTCATTTATTCCTACAGCCATTCCTCACTCGCTTCTTTGTTCTGCAGGTGACATTTATTTTATTTTTTAAAAGATTTTTGTTTATTCATTTGAGGCAGAGAGATACACACACACAGAGAGAGAGAATATAAGCAGGAGGGGAGGGAGAGGGAGAGGCAAACACATGACCTAAACCGAAGGCAGACGCTTAACCACCTCAGCCACCCAGGAGCTCCACGCAGGTGACATTTAAACTACAGTATTTTGAACTCTAAGGTCAAGGGAAGGGAAGAAATACCATTTGCCTCTGTGGTCTATAATTCAGAATCTGACTATCTGAGTTCCCACAAATATGGAGTAGTAGGTCCTGGTGTCAGTCACAGCCAACAACAACAACAACAACAAAATCACTTGATCAAACTAAAAGTTCCCAAAGAATGAACCCAAAGCAAAATAGCTAGGCTATGAGAAAGAGGACTTCCTATAAAACAGAAAAGCAACCTTCAGACAATATCAATAGCATATCAATAAACAAGAGAGATGCTAAGATTGCAAATTAAGATGTAATCTTAATTTGTAAGATTGGTTGACGGTTAAATTAGAATCTTTCATTTCAGTATGTATAGTTTCCCAGTTTAAGACACTTTTCTGAACCTCAACCCTGTATCTAGAGAAGTTTTTCTAGTATCTTAACATTTGGGTCTCAGCTTAAACATCACCTATTTAATTAAATCTTCTCTATCCTTCCAAACTAGATTAAATCATGTGTTATATGTTGGCATAATATTCTTTACTTCTTCATAATGTTCATTGCAATTAAAATTAATTATTTTTGCAATTACTTGCTTAATTATTAGCCCTTCTGCTGGATTTAACATTGTAGTAGGTAGGACAATGTCTATTTTGTTTCCTGACATAGTGAATATGGCTGATATTTATTTATTGAGTTATCAGTATTTGAAAACTGAATATCAAAACTGACATATCTAAGGACCTATAATTTTAGACCAGATCAGACTTTACATTTCAATTGGTAAAGTCTCTATTCCAATGTGGAGATCCTCTCTCAAAGTATTTAACTGATAATCAACTGGTTGTTCCCTAAACAATTCCAACAAAGGGTCAATAAATAATCTGTAAGAATTTGTTATTTGTCAACCACTCATCATTTATTAGAAATTGTTCCATCAAGTGCTTCCTATAACTTGTGTGTGTCTATTGAGACTTAGAAACAATCCAGAATAAAATCCATTCCTTCTATACAAGAATACTCAAAGCAACTGATTTCTGTGCACTGATTTTGTATCCTGACACTTTACTGAATTTGGGTATGAGTTCTAGCAGTTTTGCACCCCAAACCATAAGATAATTAGGAATAAACCTAACCAAAGAGGCAAAGAATCTGTATGCAGAAAACTATAAAGTACTCAAGAAAGAAAATGAGGAAGACACAAAGAAATGGAAAAATGTTCTATGCTCATGGATTGGAAGAACAAATATTGTGAAAATGTCTTTGCTACCTAAAGCAATCTACATATTTAATGCAATCCCTATAAAATACCATCAATTTTTTTCAAAAAATGGAAAAAAGAATCCTAAAATTTATAAAGAACCAGAAAAGATCCCCAAATAGCCAGAGAAATGTTGAAAAAGAAAACCACAGTTGGTGGCATCACAATTCCAGACTTCAAGCTCTATTACAAAGCTATGGTAAAAAAAAAAATACAAATCAAACACACAGTGAGATACCACCTCACACCAGTCAGAATGGCTAAAATTAACAAGTCAGGAAATGACAGATGTTGGAGAGGATGCGAAGAAAGGGGAACCTACCTACACTGTTGGTGGAAATGTAAGGTGGTGCAGCCACTCTGGAAAAAAGCATGGAGTTTCCTCCAAAAGTTGAAAATAGAGCTACCCTATGACCCAGCAATCGCACTACTGGGTATTTACCCTAAAGATACAAATGCAGTGATCTGAAGGGGCATATGCACCCCAGTGTTTTAAGCAGCAATGTCCATAATAGCCACACTATGGAAAGACCCTAGATGTCCATGGACAGATGAATGGATAAGGATGTGGTGCGCATATATATCCACAATAGAATACTATGCAGCCATCAAAAAAAACCAGAAATCTTGCCGTTTGCAACAACGTGGATGGAACTAGAGGCTATTTTGCTAAGTGAAATAAGTCAATCAGAGAAAGAATTATCATATGATCTTGCTTGATATGAGGAATTTGAGAGGCAGGTTGGGGGGTTGTGAGGGGTAGGGAGGGAAAAAATGAAACAAGATGGGACTGGGAAGGAGACAAACCATAAGAGACTCTTAATCTCATGAAATAAACTGAGGCTTGCTGGGGGTTTGGGAAAGGAGGGATAGGGTGCCTGGCATGTGCCATGGTGAGTGCTATGAAATATGTAAGCCTGATGAATCACAGACCTGTACCCCTGGGGCAAATAATACATTATGTTAATTTAAAAAGAAAGAGAGAGAGAGAGAGAGAGAGAGAGAAAGAAAGAAAGAAAGAAAGAAAGAAAGAAAGAAAGAAAGAAAGAAAGAAAGAAAAAGAAAAGAAAGAAAAGAAAAGACTTAAAAAGGAGCCATAATGTGCACCAATAGGTCTTCGTTCCTATAGGCTTAAATCCTTGGTTCTTCTAAATATTCCTCATGTGAATACAATATGTTAATATTGATTTCTCCTCACAATTTGGTTTTAATTCTCCTGACAGTCATTGTTCATTTATTCAGCCTGTGTTCCAATGTAACCAAATCCCTTAACACTCCAAATGTGGTATGATCCAGACAAAGTACAGTATAACCATTATCTTCCTTGATCTGAACTCCATAATTTTATTGGCATAGCTAAGTTTGCATTGCTAGTAGTATCCTACCACCTCTATGAAAAATGGAATTCTACTGAGCTCAGCACCTGCTGAATAAAGCTATGATTTCTCCTGGAAATCTAAGGGTGACTTTTCTTTGCCATATGTTATCAGTACTATATTTAATTCCCATTTCTTTGGGAAAGATTATATGATATAGGGTACTTAGAAGTGTCCTAAAGTCTATTCCATAACAGACATTAAAAAATAGTTCTTTTTCCTCTTCCTTTCCTTTCGATTATTTTTATTTGTCTCAAGACTCCACCCAACAGAGCCAAGTCTTTTTGTGTTGCTTGATCACTTCCAGTGGTAGAATCCTGAGAATTGCTTTGGTCTGCAAAGGGTACCAATGAAGTTTTCATTTCAGTGGTGACATATTTTCTGGGCTTTTATTTAAAAACCCAGCTACAGAAGGACGCAATGCATCAAGTCTCTGAGTGTCAGTGTCTATGGCTCCTATAAGCAGGGGCAGCCTTGTTGAATCTCTCTCTGCCTTTCCATTTCCAGTAAGAAACCATGACATGAGCCTATTGCCATTTTTCACAAAGACCTTAGGGCTGTGAGTACAAAAAAGAAACTCTGCCACAATTTACTTTCTGTTTCTTATTAACTTATAAACTACACTATGTGAATTGCTGCAGAAAAATAATATCACCTTTCCTCTAAGTTGTAAAATGTCATGTTCTGATACTTGCAGGTACTCTTATACTTTCTTTTACTGGGTTCATTTGGCTTAATTTATTTATTTCTTTTCTTCCTTTCCATAAGAAAATGAACATGTAACAGTCTTATCTGTTTATTTATTACTATTATTTGTTCATTTATTTACACATAATACACATAATTTTAGAGACAAATACCTTTATAGGTAACAAAAGGAAAAAAAAAGCTATTTTCTGCTCCATTTCTCTGTATTCCAAAGTCCTGATCATCACAAGTAAACATTTTCATCTTTCTAAAGTTATTTCTTCTGCTACCTGCATTTTACTTGTTAATAAAATATTACATACCTATATCTTGATTTTTCAGTTTTTTTAGAATATCTAATCCTTCGAATAATACAAGAAGAGTATTTGAGACTTTTTACAAATGTCCACTTCTCTCTCTTTCCCTCTCTTACCTTATCACCATCTTCTCAATCTATGTCATAATTTTTATCAGATTAATATTTAATACATATATTATTATAACTATATTTATTAGAGCTCACCCAGATAGCATTCTTTAATTATGTTTCCTTCATTGCAAATATTTGGTTTTTCTGGGAGTTAGTAATTACATTTTTTTATTCCATTTACTTTGCTTTATAAGTAATCAACACTAGTTCATCCTCAACTTGTAAAACAGAACTTTAAAAATATGCTTAAACGTGGTCAAACACATCAGGTGAAGCTTTCAGTATCTACTAGAACATTGTCTCCTCTCCACCTTGGACTTGGCTGAGTAACTATTTTCCTGAGACTCTCTTGCACTATTATCTTGAAATTCTCTTCACCTTCCTTCTGTTTCACCTCTATATCTCAGATTCCATGTTTTATTCTTCCTTAGTTTACCCCACTTTGTTACTGGCACATTTTTCAGGTGGTTTCCTGAGAACGGTTTCATAGGAAGTAAATTTTTGAGACATTGCGTGTCTGAAAATATTTTTATTTCTGCCTTCACTCTTGATTGATAGTTTAGCTGAGTATAGTATTATAAGTTGAAAATCATCTTCCCTCAGGACTCTTATACAATACTCTACTGTTTTCTTTCACTGTTTTATTAAAAAGCGAAAAGGAGGTTGATACTTGAACTATATGTATGATTTCATAATTTTTTACACTTTGTTCTGTTCTCTCATTTGGAACTCATATTATTCACTAGTTGTACCTTTTGGAAAAATATTATTTTCTTAACTTCTCTTCGAATTTTTCACCTTTTGTCTTTTGGTGTTAGTTCTAAGAAGACTGCCTCAAATATATTTATTCCAACCATCTTACTGATTTTTAGGCTTATTCTTATCCTGCTTGTAGTTTGAAAGAGTTCTTTCTTATTCAAGAGAAGCTCCCTTGTGAAAATATCCTGTTCTTTGTTCAAATGCAATGTCTTCTCTTACTGAGAACTTTACTTGCAGTTTCTTTCTTTTATCTTTTTTTTTTTTTAATTTTTAGGAATTATTATCTGTCAATTTTATTTCCATTTTGTTAGAGTCTGTGGAAGAGCAGCTGAAGATAACTCAGTGGTTGTTCCTATCCATTCAGTGGCCAGAGCAGTGGGAGTGGCAGACCAGTCTTCAGGGGCTGGCTGGGCATTCCAGTCTTCAGTAGGGAACTGCTGAGTAGGAAAAGAGGGCACCTGGATGCCTTCTTCAGGTTGCAACTTCAGGTTGAGTAGCAGTGAACTCACGAACTGGAGTGATCCACTTGACCCTGAAATTCCTCCTTGGTCACAGCATTTTCAGTAGAGGCCTGTTCTTCCTTTTCAAGTTCTTCAGGATCTCTGAAGAAGTAGAGATCAGGCCTGACCTCCCATGTTTTTTTTACAGGAAATGGTGCCATGCTTGTGTAGAACTTCCAGGGCTAGCATCCACCACATCAGACCCACTGAGTGAGCTTCACTCTTGTTGCAAGAGAGAGCAGCGTCCACAAAGTGCAGAGAAGAGTCTGTGTTACACTCCGGTGGTAGGCAGGTTAATAAAAGACAATTCTGTGAGAAGTTGATAGTCAGCTTTGGGATCAATAACCACCAAAAGTCTCAGCTCCTGGAAGGCTGCTTGGATCTTGTTAATGAAGTTTTCAGGAGTGAAGGAGTGGCTCCAATAGCAGCAACAAATTCCAACATGGTTTATTGACCAGTATTCCTGGATGATATACAGTGACATCAGCTGGGTTTTCAGTGCAACAATGACATGAGCTGCCAGTAGAAGCTTCTCCCAGGTTCTCTTCAGATTTATGATGTAGATGTCACCACTTTTCCTTCTGTAGATGTACTGTCCCATTTGAAAGTAAAGGTTGGTGCCGCTTAACTGGATTCCTGCTGTAAGGAATTTGAGGGCATCCCCTTCCTTCATTTGCAGAACATCAAGGACTCAGGACATTGTGAAAGTTTCCCTTTAAGTTATGATGGGAATGCAAAACAAGGCCCAGGTAGTGCTCTTTGTTTTTTTAGTTTTATTGTCTTTCCTTTATCAACTTTGTTTCCTCTGAGTCTCCCTTCTCTACTTGTTCACTTTGGTTTTTGCCTTCTGCATTATGAAGTTCCAATGTTTGATTTTCCCTAGTCAGCAACTTATATTTAAATATGAGATCATAAAACTTTGAAGAAGGAAAAAAGTCATTGGATTGATGGCTCTCACCAAGAGCAATAAACAGGGGACCATGCTACTTCACTTGAGATGTCCTAATGATAGTTTTGTAAACCTTTTGTTTTGAGCCAGTCTTTTGAGCCCAGGCTAGGAACTCTTTAGGTTACTTCTCAATGACACTACCATCAGCATTCTGAGAGCCAAAAAGAAAAGAAGGCTGAAAGACTCCCAGTACAGAACACTGATTTCCACTCAATCTTCTTGCTTCCATTTCAGGGCTACACCCTGTTCTTTGTTTTGCTTAATGTCCCTGAGTTAACAGTCTCTTTAGATCAACTTTGCCAGAAATGGAAACTTAATTTCCTCTGCTGGGAAATTCTTCTGACTTGGATTTAACCTGGCTATGATGGCTTGGAGAGGTGATCTGGGAGTGTAGCTACTCCTGAAATAAAATATTCCTTTCACCAATCTTTCTGATTTTAGCTTTGTCTCCTAAGCCCAATTCAGAAGTATCTGGTACCCCCAACTCCTACAATTTTGGGGGCTATACAGGTAAATTGGTTATCTTATTTTTTGTACCCCCCATATGCTCTTCTTTCTCGTCTAATTAATCAAATATCACTTTATACGGAAAAATGAATATATACAAAGTTGGGACACGCTGATACTAAAAAATTTGTTGTTGTTTATTTAAAATTCAAATGTAAAATTCAAATTTCATCCACTATTTTGTCCAACAACCCAAGTTTGATAGAAAGTAGAGTAAGAAAGTGTAAGGAATGCTGAAATTTTTACCATAGAGTATCATGAGTCAAGAAAGTGTTTGGATTTGATACAAAAATAAATAGGTATTTTTCCTTTTTTTTATTTTAAAAGATTTTATATCTTTGACATACAGAGATCACAAGTAGTCAGAGAAGCAGGCAGAGAGAGAGGTGGGGAGGCAGGCTCCCCGTTGAGCAGAGAGCCCAATTCAGGGCTCGATCCCCGGACCCTGGGATCATGACCTGAGCCGAAGGCAGAGGTTTTAACCCACTGAGCCACCCAAGTGCCCAATAGATATTTTTCATATAATATTTAGATTACCAAAAGTACCTAATAAAGTTACTAAACCAGAACTTTTTAGACAGAGAGGGAATAAAACATGGGAAGTTTGTGACTAAAATCTTTAGCTATTATAGCAGAAAATCACTAACTTTCCTCTAATGTCTAAATGGAGAAATAAGAAAAGCAGGACATGAAGGCATTCACCTAGAAGACCTAAAAGCAGGCATGATTAAATAAACTGGGCACCACAAAGCTGCTGACATAGCATGTAGATATGGAGAGGATTAGGAATATTAATTTTCAGTCCTATAGTACTAGTCCTTTCACTTTTTAATACATGACTAACCTAAATTTTATTCAATTTGTTTTAAGGAATATTTTAAGTAAATATTTATACTTCTATATGGTATGTATTTTTGTAACCTAGCAAAAATATTGTGCCTATAAGTGGCTGTAGCCTTGACTTACATACATCTTAACACACATCTTAACTTTTGAAAAGTCAGAGTCAGAATAGCTTAACTTTCAAAGAGAGAAGTCTATTGGAGAAATTAAATTTTCTCTTTTTCTTGTAAGGAGAGACTTTTTATCCTAGGGAAAATATCAAATATGAAAGCAAAATTCCCAGCAGGTGATAATAATCTTGCTTTCATGAAAGAGCAGTCAAGAAAAACACATTCATTTGTCTACTTTCAAAGCTTGCTGCAGTTACTGTCAAAAATCTGAGCAATGTTCTCATTTTTAATAATGATTAAATAAGTAATTGTTTCATTAGTCTTAATCTTGGGGTTTACTATAATCTAGGTTTCATGAATAAGCATACTAATTTGTCTGATTAATTTCCTTCTAGCAGTAATTTTAGTTAATAAGAGTGATAAAGGCAATATACAGAAAATGTAACTTTCTTGTAATTACTGACTAAAGTTATGAATATATAAATATGTAATTTCCAAAATGAATGAGTAAAAAATAATAGAAAGGCATAGATATAATAAATTTGCATAGTAATATCAAACAAACTTAATATATATCATGGTAGTTAATGAATCCCCTTCAAGTCAAAGCAGTTGACCTCACACATAAAGAAAGGAAAAGAAAAACAGTCGTAGCCCTCATGTTCAGTACTATAGGGTCTCTGATGGAGTTTCTCTGATAATAAAATAAAAATGCTCCATACTCACTACACACCATGACTTTATCAATAATAAATAAATAATTGATCTTATAAATAAGAGATTAAAAATACTATTTTATGATCCAAATCTATGGTGAAAGTCATGTCTACAAAATACTGAAACCAATTTCAACAAAGTACACCTAAAATTCCACCCAGTTACATGTTGAAAACTTATTTTTCTCAGCTGTATTTACAAGGCTAAGCCTCAATTTAAAAAGGTAATGATAGCAATACTGTAGCTTTAACAGAAGTCATGATTTGCATGAATTTCTTATGTTTAAAGGTTTTCTTTACTTAAGATTCATAATATAATGCACCTTATTGTACAACAGAAAAAGAAATTATGGTTCAATTTACTAAAATAATTATAATCATAATCACATCTGCTCTTAAAGACTGTCAAATATCTCCCGAGTGCACTGCATACATTTCCTGTATTAGATTCCCTCTTTTATGAGTTAATTAAACAATTTCACAGCATTATTGTACAACTATTCTGCGTGGCATATTGTTTGTGCAGAACATTCCCTTTAATAGCTCTATTCTTCAAACAGATGTTCATTTAAATTTTTTCAGAGATTTTATTTGAGGAACAATTTGTACATTTATCCTGCTATGTTGTCACCTTTCTGTGGATTCTGAAGAGCTCTATCTCTAGCTCATGTAGTCAACAATTTTAAAGGGAAGAAAAAAACATTCTTCAGCATATAGGTCAGTACACAAGAATATCAGAGCAAATTACCCTCAACTGATGGCTACTCAACGTTGCCCTGGTATTAGAGGAAAAATCAACAAGAACTTTTCTCAAAGGCATGGAAAAATAAAAATACATGACAGCACATTTCCGAAGTGTACTAGCTTTGTTTTTATAAATTTTTACTTACACATCCAAGCAGATTGGATTCATTCATTATAAACAAGAGTAAAGTGACAGATTGAAGGGAAAGAAATGGATGCAAGACCGCTTAAGGTTTATTTATCAAAAGAAAACTGAATCAGTCATTCCCTAAGACATGTTTTCCTGGGAAAGTGACACTGTATATTGTTATGAACTAGCTTATCTTACCTAAACATTTTAAAGGAAGGAGGTGCCACCTACCATGTGTTTTGAAGAGGAAGTTTCCCTCCTTGCTTGACTCAAATCAAGTTTTACAGGATTTGAGTCTCTGGTCAGGTTGGCTTTGTGCAACTCAATGGATTTATCTCCTTTCATTCTCTCCTAGAGAGCTACTGCAAAGAGTCAGCTGTGTTTGCCCATGTAGATGTTGCATCTCATGTGAAGAAGAATAATCTCACTGCAATGAAATCAGAATTGCATTCTTTTACTTGCCTTTAAATAAATGGTGGCACAGAAATAACATTTGTCCTTGCTTTTGAACTATGGATTAATGAATTATGAACATCTATTTACCACTTTGAAAGTATAATATGCATTCATTTGGATGGAAATACAGTGTCAAGAAAAATGAGGAACAGTATGTTTTCAGAGCTATTCTTCTATTCCTTTTTCTTTCTTTCATTTTCTTTTGAGCAGAATTTGGTTTTATTTGAATAAGAAAGCCTGAAAAGTTGAGGCATTACTAGGAATTTAAAATATGCTCATAAAATGAGCACTTCATTTTTAGGTTAAAAATATGCAAAACGTTAGTTATTGGAAAGTTTCAGAACAATTGCCCCATAACATCCCAGCCTCCTCAAAGAATACAGCAGAGCCGAAGGTAATAAAGTTGAATTGTTTCTTTACCTAGACCTTCTAATATCTCTAATCAGGAGTGGTCTCAAGGAACATTATTTTAGAATAGGCTTCTGAGATGCCATTCTGGAAAAGAAGAGTTCGGTTATGATTAAGAATACTGGTATGGCCTTTCTCTCTGTCATGTGAATTGTGTGCACCTGGCAGTGAACAATGATGAAATGGAATGTACATGACAGATTGCCTGAAGCAGAGCACTTCAGACATTGTAAAGGGAGACCTTTTAGGCACTGTTCAGAATGACAGTAGTTTGAAAACCACCTAAAATGTTTAGACAAAGGTAATTTTTAAATGGATTTTAATATATCTATGTAATAAAATGCTCTTTGGACAATAAGAAATGATAATATATATTTTTTTATTTATGAGCACTGAATAATGATTACAGTGTAAACCCTTTAGAGAAAAAATAAGGAAAAAAAAGCAATATGCATATTACGGATTCATCTATTTATACATTTATATGAGCACCTGCTGTCCAGACGAAGCAACTTAGTTCTTATTGCATTTACTTAATTTTTCCCCTTACTTTATACTAAATATGATTTGTTTGATGCTACGGTGGTCACAATGGGAGTTTGCTGCCACATACCACGGACACATATGCCAAGCTTTGCAGGTCAAATATTAGGGTACATTATTACATTTTGTTTTTGTGTGTGCATCATCTGAACTTCTTTTTGAAGTCCTATAAACATTCGTATAGATGCACTAGTCATAACTGAATATGTTAATGGATTTTCACTATTGAACACATCACCATAAGTCACCCATATCAAGAAAAAACAATTTCAAACCTCATTCCTACTGCTTCCCAGTCACTACTACCTCCATCCAACCTTAACCATTATCTGATTTATAATACTTTGGCTTCTTTTGCTCAATACTGTCTTTGTGATTGTCACTTATGTTTTGTTTTGTGTGTGTGTTTTTTTAATTTAGAGTTCATTTAATCTCATAGCTGTATAGTATTTCATTTTATAAACGTACCACAATTTAAAGATTTTATTTATTTATTTGACAGAGAGAGAGATCACAAGCAGGCAGAGTCAGGCAGAGAGAAAGGGGGAAGCAGGCTCCCCGCCGAGCAGAGAGCCTGATGTGGAGCTCGATCCCAGAACCCTGAGATCATGACCTGAGGTGAAGGCAGTGGCTTAATCCACTGAGCCACCCAGGCGCTCCCGTACCACAATTTATATACCTATTCTGTTAAAGGGCATTTGGGTTGTTTCCAGTATATAACTTAAAAATAGTGCTGCTATAAACATAATTGTGACATTGACCGATATCTCATTATTAACTCACCCCATTAAAAGTGAGGCTTATAAATGCATGAATCATGGGGATTTGTATATTGTTATATAATATTTACTAATTTTTAAAGATTATTCACATCTATGGTTGCTAATTCTCCCTTTTTTGTAGTGTCCTGGTCAAATTTTGGTATCAAGATTATGGTGACTTCATAAAATGTATTAAGAAGTGCTCCACTTCCAGTTCTTGAAAGTTCACTCATTATAGGTATTAAGAAGCATTCATGAGGATGCCATTTAGTGCTTGGAGTTTTCTTCTGGGAGGTTTTCATGATAATATTTTCAATTTCCTCAGAATATAGGTGATAAATTGTATCATTTTTGGTAATTATTTTTGTAAAATTTTAAAATTTCATTTACATGGTAGATGTCTAAAGTTTCTCAATAATGCTTTTTAAATTCAGCTTTTAGTATCCATGTAATAACCACCATGTTTTTTTAAGATTTATCAATTTATTTGAAAGAGAGGATGAGACAGAAGGATACAGAGCACATGGCCAGGAAGGGCAGAGGGGAAGGAAGAAAGAATCCAAAGCAGACTCTGTGCTTAGCACAGAGCCCAATGCAGGGCTCAATCTCAGGACCCTGAAATCATGACCTGAGCTGAAACCAAGAGTCAGATGCTCAACCAATTGTGTCACACAGGTTGTGATAATAACCACTTTTTAAAATGTATCACATTGGTAATGTGTCATTTTCTCTTTGTCAATTTTTTTAAAGACTTAGGAATTTTATTAGTAATTTGATTAGCAAAATTACCTTTTGTTTGTTGATTTTTCACTATTTTATATTTGTTTCCTATTTCACTGATTTCAGATCTTATTTTTAGGCTTTTCTTCTTTCTACTTTCTTTAGAAAGGCTTTGGCTTTGATTTGCTTTTTTCCTCTGTTCTTGAGATGGAAGCTTATATAATGTATTTTTGGACTTACTTCCAATACAAATATAAATAGTGCTTTTGTTTTTATATAATTTGTGTGTATGCTGGATTTTGCTAGTAAATTTTAACTACAAAAAGTAACAATCTTATCAATATTGGGTGCCATAATAGCTGACATTTCACAGCTATACAACAAACATTTATTGAATGTCTGCCACATGCAGGAGCTGGGGACACAGTGTTGAAATGAGATACATACGTCATCCTCATGGAGCTTATAGTAATGGGGGACAACAGAGAGCAGTCACATAAATAATCACCTATTATTTGCTAACCATTATTAAATGATCGTGACTTTTGTTTTAAAAATTAACAAGGACCATGATGAACATGAGGATGACAAAAGAAAAAGACATTTAATAATGACAACTATGCTAGAAGAGGTATTAATATCTGCATTTTACAAAGACAAGTAAGACTCACAATAGACCAAGTAAACAAGTTCATAACCAACAGATGGATGGAGTCTCCAAATATATTCCTTCCACTCCATCAATACTTCTGTCAGAGAGCTTGGCATTCTGTTAATGGGTTCCGTCCTCTGTCCTCTTTTAGACACATATACTCTGTGACTTAAAGGCACTTATAAATAGCAGATGACAGCAGATACTTGCAATGAAGGTTTTAAAAAGGTCTTTTGGTAGTGAGATTAACATTTGAGGTATTATTTGCAGAAATCAAAATTCTAGAAAGTAATAAATGTAGGATGTTCAGAGATGATTTTATTTGCTCCTATTATTTACAGCTTCATCACAAGCAGTATGGGAGACTAATGTGTTAAGGGTTAGTGTAAAGCTACAAGAGAAAACAAAGGAAATACAAAGCACATGCCTTAGAGAACAACTGTATCTTCACAGAAAACTCACAGGATAAAAATGAGCATTTCTCACAAAATTGGAAATGATGTTGTCAAACATCCTTTCTTCTCCTTTCCGAAATGGTTGTTTCAAGTCCCTTTTTATACATTTCCTAAGAAAAGTCTCACAAATAAACAAAAGACACTGAATGGGCTCCATTTACAAACAAGCTCTAGCAGGAATCTCAACTGCTCTGTTGTTTCTTTCCCTTTGCTTCACTGCTCCAGGCAGACAGCAGTCAGTCAGCCCCTTTATGCCTTCAGCAGAAGAGACTGAACAAAGAAATCTCTGAGCCCAACTGCTCAAAAGATCTACAAATACCTCAGGACCAGTGAATTTTCAAAAACCGTGACTTTTGCCTTAAAATTAAGAAGGGGCAGGATGAACACAAAACTGGTTGCCAGAGGGTTGAGAGAGAATGACAGTGACTGAGGGGAGACAGCTTCCTGAGAGGTTTTGAAATGGGGTAAAGGGAGACCTCAGCTATGAGGAGCATTTGTAGAAGGAAAGAACAGATTTGGTACTTCCCTAGCATACACATATTTACCTATGGCAGATTTCTAGTGCAGAGGTAGCTAACCTACTCCGACAAATCACACTGGTGGCCAAAACTCAGCTTCCACTCTGCCCGTTTTAGTCTGTGTGGTGAATGCTGTTTAGAACTGTCAGCCTGACAGAACTGTGCCTAATTAACACTCTCCTAATACCCCAGCAAATAACAAACCTGCTGTGGGGGGAAAATGCATTCACACTTCCTTATCAAATTAGGGCAAAAAAAAAAATGCTCCTAATTAGTAAAATCAATTAATGTGACAGCAAAATGAATGTACTTATACTGTCAGCTAAAGGTACAGTCAGAGAAGTGTCTAAAATTTAATGAAGCTGCTGGAGTTTCTTAAGTTAATAGGGGGCTGGGGCTGAGGGGATTTTATCAGTGATTCATAGAATCTGATGGATTTACCTCAGAAGCAGCAGATGTCCTAGGGCGTTACAGAACCTAGATGATTCCTAGTTGTGATTATTCATTAAAACTTAGGGGGAAAATGTGTGGTTAATCAATAATAGTCATGTAGATTTTGTAGCTTATTTGCAATCACACATATAAATGCACATACACTTAAAAATAAAAGAGGAGTGGGGAGCCTGGGTGGCTCAGTCAGTTAAGCATCCTACTGGACTCTAGGTTTTGGCTCAAGTCATGATCTCATGGGTCCTGAGAGAAGGTCCCAGGTAGACACATAGGCAGGCTCTGCACTCAGAGGGGAGTCTGCCTGAAGATTCTTTCCTTCTGCCCCTCCCTCCACTCGCTCTCACTCTCTCTCTCAAATAAACAAAAATAAAAGAGGAGTTTCAGACTGCTCATTAGTAGTAGGTTCTTTATTGAGTTAGCTGTATTTTCATGGCTAGTAACTAGTAACCATGTATTTCATGGCTAGTTACTAGCTTTCATGGCTAGTAACTATTTCACACACTTTCTGTTATAATTATGCTCAGTTCAAAACTCGAGACAGAAAAGTATTACTTGCCAAATAACCCAGGTTGGGGTCCACAAATTACCTTGCTGCCATCCTCTTCAACTACAGTGTTTTGATTCCAAGAATACTGGGCAAGTTAGGTGGCTTGAGACTTACTGACATGATAAATTGTTCACAGAGAAATGTCCACATTGTGATAATTAGTTTAATGTGATCTAAAATAATGATAATTACATGTATCCTGACTTCCTAATCTAGACCAAGTATTTTTTTAATGGGCATTTGAGTAGGTTATACAACAAAGTTTAACACCTCTTCTAATCATAGTTGATTCTCACTGAATTCATCTTCATCAAAGATTCCATTTGATTCCTCTCCTTGTCAGTGGACACAATAGGCATCATCCTTTCCCCTGTGTAGGGATGGTGTGTTTATTTACTAAATGAAGTATCTGGAGGCCTCTACTGGTGTTTAGGAAAATATCAACTGAGATAGAACAATAATCTTAAAAGGATTCTGAGCAGATGAATCTCCTTTATATGTGCTATATCCAAAACTTCATTTCTATATTTTTAGCACTCTTTCATTATTGTAAACACTAGTAAACTGATTATTGCCATTCTCCATATCACCTTTTCTAAGTGAACTGTGTGACCCCAGGATACCCTGTGTTCTCTTCTCCAGGATGCCATCCTATCCTGCCCATCCTAGCTGCACTAACTTATCTGCCTGAAGATTATTTTTTCACCCTCTGTCAGCTTGTATCACGTCTGAACTCCTCATTCCCCAAGGATTAAGGCAGATTTTTTTTTCCATCAAACCAGCTGTTTGCTTTCTTTTTCTTTCTTTTTTTTTTTTTCCTCAGTAATGGGAAAATAGCTTTGTTATAAATTAATGGTGTCCACATCGGATGGGGGTAAAAATCAGCTTCTGTTTGATATCCATTATATTTCTAAACAGGTAAAACTGACAAATACATAGAACACAGTGAGAAGCTGTCAGTAGGAGAAATGGGTGGGATACAATAAAATTTGGAACAGACAGAAGAGTGATTATAAAATATGTCTAAAAGCATACAGCAAGAAAGGAGGTGACTACCATTGATTGTCACTTTGCTATGTGTCATACTCTTAGTAATATCCTCAAAAATACAATAAAATGAGCATTTTCCTTTCACATTCAACAGCCAATGAAATTCTTCTTGTTTATCATATATAACCTCGGTATTTTCCATCAACAGAAGAAGAGTATAGAAAAAAGGCAAAATAGAATCAAGTAACACAACCAGCGATCTTAATGGCTATAGAGGCCTCTATATAGATCAAAAGTAAACCTAGGCACACTCTTGAAATATAGACAAGTAAGGTGAATTCTGATAGCTAAATTGCCACAAATTGTAAATCTAGTTCCCTAATAGCAGACTCTAAGACTAGGGTTCTTCTCCAAGTTGTTTTTTAAGGGAGTCTTCTCAGGAAAGACCAGAAGCGAAGGAAGCAAAATGAAAAGTCAGAGAAGCTAATCAAGGAATTGATTTCTGGTGCATCTATACTCAGTCTGACTCTATGATTGTACCAGGCTGCTATCTCCCTTCTGGAAGCAAGGCAGTGAGTATACTTCGTACATCTACCAGTCAAGAAACTACCCTGGGACACTCAGACCTCTCTGGATGAGCTAGCTCCAGTCACCCAGTTGGTTTCAAGTGTGAATCATTATCAGCAGCAACTATAGCCCTTCAAAGGGCTCTCCCAGGTTCAAAGAGAGATGTCCATAGAGTCTGCCACACTCTGTGATGCTTTCACGGCATTTGCTGAGAACCAATGTTCAATCACATATCAAAGAGTTTTGTGACTACCTGGTAAACTTAAAGGCTAATGAGACCCTTTAAGCAATGAATACATGCATAGAGATAAAAAATAAAATGCAATTTTCTTGACTATTCTACCTACCCTATCTATAATCTCATTTTTCTACAAGACAATGGATAACAAAATCAATTCTTCAAATGATTAAAAAATAAAGGTTTTCTTTTAATAAAGAATATACAATAAAATCTTCTTTAAGTACAAGAAATATAAAATTCTAGCCATTGATGTTAGCCATACAGCCATACTTTTGGCCAAGAATAGGATTTTTAAATCGTAGATATTTGAGATATCTCTTAAACTTTCCCAAAGATTTCAGGATATTCTAGTTCCATTTTATTTTACCATCTTTATGTAAAAAATCAAAATGTTGGTTTTTATAGAATTTGAGGGTTTATAGAATTTGTGGAATTTTAATTGGATAGAAAAAGAAAGATAAGATTTCACTTACTTCTTTGAAGTTTTGATAAGCAAATCTGTTAACTCATGGAAGTAGCAAAATGATGCTCATTCATTTTACAGTCACTTGTGTATCTGCATAGCTGAACATTTATGATTTTAGATAATGTTGCAAAGGATTTCAGAATAAGCCTTCATGGTATCTGAAATGTTGTATGAATCTCCCCTCTACTGGACATTCTTCTAAATTGGTACGAGGCCATCCTGACCATACTTCAAGACAAGATCATGGGTTGTAGTTTCAAGTATGCCTTGGACTTAGTATGTGTTCTGTTACCAATTAGTTGTGTGATCTTGAATATATAACTTAGTCTCTCGAAGCTGGAGCTTCATCCTCTGTTTACCATTAAAAAAAAAAAAGTACATATTACATTACTTACCATTCAGAGTTAATGTGAATATTAAATAAAGTGTATATCTGGTAAAGATAGCACATTTAACACCTCATCTTCTGCTGAAATACCACATAAAGGCAGAAAATACATATTCTAAAGATTCAAAAATAATTTAAAAACAGAGTTTAATTGGTAAGCTCAAAATTTTGAACAACTCTTGAAAAACCAAAAGCTTTCAGAGATCAAGTATCTTGAAAATCAAGGCTGCAGGAACACCAAGGGTTCCCTCACTCAGAGTTAGTAGATAGAAGGCAGAAAGAAGGTCCTGAAGAAAAGTTCCCCTCCTCTGCTGTACTACCAAAATACTTGAGAAGGTTGTTAAAGTGCAGCTTCCTTTGTGATAATGTTCTCATTCAAGTTATACTATACTATCATATAAGCTTGCACAAGAGCATTTTGGATCCCCTTAAATCTGACATATCAAGCATAGAATGAAGATGGAAAAACACAGTTATTGAGAGATGGAAACACTTCAAATAAGGTTGTATCAGGAAAGAGTAGTCTTAAAAACAGTAATGCTATTAAAACTACCTGGAAATGTAAAGATTTGTATTAAGCTTTTTATAAGCAAGGGAAAACAATAGAAAAATTTAAATCATATGGAAGATTCATGTTCTATTTATCAGATAATTGTATACCTCACTTAAATTTTTTAATAAAAATTGAGTTTCTAATAATCAACTGATTTAAATATCAAATTTAAGGCATTACTGTAATGAAAGATGGAGGGAATTGCACCATATAGAACTAGTGCAGGGAAAAGAAACAATAGACTCTCTTAGTGGTATCAGAGCTAGCATCAAAGAATCCTTATTTGTGTTCTTCTGTTCTGTAAACCCCTTATTTCTTCTAGCAATAAGGATTTATTTATTTTTTCTTTTTCCAACCTCCTTAGAGATACTAAACATTTAATAACCATCCTTTGTAAAAAGCTTTCACTTGTCTAAAGATGCAAATTAATTATCATCACTTTGCATAATTAGTTCACAATAGTTTAGTAAAGTTAAAAACCAATGGGGAAAAATAGGAACAAGTCTAAGTATGTTTCATGTTTATATTTTTTATGGTCACTAAAGTATTTTATTAGGAAAACCAGCTAAAAACAATTGATGTGGAGATGGTTTAGAAGAATTCCTGCAAAAATTTTAGTTTTTTAATTTCAGGCTTCTTATTTAAATGAACTACTTGAATATTCATCCTTAAAGATTTGATCACAGTTTAATGCTGTAACATTTAATTACCTTCATTTGGGGCCACTATAAATCAAAAGATTGTAATTCAAATGTATACTAATGTATTCTTGACCTTGAAGTTAATTACTAACCATCAGAGGCTTTAATTATTGTTGGCAAGGTGGGAATATATCAAAAGAAGACCTGCTGAAACAAGAAATAGAAATGAGGTTTATGGGCACTGAGAAGGTCTAGAAAATATAACCAAGTATTGTCTAAGGAAAATGCTGATACCAAAAACTGACAAAGAAATAATAATAAAACACAAACTACAAACCAATATTCTCAATGAAAATGCATGAAAAGTTTGTAAACAAAATTTAAGCAAAATAAATCTAACAAATTTAAAAAGTATAATACACCATGACTAAGTGGGGTTTGTGCCAGAAATACAAAGTTAATTTGACATTCAAATATTAACAAAAGTATTTCCACAGATAACAAACTTAGAAAAAACATATACTCATCTCAACAGATGTAGAAAAACATGTCACAAAATTCAACATACATGACTAATTAAAAAAACTCCCAACAAATTAGGAGTAGAAAGGAACTTCTAAACCTGATACAGGGCATTTATGAAAAATAATAGCTAACACCTTATTTAAAGGTGGCATCCGATTCATGAAAGAAAAAAAAAGATAACTAGTATTCATAAAATTTAAAAACTTAAGTTCTTCAAAAGATACTGTTGGTGACACAAAAAAAAAAAAAAAGAAAGAAAGAAAGAGAAAAAAACATGTTGGTGACTTCCAGTTCTGACCAAGATAAAGCCCTTTCCTTCCAGACCCTTGCTCTCACCACCCATACAACATGAAAACAATCACAGATGGGCTCTGAAAGGTGGAAGGGCAAATTGTCTGGGGACCCTGCGATTTGAGGTGAGTTTCCTGTGTTTCTTTATTGCCTCCCATATATCTCAGACAGGGCCCCACAGAAGCCTCTAAGCTAGAACTTCCAGCGGGTGTAGACACCCCCACCCTAAAAGAAAAGTCTTCAAGCAATGCCTATTCCTCTTAGCCAAAATACCAGGGAAAGGGTAGCCTAACAGAAAACATTTTGGCAATATCTACCCTACTCAAACCAAAAACCAATGGAAAATCCATCCCATGAATACACTCCCATAGTTTCAACTGGGCCAAGAAATGAGGTGATTGTTAACCCTCCATCTCCACTTTACCTCCCACATCTCTTGCACAGGGACATCAGACAGTGGTACTCCAATGTCCCCACACGGTGGTGGCATCAGGGACAAGCAGGGAAGGATTCTTCTACCCACCAACCCCAGCTCCCAGTCCCACCTGGCTAATGCAGGCAAGATTCTGATTCCCCTGCCACATTAGTGTCAGCATGGCTGAGTAGTAAATTGGTCTTCCAGCTCCTGCCCAACAAAAATAGTGAATGCTTTGACTGCCCCGCCCAGGTGGTATTAGCAGATCCAGAAATATGCTGAACCTCAACTCCCATCTGGCTGCAGAGACTTAATGAGCCAGTGAGAAGTGGGGCTCATCACCACTCTGCTTCACACCCCCACTGCAGTGTCAATGGGGCCCAACAGAGAGCTGGCATTAAGAGATAAAAGGAGGGAGGAGAAAAAAGTGGCACTGGGTGACATGTGACTTCCCTTCTCCCCTTCCTTTGTCATCAGCTGGGGCCCTCTCAGAGTAAAAAGTCAGGCTTGGCCAATGCTCCACTTGTACTTGGCAAGGTGTCAGGGGGCTAAGAGAGGAACTGACCTGTCACTCTACCCACCTGCCGCAAAGCTGTATGAATCACTGCCTTTCATTTGCATAATGGGAAGTGGAATAGATATACCCACCCAGCCCTTATATTACACCTAACAGGGGAAATACAGGTTTAAAAGTATTAAACAGAGGGGCACTTGGGTGGCTCAGTGGGTTAAGCCTTTGCCTTTGCCTCAGGTCATGATCTCAGGGTCCTGGGATCCATCCTTGGCTCTCTGCTCAGCAGGGAGCCTACTTCCCCCTCTCTCTCTGCCTGTCTCCCTGCCTACTTCTGATCTCTCTCTCTCTCTGTCAAATAAATAAATAAAATCTTTAAGAAAAAAAGTATTAAACAGAATCCAGAGGTTCATTTACATAAAATCTAAAATCTCCAGGACACCCATATGTCACTCATACCAAGAAGCAGAAAAATCACAACTAGAATGAGAAAAGATAACCAGCAGATGCCAAGATGAGAAGAATCAGACCTTGGAATCATCTGACAAGAATTTTAAAGTTGCCATCAAAAAATACCAAAAAGAGCATTTAGAAATTCTTCTCAAATGAAGAACTAGAAAATCTCAACAACAAAAACAAAAAGAAGGTATAAAAAAGAACCAAATGAAAATTATATAATTATAAAATGTAATATAGAATTATAAAATGCACTTTTTGGATGGGCTCAATAGTAGAGTGCTGATGACAAAGACAAAAGCAGTGAACTTGAGAACAGATCAACAGAATTTACCCAACCTAAAAAAGAGTGAGAAAATAGACTGAAAAAGCTTAACAAAGTCTCAATGATAATGAAAAAACAAAACAAAACAAAAACAAACAAAAAAACTAACATTCATATCATCAGAGTCCCAGAAAGAGAAAAGAGTGGAACTAAAAAAAAAGTATTCTAGTAAAATGATGACTGAAAACTCCCCGAACTGGGAAAAGATTTAAGACCACGTATTCAAGAGGCTGAGAAAACCTCAAGTAGAAACCCAAAGAAATCAATTAATAATTAATTAACAATTAAAATTCTGAAAACTAAAGACAAAGATCTTTAAAAAGTGACATATTACTTGTAAAGGAATACCAATTTGAGTGATTTCTCATCTGAAACCAACAGGCCAGAATAAAGAGGCACAATAGTTTTTCAAGAGTTGTCAATCATGCATTTTATATCTGGAAAATATATTCTTCACGCACAAAAGAGAATTGAAGACATACTTATGTGAAGGAAAACTAAGAAACTTTGTAACCAGTAAACCTACTCCTGAAGAATGGCTAGTGGTGTTTCTCCAAACATAAATTAAATGAAGAGGGAGGAGTCAAGATGGCAGAGAAGTAGCAGGCTGAGACTACATCAGGTAGCAGGAGATCAGCTAGATAGCTTATCTAACCATTGCAAACACCTACAAAACCGATGGGAGATTGAAGAGAAGAAGAACAGCAATTCTAGAAACAGAAAATCAACCACTTTCTGAAAGGTAGGACCAGCAGAGAAGTCAATCCAAAGCAACAGGAAGATAGACAATGGGGGGAGGGTCTGGCTCCCGGCAAGCAGCAGAGCAATAGAGCACTAAATCAGGACTTTTAAAAGTCTGCTCACTGAGGGACACTGCTCCAGAGGCTAAACCAGGGTGAAGCCCACTCTGGGTCAGCGTGGCCCCAGGTCCCGCAGGGTCACAGAAGGATCGGGGGGTCTGAGTGTCGCAGGTATTAGAGTAGGGAAGCCAGCTACAGAGACAGAGCCAAGGAGTGAGCTCTCAGCTCGGGGTTACCTTGAACCGGTCACAGGCTGGGTGAGCTCGGAATGCGGCCAGAGGCCAGGGAGACAGGACTGATTGAGAACTTTTCTCTGAGGGCACACTGAGGAGTGGGGGGCCCTGAACTCTCGGCTCCTCTGGCCAGAGATTTGGAAGTTGCCATTTTCATTCACGTCCTCCAGGACTCTACGGGAAAGCATTCAGGTAACAAAAGCTCCCAAAAGCAAACCCGAGCGGATTACTTAGCCTGGCCCCTGGTAAGGTTGGTGCAATTCCACCTCGGGCAAAGACACTTGAGAAACACTACAAAAGGCCCCTCCCCCAGAAGATCAACAAGAAATCCACCCAAGACCAACTTCACTTACCAAGAAGAACAGCAGAATTCCAGAGGAGAAAGCAAAGCACAGAACTCATGGCTTTCTCCCCATGATTCTTTAGTCTTGCAGTTAATTTCAATTTTTTATTTTTTATTTTTTCTTCTGCTAAATTTTTTTTAACTTTTCCCGGTTTCTTTTTTAATGTTTTTAAACTAGCTTATCTTAGCAATACCTTTCATAAAAAAATAATAAACTTTTTTGAAACTTCATTATTATAGTTATATTTTATCCATTGTATTTACCTTAATTTTTGTATACTCATAGGGTTTTTTTCTTCTAAAAAATTTGGGGTACAACTTCTTCTAATAGATCAAAATATACCCTAAGTCTAGCTCCGGGATTGTTCTAGTCTCCAGCCCAAGCAAATTCTCTCCACTTTCTTTCTCTTTATATCCCCCAACCAACTTACTGTATCAACTTCTTTTTCAGAAATTTAAAAAAAAATTTTCACCTTTATAGGCATATTTCATCCCTTCATATGTTTCCCCTTATATATGTTTTTCATTCTTTAAAATTTTTAGAGGTAGTTTCTTCTAAGAGAAAAAATACTCCCAAAATTAAGTGGGTGACCCTGCTCTGGTCACCAGTCTAATATATATATTTTTCTTTTTTATATTTTTTCCTTATTTGATTTCTTTTTTAAATTTCTTCTTCTGAACTTCTTTTATTTTTATTTTTTATTTTTTTATAAACATATATATTATCCCCAGGGGTACAGGTCTGTGAATCACCAGGTTTACACACTTCACAGCACTCACCAAAGCACATACCCTCCCGAATGTCCATAATCCCACCCTCTTCTCCCAAACCCCCTCCCCCCAGCAACCCTCAGTTTGTTTTGTAAGATTAAGAGTCACTTATGGTTTGTCTCCATCCCAATCCCATCTTGTTTCATTGATTCTTCTCCTACCCACTTAAGCCCCCATGTTGCATCACCACTTCCTCATATCAGGGAGATCATATGATAGTTGTCTTTCTCTGCTTGACTTATTTCACTAAGCATGATACGCTCTAGTTCCATCCATGTTGTCGCAAATGGCAAGATTTCATTTCTTTTGATGGCTGCATAGTATTCCATTGTGTATATATACCACCTCTTCTTGATCCATTCATCTGTTGATGGACATCTAGGTTCTTTCCAGAGTTTGGCTATTGTGGACATTGCTGCTATAAACATTCGGGTGCACATGCCCCTTTGGATCACTACGTTTGTATCTTTAGGGTAAATACCCAATAGTGCAATTGCTGGGTCATAGGGCAGTTCTATTTTCAACATTTTGAGGAACCTCCATGCTGTTTTCCAGAGTGGCTGCATCAGCTTGCATTCCCACCAACAGTGTAGGAGGGTTCCCCTTTCTCCGCATCCTCGCCAGCATCTGTCATTTCCTGACTTGTTGATTTTAGCCATTCTGACTGGTGTGAGGTGATATCTCATTGTGGTTTTGATTTGTATTTCCCTAATGCCGAGTGATATGGAGCACTTTTACATGTGTCTGTTGGCCATCTGGATGTCTTCTTTGCAGAAATGTCTGTTCATGTCCTCTGCCCATTTCTTGATTGGATTATTTGTTCTTTGGGTGTTGAGTTTGCTAAGTTCTTTATAGATTCTGGACACTAGTCCTTTATCTGATATGTCGTTTGCAAATATCTTCTCCCATTCTGTCAGTTGTCTTTTGATTTTGTTAACAGTTTCCTTTGCTGGGCAAAAGCTTTTGATCTTGATGAAATCCCAATAGTTCATTTTTTCCCTTGCTTCCCTTGCCTTTGGCGTTGTTCCTAGGAAGATGTTGCTGCGGCTGAGGTCGAAGAGGTTGCTGCCTGTGTTCTCCTCAAGGATTTTGATGGATTCCTTTCGCACATTGAGGTCTTTCATCCATTTTGAGTCTATTTTTGTGTGTGGTGTAAGGAAATGGTCCAATTTCATTTTTCTGCATGTGGCTGTCCAATTTTCGCAGCACCATTTATTGAAGAGGCTGTCTTTTTTCCATTGGACATTCTTTCCTGCTTTGTCAAAGATTAGTTGACTATAGAGTTGAGGGTCTATTTCTGGGCTCTCTATTCTGTTCCATTGATCTATGTGTCTGTTTTTGTGCCAGTACCAGGCTGTCTTGATGATGACAGCTTTGTAATAGAGCTTGAAGTCCAGGATTGTGATGCCACCAACGTTGGCTTTCTTTTTTAGTATCCCTTTGGCTATTCGAGGTCTTTTCTGGTTCCATATAAATTTTAGGATTATTTGTTCCATTTTTTTGAAAAAGATGGATGGTACTTTGATAGGAATTGCATTAAATGTGTAGATTGCTTTAGGTAGCATAGACATTTTCACAATATTTATTCTTCCAATCCAGGAGCATGGAACATTTTTCCATTTCTTTGTGTCTTCCTCAATTTCTTTCATGAGTACTTTATAGTTTTCTAAGTATAGATTCTGTGTCTCTTTGGTTAGGTTTATTCCTAGGTATCTTATGGTTTTGGGTGCAATTGTAAATGGGATTGACTCCTTAATTTCTCTTTCTTCTGTCTTGCTGTTGGTGTAGAGAAATGCAACTGATTTCTGTGCATTGATTTTATATCCTGACACTTTACTGAATTCCTGTATAAGTTCTAGCAGTTTTGGAGTGGAGTCTTTTGGGTTTTCCACATATAGTATCATATCATCTGCGAAGAGTGATAATTTGACTTCCTCTTTGCCGATTTGGATGCCTTTAATTTCCTTTTGTTGTCTGAATGCTGAGGCTAGGATCTCTAGTACTATGTTGAATAGCAGTGGCGATAATGGACATCCCTGCCGTGTTCCTGACCTTAGCAGAAAAGCTTTCAGTTTTTCTCCATTGAGAATGATATTTGCGGTGGGTTTTTCATAGATGGCTTTGATGATATTGAGGTATGTGCCCTACACTTTGAAGAGTTTTGATCAGGAAGGGATGCTGTACTTTGTCAAATGCTTTTTCAGCATCTATTGAGAGTATCATATGGTTCTTGTTCTTTCTTTTATTGATGTGTTGTATCACATTGACTGATTTGCAGATGTTGAACCAACCTTGCAGCCCTGGAATAAATCCCACTTGGTCCTGGTGAATAATCCTTTTAATGTACTGTTGAATCCTATTGGCTAGTATTTTGTTGAGTATTTTCGCATCTGTGTTCATCAAGGATATTGGTCTATAGCACTCTTTTTTGATGGGATCCTTGTCTGGTTTGGGGATCAAGGTGATGCTGGCCTCATAAAATGAGTTTGGAAGTTTTCCTTCCATTTCTATTTTTTGGAACAGTTTCAGGAGAATAGGAATTAGTTCTTCTTTAAATGTTTGGTAGAATTCCCCCGGGAAGCCATCTGGCCCTGGGCTTTTGTTTGTTTGGATATTTTTAATGACTGTTTCAATCTCCTTACTGGTTATGGGTCTGTTCAGGCTTTCTACTTCTTCCTGGTTCAGTTGTGGTAGTTTATATGTTTCTAGGAATGCATCCATTTCTTCCAGATTGTCAAATTTATTGGCATAGAGTTGCTCATAGTATGTTCTTATAATAGTTTGTATTTCTTTGGTGTTAGTTGTAATCTCTTCTCTTTCATTCATGATTTTATTTATTTGGGTCCTTTCTCTTTTCTTTTTGATAAGTCGGGCCAGGGGTTTATCAATTTTATTAATTCTTTCAAAGAACCAGTTCCTAGTTTCGTTGATTTGTTCTATTGTTTTTTTGGTTTCTATTTCATTGATTTCTGCTCTGATCTTTATGATTTCTCTTCTCCTCCTGGGCTTAGGGTTTCTTTCTTGTTCTTTCTTGTTTCTTCAGAAAGGCTTGAACCGCTATATATTTTCCTCTCAGGACTGCCTTTGTTGTGTCCCACAGATTTTGAACCGTTGTATTTTCATTATGATTTGTTTCCATGATTTTTTTCAATTCTTCTTTAATTTCCCGGTTGACCCATTCATTCTTTAGAAGGATGCTGTTTAGTCTCCATGTATTTGGGTTCTTTTCAAACTTCCTTTTGTGGTTGAGTTCTAGCTTTAGAGCATTGTGGTCTGAAAATATGCAGGGAATGATCCCAATCATTTGATACCGGTTGAGTCCTGATTTAGGACTGAGGATGTGATCTATTCTGGAGAATGTTCCATGTGCACTAGAGAAGAATGTGTATTCTGTTGCTTTGGGATGAAATGTTCTGAATATATCTGTGATGTCCATCTGGTCCAGTGTGTTGTTTAAAGCCTCTATTTCCTTGCTGATCTTTTGCTTGGATGATCTGTCCATTTCAGTGAGGGGACTGTTAAAGTCCCCTACTATTATTGTATTATTGTTGATGTGTTTCTTTGATTTTGTTATTAATTGGTTTATATAGTTGGCTGCTCCCACGTTGGGGGCATAGATATTTAAAATTGTTAGATCTTCTTGTTGGACAGACCCTTTGAGTATGATATAGTGTCCTTCTTCATCTCTTATTATAGTCTTTGGCTTAAAATCTAATTGATCTGATATAAGGATTGCCACTCCTGCTTTCTTCTGATGTCCATTAGCATGGTAAATTGTTTTCCACCCCCTCACTTTAAATCTGGAGGTGTCTTCGGGCTTAAAATGAGTGTCTTGGAGGCAACATATAGATGGGTTTTGTTTTTTTATCCATTCTGATAGCCTGTGTCTTTTGACAGGGGCATTTAGCCCATTAACATTCAGGGTAACTATTGAGAGATATGAATTTAGTGCCATTGTATTGCCTGTAAGGTGACTGTTACTGTATATGGTCTCTGCTCCTTTCTGATCTACCACTTGTAGGCGCTCTCTTTGCTTAGAGGACCCCTTTCAATATTTTCTGTAGAGCTGGTTTGGTGTTTGCAAATTCTTTCAGTTTTTGTTTGTCCTGGAAGCTTTTAATATCTCCTTCTATTTTCAATGATAGACTGGTTGGATATAGTATTCTATATCCATGTTTTTCTCGTTTAGTGCTCTGAAAATATCATGCCAGCTCTTTCTGGCCTGCCAGGTCTCTGTGGATAAGTCAGCTGCCAATCTAATATTTTTACCATTGTATGTTACAGACTTCTTTTCCCGGGCTGCTTTCAGGATTTTCTCTTTGGCACTGAGACTTGTAAATTTTACTATTAGGTGACAGGGTGTGGGCCTATTCTTATGGATTTTGAGGGGCATTCTCTGAACCTCTTGAATTTTGATGCTCGTTCCCTTTGCCATATTGGGGAAATTCTCCCCAATAATTCTCTCCGTATACCTTCTGCTTCCCTCTCTCTTTCTTCTTCTTCTGGAATCCCAATTATTCTAATGCTGTTTTGTCTTATGGTATCACTTATCTCTCGAATTCTCCCCTCGTGGTCCAGTAGCTGTTTGTCCCTCTTTTGCTCAGCTTCTTTATTCTCTGTCATTTGGTCTTCTATATCACTAATTCTTTCTTCTGCCTCATTTATCCTAGCAGTGAGAGCCTCCATTATTGATTGCACCTCATTAATAGCTTTTTTGATTTCAACTTGGTTAGATTTTAGTTCTTTTATTTCTCCAGAAAGGGCTTTTATATCTCTCGAGAGGGTTTCTCTAATATCTTCCATGCCTTTTTCGAGCCCGGCTAGAACCTTGAGAATTGTCATTCTAAACTCTAGATCTGACATATTACCAATGTGTGTATTGATTAGGTCCCTAGCCTTTGGTACTGCCTCTTGTTCTTTTTTTTGTGTTGAATTTTTACGTCTTGTCATTTTGTCCAGAAAAGAGTATAAGAAGGAGCAAGTAAAATACTATTTTGCAAGAATTTGCAAATACCAAACCAGCTCTACAGGAAATATTGAAAGGGGTCCTCCTCTAAGCAAAGGGAGACCCTAAAAGTAGTAGATCAGAATGGAACAGAGACAATATACAGTAACAGTCACCTTACAGGCAATACGATGGCACTAAATTTATATCTCTCAATTGTTACCCTGAATGTTAATGGGCTAAATGCCCCAATCAAAAGTCATGGTATCAGAATGGATAAAAAAACAAAACCCATCAATATGTTGCCTACAAGAAACTCATTTCAGACCCAAAGACACCTCCAGATTTAAAGTGAGAGGGTGGAGAACAATTTACCATGCTAATGGACATCAGAAGAAAACTGGGGTGGCAATCCTTATATCAGATCAATTAGATTTTAAGTCAAAGACAATAATAAGAGATGAGGAAGGACACTATATCATACTTAAAAGGTCTGCCAACAAGAAGATCTAACAATTTTAAATATCTATGCCCCTAATGGGGGAGCGGCCAACTATATAAACCAATTAATAACAAAATCAAATAAACACATCAACAATAATACAATAATAGTAGGGGACTTTAACATTCCCCTCACTGAAATGGACAGATCATCCAAGCAAAAGATCAACAAGGAAATAAAGGCTTTAATGACACACTGGACCAGATGGACACCACAGATATATTCAGAACATTCCATCCCTAAGAAACAGAATACACATTCTTCTCAAGTGCACATGGAACATTCTCCAGAATAGATCACATCCTCGGTCCTAAATCAGGTCTCAACCAGTATCAAAAGATTGGGATCATTCCTAGCATATTTTCAGATGACAATGCTCTGAAGCTAGAACTCAATCACAAGAGAAAATTTGGGACGAACCCAAATACATAGAGACTAAACAGTATCCTTATAAATAATGCATGGGTCAACCAGGAAATTAAAGAAGAATTAAAAAAATTCATGGAAACAAATGATAATGAAAACACAATGATTCAAAATCTGTGGGACACAGCAAAGGCAGTCCTAAGAAGAAAATATATAGTGGTACAAGCCTTTCTCAAGAAACAAGAAAGGTCTCAAATACATAACCTCACCCTACACCTAAAGGAGCTGGAGAAAGAACAAGAAAGAAAGCCTACACCCAGCAGGAGAAGAGAAATCATAAAGATCAGAGCAGAAATCAATGAAATAGAAACCAAAAAAAAAAAAAAAAAGAAGAAGAAGAAGAAATCAACGAAACTCAGAGATGGTTCTTTGAAAGAATTAATAAGATTGATAAACCACTGGCCAGACTTATCAAAAAGCAAAGAGAAAGGACCCAAATAAATAAAATCCTGAATGAAAGAGGAGAGATCACAACCAACAGCAAAGAAATACAAACTATTATAAGAATATATTATGCACTAAAGAAATACAAACAATTATAAGAACATAATATGAGCAACTCTATGCCAACAAATTCGACAATCTGGAAGAAATGGAGGCATTCCTAGAGACATATAAACTACCACAACTGAACCAGGAGGAAATAGAAAACCTAAAGAGACCCATAACCAGTAAGGAGATTGAAACAGTCATCAAAAATCTCCAAACAAACAAAAGCCCAGGGCCAGAAGGCTTCCCAGAAGAATTCTACCAAACATTTAAAGAAGAATTAATTCCTATTCTCCTGAAATTGTTCCAAAAAATAGAAATGGAAGGAAAACTTCCAAACTTATTTTATGAGGCCAGCATCACCTTGATCCCAAAACCAGACAAGGATCCCATCAAAAAAGAGAATTACAGACCAATATTCTTGATGAACACAGATGCAAAAATTCTCACCAAAATACTAGCCAATAGGATTAAACAGTACGTTAAAAGGATTATTCACCATGACCAAGTGGGATTTATTCCAGGGCTGCATTCCATTTGCGGATGGATTTATTCCATCCACAAATCAATCAATGTGATACAACACATTAGTAAAATAACAAGAACCATATGATACTCTCAATAGATGCTGAAAATGCATTTGACAAAGTACAGCATCCCTTCCTAATCAAAATTCTACAAAGTATAGGGATAGAGGGAACATACCTCAATATTATCAAAGCCATCTATGAAAAACCCACCGCAAATATCATTCTTAATGGAGAAAAACTGAAAGCTTTTCCACTAAAGTCAGGAACACGGCAGGGATGTCCATTATCACCACTGCTATTCAATATAGTACTAGAAGACCTAGCCTCAGCAATCAGACAACAAAAAGAAATTAAAGACATCCAAATCGGCAAAGAAGAAGTCAAATTATCACTCTTTGCAGATGATATGATACTATATGTGGAAAACCCAAAAGACTCCACTCCAAAACTGCTAGAATTCTTACAGGAATTCAGTGAAGTGTCAGGACATAAAATCAATGCACAGAAATCAGTTGCATTTCTCTACACCAACAACAAGACAGAAGTAAGAGAAATTAAGGAGTCAATCCCATTTACAATTGCACCCAAAACTATAAGATACCTAGAAATAAACATAACCAAAGAGGCTAAGAATCTATACTCAGAAAACTATAAAGTACCATAAAAGAAATTAAGGAAGACACAAAGAAATGGAAAATGTTCCATGCTCCTGGATTGGAACAATAAATATTATGAAAATGTCTATGCTACCAAAAGCAATCTATATATTTGATGCAATCTCTATCAAAATCCCACCCTTTTTTTTTCAAAGAAATGGAAAAATAATCCTAAAATTTATATGGAACCAGAAAAGACCTTGAATAGCCAAAGGGATATTGAAAAAGAAAGCCAACATTGGTGGCATCACAATTCCGGACTTCAAACTCTATTACAAAGCTGTCATCATAAAGACAGCATGGTACTGGCACAAAAACAGACACATAGATCAATGGAACAGAATAGAGAGCCCAGAAATAGACCCTCAAATCTATGGTCAACTAATCTTCGACAAAATAGGAAAGAATGTCCAGTGGAAAAAGACAGCCTCTTCAATAAATGGTGTTGGGAAAATTGGACAGCCACATGCAGAAAAATGAAATTGGACCATTTCCTTACACCATACATGAAAATAGACTCAAAATGGATGAAGTACCTCAATGTGAGAAATGAATCTATCCAAATCCTTGAGGAGAACACGGGTAGCAACCTCTTTGACCTCAACCACAGCAACTTCTTCCTAGGAATATTCCCAAAGGCAAGGGAAACTAGGAACTATTGGGATTTCATCAAGATCAAAAGCTTTTGCACAGCAAAGGAAACTGTTAACAAAATCAAAAGACAACTGACAGAATGGGAGAAGATATTTGCAAACGACCTATCAGATAAAGGACTAGTGTCCAAAATCTATAAAGAACTTAGCAAACTCAACACCCAAAGAACAAATAATCCAATCAAGAAATGGGCAGAGGACATGAACAGACATTTCTGCAAAGAAGGCATCCAGATGGCCAATAGACCCGGCATCAGGGAAATACAAATCAAAACCACAATGAGATACCACCTCACACCAGTCAGAATGGCTAAAATTAAACAAGTCAGGAAATTACAGATGCTGGGGAGGATGTGGTGAAAGGGGAACCCTCCTACACTGTTGGTGAAATGTAAGCTGGTGCAACCACTCTGGAAAACATCATGGAGGTTCCTCAAAAGTTTGAAATAGAACTACCCTATGACCCAGCAATTGCACTATTGGGTATTTACCCTAAAGATACAAATTTAGTGATCCAAAGGGGCATGTGCACCAGAATGTTTATAGCATCAATGTCTACAATAGCTAAACTATGGAAAGAACCTGGATGTCCATCAACAGATGAATGGATAAAGAAGAAGTGGTATATATACACAATGGAATACTATGCAGCCATCAAAAGAAATGAAATCTTGCCATTTGCAACAATGTGGATGGAACTAGAGGGTATCATGCTTAGTAAAATAAGTCTATCGGAGTCAATAAGTCAATTGGAGAAAGACAACTATCATATGATCTCCCTGATATGAGGAAGTGGAGATGCAACATGGGGGTTTGGGGAGTAGGAAAAGAATAAATGAAACAAGATGGGATCAGGAGGGAGACAAACCATAAGAGACTCTTAATGTCACAAAAGAAACTGAGGGTGGCGGGAAGAAAGGGGGTCAGGAGAGGGTGGTGGGGTTATGGACATTGAGGAGGGTATGTGCTATAGTGAGTGCTATGAAGTGTGGAAACCTGGCGATTCACAGATCTGTACCCCTGGGGCTAATAATACATTATATGTTTATACAAAATTAAAATATTAAATTAAAATAATTAATTAATTAAATGATAAAAGAAGACTTGGAACTCCAGAACATAAAGAAAAACTTTGAAATGGGTAAAAATAGGGGTATAAGTACAATAACAAATATAATACTATCCTTCTTATGAGTTTCTGAAATCACATTTGATGACTGATCCAAAAATTATAACCCCATTTGAGGGGTGCCCAACATATGTAGAGAAAGTTCTTTTAAAAATTATTTAAAAAGTGGGAAGGCAAAAGGAATTAAATGAAAGTAACATTTCCACACTTCACTGATATCTGTTGATTAAGGTAAGTTAGACACGCATATTATAATATCTAGAGCAACTACTGAGAAAGCTATACAAAGCATTATGCTATACAATGTGATACACTTAAAAACACTATACATGAAGAGATAATCCAATAAATGTTCATGAAACTCCTGGGAAGACAATAAAACAAAACAAAACAAAAAACAGAAGAACAAGAGACAGAACAAACAGAAAACAAATAATAAAATTACACATTTAAGCCCTAACAGATCTATAAATATGTATACATTAAAATAAGTCAATTTCATTATAAATATTAAATAAATTGATTAAAAAGTAAATAGGCAAGTCAGACTTAGGGAAGACATCTGCAACATAGTGATGTGTGTATGTATATTTAACAAAGATTCATATAACATGTTCAGGAAATATAGAAGAATCCTATAATTCTCTTTAAAAAAAGTAAAAAGCCGTGAAAAGGAATGTAAAATGCATTAAAATGGGCAAAACATTTCGACATATCATAAATAATGATATACAATAGTTAAAAAGCATATAAAAAGGCACTTAACCTTTATGCATCAGAGAAGAGAAAATTAAAATCCCAATAACACAAACCCCCAATAGTGGCTAAAATAAAGACTGACAGCATCACAGTAGCAATAAGCACATCTTAGTAGCAATAAGCACCCAGAACTTGGTTTCTTTTTTTTTTTCCATTTTATTTTATTTCTTTTCAGTGTTCCAAAATTTATTGTTTATGCACCATACCCAGTGCTCCATGCAATATGTGCCCTCCATAATGCCCACCACCAAGCTCACCCCCCCCCCACTCACCTCCCCTCCAAAACCCTCAGTTTGTTTCTCAGGGTCCACAGTCTCTCATGGTTTGTCTCTCCCTCCTGTTTTCCCAAATCACTTTTCCTCTCCATCTCTCAATGTCCTCTGTGTTATTCCTTATGCTCCACAAGTAAGTGAAACCATATGATACTTGACTCTCTCTGCTTGACTTATTTCACTCAGTGTAATCTCTCCCAGTCCCATCCATGTTGATACAAAAGTATTCATCCTTTCTGATGGAGGCATAATGCTCAATTATATATATGGACCATATCCTCTTTATCCATTCGTCCGTTGAAGGGCATCTTGGTTCTTTCCACATGCTGGCGATTGTGGCCATTGCTGCTATGAACATTGGGGTACAGGTGGCCCTTGTTTTCATTACCTCTGTATCTTTGGAGTAAATACCCAGTAGTGCAATTGCAGATCATAGGATAGCTCTATTTTTAATTTCTTAAGGAAGCTCCACACTGTTTTCCAAAGTGGTTGCACCAACTTGCATTCCCACAAACAAGTAAGAGGGTTCCCCTCTCTCCACATCCCCTCCAACACTTGTTGTTTACTGTCTTATTAATTTTGGCCATTCTAACTGGTGGAAGGTGGTATCTCAATGTGGTTTTGATTTGAACCTCCCTGATGGTTAATGGTGATGAACATTTTTTCATGTGTCTATTAGCCATTTGTATGTCATCTTGGGAGATGTGTCTGTTCATGTCTTCTGCCCATTTTTTGGTGTGATTATCTGTTTTTTGTGTGTTGAGTTTCAGGAGTTCTTTATAGATCTTGGATATCAGTGTTTTGTCTGGACTGCCATTTGCGAATATCTTCTCCCATTCCATGGGTTGCCTCTTTGTTTTGTTGACTGTTTCCTTTGCTGTGTAGAAGCTTTTGATCTTGATGAAGTCCCAAAAGTTCATTTTTGCTTTTGTTTCCTTTGCCTTTGGAGACATATCTTGAAAGAAGTTGCTGTGGCTGATGCCAAAGAGGTTACTGCCTATGTTCTCCTCTAGGCTTTTGATAGATTCCTGCCTCACGTTGAGATCTTTTATCCATTTTGAGTTTATCTTTGTGTATGGTATAAGAGAATGGTCGTGTTTCATTCTTCTACACATAGCCGTCCAATTTTCCCAGCACCATTTATTGAAGAGACTGTCTTTTTCCACTTACTATAGCACCAACAACCATAAAATAGCTGGGAATAAACCTACCCAAAGAGGTAAAAGATCTGTACTCGAGGAACTACAGAAGACTCATAAAAGAAATTGAAGAAGACACAAAAGATGGAAGACCATTCCATGCTCAAGGATTGGAAGAATAAACGTTGTTAACATGTCTGTACTGCCTAGAGCAGTGCATACTTTCAGTGCCATCCCGATCAAAATTCCACCAGCATTTTTCAAAGAGCTGGAACAAACAATCCTAAAATTTGTATGGAACCAGAAGAGACCCCAAATTGCTAAGGAAATGTTGAAAAAGAAACACAAAACTGGAGGCATCACATTGCCTGATTTCAAGCTTTACTACAAAGCTGTGATCACTAATACAGCATGGTACTGGCACAAAAATAGACACATAGACCAGTGGAACAGAGTAGAGAGCCCAGATATGGATCCTCAATTCTATGGCCAAATAATCTTTGACAAAGCAGGAATAAATATACATTGGAAAAAAGGACAGAACTTGGTTCCTAATACTGTTCTCCATTAAAAGGAACCAAAACTTTTTAGAGAAATGGCTGATTCTAGGACTTGAATAGGAAATGTATAAAATAAGCCCGAAGTATCTTGCAGTGTCAGTAAATAAGGAACTGCTCAAAACAAAAATAAAAACAAAAAAATCCTTAAATTATGGGGTATGTCAAAGGATACAAGTGCTAACTGAATGAGCTCCCAATGACCAAAGCTAGAACAATTTAAGCAACAAAATAAAGTAGTATTAGATCATACCTAAAGGTATAAAAATCTATGAGGTAATACTGATATTGTTTATATCATTTATTTATTGTTTATATCAGCCATTTGTTTAATGGCTGAACAAATAAGGGAGGGGAGATAAATCTCCCATGTGTAAGAATTCCCCCCAAATTTATAGATACTTCATTCTTTATAAATTTTTAAGGTTTTATTTATTTATCTGACAAGAAAGAGCAAGAGCAAGAGAGAGAGAGCGAGAGCATGCAAGAGCAGGGGAAGTAGCAAAGGGAGAGAGAGAAACAGGCTCCCACAGTTGGAAGCCTGACTCAATCCGATCCCAGGACTCGTGACCTGAGGCAGAAGGGAGAAGCTTAACTGACTGAGCCACCCAGGCACCCCCTATAGATATTTCATTCTCAAGAGGTGAAGCACAACCCCTTAAGTATGGGCTGCAAATAATGACTTTTTTCCAAAGAGCAGTACAGAAATGGAATAGGATGGTTAAAAAGAGTCATTTCACAGTAGAAAAACATGACAAACACTATCTCAGGAGATCAAGGCTAACATCTATAGTGATAAAGTCATGCTGACAACACGTGCCCTATATATAACATTTTTTTTTTAAAAAAGGCATTTTACCTCTGATGTCTTCCTCTCCAAAATTTAGAATCCCCCTCTAACCATGAGAAAAATAGCAGTTGAATCTCAAAAGAATGGTATATCTAAGCAGTATTCTTCAAAACTGACAAGGTTCTCAAAAACAAGGTAGATCTAAGAAACTGTTACCAATTGCCAATTAAATGTAATGTGATTATCTAGATGAAATCCTGGAACAGAAAAAGAACAGTGAGTAAAAACTAATAGAGTCTAAATATAGGTGGATTTCAGTTAATAACAGTGTATCAATATTGGCTCATTACTTGTAACAAATTTGCAATTTCTATGTAAATCAAAACTGTTCTAAAAATAACTTTTACTTTTAAAAAATGAGCTGACAGCACCAAGTATTAGCAAAAATGTGAAGCAACTGGAACTTTCAAACATTAATGGGGTTTCTGGTCCAACAAGTAAGGAGCGTGGAAATTGCCACACTGTCCTAACAAGTAAAAAGCTGAACAGACTGAAATGTTAACAACCTCTTACAGGATTGTAATTGAGGTGAGGACATTGGGCAAACCACTGCCCCCATAACTGGAGAAACAGGTGAACATAGGGGATGGTGTCTTACTGAAGCAGAGTCTCAGCAGAAACTGCCCCAGGAAACTGAACTATGATTGACGAATTGCTAGAGGCTCAGTGTGGACAAATCTGAGAATTAAAAACTCCAAGAGGATCCAGTCATTAGAGGTGACCACATATTTTGAGTTTTATTTCCAGGAGTAAATACTGGGAAAAAATACCCTTGTGGTTATAGCAGGGTGTGTGTGTGTGTGTGTGTGTGTGTGTGTGTGTGTGTGTGTATGTGTGGTGGTGGTAATCATTTTGAAATACACCAGAACACGTTGCTCCTCTTAATAAGGCCTGCCCTCAGGGGCAACTAGTTAACCAGAGCCCAACCTACTGAGGTATTATCAGATCCTAACTGAACTCGGGGGAAAGAAAATATCCAACTCTGGCCCACTCTAGCTGAAGGAAAATAAAAACCGAGGAACACTTGTGAAGTTCCCCACCCAGAGGCAAAGGCTCACCAAAGATTGGAGCCTACTCATAAGACTACAGAATACTTCACCTCACCTCACATCTGACCCCCATATTACAAAAGGTCTATTTCAGCTGTTCCTTGTACCAGTACATCATGTCTGGCTATCAAGAAAAAATTACAAGCATACCAAAAGTCAAAAACACAGTTTGAAGAGACAGAGAAAGCATCAGAATCAGACATGATAAGGATATTGGAATTATCAAGCATTAGTGATTAGAGTGTAAACTGGTTCAGTCAAATTAGAAAACTATTTGGCAATATCTACTAGGCCTAAACATAAGCCTACTTGTGACCCAGAAATGTCATTCCTACCTATATTCCCAAGAGAAAGGATTGTATATGTTCACCAAAAAATTTCACTGTACCATTCAAATAGCTTTATTCATAATAACCTAAAATGGGAAACAACCCAGTAACAATCAAAAGAAATGGATAAATAAATACAGCTCTTTCTTATACTGGAATACCACAAAACAAAAACAAAAACAAAAAACCCACTGATATGCACAAATATGAATGAGTATTGAGGACATGTTGAGAGAAAGAAGTCAGATATAAACAGGGTAAATAGAATATTCTATATATCCATTAGGGTACAGTCATGTGTATGTGTGTGTGTGTAAATATAAATTCATTGAGTTCTATATTTAAGATACATATACCATCTATATCTATATCTATATATCATATATATCATTCATTGAGTTATGTATTTAAAATATATATTGAGTTATATATTTAACCTATATATTCATATAGGTTATAACAGAAAAAAAGATTAAAAAATGAAAATGGAATACTTGCATAGTTTATATCTAATCAAGAGATAGAAAACACATAGTAATTCAAATGAAGAAGTTTTATATGAAGAATAGTTACAACATGATAAAAGAGTATAGGACATAAGAAAACTTCATATGATATCCTAGGTCTGAGGGACATTACCCAAAGAAGGACAACTTTGGAAGGGGACATTCTTTCCAATGCTGGGGTTCTCTCCAAGGCTGAGTTTTGATTGCATCATTGGAGAAGGTATGATTGAACCCACCGGATGTCAAAGAAGTTGACTGATTTGCCAGGCTAAAGGCAGTCTGCAGTCACAAGCAAGCAGGAAACAACCCTCTGGAGCCCAGGCAGATATGTGAGCCATAGCTGGTGGCAAGAAAGAATGGAGCACTAGAGGGAAGGTGGCTTACAGCATTGAGTATCCCTGCTGGGAAGGCTGCAAGAGACACACTGGTGGGTGGTGAGTGAGCAGAGAGAACTGTGGCACCAGGGCAGGCAAGAGGACTGAGAAGCAGGATGTCTATATTGAAAAGACCACATGAAGGTGATCACCAGCCACACCGGCACTGTGAGACCTCCAAAGGACAGCATATTCTGAGCATACAGCTAGGCAAATGACCACCAAAAGCCCTGATACCCACACCACCGACCCACCATTCCACAGCTGGAAACATAGGAAAGCCCTTTCCTCCTGTAATTTCCCTCTAGTGACGTCTGCTAAGGGTACTTAAACTCATGCCCCTTTCAAGCAGAATTGCTTAAAGGAGCGCCATTCATTACCACAGTGCAGGTATTGGAGAGTCAACTGGGAGCAGAGAGGCAATAAATTAATTAACTGGAATAATATTTATCATAAAAATAATAAAAATTAATGAAATCTAGGGGAAAAAAAAGTAAACGAGATAATGTATGTTAAGCACCTGGCACAAGGCCAAGCATCTTGTAACTACTGTATAAACTATTACTGTTATTGCTGTCATAATGGTTATAATTATGACAATTTAATTTCAAATGCATGTCCCTTTTGGGGAATAGGATAGAAAAAGTAGATCAGCAGCAAAAAGCTTTTCTTTCATCCTTGTTATTTTGTTTCATTAACTGTTAAAGTAACAATACCCATTGTCAAAATTTGAAATTAGATAGAAGTGTTTTGAATGAAACACATGAAATCTTTTATATCCCACCATCAATTCCACTCCCTTCCAAGATGTTACCACAGTTAGCAGGCCTTGGTGTCTGTATTTAAGTTATACTGATTGTTAATAATATTTATTTTCTAATACTAATACTAGGCATTGCTCTAAGTTCCTTAAAAATAGAATTTTATTTAATCTTTACAACAACCCTATGTTGTTGGTTTTATTATTTTCATCACTTAAAACTAAAAAAGAACTGAGTCATTGATATTTAAGAAAGACCTAAGGACAAGAGGCAAGAAAAGTATAAAGACATTTGAAACAATAAGAAAAACATGTACAAAGGCCATGAGAAGGTGACAACTAAGCAAAGAACTGACATGGTGATGGACTTAGCTAAGTAGGTAATTAGGAAAGAATGCTGCAGGCAATGGGAACAGGCAGAGCAAAGGCCTTGAGCCAGAGAGCACACATGTGATGCAGCTAGAGCCAAGAGAAGGGAGAGTACTTTTTGGGCAGGGGTCAGTCCATAAACTGGTTTGCAAAAACCTTAGTGCAGACACTGGGAGTAAGTATCTAGAAACATCTACAATGGTTTGAAAGAGGTAAATCAAGTAATACAGAAGTAGGGCTTGCATTTTTATGTCTATTTTTCATACCCATGTTTGGTAACATAATTGTTTACTTGTATCGCATTTTATAAAAGTTTTGGTCCATAATGGATTCAATGTTTTTTGTTTCTTTGGTTGGTTGATTGCTTGTTTTTTTAAGACAATGTAGGCAGCCTAAAGCAATCTACACATTTAATGCAATTCCTATCAAAGTACCATCCATCTTTTTCAAAGAAATGGAACAAATAATGCTAAAATTTATATGGAATCAGAAAAGACCTCGAATAGCCAAAGGGATATTGAAAAAGAAAGCCAACGTTGGTGGCATCACAATTCCGGACTTCAAGCTCTATTACAAAGCTGTCATCATCAAGACAGCATGGTACTGGCACAAAAACAGACACATAGATCAATGGAACTGAATAGAGAGCCCAGAAATAGACCCTCAACTCTATGGTCAACTAATCTTCGACAAAGCAGGAAAGAATGTCCAATGGAAAAAAGACAGCCTCTTCAATAAATGGTGCTGGGAAAATTGGACAGCCACATGCAGAAAAATGAAATTGGACCATTTCCTTACACCACACACAAAAATAGACTCAAAATGGATGAAGGACCTCAATGTGCGAAAGGAATCCATCAAAATCCTTGAGGAGAACACAGGCAGCAACCTCTTCGACCTCTGCCGCAGCAACATCTTCCTAGGAACAACGCAAAAGGCAAGGGAAGCAAGGGAAAAAATGAATTATTGGGATTTCATCAAGATCAAAAGCTTTTGCACAGCAAAGGAAACAGTTAACAAAATCAAAAGACAACTGACAGAATGGGAGAAGATATTTGCAAACGACATATCAGATAAAGGACTAGTGTCCAGAATCTATAAAGAACTTAGCAAACTCAACACCCAAAGAACAAATAATCCAATCAAGAAATGGGCAGAGGACATGAAGAGACATTTCTGCAAAGAAGACATCCAGATGGCCAACAGACACATGAAAAAGTGCTCCATATCACTCGGCATCAGGGAAATACAAATCAAAACCACAATAAGATATCACCTCACACCAGTCAGAATGGCTAAAATCAACAAGTCAGGAAATGACAGATGCTGGCGAGGATGCGGAGAAAGGGGAACCCTCCTACACTGTTGGTGGGAATGCAAGCTGGTGCAGCCACTCTGGAAAACAGCATGGAGGTTCCTCAGAATGTTGAAAATAGAACTGCCCTATGACCCAGCAATTGCACTATTGGGTATTTACCCTAAAGATACAAACGTAGTGATCCAAAGGGGCACATGCACTCGAATGTTTATAGCAGCAATGTCCACAATAGCCAAACTATGGAAAGAACCTAGATGTCCATCCACAGATGAATGGATCAAGAAGAGGTGGTATATATACACAATGGAATACTATGCAGCCATCAAAAGAAATGAAGTCTTGCCATTTGCGACAACATGGATGGAACTAGAGCGTATCATGCTTAGCGAAATAAGTCAAGCAGAGAAAGACAACTATCATATGATCTCCCTGATATGAGGAAGTGGTGATGCAACATGGAGGCTTAAGTGGGTAGGAGAAGAATAAATGAAACAAGATGGGATTGGGAGGGAGACAAACCATAAGTGACTCTTAATCTCACAAAACAAACTGAGGGTTGCTGGGGGGAGGGGGTTTGGGAGAAGGGGGTGGGATTATGGACATTGGGGAGGATATGTGCTTTGGTGAGTGCTGTGAAGTGTGTAAACCTGGTGATTCACAGACCTGTACCCCTGGGGATAAAAATATATGTTTATAAAAAATAAAAAGTTAAAAAAAAAAAAAAAAAGACAATGTAGGCAGTAATTTCTCTGACATCAGCCATAGCAGCATTTTTCTAGATATTTCCCCTAAAGCAGTTTGGAAACAAAAAACAATATAAACTATTGGGACTACATCAACACAAAAAGCTCTGACACAGCAAAGGAAATCATCAACAATAAAAAGACAACCTACTGAATAGGAGATGATATTAGCAAATGATATATCCAATAAGGGGTAAATATCCAAAACATATAAAGAACTTACACAACTCAACACCAAACAAACAAACAAACAAAAAGACCTCCAAATAATCTAATTAAAAATGGGCAGTAGGTCTAAATAGACATTTTTCCAAAGAAGGCATTCAGATGGGCAATGTACACATGGAAAGGCACTTAATGTTACTAATCATCAAGGCAAACCAAAACCAAAACCACAATGAAATATCACCTTACATCTGTCAGGATGACTAGAATTACAAAGATGAGAAATAACAAGTATTGGTGAGGATATGAAGGAAAAGGAATCTTTGTGCACTATTTATGGGAATGTAAATTGGTCTAGTCACTATGGAAAACAGAATGGAGCTTCCTCAAAAAATTAAAAACAGAATTACCATATGATCCAATAATTCTACTACTAAATGTTTCATTCAAAGAAAATGAAAACACTAATTCAAAAAGACATATGTGCCCCTATGTTTATTGATGCATTATTTATAATAGCCAAAATATGGAAGCAACCCAAGTATCCATCCATAGATGAACAGATAAAGAAGATACAAGATATATATATATATATATATATATATATATATACACACATATATATATATATATACATACACACGGATACACACACACACAATGGAATATTACTCAGCCATAAAAAACAATGAGATCTTGCCATTTGTCACAATACAGATATGCCTAGAGGGTATTATGCTAAAGGAAGTAAGCCATACAAAGAAAGAAAAAGACCTTAAAATTTCCCTTATATGTGGAATCTAAAAAACAAAACAAATGAACAAACAAAATAAACAAACAAAAAGCAGAAACAGATCCATGAATACAGAGAAGAGAATAATGATATTTTACCACAAGTAGTCTTATAGTATCTAGGGATCCTGTGAAGAAGCAGATTCTTATTCAGAAGGTCTAGAGTAGAGTCTAAGCTTCTGCATTTTTTTAAGATTTTATTTATTTATTTGACAAAGAGAGATCACAAGTAGATGGAGAGGCAGGCAGAGAGAGAGGTTGGGGTGGGGGGGAAGCAGGCTCCTTGCTGAGCAGAGAGCCTGATGTGGGACTCGATTCCAGGACCCTGAGATCATGATCTGAGCTGAAGGCAGCGGCTTAACCCACTGAGCCACCCAGGTGCCCCTAAGCTTCTGCATTTTTAATGAACTACCAGGCTCTGCTGAGGTTTCTAATCCAGGGTGTAGGAGGTTTAAGAATCACTCCAGAGCTGAGTTAAGAATAGACAGTCAGGGAGTTAGGGAAGAAGTGGAGAGACTAGTTAGACAGCTGGGTTAGAAACTCATCCAAGAGATGATGGTATTTCAGACCAGAGTGATAACAACGGTGATATAATAAGTGGTCAAATGGTAGGTTACAAATGAAAAGTAGAGACAAAGGGATATCCAGATGCACAGGGTGTGGAGCAAGAGAAGAGAGAAGTTAGGGATGGGTCTAAGGTTTCAGGTATAATGAACAGAAAGAACTGGTTCATGCAGCTAGAGGGTAGAGGGGGAGGACTCTGAAAACAGAGCCTGAGCTGGTAATTGTTTCATCACAGCCACTTTCTAGAAATGGTACCTACTGTTAGAAAATACCCAAAGACAGATTTATCTTTTGGATCTATCTCTCTATATAAAAACAAATACAATGAGATATAACAAGTACAAATATATTTTCCAATTCCTCAAATCAACAACAATGATAGTAGCAACAAGAAGTCAAGCAGAGAAAGACAACTATCATATGATCTCCCTGATATGAGGAAGTGGTGATGCAACATGGAGGCTTAAGTGGGTAGGAGAAGAATAAATGAAACAAGATGGGATTGGGAGGGAGACAAACCATAAGTGACTCTTAATCTCACAAAAAAAACTGAGGGTTGCTGGGGGGAGGGGGTTTGGGAGAGGAGGGTGGGATTATGGACATTGGGGAGGGTATGTGCTTTGGTGAGTGCTGTGAAGTGTGTAGACCTGGTGATTCACAGACCTGTACCCCTGGGGATAAAAATATATGTTTATAAAAAATAAAAAGTTAAAAAAAAAAAAAAAAAAAAAAGAAGGCTTGAAAATCACTAAAACCAAAGCTATAAGGACAAAACAAATGCCACAATTAAATAAGATACTGTGACCCACTAACTCATCTGCTAAGTCATAAAAGCAAATGGACCAAATAATCCCAGCCCGAACCATCTGACAATCCCTAAGGAGTTTTTATCATCAGAACTCACCAGTTTTCTCTATGAGAGAGATGGTTAATTAGATTTCATAGTAAAAGATATGAATGTATCAACATCATGCTAATACCTTATTTATGAATAATGAGGTCAGATTGAATAACATATGTTTTATAGGTATGTGTGTGTGTGTGCATGTGTGTGTGTGCTTTGTAAATTGCTAGGAAAAATAATGCCTGAAATGTTATACTCCATGTGTTAACAATAGTGACCTCTGGGGAAGGAAGAAAAGCTGACAGAAGAGGCAGGGATAGGAAGATGAGGTGACATCTTCTTTCTGAGATATACTTCTGACTTATTTGAATTATTTTCTAAAATATTACTTTTGTGAATTCTGGGAAATATAATCAGGAAGAAAATACCTGTAGGTCTTTCTATTTTCCTATTTTAACTTAAGAAAATATAACATGGCCTTCTCAGTAAATCTAACAATTTCCTAAAACATTTTGCTTATATATATGCCACAGGAACTTCCTTGAGTTATATAATCCTATACAGATTAAACAACTAAAACCATAAAAATACATACAATTTTCCCTCTTACTTTATCTCCAGCAAACATCAACTTCCAAAATATTGGCTATAAAAAGGCAGGTGGAACTTCAAATGGTTAAAATAGCACCAAGATTTCTTACAGTAAAAAACAGTAGATGCTCAATAAGGAAGCTGAATACATTCACAAACAAACGTGAAGTCATCCTGTTGTAATATTTTTATTTATGTCAAACTATATTTTTAATATAAGAAAGCTTTGTGCTATATCACCAAATACTCTCTTTACATATCTAGTTTTAAAAGATCTACTAAAATCACCTCTCTCCCCTTATTTACCTTCAGGGAGCATGCCTCACAATCTATTCCATGGAGTTAGTAAAGATCTTTCCTTTGCTAAGATCAAAGCACTATGAACTAAGCAGTTTTATCGCCATATGTATCTGACTACAAACTGTGTATATAATCCCCATGCTTTATAAATATAATGATTTTATAACAGACTTGCTGAGCATAAGTGAGCAGCTTAATGCACACAGCCTATGAATCTTGATATTAATTACTTTTGCTCCCAAACTGTCTGTAGTGGAAAGAACTAGATAGAGGTCAGAGTCTTTGCTCTACAGCTTACTGGGAGGACTTCAAGAGCCACTTAACCTCTTTAGGTGTCAGTTTTCTTATCTCTAAAGTGAGGATTAAGATATTTACTTCACAAGTTGTCTTTGAGACTTGGTGAGATATAAAGAAATTGTGAAACTTCTCAGTCAGTGCCAAACACATAATAAGCCTACAATAAGTGCTAATTAATTTTAAAATACGATCTAGAAAGGAATACATGTGAGATAGACCATACCCCAGAGACTGCAAATAAGACTAAGACAGGCCTTCCATGTAGAAAGAGTACAGTTGGCAGCTATGTCAGTATAATGGGATGGGAGAAAGATTTTATCTTACTTCTTGGCCTCCTTAAGAAATGTTCCCTTTAGTTTGGTTCAGTCACTGTGTCCCCTGGTAAAGGTAATCTATCAATTAGGTAATACACAAACATAGACTAGGTTTTTCTCCATAAGGAATCCACACCCACTTGCTGCAACTGAACTAACAATTGTGGTAGTCAAGCACCAGGAAAAAGCACTGGACACCGAAGGAAGGGGTGGAAAGCCAGCTAAAGCTGGGGGAAGAGAAGCAGAGAACAAAATATCGGTTCACTTGGGAACCTGGGTGGGTCAGTAAGTTAAGCGTCTGCCTTTGGCTCAGGTCAGGATCCCAGGGTCCTGGGATCAAATCTTGCATCAGGCTCCCTGGTCAGCAGGAAATCTGCTTCTCCCTCCCTCCTCCTCTGCCCCTCGCCCCTGCTCATATTCTCTCTCTCCCACTCTCACTCTCTCTCAAATAAATAAATAAAACTTTAAAAAAATATTGATTCACTTTTCAGTCTCACACAGGGCTCATAAATGTAATTGTAATGTCTGTATTATAGCACCCTTAAGCTTTCATGCAGAGAATTCCATAAGGAATGAGATCTGTTTCAGATTTGAAGGCATCCTAGTCCTGGCTCTCAGCCCTGCAAAGTTTAAGAAAGTTCACTTAGAAAGTAGGAGTGCAGGTGAAGGTATAGGCAGGTGCACTGTGCTTAGATGCTGCCCTGGAAATTGGACTAGGTTTGCCAAACATCATCAGTTTGCAAGTTGGAACTGCTTGGCCTTGCATAACCTTGATCCAAAATGATGATTAATAGGCCTGTTTCTGCAGTTAAAAGGAAAAGAATGTTGAGAATTGAATAAACTGTGTCTTAGAGGAAAGATTAACCCTTTCCTAAAACTAGCTTTCCAGAAAGGAATAGTGTTAATTAGGATCCAAACGGTGTAGCATGAATGCACGCTAAATTTTTACCCTATGACTTGTCACTGCAGATTTTTCCTTGAGGTAATAACAATCTCACTACACTCACTTTTCTGATGTCAAAAATCAAGGTGTGGGAAGTACCCATAACCTGCTTATCTAGCACTAGTTCGAAAACAAGAATTGAAGTAATAACTGCTGTATTTGGAACATTTGTTATCTACTTGGAAATCCGGCATGGTTATCAGTGAAAATAAAATAAAGATAATGCTGCCCATCAACAGGGGTGTCATAAAATTCCCATACATAATGTATGTAGGAGCTCCTGGTACAGTCCCTAATGGACAGTATTGAAATAACAGTAACTTTCTTTCTAAAACATTTCATTAGTTTTGCTTTATGGCTGGAGTCTGGACCCAGGTAATTGTTTAGATGGATCATGCAGTTCACTAAGAATCAAATGAGTCTCAAGTTTTATGTATTCATCCAATAGGTGACTATTTTGCGAGGAGAATGGGTATGTTGTTAATATAAAAAGTGTGTTACAGCTCAATTATATGAAGACTTCTGCACCTACAAAGTACTATGACTTCACTTAGAATTAATAAGTGAATTAAGTTGCCATTAATAGGTGGGTAGGTGATTCCCTGTTAGAGTAACACAACACATTTGTTAGATAGATTTCACTTACAGAAAACAGGAAAAGGTGCAATCAAATAAACACATTTGATGTCTGCTTCCAGTCAAAATGAATAACAGGGCATGAAACAAATAAATTTCAAAAACTGAACGACAAAATATAAAGAATGGTTTTCCGACAAAGGAGCTCAGGCTGCACAAAATGATTATCCTGGAGACAGAGGAGATATAAAAAGATAGGGGAGACCCAAACAATCTCCCTTAGCTGAGATGGGAGAGGTGGGAATCCACAGAAATAAAAACACTATAATTTACAGTACAGGACAGTACTGGAAAAGAAAAGCTACACAGAGAGGGGACAGCTTCAGATCTCTGGAGACTGCCCCCCCCTGAGACTTAAACTGTTGATCATTGCATTCATGTAAGGAAATTCTATGCACAGCCAGGGAAGGAGCCACACAAAAGGAGAAGAGGGGGGGGGGAATCAAGGAGCTCTCCATGCAAGGAGATTTACTTGTATTCTAGTTTGTATTCTAATTACTTCTACTAGTCAGAGTAGGGAAACCTTACGAGCCGAGCCGTGGAGGAGTACTCAGAAGGGTTCTGCTTCAGTAGTTGAGCAACATTAGACTGAAGACTACTTTGGTCCTGCCTAATAAAGCTTAAAAGCACGCCTTGAAAGGACAAAATGCCTCCCAACAACTTTTTTGTGTCCCAGAACAAAGTTCAAGATTATTTATAGGAATATAAAAATATCTAGTTCCCCAAAAGGAAACATTTACAATGTCTGACATCCAGTAAAAAGTTACCAGGCTTGCAAAGAAGCATGAAATAGCACCCATAATGAGGAAAAAGACCAACCAATTGAAACTGGTGAAACACCAACACAGATGATAAAACCAGTAAAGATATTAAAACATTTAAATAACTGTATCCCATATGTTTAAGAAGGCAGAGTAAAGTTTGAGATTATAGACATATTAGATACTTTTCTAAAACAGACCCAAATTGAACTTCTAGAGATAAAAAATACACATATTTTTAAAATATTGTACATTTAGGTAACAGGGCATAAATAGGGAACTGGAGGAAAAATACTACTATTGCTGTCTGGCTCATAGAAGTGTATATTTGCCTCTTCAATTTTCCATAACCTGTTCAGATCCCACCTTGTATTATAGAATCCTCTGAGAAAATCACCTCACTTTTTCTAAGCCTCACTTTCTCACTTATGAAATGGTGATAACAGTGATTGGAAGGCATATTGTGAGAATTAGAAATAATCTATGTAAGTTGTGGATCAGAAGTCCTAACAAAGAAACCTGTGGCCACATTTGCTTTATGCTAAAATTACAAGCAAGAAACAAAAAACAAAAACAAACCCATGAAAACCATAAGAAGATAAAAATGATATTTTGTGTATTTTTAAAGATATCTAAAACAAATTTCAAATGGTATTTTAATTTTTTTATTGTGAATTATAATACATATACAGAAAAGTACACAAAAACAAATGTAATATTCAATATTGAATATTCAAAATTCAATAAATTTTCCTGTATACATATACAGAAAAGTACACAAAAACAAATGTAATATTCAATATTGAATATTCAAAATTCAATAAATTTTCCTGTATACATATACAGAAAAGTACACAAAAGTACACAATAACAAATGTAATATTCAGTATTGAATATTCAAAATTCAATAAATTTTCATAAGGTACACATGAATGTAAGCACTACCCTGGCCAAAGAAACAGGAAATTTTAAACACTACAGAAACTTATCTTCATGGCCTCACATCCAGTCTTTCTTCTTTCTTCTTTCTCAAAGGTAATCACTATCCTGAATTCTAACATTATCATTTAGTTTTGCCTATATTCAAGTGTTATATAAATGGAAACATCAGCATATAGTCCTTTATGATTGGTATTTTTCTGTCAACATTGTGTTTAGGAAATTTATGCATGTTGCTCTATGTAGCTACATCGGACTTATTTTCATTGCTACATAACATTCCTTTGTATTAATATTTGATAGGTTAGTGATCTAGTCTATTGTTGATTGATATTTGAGTTATTTCCAGTTATTTGGAGGTTTTAAGAGTAATGCTACTATAAACACTCTTGTATTCCTGTTATGTTTGTGTGTTGTTTTAATAATCAGCTTGATGGTAATAGAGCATGTGTATTATCTACTCAAAGTAGATAATATCAAACAGTAGTTTCCCAAGTGGCTGTACCAATTGATATTCCCACTCACAAAGAGTTCCAGTAGCTCCATATCTTTGCCAACGTTTGGTATTGTTGACAACCTCATTTTTATTCACTCTAACAGGTATGCAGTGCTGTATTTTTTGGTGTTAATTCACAGTTTTAAGACTAGTGAGGTTTATTTAGGCTGAATAGACATTTCTTAGGTTTATTGGCCATCTGTTCATCTTGTTTTATAAAATATCCACTCAAGTCTTTCCAGTGTTTTCCTTGTTACCCATATTTTGCTTACCAATTTGCACCATCCCTTTATACACTCAGAAAAGAAAAGCCCCTTATTGGTTATATGTGCAGCATTTCTTTTCTCACTCTGTAGCTTTCCTTTATGTTCTATATTTTGATAAACAGTTTTAATATAGTGAAATGTATAAATTCTTCCTTTGTGGTTATCTTTTTCTGTCAAAGAGAATAAGCACTTTCTCCTCTACTATCTTCTAGAAGTGTCTGGTGGTGGGTATTATGGAGGGCACATAATGCATGGAACACTGGGTGTGGTGCATAAACAATGAATTTTGGAACACCAAAAAAAAAAATTAAATTAAAAAAAATTGAAATTTTTAAAAATTTGTTTTCTACATTTAAATTTACTAACCCCCTGGAACTGATATTACTATTTGGTGTATGCTAGAGGTCAAATTTCTCTTTTCTATATCATATTTATTTTATTCAGCACCACTGATAGTAAAACTTCCCTGCAGTGCTCTGCACTGGAGAATTTACCATGAATTAACTATCCATACATGTTGTAGGCAGGCCATTTCTGAGCTCTCTGTTTTATTCTATTAGTCAACTTGAATTAATACCAATTACCCTAATTTGTAAGACTATACATTTATTTTTCATATCCTATAGGGAAAATACTTTATGCATGTGTAGGCTAATCTTAGTTCTATGTTTCCAATTACATTAGAATCAGCATGTTAAGGGACATACACACACATACATAAAAACATACATAATTTCTTGAGGTATTTAGTGATAGTGCATAAGAACTATAGGTAATTTTGAAAACTGATTGGCATTTTTACAATATCAAGTCTTTACAATGGTATCACTAGGTCTATTTAAGGTCTTTCATTCCTATAAACAATGTTTTGTGGTTTTCTTTGTAGTGACACTGCACATCTTTAACTCAATTTATTTCTAAGTAGATAGTATTTTTAATTTTATCATAAATAGCATCTTTCTTAAAATGTATTTTCTGTTTTAAAGATTTATTTATGTTTTGGAGAGAGAGAGAGAGAGAGAGAGCACAAGTGAGTGGGAGGAGGGTTGAGGGAGAGAATCTTCAAGCAGACTTCCCACCGAGCACTAAGCCTGACGCAGGACTTGATCTCACGACCCATGAGATCATGAGCTGAGCTGAAATCAAGAATTGGATGTTCAACTGACTAAGCCACCTAGGTGCCCCTTGAAATGTATTTTCTAAGTGTCCATTAAGGGTATTGAGAAATATAATTAAATATTCATATTTAACTTACATTCACCATATGACTAAACTCAATCATTCAAATAACTTGTAGAATTTTTTATTTCTATATAGGCAATCACATCATCTGAGAATAATAAATTTTACTTCTAATTTTCTAATCCTTATATATTTTACTCTTTTTGTTCATTTATTTATTGACTAGAATTCCTACATGATTTATTATCAAGGGTGATAGGAGTCATCTTTTTGTAATTCCTGGTAAAAGAGGGAAAGCTTTAACTACACCATTAAGTATCATATTTGCAAAGGGTATTATGTAGACACTATTTACCAAATTAAACATGAGTTCTTCTGTTCCAAATTTGCTACACATTTTTTTTATCATGAATGAATGTTTTATCAGAAACTGTTTTGCATGATTTATGTGCTCACATTATTTTTCTTTTTTATTCTGTTAATATAGTGATTTATATTGGTTAATTTTGAAAAATTAAAAAACAAATTCTCTCTTTTCATAGTGGCTGCATATTATTGACTAATGTTTTAGTTAGTTTTTTTTTCAGCTACATTCAGAAGTGAGATCGAGTTGTAATTTTTCTTCTTCATCGTACTACTGCCAGATTTTGCTGGGGTCAAAGTTAAGCTGGCTTCATAATACAGTTTGTGAAATGTTTCTTTTTCACTATTCTTGAAGATGTTTATATGAACTTTTAAAGTTTCTTGTTTAAAATATTTGTTAAGATCAAGTAGTGGAGACTTCTTGGTCTAGTTTTTTATGTGTGGAAAGATTATTATTTAAAGAACCTATATATTTAATATTTATAGCATTTACACAAATTTACAGATATTTTCTCTTTCTTTGGTGTCAGTTTTAGTAAGTTATGACCTTCTAGGAATATGTTCATTGCATCTTTATTTTTAAATGTGTTGGCATCTAATTGTTCTTAAGTTTATTTCATTTTTAATGCATACAGAATATGTAGTAATGTCCATTTTTCATGACTGGTATTGGTTATTTGTGCCTATTATTTTTCCAGAATTTTATGTGCCTTTTCTCTCTTTCTTTCATTGACTTTTTTCTATACATGTTACTTAGTGTTATTAATTTTATTAATTTTCTCAAAGAGCTAGATTTTCTCCTTGTAAATTCACTCTAATGTATGTTTGTTCCTGTTAACTAATTTCTGCCCTTTATTATTTTCTTCCTTCACATTTCTTTAGACTTAATTTGCTATTCATTTACTAACTTTTAGTAATGGATGCTTAGCTTCTTGATTTGTAGGGTTTTTAAAAATATACGCATTTAAGGCTATACATTTCTCTTCAAATATGCTGTAGCTGCATCTCACAATATTTGGATTCATTTTTTTATTATCACAATTCAAAAGATTCATGATTTCCATTTGGAGTCTTTTCTTGAGCCATGAGTTACTTAAGCAACATACTAATTTTTATCTGCTTGATTTGTTACTTGTTGAAAACACTATCTTAAAATATACCACTATGATTATATATTTGAATATATCTCTCTTTAATTCAGTCAGCATTTATTTTATACATTTGAGGCTAGGTTTTTTAGAGGTACCCTAAAACAACCTGACCCTTGAACAACACAGGTTTGAACTATGCAGGTCAATTTATATAAGGATTTTTTACAGTGCAGTACTGTAAAGGTATTTTTTCTTCCTTATGATATTCTTTTTTTTTTTTTTAGAGACTTTTTAAAAAAAATATTTTAATTATTTATCAGAGAGAGAGAGGGGGAGAGAGCAAGCACAGGCAGACAGAATGGCAGGCAGAGGCAGAGGGAGAAGCAGGCTCCCTGCCGAGCAAAGAGCCCGATGTGGGACTCGATCCCAGGACGCTGGGATCATGACCTGAGCCAAAGGCAGCTGCTTAACCAACTGAGCCACCCAGGCATCTCCCTTATGATATTCTTAATAACACTTTTCTCTAGGTTACGTTTTTCAAGAATACATTATATAATACATACATATACAAAATCTGTGTTTATTGACTGTTTATGTTATCCATAAGACTTTGGAACAACAGGATGCTATTAGTACTTAAGTTTTGGGGGAGTTAAAAGTTATACATGGATTTTTGACTGACTGGTAGGTGAGTGGGAGTCGTTGCCCCTAACCCCCTCATTGCTCAAAGGTTAATTGTATACTATAATTGCTACATCTTCTTAGTGAGGTCAACATTTTATCACCATTTATCATGATATTCTTTCACTCTTTAAGTATTTTTAATCTATATTGTCTGATGATGATATAATGCTTTAGTTTTTGTTTGTTTAATGCTTTTTGATAGTCCTTTTTCAATAGTTTTGATTTATTTGTAAGACCGTATTTGAGAGGCATTTCCTACAAAGACTCTATGGTTGAAGGTGCTTTTGTTTTATCTGACTAACAATCTTTGTCTTTTAACTGGAGCATTGAGTCCATTTACATATAATATAATCATCATTATAATAGTTCAAATCTACTAAAATTTACAGAGCTTTTTTTTTTCTACCAGGTTTTGTAATATTTTCTTCTCCCTTCTTTCCTTTGTTTAGATTTTTTTATTATTCTCTCTCTCTTCCCCACAAAAGTCTTGATTTTAATATTATTTTAGTAGTAACTCAAGAGATTATAATATACATCCATTACTAATAAAGTATAATGTTACTGATTCTTTGGCCCTATTCTTGGAAAATGCAAAATCAGTAGAATACTATCCTTTAAGTTTATATAGCATTTACCCACTCCCCCAATTTTATATGCATTTTAATTCACCAAGACATATCATTATTTTATACAGTCAATATCTCGTTAGTGTTTTATACAGCCAATAGTCCTTTAGATCTGCTCACACTCTTTATTTCTTCTTCCACTTTCAAACTTGTATCTGGGATCATTTCTCTCCTACCCTCCCCCCCCCAAAAAAATAAGACTTAGAAGTGCTTGGATGTCTCAGTTGGTTAAGTGTCTAACTCTTGATTTTGACTTAGGGATTGAGTTCCATGTGGGAATCCACATTCAGTGAGGAGTCTGTGGGAGATTCTCTCTCTCTCTCTCTGCCCTTCCCCTCACTCATGTGCTCTCTCTTTCTCTCTAAAATGAATAAATAAATCATTAAAAATACATATCTTTAAAAAAAAGAAAAAATCAGTTTTAATATTTCTCTTAATGTGCATCCAGCATTGATGAATGCTCTTACTATTGTTTTCAGAAATATATTATTTCACCTTTGTCCGTAAAGATTTTTTTTTTTTTTGCTATGCATGAAATTCTAGGTTGTTTTGTATTTCCTTTCACCAATGTAGAGATATTCTATTTTTTACTTCTATTTTTTTGTTGTTGTTGTTGAGTAGTCTGTTGTCAGTGAAAGTGTGGGTCTTCTGGAAGTAATCTGTCTTCATTTCTTTAAGATCTTTTTCTGAGTTTCTAGAAGTTACACTATGATGAACTTAGGTCTATCTTTCTTTTAATTTATACTTCTTGTGATTTACAGTTTCTTAGCTTGGGTCAAGACAGTAGACACTGTGACATGTAGTAAAGTGCCATTACCTTGAGATGTGCAAATCTGGGGTGATAGGGATATTTAAAAGGGAAAATAAGGCAAAAGCATATACAAAGAATGTGATGAAATATGTTACCATACTAGGTATCACATCACACTGCCAAGAGACTTAATAGGCTGCTCAAGAGCGGAGTTTTCTTTCTGGCATTGTAACTTCTTAGGAGTTGCAGTAATGAACCGCACCTAAGAGTATTCAATGGAAGAAGAAACAAAGGGGTAATTTATCTTCCTAGATACTTTCCACTTCTAACTATTCTTAGTTCCATTCATGAACAGTAATTCTCCAGCACTAGCAAACTGTACTGGCTGGCTCCCTGACGGGCATTCAGTAAAATGGATAATGCTTAGGGTTAAACGTGTACAGGCTGAAACTAAGGATTGATGTCTTTAATTGGTTTTGGAAAAATCTCAGGCATTACTTCAAATACTGCTTCTGTACATTCTTTTTCTTTTTTAAAAGATTTATTCATATATTTTAGAGAGGGAGAGAGAGAGCGCACAGGAGAAAGGGGAGGTGCAGAAAGAGAGCGAGAAGGAAAAAATTTCCAGCAGACTCTGTGCTAAGCACAGAGCCTGACAAAAGAGTCAATCCCAGGACCCTGAGATCATAACCTGAACCAAAATCAAAAGTCAGTTGCTTAAACACCTGAACCCACAGGCACCCCCTGAATCTTTTTCCTAGGGTTCCATTTATGAGCATGTAAGACTTTCTTCCTGTATATTTTAGTTCTTTTCCCTCTTTTGCTTCTCTGGATGTCATTCTAGATATTTTATTCTGTTTTTTTGTTTTGTTTTGTTTTTTCTTCTTTAGCTGCATCTAATCTACTTTTGCTCTCCACATATTTTCTCAATAGAAGATATTTTATTTTCCAATTTTATAACCTCTTTTGGAATTTTAGGAGTTACTAGGCTTTCTCAAAATCTCCAGTCTGGTCTTCTAACTCCTTGAATACATTAAGAATAGTTATTTTAAATGTTATGTCTGATTGCTCCACATTTTAAAGCCAAGTGGGTCTCTTTCTGTTGTATGATATTTTTAAATTTTTCTTATTGTCTTATCACTTCAGATGATTTATAGTTTTAATTGGGGGCTGTGCATTGCATATGAGAAAAATCATAAGCATAGTAGACCTATGATAATATTACCTTTTTGCAAAAACAGAGGCATATTCAATCTGAAAGCAACAATTTTCAAAGAAGAGAAGGCCAGAAAATAAACCTCTAAAATATAAATTGTCGAAGTAAACTTTTTTAGGATTTACTACATAGCTGGCTCTTTGCATACATACTTCTTTTAATTATAAAACATTCCTCTAAGTGAATTATTCTTTTTTTAAAAATTTTTTAAATTTTTTTATAAACATGTATTTTTATCCCCAGGGATACAGGTCTGTGAATCGCTGGGTTTACACACTTCACAGCACTCACCATAGCACATACCCTCCCCAATGTCCATAACACCACCCCCCTTCTCCCAAACCCCCTCCCTGCAGCAATCCTCAGTTTGTTTTGTGAGATTAGGAGTCAAAGTGAATTATTCTTATCTCCCCCCCCTTTCAAAGTGAGAAAGCAGAGAATTAAAATTCTAACAATTCAATGAAAAACACACCTGTAGATGTAGCAGAGAAGGAATCAAAATTCTATTCTGTGGTGCCAAATACTCTGCAAGTTCTGCTTCACATTAAGACTTCCTCAAACCTTCTCTCAACATCACTGGAAGGGATCTAGTTATAGTGGTAAAAGTCATCAGTATTGCTTAATAGGTAAAAACCCTTCTAAATTGCCAAAGAAGAACAAAAAACAACCTATAAATAAGTAAAACCTGGAGACCAAATTAGAAGAAAGAACTTACCAAACCAACACTCTGTCATGTAAGGAAAACAAAACCACATGCTGAATGAACATTTACTCTGGGACTGATTTGTTTAATGTGTTAAGTTCCTTCACTCAACTACCTCAATAAGAACTCTTGAAAACCTACTTTCTTATATACTTTGGGCAGCACTGTGCCAGCTTGCACTCTTTAAGTAGGCATTCTCCTCCAGATTTAGGTCCCATGGTTAAAATTACAGGGGAATTTACAGCACTACATTCCTCCTCTCATGTGGTGGGAGGAAGAGGGAAAGAGTTTCACCATCCTTTTTTAAAAGATGATTTAAACTCTTTCAAGACTTCAAGCTTTTTATTGGACAATTTATGGAAAATTTTGAAGAGGTTCAATGAATTCCATTAAGTGAAACTTAAATTCAAAGGAATTCCTTCACCCTAAAGGAGTTCCATAATATTTATTTGATTCTCACATCAATTAGGCTATGAGTCACTATTTTTAAGAGGCAGTTTGGTTAGGAGTCTTATTTGGCCTTAATTTAATATCCTAACAATAGGTTGTTGAGCTCAGTAATTACTACCTTGAGTGATACATTTCTCTTTTGAATGTTCTGAATCTTTCACAAGCAGAGCTGAATTTCTGGATGCTGCTATATCTACTGGTCTTTGATTTTCAGAGTTTATATTATTGAATGTTTGAGGGTTTGAGAGCTTCCAAGAATGCTGCAGTATTTGAGGTTTTTATTCCTGAGTATGAAGGCTTTTAGGATGATATTAATGATAGTCAGAACCCAAATAAATGGATGTGAGTGATTGTAAAAGCATAAAACAACTAAATGAAGGGAAACCCCAAGTCTGAGAAGAAGTTGGAATTTCCCTATAATCTAGAAAGCAAGTAAAATCATTGATCCTGATTGTTGAAATTAAGCCATTTCTTGTGGACTATAGGCTCATCTCACATATTTCATGGGTTAAGGTAAAAGCAATAAAGGTTTGAAATATGTGACCCTACTGTTCAGACTAGTTCTTCTTGGGGCCCTGAGTGGGTGAGTTGGTTAAGCATTGGCCTTTGGCTTCAGTCATGATCCCAGGGTCCTCAGATTGCCCCTGCATTGGGCTCCCTGCTCACTGGGGGTTCTGCTTTTTCCCTCTGTCTCTGCTCCTGCCCCCCACCTGACTCATGCTCTCTCTCTTAAACAAACAAACAAACATGTCTCCTTTCCCAGTGACTTCAGTGCTGAAGCTAATGGTGAAGGAAACACCAGAGGGTCAGTGAATAAGAACTTATAAAAAGAACTAAAGGGGCATACAGAACAGGGGAAGAAGAGAAAATCTCCCAGTAAAAAATACTACTATCTGGTCTTAGGGAAGTACTCAATATACTCCACACTCCTACCTCCTCTTAGGTGTGACATTACCATGTCACAGAGGACTAAGAAGTGTAAAACTAAAGCAGAAACAACCACCAAAAATACTTTAGTCACTCCCATGTGTCCTGGGTAACTAACAACATAGTAACTAGCAAACAAATTGCACATAGCCACATTCCTGATATGTAAAGGGTAACATCATACCATCTTTAGAAATGCAGGAAAAAGTTTAATAACAAAAGTAAGGTAGTTGCAACCATATCCATACATCTCTCATATTCCTACAAACTATCTCATACATATATAAAATATTAGTGGGGAAAAATACAATAGCAAAGCGACTTAAAAGCAAATGTTCATAGAAGCTTTATTCATAATATCCCCAAACTGAAAACAACCCATATGTCCATTTGTCCTTCAACAGGCAAATGGATAAACACATTATAGTACATTCAAATAATGGAATACTACATAGTAAAAAAGAGAGTGAGAGCTCAAACTACTGTTAACTGATAAAGGCAATGACATGAATGAATCTTAAAACTGATGTACTGAGTGAAAAGAGCCAAACAAAAGAGTACAAATGAAATATCACTTACATGAAATTTTTAAAAAGAAAAAATCCTACATTTATAATGAAAAAAAGATATCAGTGGCTGCCTAGGGCTAGGGTTTGGGGGAATGGAGTGATCATTAATTACCAAGGGACCTGAGGGAATTTGGGGGGGATGCTGATGGAGATGTAACTTATATCAATTTTGGTGGTTATAAAAGTATGCACATTTGTCAAAACTCATTGAAATCTTCACATTTCAAAGACATCTTTTTATTTATAGGAAAATTATATCTCTATAAAGTGTTTTGTTTCATTTTAAAGCAATATATTCAACTCAGAAAAAAAAAAACAAGCCTAAAACCTGAGTATTGTCTTTAGAGTCTATTCACATACCAGTAAAAATAAGTAAAAAATACAGGTGTACTCAAAATATTGGCTGTATAAAACTACTGGGATGCTGTTTTAAGTAGGGTTTTTAAATTCAAAAGTAAAGGAAAAGCTCCTTCTCTTTTTTTTTTTTTTTGACCATTCAATGATTCTTTATTTTTTTTTTTAATTTTTTCGATTTATTTATTTTCAGAAAAACAGTATTCATTATTTTTTCACCACACCCAGTGCTCCATGCAATCCGTGCCCTCTATAATACCCACCACCTGGTACCCCAACCTCCCAACCCCCCCCCCCACTTCAAACTCCTCAGATTGTTTTTCAGAGTCCATAGTCTCTCGTGATTCACCTCCCCTTCCAATTTACCCCGACTCCCTTCTCCTCTCTAACACCCCTTGTCCTCCATGATATTTGTTATGCTCCACAAATAAGTGAAACCATATGATAATTGACTCTCTCTGCTTGACTTATTTCACTCAGCATAATCTCCTTCTCTTTTCCAGGCTTTAAGTGGATGAACAGTTCTTTGTAAGGGAAGGAATGAAAGACCCAGAACCCAAAGAAATAGTTATCAGTCAGAGACTGTCCTTCATTCTCTACTAAAGATATTATTAAGTAATAATCAGATGTTACACTTATTTGTTTCTCAGTCTTCTGCTAGGAAGTCTTCTTTCCTCTATTGAAAATACAGGGCAGCCATGAATACCAGCCCCACTTCTCATCTTAAAAAGGTAAACCACACATATGTATCCTTAGTTGACTCTAGACATTCATCCTAAATCTCCTCAAGAATTCATTGCTTCTTTTGCTAACAAAAACAAAATAATTAACAGTAATCACAGCTAGTTATAAAATTTTTCTTTATCAATTGTGAAATTGGAGGCAAGTTTCTCAGGTTCTCTAAAAAAGATATTACAAAGTAGCAAGCATACAAAAACTATCTTCACATAGTACAAAATATAAAAACTAGAAAATCCCATTCTTTCATCTCTCTTCTAGTTAAAACTTAAATAAGCTATCTGGTAGGAATGGAATAGACCAAGCTTTGCTATATTGTGCTAGTCCATGTGAATCAGAGATAAATAGTAATTAATAATAAAGAAATGCTTACTCTATACCAAGCAATGTTCTATATACTTCATATCCAGTAATATTTTTACATACACAACAACCATAAAAAATAGATTCTGTTACTATTACTATTTTATACATGATAAAGTGGGATAAAAAAAGGTGAAGTAAAATAACTGAAGTTTATAGTTGGCTATTGATAGAAGCATTCAAACTTAGGTATCCTGTTACCAGTTTCCATAATTTAACACCACATTATACTACATTGTCATTTGTCAAATAGTCAAGGCTCTGACCTGACACTCAAGATTTACATTCTTGCTATCTATTTTTTTTTTTTTTTTTTTTTTTTTAGGTCTTTGCAGAGTCATGTGCTAACCCAACTCAGACTGCATGGTGCTCAAAGGCATAGTGCTAACATGTGAGTCTCCCAAGACAGAAGACTCAGTATCACTAACAATCCCCAGCCATTACTCCAAAGGGGCCATTTTTCTTTTATCTGATATATAATAAGTTCCAGAAAAAGAGATATATCGTAAAGAGATAGTTGTTTCTCTTTCTTTCCTTATAATCATAAATCAAAAGATAAAGTGTACAGATCACATAGTATGCTAAGTACAACACTTTCATACTCTAATTTGATTATTGCATCCAATTAAATTATTATTAGAACATCTATTGCCCATTTTAGATGAAGAAATGGGTTTTGAAACGCTAAATAAGTTATTGAAGTCAAACATTTAAGAAGTGGCAGGACTCAGCATTAAAACATGTTCTGTCTGATTTCAAAGTCTATACTTCTAATCACTAATCTGTAAAGATTTAACAACATAAGGTAATTCACTTTACCGCCAACTATGACCCTATATGGGAATAACTCAGGAGGATCTTAGGAGAGAGAAAGGTACCTGATGGCTCAATCTGGCATCTATGGCCTTTTCTTCCTACTTCAAAGAGCAACAATCTCTGAGGTAATTATGAACCATCTCTTGTTTGAACAAATCCTGGATGATGGGTATTTGGAAATGTTAAGATTAGGTGCCTTTTTCCAGAACCGTTCCTACCCAAAAATCAAGTACAAACAAATACCGGAAAAATGTGCAATCTGTACTTGAGAATATTTTGCCAAAAGGATTTTCATGCAGATCATATGGCTCATATGGGGTGAATGCCATTGTCTTTCTACCCCCATATGCTCTTCACTATCACCTACAGGATATTGGACTGCTTTATAAATATTAAATGAAAAAAGAGTATATTTTATTCAGCTCTAAATATTGAATCCAAGATTTTTATTGCCAGGTTGTTTTATTTCCCTCGTGATTTCTGATACATATCAAGAAAATTGCTATTATACTTCATATAGTATTATATATTAATGATAAAAAGCGTTATACAAATAAATATTTGACTTGAATATATCTAATTATTCATGGATTTAAAAGAAAAACATTTTATCCATTATGGTCATGAAATAGAAAATCTGATTTTAGTAAAATTTTGGCTTTGGGATAGCTAAGAGTTCACAACTTTGAAAATATTTGCCCTAGCCTTCCATAATGACATTGGTATAAAGCTTATTATTTTCAATTTCTGCCATAATCTATGTCACAAACATTTCAGATCTGAATCAATAGCTATTTCAGTGGGGAAAAAATCAAATAAACAATCTGAAGAAGCATCACAGAACACCAGCGGGTACAGGCAACAAAGTCTCAAGCAAAGCTTGCCCTCTAACCAAACAACCAGGAAAAAGACAGCCTACCCTAGCAACACAGAAAACTTTATATAAGAATCATCCAACTCAAAGCAAACAACACAGGAAAACCTGATTCCAACCTCATGTCTACCAACACAGGCCAATTGAGGACACTGAACTTTCACCTTATATAGCTATAAGTAGGTTGTAGCTCCCACACAGTGATGTCTGGGGAGACCAAGTGGTAAACATGACTTTCATTCCCACTAACTGGTAACAAGCCTCTTTCCAGTTGTGGTGTCAGTAGAAACCATGCGGGAAGGGGAGATCCTATAATTCCACCCCCACCAATCAGTAATGAGGTATCCTCCCCATGGGGAAGCATCAGAGGAGGCTTATTGGAGAACCAGGAATTCTACCATCTCCCAGGTATAATGAGGCCAACCCTCCCTCCAGCCCTGATTCTCTCACCACAGTGTCAGTGTTGGTGGAAGCCAATGGTAAGCAGTACCAAAACATCTCTGCCCTTTCCAGCCAGCATGATACTGCAAAAGCCTACTGGAGAGCCAGAACTTCCCTCATTCCCTAGCAATAATGAGGAATCTGTCCACTGCTGGAGTGTCAAAAGAGGTTGAATACAGAACTGGACTTCTACCCCCACCTAGCAGTGAAGTGGCACCCACCTCTCCCCACCAGCCCAGCTTAAAAGGGTAAAACACAAGATTTGACTAAGGTCCAGAGTCTCACAACATAAAATTCCAAATCTACAAGTACGCTTAAAAATCACTTGGAATAACAAGAATCAGAAAAATATCAATTTGATTAAGAAATGGCAGTCAATAGACACTAATACCAATATGACACAGATGCTGGAATTATCTGAGCAGGATTTTAAAGCAAGTATCACAAAAATACTTTGGTATGTAATTATAAATAGGCTTGAAACAAAGGAAAAAATACAACATTGTGGCAAATAAATGAAAGTCTCTGCAAAGAAACAGAAGACATAAAGAGGGATTAATAACCAACCAAACAAACAAACAGAAAACCTCATTGAATAGCTCAACAACTGAAAGGAAAGGACAGAGGGAAAAAATAGTGAACTTGAAAATAAAATAACAGAAATCACCCAATCTGAGCAATAGAAAGAAATGGACTAAAATAACAAGTGATCAGTGCTTCACAAACCTATAGAGCAAACTATCAGATATATGTGTTGTAACAATCCTAGGAGAAGAGGAGAAAAAGAATATGACTAAAAAAATACTTGAATAATGGATTTAAATTGGCAAAATCATTAACCTCAATCTAAATGACCTTACACAAAAATTAACTTAACATGGGTCAGGGCTTTAAGTGGAATATGTAAAACTATAAACCTTTAAGAACATAGTATAGAAGAAAATCTTCCAGACCTTTTGGGAGGATTTCTTGGACATGAAATCAAAAGCACAAACCCATACAGAAAAAATTGATAAATTAGACTTCAGCAAAACTAAAAAATTTGCTGTGGAAAGACTCTGTTACGAGTGTGAAATAGCAAACTAAACACTAGGAAAAAATATATGCAAACCACGTATCTCATAACAAACTATATCAAGAACATTTAAAGAACTATTAAAAACTTGGTGACAAACTACAACAAAAGAGCAAATAATCAAATTAGAAAATGGGCAAAAGATGATGAAGCATTTCACCAAAGAAGATGTACAGATGGCAAATAAGCACATGAAAAGATGTTCAGTATCACTAGCTGTCAGGGAAATAGAAATAAGACCACAGTGAACTTTCACCACACATCTATGAGAACAGCTGAAGGTTTTTTTTAAGTGAGAATACTAAATTTTGTGGAGATACTGGATCTCTCACACATTGCTGCTGGGAATGTAAAATGTAAACTACTCTGGAAAACAGTTTAATTATTTCTTTGAAACTATACATTCATTGATTTACCAGCTGACCTAGCATTTGCGCTATTGGACATTTATCCCAGAGAAATAAAAAGTTACATCCACACAAAAACCTGTACGCAAATATTGGTAGCCCAAACCGGGAACATCCAAAATATCCTTTGGTAGGTGAATGGGTAAACAAACTGTGGTATATCTATACCATGGAGTGCTACTCAGCAATAAAAAGAAGACTACTTACAACATGGAGAGACCTTGAGGACATCATGTGGAGATAAGCCAGTCACAAAAAGGCAAATAGTGCACAATTCCACTTATATGAGGTTCTCAGAGTAATGAGATTCATGGAAACAGAAAGTAGAAGGGTAGTTACCAGGGGCGGCGGAGAGAAGAAAAGGGAACTGCTGCTTAACTGGTATAGAGTTTCAAATTTGCAAGTTGAAAAGTTTAATAGATCTATTTCACAAGAATGAGAATACATTTAACACTATTGAACTCTATACTTAAAAATAGTTATGATAATTACAGTTGGGTCTATGTTGTGTGTTTTATACCACAGGAAAAAGAGGAAAAAGAAAAGGGAAAGGAAAAAAAAAAGAGTAAAAATTTGACACATGCAGCAACTTAGATGGATCTCAAGATGATGGTGAGTGAAAACAAAAACAAAACAAAACAAAAACCCAACTCATCCCCAGTCACATACCCTGTGATTTTGTTTATTTAACATTTTAAAAATTTTAACAATTATAGAGCAGAAGAGGAAATTAGTAGTTCCCAGGGATTAGGAATGGATGGGGGAAAGGAAGTGTGACTGACTATAAAAAGGTAACATGAGGAGTTTTTTGTAATGATATCTTTATTGCATTGGTGGTTCCATAAACTTACATATGCTAAATGTCATAGAACATACACATACACTGTGCCAATATCAAGTTCCTAGATTTGATATTGTAAAGTCAATATTGTATTCATTTTTTACTGTTTCAGTAACAAATTCCCTAAATTAAGTGGCCTTGAACAATGCAAATTTATTATCTCACAGTTCTGTAGGTCAGAAGTGTGGGCACCATACGATTCAGCTAATTTCTCTGTTCCTGGCTTCAAGGAGCCAAAATCAAGGTGTTGGCAGGGCTGAACTCTTTTCTAGAAGTTCTGGGTTAAATCCACTTTCAAGCTCCTTCAGGTTATTGGCAGAATTCAGTTCTATGTTGTTGTAGGATGCAGATCTATCTCTGCTTCCATGCTGGCTATTGGCTACAGTCATTGTTAGATTCCAGAGGTTGCCTGTATTTCCTGGCTAATGGGCTCCTTTGTCATCTTCAGAGAAGCAGTGGCAGGTAAAGTCCTTCTCATTCTGAATCTTCTGACCTCTCCTCTTGCTTCATTCCTCTTTTGCTTCTCTTGATTTCAGTTGGAGAAATTTCTCTGCTTTCACAGGCTCAAATGATTAGATTATATCCATCTAGACAATCCAGGATACTATCCCTATTTTAAGATCCATAAATTTTATGACATCTGCATAGGTCTTTCACAGCAGTATCTAATTGATAATTAAGTTATGGGAATCTGGGGGAGACAACTTTAAAATTCTATCTATCATAATTATGCAAAACACAACCATTACAGGAAACTGGTTAAAGGTTACATGGGAACTCTCTATACCAGTTTTGCAACTCCTTGTAAATTTATAATTATGGCAAAATAAAAAAAACTTTTTAAATGCAAAGAAAAAATAAAGGCAATATAAATATATTTCCCATTGAAAAACTACTACCAGAAGACCCAGACTAAAAGAAATACTAAGAAGTTTCAAGTAGAAGAAAAATTATTTCAGTTGGAGATACGGAATTGCAGGAAACAAAAAATGCAGAAAGAGGTAAATACGCAAGAAAAATCTAAGTTGTTATTGACTTTATAATACAATAAAAATGGCATGTTAGATTTAAAATATAGATAGAATTGAAATGCAGAACAAGAATAGCATAAAAAGATAAAAAAACTTAAATGGAGTTCAAGTGTTTTAACATTCTTGCACTGTCAGGAAGTTTAAAAGTACTAAATTACAGATGACACTAACAAAGTTAAGGACACACATTATTATCTCTAGTGTAACCACTAAATGAATAGAATATTCATGAAATTAGTGAATATGAAATGAAAGAATATGTGTTAACAAGCCAATAGAAAGAAGTGGAAAAATAAAATACAAGGACCCAAAAGATGACTAGAAAAGAGAAACTAGGAATGAATATCAGGCGGGACAAAGAGAAAACTCAAACATATCAACAAATGTATTAAAGGTAAGCAAACCAAATATTCTAATTAAAAGACAAAGACTATAAGAATAAGTAGAGGGGGTGCATGGGTGGCTCAGTGGGTTAAGCCTCTGCCTTTGGCTCAGGTCAGAATCCTGAGATCATGGTCCTGGGATCCAGCCCTGCACTGGGCTCTCTGCTCACAAGGAGCCTGCTTCCCTCCCTTCCCCCCTCTGCCTCTCTGCCTACTCGTGACCTCGGTCAAATAAATAAATAAAATCTTAAAAAAAAGTACAGATTAAAAAAAAAAACCCATATGCTGTTTGGAACTCACACTTTAATGTAAAGATACAAGCTGAAAATAAAAGAATAGAATTGTAAAATGCCCTTCCCACCAAATAAGAAGCCTTAAAATAGCTATGTTGAAATCACAAGAAAGAGCTTAAAGAAAAATGGTAAGAAGAGACATTCTGTGATGAAAGTGCCATCCTTCTCAGAAGATACAATAATTCTTAACCTGCATGCACTAATAGCATAACATCAAAATAGAGTTAAGTAAAAACTGGCAGAATAAATCGGAGAAGTTGACAAATGCAAAAGTATAGTTGGAGATTTTAGTAAGCACTTCTCAGTAATTGATAACACAGACTAAAATAAATGGGAAGGGTATAAAAGATTCGAATAACACAACAAACTTGATCTAGTTGACATATGTGTAATACTACACACATTGAAGAATATGTATTTAAATGCCTACAAAACATTTACAAAAATTATAAATTTTTGCATATAGACCATGTAGCTAGTCTTAAATTGCAAAGAACTGAAATCACATAGAGAATGTTCTCTTACCACAGTGGAATTAAAGCTGAAATTAATAGTAAATTTTTAAAAAATATAACTAGAAAGTGGTCACATGCTTGAAAACGAAACAATACATTTGTTAAGAACACATGGTCAAATAAAGAAATTCTAAGAGAAATCAGAAAATGTCTTTAAGTGAAAATTACTAAAATATGGCATAACAAAATCCACAGGGGACAGAAAAAAATTGTGCTTGATGGAAAGTAGATAGTTTTGGATGTATACATTAGGAAAAAATGTAAAGCTGAAGATTTAATTATATTTCTCAAGAAGTCAGCAACAGAGTAATGTTATCCGACCCTTTTCTCTTTGCAAATATTTCAAATCCTTTAGTTTTCCAAACTAGAGCTTCCTAAATCCACATATTATTTGAACAGATATCGTTGTTGTTGGATTTAGAGTGACAGATGCCTCTTGGAGGAATTCACCATTAGTCAATTTAGTGGATTTAATGAAAACCTCCATCTGTATTTGAAACTGTTCCTACTGTATTGGGAATCCATTAATAGCATCTATATCTAAAAGGAGCTTAATGTGGATATATTTTGGTAGTTTGGAATGCTAGTGTAAGTATCAATACATGTTTTTAAAGCTCTTAGAAATCTGTCAATGAAAACAGCAATATAAATGCAAAAGTTTGGCTTTTCAAACCATTTAGATGCTCAGAATAAGAGAGAAAATGAAATGTGAACTGAACCACAAAATTGGAGTATTTACTTTCCTCACCTCATTTTTAAAACAAGCAAGACTCAAAGGAAAGAAAGATAAGGGTGGGTGTAGAATTGGCTTCACAACTCATAAACAGCAGTTCTAAAATAACTAACTGGATGAAGATAGACATAGCGAGCTTAAATAAAACAAGCAACTAATATTCTTCAAATAAACTTGATAGTAGTGAGGAAGTAGATATCAAATCTGATCTAATCCATCATCAAATGGATTATCAAATGATCTATCAAGTGAATGATCTATCAAATCATTCACTAATCCATGCATTCAACCATCCATTAATCTAGGAGATCTTTGTTAACTCTTTGCCAGGCACTGTGCTACATGCGAGAAAAACAATGGAGAGCAAACTGCTGCGTTTTCTTTCTTCTTGGTGTTTACAGTCCAGTAGGGTGGCATGAGAACAAGAAAATAAATAAACTGGTAAGTACAAATTGAGACGGTCTTATGAGACAGAGGTTCAGGGTGTTTTAGGAGCATACAATATGGGATATAGTGTGAGGAGTTAAGGAAAGCATCCCCCAGAAATTTTTATGTGAGCTTCGGTATGTAAGATAGAGATTGGCTAATAGGTCAAAAAGATAGTGGGGGGAAAGAGCCTTCTGTGCAGAAGCAGCAGCACAGGCAAAGCTTCTAGTGGGGTGGAAGGGTTCACTGGGGAACTGAATCAGGGCCAGGGTGACTGAAAAAGAGCCTGAGGGAAGAGTGTGAAAGGGGGAGAGCTGAAGACAGTGTGAAGGAGGTGGGATGACGCTGGGAGGTCAGCAGAAACAAGAGCCATGCAGGCCAGATTAAAGGTCTTGTCTTTCTCCCAATAGCAAAGGGAAGCTGAGAAAGGGTTATCAGCAGGAAGATGACAAGATTAGTTCAGTATTTTTTTTTTTAAGATTTTATTTATTTATTTGTCAGAGAGAGAGAGAGGGAGAGCACAGGCAGACAGAGTGGCAGGCAGAGTCAGAGGGAGAAGCAGGCTCCCTGCGGAGCAAGGAGCCCGACGTGGGACTCGATCCCAGGACGCTGGGATCATGACCCGAGCCGAAGGCAGCTGCTTAACCAACTGAGCCACCCAGGCGTCCCAAGATTAGTTCAGTATTTTAAATATTACTTCACTAGATGTAAGCAGTACAGGTTGGATTCCAGGACACCAGCTAGGATCCTGTGGCATCAATAGAGGGGAAAAGATGGTAGCTTGGAACAATGTTTGGAGAGTACTACTGCCTTCCCTGGGCAAAAAAAGCCCCACCCAGTAAGAGTCCACTTCCCTTTCCCAAATCTACCTTCCATGATTCCCACCCCTGCCAGGCCAATATGCTGACTGTCTCCTACACAAATCTTTCTATTCTTTCTCCCACCTTTGTCCATGTTACTCCTTGCTTCATGAATTTCACCTGAGGCTTTCACCCAAGTCACAACCATCTTAAACACCCAAGTTCACACTGCATTCCCTTTTCCTTAGAACATTCCCACTCCACCATTTCCTTCCTTCTCTGCATTAAACATGTGCTAGTTTCTCCTCTTCCTTCCCCTGCTGAAATTATAGGCTTCTTAGGGAAGGAAATGTGGCTTGCATTTCTCTGGAATCTTCCATAAGATCAAGCATAAGGCTGGTATTAAGTGCAAAACACCCTTCACACCTAATCAACTTGCACTGCAATGAAAAATATCCCCAAGTATATGGATGATAATTTGTGGAAATACATGTTCCAAATTCCACTTAAGATTTTTTAAAAAGTGGTATTTTATTAATATAAAGGGTATTATCGAAGAACGTTTTATAATAGGTTAAAATCCAAGCCATCTGGAGTCAGCACCAAACTTGTGGATTATTCTACCAGTTTGCCTTTTAGTAGCTAAGCATGTGTCTTCTGATTCTGTGTACTCCCATACATGCCAAACGCAGTGGCATGAACTTGAACTTGGCCTTCAGAAGGATTCCCACTAGAGCTTCTTCTAGGGCAGTAGAAAAGTGGGTCTTATCACACACATGCCAGGGTACATTCCCAGCAGGACCTACTGCCTCCGTGCTCCCCACCTGGCAGTCTTACAAGACTCTAACAGCTAAGTAAGAAAGGATCAGAGAAACGGGTCTTATGAGGACAACTTGCCAAGAATTCATTTCTTTATTCATTCTGTATATTAGTTCCACAAATCTTCAATAAAACAATGTCATGCTTTGTGCACCTGAATTTTGTGAAGAGGCTAAATTTTGTGAAATGTGAAAAGGGTCAGCCCATGTGCATAAGACATGGTTTGCATAAATAACAGCTAATATATGTTGAATGTGCCAAGCAAAAGGCAAAGTTCTTTAAATGAATTAGTCACACAACAGCTTCATGAAATAACTCGTATTGTTCAAATAATAAGCCCGAGATTCCAAGATGGAGGTAACTCACCTCACTCAAAATCTCAGGAACAGTAATGATGGGGCCAAGACTCTGACTGAGGTTTGTCTCTCTATGGAATCAGAACATAAACTTCCAATTTTACTTCCCGAACAGTGGCCACACATGGACTACAGATGCACTAGGGGTGTCTGGGTAGGGTTCTGGATGGCTGGAGTTCCTCTGATGTTTCCAGACCACAGCTTTGCTCACACTGTTAACATTCCTTTCTTGTTAGAATACCAAGCAACCTGAGGGATCCCCTCTGATGTTCCTCAGTTGTCTCATGAACTTCTAAGGCGACTCAGGACCTAGTGACTCCGTGCTCCCCACCTGGGGAGCTCTGCAAATTGGGATTCAATAACCATACAACATCAGGGAGGCAGAAGAGTACTGGATTTTGAAATAGTTTCTGCATCTCAAAGAAATACAATTGAATTCTCCTTTCCCCAACTGGACATATGTGTGATCTTAAGCATCTTAACCTCTCTGTACCTCTGAGTTATAAGAGTACCTACCTTTTTTTATTTTTTAGATATTATTTATTTGTCTGACAGAGACACAGAGAGAGAGAGGAAACACAAGCAGGGGCAGTGGGAGAGGGAGAAGCAGGCTCCCCACTGAGCAGGGAGGCTGATGCAGGGCTCGATCCCAGGACCCTGGGATCATGACCTGAGCCGAAGGCAGAGGCTTAACCACTGAGCCATCCAGGCACCCTAGGGGTTTTCTAATTATTAAATGCAGTAGAATGTGTAAAAATGCTTTACATAATTTCTAGCACAGAGTACAGTAAGAGTAAAGCCCAAAACTTTACTGCTTCTACTATTATTTCTCTTATACACTCTGTTCTTACTTTAAACAGCTAGATGGTTTGCTGGTTATTTCACTTGCCTTGTGCTTGTCTGCTCTCTTGGGATAAATTCCTCAGAAGCACAATCTGTTACAAGGATTTGGGTGCAGGTAGTTAATTTGGAAAGTGATCCCAGGAAGCACCCATCAGGAGAGTGGAGGAGTGAGGCAGGCAAGGGAAGAAAGCCAGTGTAGGGTAAGTTAATGAGCATCAAGCACTCTGGGTTACTGAGAGAGTCCTACTGGGTATCTCTAAGAGATGGTGCAGCATACACCCAAGAATTGTCCCACCTGAGGGCCAAGAAAGCCCCTATTTGTCACTGGCTGGGGCTGCTCCCAGGGCATCAACCCCCTGATTCTTCCAGCCTGCTTTGCATGCTCACTGAGCAAGTCCCACGGCCAAAGAAAGTTCTCAGAAGAGCTGCAGACCTGGCATCGAGAAGCCACCAGTGTGCACTGGAAGGTACATGCCCACAAGACATCTTTTTATTCACAGGGCCCAGCATAGTCTTTTACCCAGAGTCAATGCTTACATAAACGTTTTTTGGTTTAAATTGTGTTTCATATTGAAAATGATAAAGCACAAAATGTACTTATCTACTCTACTATGCAAGTGTTACACTTTAACCTCTTGGGAAATGTTTGCTGGAACATCTCTTGGCCTTCTTTAATGAATTTTGATCTTACATCACATTTAAACGCCTTGGAGTTCTGAAAGACAAATATATCCTCATGTAATTTAAATGACAATCAGCAGGCTATTTTTTTCCTTATTAATATACAGAAAACTGGTGGTCACAGCAGGTAACTGATGAGGCTAATCTGTCAATGTCCTGATAATTCGCTGCCTGATTGCTCTCAGTCCAGGAGGATGCATAATCACAGTAACACCAAGCAATTTGATCAGGTCCAGAATAGATCATCGATTGTCCTCAAGTGAGCTGGGTGTCGGCACTGAATGAGGTTGGCACGATATCTCAAGGGAGCTCCTCCAAAAGAAATCAATATTGAGATTTCAAAATATTGTAGAAGAGATCAACAGGAAGCTTCTGTGAGATGCAAACCTAGGGGTAATGTTGTGGCGGAAAGAGAATTGACGTGATTAGTCATCATACTCTGTTAATTCGGACTCAGCCAAAGGTATTCAAAAAGAGGATCCTAATGGATGACTCAGGCATTTGACTGTTTTAGTTTCCACACTTCTCTACAGTTTTCCAAACAGTCTGAGGTATTTCTTAACCAGATGTTAACAAAAATATTCTCCAAACAAAAGGCAAATCATTGTTTCCACTGTGATATGGAGAAATGAATAAGTGGCAAGGCCTTACCAGTGATTAAAGAACACCCAATATTTTTAACCATGACCTGTAATAAATAAAAATGCAACCTACATATTGAAACTTTATCCTTCATTTTGATGGCACTTTTAGATAAATAATTAACAAGATTAGGTAATTTTACTTTGTGGCTGGAATATTTCTGAAGTCAGGTATACATGCCTTTCTTCCTCTAAGCTGTTCCCTTCCTTGCTTGGTTATTTGGAACCATTACTGCTTTTAATTTAAAGCTTCGGAGAAGCCAGTTTCAACAGCCATGTTTTCCTTCCTTACACGTTTTGTTAACCAATTTATGACTTCTAGGAAGGAGAAGGGGAGTACAAAGAAAGCAAAGAGGCACAGGAAGGTTCGTGTGTGACTGGTACCACTGTGTCGACCTAGCAACAGAGCTTTTCAAGCCTGGTAAGAAATGCAAACTCATTCATTCTCTGGTGAAGTTCATTTATGAGTTCTTTGTATACCTGAATCTCAGAATCTCTTACCTGCTCTTCCTTTGCTAAAGAGAAACAGATCTTTATCCTTCTCACTCAGCCTCTGATAACCTAGTAGCACCATCAGCTTCTCTGCCAAAGTCCATTCATTCTTTCAGATGGTCCTGTTAGCTAAGATCTCTTTCATAAGAAGGCCAGGTAAACATTCTCTACCTTAACTAACTCTAAGTGCAATTATTTTCTTTAAATAGTAGCTCCCTTCTTTTATTTTATTTTAATTTAATTTATTTTTATATTTTATTTTATTTGCTACCATAGGCCACTTTAAGCTAGCCTCTCAGTTTACGTACATCCCACACAGAAAGCAGATCCCGGTCCACTATGTCTCTTCTAAAAGGCAGTAAGCTCTTCTGGTAATTCCCTTTGACCAAGGACTTAAAACTGTTCATTACCCAGTAAACCGGTTTGACCAAACTTTAGTCAGGCTTCTCTACTCCCTACACATCCCTAAACTTGGGCTTGTCCCCAAGTCTGAGCAAGCACTAGAGCAGTCAGGTGCAAAACATCCCCTTTCTTGGTTCATTCCAAGAATCAGCTGACCCCCTAGAGAAACATTCCCTGTTAAATTTCCCTGATCATGCTGTCTGCTTACATATACCCCCCACTTGCCCTGCTTCCCACAGAGTTCTTGCTAGTCCTATTCACTCCTTCCTATAAAAGAAAATCTTTTTTCTATTTAATTTTCAGACCCAAAGCTCACAAACACCTCTACCTCTCTGAAAACCCCAGTAGTTATACCCTCAATGTGGGTGAAAGGTTAAGTTTTTGTGACACCACTTTGTTAATTCTAACTATAGTCTAGCACTTCCTTTGAAGTGCTACGGTATTTAATATCTTCTGGTTCCATTTAAAAACCATTTAAAAACCCTACTACAAGTAGGGGCACCTGGGTGGCTCATGGGTTAAAAACCCTACTACAAGTATAAATGTATTTGTCAGGGAGGAAAAACTTTTCCTCTACCCTCAAAGTTTAAGGTTGGTGGCCTACAAATTACATGAACAATAGACAGTTTAACACGGAAAAAGGTATATATATATTATTAATATTCACATGCAGAGAAGTTTACAGAAAAAAGTGAAACTCAAAGAAGCAGTTAGATTCAGAGGTTTATATACCCTTTTAACAAAGAAATGAAGGTCTGGCCTTCAAGGGATGATACATTTGGGGGCAGTTACTAGGAAATAATAATAAATAATATAATAATAATAGAGGGCCTATTTTAGTAAGGTCTGTTTATACAAACTCATCTTGGTGTGGACTTCCCATTTTTGAAGACAAGCATTGTTCTTCTCTCTTGATATGTGGGTGGGAAAATGGAGGGGAGTTCCTTTCTCAAAGGGAAATTTAGGCCTTGCTTTCAGGCAGATAAGAGGAAGGCAAGAACTCTTTCTGCATCTGTTGATTCTCAATTGCCTTCAGCTCAGACTCTTCTATAGAAGTGGCATACTCTGAGCTCCTTCCCAGTCGACATATAATTTGTTCAGAAGCTACTCTAAAAGATATTTCCAATGCAATGTGTGCATTACTGCTTTTCAAGAAAGGATTTGCTATGTACTTTTGGCTTAGTATCCTGAAACCAAGCTGTGATTTTACAACCATGAACTTTACAGCTGTGGGGCAATGCACAGGGGCAAACATTAGAATTAAATAATTATCTGAGGGAAAAAAAAAAAAAAAAAAAAAAAAACCTGAGTGATTTTTCAATTAAATTTCCAAAAACTATTGAGCAGGTAAATGTAAATTTCCCCACCACGTGTGGTAGTGAAGAATATTATATTACAGAAGATACTTTCAGCTAAGTAATGTATATCCATGGGGTAATATCCTTCTCAAGACTAAACTGTTCCATCTAGTTAGGCAAAGGGCAGGTCACGCAGGGCTCTGAACAGCAAGGGTGGGAAGTCTGCATTTTATTCTAAGGAAGATGAAAGGCTTTGGATGATTCCCAACAGGGGAGCCTCATAATCTGATTTATATTTTTAAATGCTCCCACTCTTGGCTGTTAGGTGGGGGAAAGAATGATAGAAGAACATGAATGGCAGTTAGGAATCCAGTCTAGATAAAAGACGGTGGCTGTTCGCACACAGTTGCTGCCACTAAGCAACTAGGGAATTCATCCCTCAGGAATCAAGGCTGAAGACACTGTAATGGCATGGAGTGTTTTCCCACCTAAAATACACCACGTGCGCTTCCAGTTAGGTGCTTGTTCACTGGTTTCCCCTCACCTTCCTTTTTTTTTTTTTGCCTCTGTGTGTGTGTGCACGCACGTGCCCTTCAAAAGGGCACATCCTTATCCATCTTCTCCGTATATCACTCTTCATTCCCTCCCTAACTGGGGTCACTCTAGTCTCTCTTCTCAGCAATATTAATCTTGGCAACCTAGAAGACATTGGGTATAAATTAACCCAGGAGAAATTTAGGCTAATAACACTATTGCTTGGTGGTTACTGCACTATTTGGTACCAACTCTCTCTGGGTTCACATTCTAGGTCCACTATTTCCTATGATCTTTGCCCAATTGCTGAAATTCCCTGTGCCTCAATTTCCTTATATGTAAAATAGGAATGCTAGTAGTATTTGTTCCACATGATTGTTACTAAGACTGAATGAGCTGATATTTACAAAGTACCGGTATCTTTCCCTAACACATAACACATGCTACTTGGATGTTTGCTATTATCATCACTGCATACCTACCTTTTAGAGCTGTATGAGGAACAGATAAATAACACCTGTAAAGCACTCAGCACTGGGACTCAACAAGATATAGTAAGTATCCAGTTCATGCTCAGCTATGATTATTTTGCTCAAATATGATACAAATCTCAGCAATGATCCAGTGTTTATTTTCGCCTCTTTTGCTGTTTCTAATTCCTTTTTCAGTCCCTAAGAGGTCACCCATGTCTGTGCCTGTGTCTGTGATGAGTATATTTAACCTCGGGGCCAGGAGAGAAAATATTGCAAGAGAGGCAGAAGCCATTGGCTCATGTCCCAGTTTTCTCTGCTTCTATTAAAAAAAATAAAAGTGCTTCTCCTAAGAACTAGGTACCACATTTTTGAGACTCCAGCTGAGGTAAATTAGTTAAATAGTTCATTAATTTTGGCACTCTTACATGAAATGAAAGCAGTTTTGGAAAGTGCGCCTTTGTCTGGGTTAATTAGTAAGTGAGAACATTGGGACTTTGCTACATTTTTTGCTTCAGCGATTCTTGTAATTATTTTTTTAGGTTCATGTTCTATGTAAACTTATAAAGACATGTTTTAATATCCATTCTGTGATACGGGGAATATTAGTAGTGATCTAAGGGACATCGAGTGAGGAGAGTACAGGGGCTGTGTTGCGACAAGATGAGGAAGAAACTAGAACTGGGGGTTGGGGGAAAGAGGTGGAACTTTCTGAATAATAAAGGCTGTGTGCAAGAAAAAGCACCTTCAATAGCCTGTTCCATTTTTATGTCTGATTACATGGATCCCAACTTCATTTTTATCATCTTAATGTTTATATGGTTACCGGCATTTCTGACTTGCGTAACTTTTGCATGCCTCTTAAGAAATCTCTCTAATTGTTTGCGTTTCTCACAGATAATTCAGAAGTCTTTGGCAACAATGTTACCTTATATGAGAGCAAACACTATATGAGAGCAAACACGTTCTCAGTCACGCAGTGAGAATATAAATGCTGGAGCTGCTTGAAGCACAAATCAGTTTAGTGGAATTTTTTCCCCTTCCTCTTTGTTTCCACCCACTGGTTGGAACAAAATTGGCATCTGACGCCCAGATTGAAATGCATACTGTGACCTTCCTTTGGCTCTATAAATATTATGGGACCTGCTTACACCCCCCCCCATATGTGTGATGTTTCAGCTTAAATTGTAGTGTGATGTGATGTGTAATCAACCAGATGAGGGTAAGATTCATTATTCTAACTTGTCTAATGCTGGCTGTGCAAAATCATGAGTAGGTCAAGAGGAAGGCTGGAAAGTACCTGAAGAACACAGACTTATAAAACTCTATAATGTCTTTAGCCCAAAGGAATTTCCTTACGCCAGGTAATTATGTTGACTATCTGGCCAATTACGGAATTAATGTTTATTGAGTCACAAAATGTGTATCAGATACTTTACATAATAATTTTATCCCTTCTTTGCTACAACACTGCAGAGTAAGTGTCAATGGCCCTGTTTAACAGATAGGAAAACAGATAGGTTCAGAGAAGTAAAATGACCAGCCCAAAGGGATGCTACATGATGGTGTATTTATAAGATTAAATACTCTAAGGAGATTTGAGTCTAAGCTGTCTAAGATTCTCCTCTACATATCTTTCTATATAAGTGTCATCAGCAAAGTGATTCCTGGCCCCAAGCACAGGCTGTAGGAAGCTAGAGCATATGTTTTTAGGCAGTATTACTCAGGCCAGTGGAATGTTACCACAAAGAAAATGACATCACAGATGTTCATATGTATCACACACTCTAGTTATTTAAGGGTTTTTAAGAGAATCCTACTCAAACAGCATTTTAGATACATATGGCAAAATAAATCTAATCTTGGCTGGGCCTCAGAAATTGCTGTCAGCTGAGGTTGAAGGCATTCTCCCATAGGACCCTGGCAATGGACACTCTGCCCTGTGTTAGAAATCCTTGAGGATCCTGAAGTAGGCGTTGCTCTTGATCCAATAAGTCTCCACATCTTCCTCTGTCTGACCACCCCTGATGGTAAAAGAGCATTTTCTTAGCCACCAATCTCTCTCTCACACAAGCGCATACACACATACATCATTGCTTCAAATCTCTCTTAAGTGTTCTCTCCTTCCTAATAGATTCCAAGAACCCCAAGGAAGTTGGGGCTGCTTCATATTCATAGAATTGTAGACACTTTTTATTTATCCCAATGACTGATGGGCACTTTGGCATTTACTAGCATTTACTTCTGGCATTCAGGGTCAGACACGCTAAATATCTTCCAGTGTGCAGTGAAGTCTGCACCAAGACAAACCATCCTTCCCAAAGGTCAACAGCCCCATGGAGAAGCTCTGAACCAGAGTATCCTTACCTTCCTTTCCTTCCACTCCTTTTCCATTTCCCTCCCCCAACTCCCTTCCAACAGCTCACTCCAGCAAGTGCCTTATGGAAGAAGAGGGGAAATGGATTAACATATCACCCCAAAAGATAACCTACTGTTCTCAGTTCTGATCTCTCTGACCCAAGTTCCCCTAATTTCTTGGTTTGATGGGAAGTCTGATTTTTGTCCAACCTGGTGAACATTCTTCATTGGCAGCTACTCAAAAGACCACTGCTTGAACATTTCAGCATTGGGGTTCATTTTTGCTGCCAAAACAGCAATTATTGAAGTCTGCTACATATTGCTGGGACATCCAAAAGGGTTTTTCCTTTTTTCCAATATGGAAAACATTTGTTCTGCCAAAGCCATGCCTACCCCCAGCACAGGAGTTGACAGGACCATTTGCTTCTAGCATAGGGAGAACTGACCTCTATAAATTATAATTATATATATATATATATATATATATATATAAATTATAAATTTATAAATTATAGAAATTCTTTAATAATGACTTGGCCCAGGCAAATCTGCATTACCCCAAATCTTTCTCCCTCCAGACTCACAGATGCTAGATGAGGGAAAGAGGGGAAGGAAAAAGAGCAACCAAGAACAACTTCTCAGGTTTTGATTTGAGCATCTGGATGGATGTGATGCTCCACATTAAGAGTAAAAAAGTCTGAAGAAAGGAACATCAGGGGTTCACTTCGGTTTTCAACTTGAGAGGTCTCTTGGACATCTAAATTGAGATATTAAAATGGTAGTTAAGATTCCAGGGAGTGGCCACGGTTAGAGATACACCTTTGGGAGAGATGTAGTTCGAAGTCTGGGGACTGGTAAAAATATCCTAAAGAGAGTATCAGTATGGTGAGGGGCAGGAAAGGAAGAAAGGCGTCTCAGAACAGAAGAGCTCCAACCTTAAAAACCTCTGAATGTGAAGTTAGTAACAGGTTCTGTGTATGATAAATATTACCAATAGGCAAACTGTTTAATTATAATGCTGACATTAGTGTCAATTATACTTATCCCATTGTTTTTTCCATCAACCCCATGAAATAGAAAGTAAGATACACATGGTGGTGAGATAATAGATCATTTTAAATTTCTTTCTCGTCCTTTTCCATATTGTTCAAATTCTTTACAATGAACACGTGATGATTCCATAATGATAAAAATGCAATAAATACCTTAAATAATAATATCTTATATGTTGTTCACAGTACACTTTAACCAGTGATCCTATACCTATGCACATTCCACCACATTAAGATGCAAACATACAGCGTAAGGTTGGACACTTGTCCTATAATATTCGAAGAATCATACCTATACATATTTAAATTTTTTTAAAACTTAGAATAATGATGCTTTGGTTAAAGTGATAAGACCAAGATATCTTCATGATACTTTGGATATAACAGAAGCATATTTATTGAATAAACAGAAGATCACAGCTAAAAGTCACTGTACAAAAGTTTATTAGTAAGCTTGAGATGCAGTTTACAAGCATGTTCCTTATGTCTCTGTACATTTTCCAACTCTCCAAATGTAGAGGGATAGCAAAAATGTAATCAGGGAAATAATTCTTGGCCACAACTCACATTCCAGGGGAAGAAAAATAACAACAACAAAATACCCAAGCAAAACCATCAAACCACATCCTGGTAAAAACCTTTAATGTGCTGCTGGGCCATCATCTGGTCCCCATCATTACCAGCTGTGCCTTGCATACGCGGGAAAGGCCAGACTTCAGTAATAGGAACTAAAATACAAGGCCCATGACAAGGCTTTGAAGTTGAATTTGTTTAGCAGCATTTGTGACTAAGGTGGTGACTAGAGAATTTTAAAAAGCGACAGACAAGGTCATAGAGGACAGACTTGCTAGGTCCTGTTTATAAAAATAGGAGGAATCTTTCAAATCTAGATAGGAATGACAACTTCTAGGTCTGCCACAGTAACTTTCCATTTTTCATTTGGGAGATGTGAATAAAAGCCTGCTTTGAGCAGAGTACATGTGGATGTTTGGCCAGATAGGACAACAAAACTGAAGAACTTTGTATCAAATGGGGAAAGAATGATTAAAAACCCTGAAAATGATAGCTGCAAACTTACCCAAATATCACAGCTATAGTAGTTGGTTCCTAGAGACATTCCACAAAACCATTCCTAGGGTTGTAAATGTGCGAGCAAATAAGTTAATCAAGATAAGCTTCTTAACAGCAAAACTTTTAAGTCATGTTGTTAGTCTCTCAGAGGGATATAATAAAAGCAACATTCCCCTCCATTCTTTATTTATGAAACTTTTTTTTAAGATTTTTATTTATTTATTTGACAGACAGAGATCACAAGTAGGCAAAGAGGCAGGCAGAGAGACGGGAGGAAGCAGGCTCCCCGCTGAGCAGAGAGCCCAATGCGGGGCTCCATCCCAGGACCCTGAGATCATGACCTGAGCCGAAGGCAGAGGCTTCACCCACTGAGCCATCCTGCTGCCCCCGAAACTCTTTTACCCAAAGTATCACAGAAGAGTTGCGCTCCAAAAAACACTTACTAAGTCCTTCCTAGTAGAGATAAGGGTCACATAGGACAAATCGGAAGAATGTTATGAAAGTTGGGTTTCTAAAGAGAGAGGTAAATAACTTGGTGGAGAAGGAAGAGGAAGAACTATGCAATGGCTCAGAGGCTGAACTTGTTTGCCAAGGGAAAGAACAATCTGCACTCATGGAAGAAACATGGATTCTGAACTCGGTTTGGTTGAGTGACCTTTCCCCAAGAATACTATAGAAGTCCTTGCAAATCAGGTAACTGGAAAAATCGACCAACACTTTGAATTACAACTACTATGAGGTCAATGAGAGGACAGCTGGTAAATCTTGAAGAATCTGCTAATCTTATAGATAACATACACAGATGAAAGTCCCTACATTGGTTTTTAAAATTATTATTCTGAATAATTTGAGGGTTGTCACAAAATTTCAATGACCTGAATATTTAAAAGCTAGTACATATTTAATTAGTTTTTATTAATTTGTCTCCTCTGTAAGTTTTACTCATCCCTTGTAAGGATATATGCTTTATAAAACAAATTAACAGTAATATTTCATGCATTTGTTCCTTCTAGAATCCAGAATTATCAACCTTAAGGCAGAAATCCTGCCAATTATAATCCTACCCTTGCAAAACATCATCAAAATGCTGATTCATACTGACTAAACAGGCTGCATATTAATTACTCATTTCAGTGTCAGTGTGTTCATTATACATGGCTCTTTCTAAAGGAGGAAAAGATAAGAAGGAGATGCTGATGCTTCCAGGGCATTTCATTAAAATGCACAATGTGGAAAAAATAAGTTACTTTTGCCCTTTAAATGAATTACATAGAACAAACTTGTGAAAATTACATCATTTGGAGCCAGAAGAACATTTTCAGTCTTCTTTCTTAAATGCTTTTGGTAGTTCAGATCTACACAAGTTATGTTACGATTTCTCCAGTCTGTATCTCTAAGGTCTTTGCCTCCAGTTCCTGACTGCACACCTCCTCTCATTAGTATGTCAGGTTTTAGTAATGTTTGGGGTGACAAAAAAGACCCTGACATAGTAGAAATTCACCTTGGACTTGAGCTATGTTCTCCTGGTACAGCTATGTTCTCCTGGTACAGCTATCTTCAGTCATGCCTGAGCAAGTCTTATGTAAAAAGTTATATCATGTACTATTTAATGAAATGCATCCAGTTGATAAGAAGCACCTTAATGGTAGCTGTTATGATGATGATGATTATTATTATAATTATTACACGGATGAAGATCAGAATGAAGATGAAGTTGATGCTGTTGCTTTCTAGTGAACTAGAGAGAAGGTAATCACCAGAGTTTCTCAGATTGATCCCAAGTCCCTTGGAACCAGAACTCAAGCCACACTTCCTTCTGGGGGTTAGGCATATCTGGGTATATAGCTAGATAATTTGCCCAAAGGTCTTTTGGACAGAGGCTGGAAGTCTATTTATAGGGAAGTTATGCTAAGGGAATAAAGATGATGAGCTGAGCCCGTGACAAATGTTTAGTTAGCAGAATGGAATAGGGATCCTGGGTACATCTTTCCAGAACTGCCCCTGTCCTGGTCTCCTGGACACATGTAGAAGCCCAGGAGAGGGAGATGGAGCTGCAACTGTTAATTAAAATAATTATTTCTATTACGTCATATACTATATCTGTTGTGACCCTATCCTTCCAGAATATTAGGCATGGGGAAGAGAATCTACTTCCTTCCTCACCTCCTATTCCTTCTCACTCCCCTGACACAGACCCCAGGTGGATTTGGCAGAAGGGAGCTCAGGTCTTCTTTGGAGAGTCAGTCTAGGTGCTAACTACGCTGAGTAGAGCCACAGGAGGGACTGAAATGTCCAGTGAAGGAGCAAGAGAGTATATAGAGCTGCGTCAGGGAAACACTGTCACGGGGGCATGGCTAACTACCCAGTGTTGCTGGATGTGTATAGGCTGAAAATGCTTGTGAGCACATTTAAGGCCCCCCTAAGAGAGTTCCAGAAATACCAGTGGGTGGGCTGGCAGGGTGACTCAAAGTTCTTTGCCAGCAAGTGGGGAGAGCCAGCAACACTAGTGGACTTTGAGCTACTATTATTAATGTGACCTCATGTGTTATTCTGGATGATGAGTCATAGGAGAAATGTACGGCATATATGAATATAGGGAAAGGTGCCCTTGCCCATTTTCTGTTAGAGATGTGTGGAAACTGCCATTCTAGAAAAATAAATCTGAGGTCTCAGAGTAGCTGGTGAAATATACCAAGTTTCTCTTTCTCCTTCACTTTTCAAACACAGGAACAAAGCATGAAAGGTGGAGTGATCATGCTAGGCCAGAAAGAAGATGGGAGAAGAAAAGCAGAGAAGGGAGAGGAAGACTATGGGTGAATAATGCATTATACATTAGGTGCATAATGGCTATTGTTCATGGCTATTGTTGTACCTGACTCTCAATTAAAAAGAGAAAGAGAGAACCTGAGTCAAGTATTATTATCACCATTTTAAGGCAAATAGACAGCTAAATTTCAGAGAAACAAAGTAACTTGTCCAATATCACAGAAATTCTAACCATCAGAGCAAATTTTGAATCAAAATCTATATTACATCAAAATCCATGCCTGCACCCCCCAAGTTAACCTGCCAGAGTACAGGAAGAAGACTTTAAGATTCTTACTACTATTTCTCTATGCTTGGCAGTAAGATTGGTTTAGTCCAGATCAGGTAATGACATACCACACATGGTTCACAGAGTATCATGAAGGAAGAGGGGTTAACAGAGGGGATGACAGTGGCCTCTCCACTTACTTATTCGTATTTTTTTAGTATATTATGGTGCTGTAGAGTATGGGACCTATATAAGTCACTTATATTACCCGCTTTTTAACTAATAAGTCCCAGAGATAGATGAAAGCCTTCAAAATGTTCCTCTAAAGAAGTGGGAGATCGATGAGAATGCCAGTGATACAAACGCATGTGAATGGCACAGGCATGAGCTCTTCGTCAACCATCAACCAGAGAGATCCAGAGATGACACATGAGGTTCTGACTCAAAGTCAAACCAAAAAATAAATAAATAAATAAATAAATATGAAACCTATTTAAGGTATGAGTTGATATCCAACATTGTAAATATTGTCTTAGTATATTTTACATAGTTGCATTTACTGTGCTTTGGGGGAGTGTTTTTTCCAGTTATTCATATCCACTTAGAAGCCAATCCTGAATCACTGTGTTTCAAATTTTAAATAAATAATTTCAGAAATAATAAAATATTTGTGATAGGTTTAATACTAGTAAAATTCAGTACTAATAAGTTTAGTGCTTCATGTAGAATTAAAGGATTTTGTAGTCAATGAATACATAGTTATTAAATATTATACATTGCAACTTCATCTCATCTTTAAGCTTTCCTCTTTTACAATAAATTGGACATGGCACATTAATTCTGTGGTAGATATATGTAATTTTTGAATAAATGAATTTATTTTTATTGAGGGCTCATGTTCAAAAAAGTGTAATAGGGTACATTATCAAAACCATTTTGCTGGCTGATGCACCATATATCAGAGTATAGTGAATACTGTGTGGTACATAAAAAGTTCTTGAAAAAAAATTTTAATGAATAAATACCACATGGGTATGAATTACACTTCAGAGAGTAAGGAATGTTTGGGCGAACAAAAAGAGAGGGGATGGCTTTAATTTTAGAAAGAAGATGGAAGGCATCACCTTTAGCTAGAGCTTGTGTTTATAATCTCAGCATCTCTTCCAGAAGGAGCCCCTTTCAATCTCAAAGTGATGTAGTTTAGATGATAAATTTTATGATCACATTAATTATACAGAAGATTATCAACTTCTCTATCTTACTCTATTTCTCTCACTTTTTCTCCTTTTACCCCTGACTCAAAATGTGTTTATTTATTTTCATGAGCAGCCCTGTTGTCTGTCTTGATATGTTCTAGGCTATGAAACAGTTATGTCATGGTCTTCCTTCCTTGAAAAATTAATCTCTGTCCCTCTCCTTACATGCCTTCTTTCCCTGCTTATAAACGTATCTAGGTCTTGAGAAACCTAAAATTAAAAAAAAAAAAAAAAAAAAAAAAAAAAAAAGCTGAGATCAACTTCTCTTTGAACTTGTTTCCCCATTTATTTTACTATGGACAGTCTTTAAAAAGATGCTGCTTCTGTTTCCTTCTCCACCCATCACACTATTGAAATTGCTCTTAAAAATTCCTAGTGATAGCACCATGTTATATATGCTCTTCTCTACATTCCCCTACAAAACGTTAGTGAGAGCTTAGAGACTTACACAGGGATCAAAGCCCTTTGACCAAAAATGGTCCTCCTCTACCTACGAAAATAAGAGAAGGTGAAGGCAAGAAGTTGCACCTGCCTGCTCAGACAGGTGGAATGAACTGGTGACCTTCATATGGTCCTCCCACCCAAAGGCATTTTCCTAGCACCCCTCACTCCACATCTTTTCCTGAATATCTGAAATTACTGACCACATTTCACTAACTTAAAAGTTTCTACTATTTTGGTATATTCCAGGATACTACAAGGTATAGTATAAACACTACAGAATTTGGAGTCAGAAAGATATGAATGTGAATTCTAGTTTTGTCCCCCTATATTGCTTGGTGACCTCACCCAAATCATTAGCCTTGTTGAACCTGATTTCATTGTCTGTCAAGTGGAATTGATGACACCTCACTCACAGGCTGATTATCACTAAGAGTTAAGAAAGACTATGTTCATGTGAACACTGGTTTATGTCTTCTTTATTTTTTTTTTTAAAGATTGTATTTATTTATTTGACAGAGAGAAATCACAAGTAGATGGAGAGGCAGGCAGAGGGGGGGGGGGAAGCAGGCTCCCTGCTGAGCAGAGAGCCCGATGCGGGACTCGATCCCAGGACCCTGAGATCATGACCTGAGCCGAAGGCAGCGGCTTAACCCACTGAGCCACCCAGGTGCCCCTGTCTTCTTTTTATTATAAAGTTTTCAACTGCCTTTAAAGGCACAACTCATTAAGCTGACTGTGCCTTAATCTACATTCACTTGCAATAGAATTGAAAGTGCTGAAGAGTCACTTTTGACGCATTGTTTACCCTCCACATACTTGAGTCTAGAGTCTTCAGGACAATGACACCATCTCTTTCTATGAAACACATAGTACATTCATTTCTAATAGTACATTTATTACTAGCACATTTATTTCTGAAGTACATTTATTTATTTCTAGAAATAAATGCACTAACAAATAATGTCATAATGTACTATGGGTTTCTAAAGCACTAAGGACTATGCTCAAGTTTTGACTTATTTTCCTATAGTTCATGGTGAGTATTTTTCTTTCTAATTCCATTTTATAATACATAAATAAGGATGTAATGGAAAAGTGTACAGAAAATATCTGGAGCTACCCCTAAATGCCTAGGAAGGAATAAGAGTCCAGCCTAAGGAGAGGTACATTCACTCTTACCCTTCTTCAGAGAATTACAAGCAAAAGATGTTCACTGGCTTGCAGAGGTGGGAGGCAGGGCACTCTAAAGCACCTTCAGGGGACACTTACCAACCAGAGTTCACTTTAAACACTTTAAAGTTCACTTTAAAAGTTCCAAGTCCACGGCACATGGACAACCTTCATGGAAGTATGCTCTACTAAAAACAATGCTCCCTCCTCCTTCTCACCTTCCCCACATTCCAGGTCCCAAAGGAATATGGAGGGGGGACATCAGAACCACTAGTTTAGAAAAGCAATGAACACACCATCCTTCCTCAGTCAGGGACTTCCCACCTGCAATGTGTAACAATCCCAAACTGGAGAGAGAAGAGATGCTTCAACTTAAAATCAAGTCGAGAAGGGACGCCTGGGTGGCTCAGTCAGTTAAGTGTCTGCCTTCGGTTCAGGTCATGATCCCAGGGTCCTGGGATGGAGTCTTGCAATGGACTCCCTGCTCAGCCGGGAGCCTGCTTCTCCCTCTACCTGCTGCTCCCCCTGCTTGTGCTTACTCACTTTCTCACTCTTGCTCTCTGACAAATAAATATATAAAATATTTTTTTAAAAAATCAAGTTTGGAGCTTTGTTAATTATATGAGACTAGACATTACACTTACTTGTCTGAGTATGCGTTTATATCTAGTCACTAAAAGTGACCAGAAAAGTCAAAGGACTGCCTTAGTTTTCACCCAGGGGCAGGGCTAGTTCAGGAAGAAAAAAATCAAGTCAACAGGTGGCAGAAATACAATTGTATAACTGGTTCAGTAACCTCAGTTACATCCCAGCCCAGCCCTTTGCTCTGCTGCCCCAAGTCCTTGCAGGTTACTGAGACACTAGTTCTGGACTATTCCCCAAGCTGCAGTTGCACATTAAAATCCAAAGATGACACAACATAGTTTTAGGTTTAAGAAGTCTACTATGAGAGACACATGAAATAGGTAAGATGCATTGTGTGGGGACTCCAAGAGCAGGATGCTGAATTTTCATTTTGATGTCAGCACTGTAGGCCAAGGCATTAAAAAGGAAGTACTAGGTCCACTATGTTGACTGCAATTTAAGGTGTAACAGAAGGAAGAATTATGAGAAGTGGGGTTAGGACAGGGATCCCAGGAGAAGAACCAAAAACAAGGGATGTTACAGCTGGTTTAAAGACTTCTACTACCATGGTCCCCACTCTTCTATTGCCTTCCAACACCTTTCAGTGCATAAACCACACCTCTGCCCTGCCATTGTCATGCACACATTTATTGATAAGCAGCACTGAAATTACCTAGAAAGAGAAAAGAACACTTTCTTTAGTTACGCGCTGAGAAGTTAAAATTTTATCTCAGCTTGGTTCTTCGGAGAGCAGAGGAAATGTTACTGGAAAATTGCCATCCTCCAGTAAAAGGGCAGGCAACTACAGACATAAAGTTAGCCTTCATCTCAAAAAGTAACCAGACACAGTGATTTATGGGCAGAATTCCTCAGGTTGGGGGAAGGTAAGAGCCCCAGCGCTGCAGACCAAAGGAAACAATGCTTTATAATCTGCTGAACAAATGATAAGTCAAATTACAGAAAACACAGAACTGCAGAGATAAAAGCACATTCCCTGGGGCCAGGAAATTGTAGAGCATTTACCCAGGAAGTTTAAAATGAGAGAATTTCCCTGAGCCCACTCCCTATATTTATCTTTCTCATTCTCGTTTTTCAGTCTTCATTTTTCATTTCCTGTATCATACTGACATTTTCTAACAAATAATTTATATGTATGAAGGTAAGATATATATACATACATATATATATGTATATATACATATATGACTATATATTCATATTTATGTTTATTTACATTAGTTTAAATATTTAAAAATTGTATTTGTCTCTAAATGATGATACAGATTCAACACTTTCCATCTGAAACAAAATGAAAAAAATCCCTTAATCCATAAAGCTGTAATTAACCAAAATACAGACAGCCTATCACGGCAAGAATTCTAATGTTGTACCTAAGAATAAATCATTCTGATTTTAACATTTCTTTCTGAGAAGTTTTCACTTTCCACACTTTTTTTTCACACTTTTTTTCACACTTTTTTTAATAAAATGGGAAGCACTATTTTCCTCCTTATTAAATTTATTGTAGTTAATGAAATGAATAATGGTCACTTTCAGTTTTAAAATTCAATGTATATCAATCAATACCTGCTTTCTTAAATCACCGACCTACATTCATTTTGAAAGTTTTCATGCTTACAACACAGGTAATAAGTAATAGTTACACAATGATTTCTAATTTTTAAAAGATTAGAATCTACTTGGGATATGAGACCACGTAACCTACCCTAGTTATCCTTAAACACCAAAAAAACATTTTTTTTACTAAAAAAAAAATCCTTTGATTTTTAAAATTTAGTTTAGTTTAGTTATTTTCATTGCTGATATTTTAAAACTCACCCAAATTATTTTTGAGCCTATCTGCTAGATGGTGTACTAATGACTTTACAGGCAATATCAGTACGATTGGTCCACCTGCATACAAAATGATCTTGAGAACCACCCCCAGAACAACCTTAGCATCCACCGTCCACACATGGAAAGGACTAAAATGTGAAGTAGTGGGTGGTCCTGGAGTAGAGTCTGGGAAAGACTGGCTGACCCCACAGAGATGCCCAGCAGCTCCTCCCAGTCTTATTCTAAAGGGCAGGCTGGGTGGTCAGAGCAGCTGTGACAGCCCCCAGATGGTCCCCTTGCTCAGGCGGTGAAGCCTCAAGAAAGGCTAACTTACTTTCTACAAATACGCTTCTTATGCTCCCTGCTGTTAAGGCAAACACTGGTTGTTTCTATGCTGAGGACTTCTTTCCTTCATATCGTAGTAGCCTAGAGTTCCAGCTGACTTCTTTTACAGGTGGTCATTCTACAACACTTAATAAGAGAGAAAAATTCCTCAGCTTAAATAAAATATGCTTAATGCAGTAAGCATGCCCCTTAGAAATATGTAAAGACTTAGCTTTGTTTTATTAACAAAGCTGTTGTGGACTAAACTATGTCCCCCCAAAAAAGCAATATGTTCAAGTCCTAAACCCCAGTACTTCAGAATGTGACTTTATTTAGAAAGAGGCTCTTTATGGAGGTAACCAAGTTAATTCTAGGTGATTAGGATGGGTCTTGATCCAATATGGCTGGGGTCCTCTTAAAAAGAATCAATTTGGACCCAGAGACAAACACAGAGGAAAGATGGTGTGAAGACATGCAGAGAGGGCCACATAAAGTTGGAGGACTGAAGTGGTGCATGCATAAGCCAACAAATGCCAAAGACTGCAGGCAAACCACCAGAGGCTAAGAAGAAGCAAGGAAGGATTCTGCTATAGGTTTCAGAGGGAGCATGGCCCTGGGACACCCCGATTTCAGGCTTCTAGCCTCCAGAACCACAAGACAGTTACGTTTCCGTAGTTTTAAGTCCACCAGTCTGTGTTACTTTGTTACAGCAGCCTTAAAAACTAATACACCAACCGAACTCTTTTCAGTTTCTCTTTTTGTCCCCCATTATTATTTTGTGAGTTTGACTAGCAGAAGCTGAATGGCTGTTCAGATTTTCTGATTTTTCTGATTTTAGTAAATTATCTTTTCTTGGCTTCAGAGATGAAATTTAATCTTAATTCCATTGCTCCTGCAAATTAAGCTGTAAAATGAGTTCCACTATTAAGAGATCCTCACTTCATGTTGTAGAACCTAAGGAAGCTTAGTGATAAGATCCACAGACTCTCGCTCCTACAAGGCCTTGGTATTACAGCCTTAGCACAAAAGGCAAGTCTTCCCCCACCCTCCAAATGAACCAGAGTTTAAATGATAAAAGACGTATGGTTATTTGCTTGACAGATCAGCCTCTTCCAGTACCATCTTGCATCTGCAAATCTGCTTGTCACTATATCCAGAGGAGAGCTGGGGATAACTCTAGGCTTCAGGGATGCTTCCAGCAGCAGTAAGATTCATCTCCACATTATAAGCCATGTGCCTGTAGGCATGTCAGCGTTCCCAGTTACACACAAATCTAAGTGAATTCAAGACACAGAGCTCTGTTCCCATCCTTTCTAGTAATACTAGTGAAAATGGAATTGAAAATGAAGCCAATCTTATAGCCTCTAATTATAGTGAGGTTCTTTTTTAAATTTCTGATTATTTTAATATCTTTGTCAAGGTCAAAATATTTATTGTAAGACTTCTCTCTCATAAAATGCTATCAACCACTCATTTATTTATCTATTTCTCCTAGAAGCAGATATTAATACATAAATAAACAGCAACCATTTATTAGGAGCTTACCATGTACCAGGCACTCTGCTGAATGCTTCACCTTATCACTTTGACTCTTCAGAACAACCACACAGGGTATATACCATTATTACCCCTTAGAAGAAGAATCAGTGACATCACCTGCCCAAGGGTCCATACCCAAGTTTACACTGTCGATATGTGACACCAATCTCTGACTTCAGAGCCCACATTCTTAACTATTCAGCTATTCTGCCTCTATTTAGTGGTCATTAGGTGTCAGCTATTGTGCTAAGAACAAGGGAAAACATTTCTTTTTTCCCCAACAGCTATATGCCTTGTGGTCAAGGAACTGACAATTTAGGGGAGGGAAAATGATAAATAAGCATTGTATTAATATAGTTGGATAAGCCCAGAAATGAAGTTGTTTAGGCTGCTATAGCTCGCATCAAAATCTCTTAATACACAAAGCCAAAGGCTCTCCCTTCTATAGTATTCATTTGAAACAAGACTCTTCAAAAAAAATTCTGAATGAATGACAGGTAATAAGAAAAGTAAAATATGTACACATGCTGACTTGGAACTCAAACTGAAATAATCCAGAAGGCCAGCATACTTAACCTGTCTTGGCAAAATTAGGAAGCAGTTAGGAAGTCATAAAGATAGTGTGGTAAGAATAGCCATCCCCTTTCGCTCCTGGCCAAAGGCTCCTGCCTTTGCCTCTCTTGCCTCCCTCTCTTTCAGGCAGATTCCAAATCCCCATCAGGAGTCCCCTTGCTGCTGTCAGAGAAGAAAGCATCTGTTGTAACCCAGAATAGCATGCAATCCCAATGTTCAAGCTTTGTTCAAATCTTTGCTTGTCTTTGGCCTGATTTGTTCAAGCTCCCTAAGGCTGAGGGTTCCTGCTAAATGCTGCCTTATCCAATTATCAACCATATGCAATTCTGTGGCACTTTGCAGCTGAAACAGACCTTAGAGAGCATTCCCCTGAACCCGCTCATTACTCTGTCACCCCTTGGCATTTATGCAATTAGTTTGCTCTGTTTAATTTGTATTTATACAGTTGGTGCTTTGGTAGTATACTTAAGAATTTTTCCTCAATGCATTTTCTCTCTCAACTAAATTACAAGATTGTCAAGTATAGGGAGTGTATGAGAATGAAGTATCTTTGTATTTATAGCTCTCTCCAGTGGTTTTCATACAGTGGGTGCTCAATAAAAGATGTAGACTAGTAGACAATCAAAAATATAAAAAGTAGAATAGTCAGAAGGTACATTTAGAAGACCCCTTCTTCATTTAGTTGAGCATCCCACCTATTCCCTAATGTTTTTCTAAACTAATTAGACAGAATTCAAAACTGAGATTGGCCTTGGGTTACTTTATCTTACAGTCCTATGAGATCAGTTCACATTAAACATTTATCTCTGTTACTCTGGACTTTTTGGTTGCCAGTAACAAAAACCCACTCATGGTTAAGTAAGAAAAATAAAATAAAAAAAAAGAAAGGAGGCTACAAGGACAGGAAATAAACTGAGTTTTATGATGGCCTCTGACACCATCAGAAAGACCTGCCAACTTTCAACTCTGCTCCTCTTTACATATACCCTTTATCCATCTCCCGCTTCATATTTTTATCTTTCTTTCAGGTCAACTATAAGAGGGATAGCAAGGTGGCCAGCAAATGCAGAGTCGACAGCTACAGGTGCACCCAGTAAATTTTTTTGGCCCACTTCCAAATTTCCTAAGGAAAGCTTTCTGGTAGACCCAATTTGTCTTTTGTCAGCCCCTGGACTATGACCACAAAAACAGGATCGTGCAAAATCTTGATTATTTCCATTCTAATGAGGAGAGAAGTTGATAAGAGAGATTTCCCAGAAAAAAAGAAAAAAAAAGTCAGACCTAAAAAAAAAAAATCAGTGGAAATCTACGTTAATTATTATCTCTATATAACCAGTTACTCAGGTCCTCTAAATTCTCAGTCATAGAATAAAATCCCAACAACTTATCTCTTGCACATAGATGTGCTCAAATGTTATATGATTATTTAGAAGAAGTAATTACTTAGTAAATGTGTGCAGGTGGCGACAGCCATATGAATGATCATAAGTTTTCTTTTAATGTCTTTGATTCATGTCTCAATATTTTATTCATTTATTTTATATCTCAACATTTTATTTAATTAATTAAGTGTCTCTAAATCCCATTTCTAATTCTATTTCCTTCTTTTCCTTCTAAAATTAGTTGGCTACTTAAGGGATAATTTGATTCTCTTGTAGAATCATAAAGTCTAATCCTAGAAGAATTACTAAATTCTCTAAGAGAATTAGAGAATTTAAGTGATGTAAATGCAGCTAGAGAGCAAGATTCATAGATTGCTATCATGGTGTAACAATATAGGAACCATCACTGTGTTATTTTTAAGGCTCCATGAGCTGAGAGTTATATAAGAGCCCCATGAAAATACCCCAGCAACTTAATGACTAAGTCCAGGCAAATTCTAGGAATTTTTCTTCAACCACATATTTAACAAAATAAATTCCACAAAGTAGCCTAGAGAGAAAACAAGTACCCAAGACCAAATGTTCTTTGACTGTAGAAAATTCTAGCATGAGAAACTATTTTTTTTTCCTTGTGAGACCAGATTTTATATATATGAACCAGTTACATGTAACTGAATGAGTGTTGAAGCAAGACACACACTGAATAGTGTGACCAAAACCTCAGGGTTCCAAATCCTCCTTCCCTACAGAGACTCGTATTTGCCCATTCATTATTTGGAGCAGAGATGACTGGCTGTGGGACCCTCAAATCATGCATAATATAAAGAGACTTCTTTCCCTCAGGCTTCCAGATTGTCAGGTGAGGCCATCCAGGGCATGATGGCATTAAAATCCTAATAGTCACTGAACAACAAAATGCATTACAATTTGTTCCAGTCCAGGCCAGTCAAGGTCTCATTATACAGGCCCTCGGGGCTGAGAAGAGGCAGGAGAACAATGATGGAAATGTACGTTGCCATGGTGTCCTTGCTGCATCCCCTGGTTTCACAGGGGTAGAACTGAGTCCCTTTGAACTAATTTGGTGACAAGCATCTTCCACTTACCTTTCACAGAACTCAGATCAACAATGAATGATTCTGCATCCCACACTGTTCATCATAAATTCTTCACCCCAAAATGATCTTTTCCCAATCCCAAAATGGACTTACGTATTGTAGCTGAGAGAGAAAAGCAATTTTACCATGAAGTATAAGCAGTTTTTGACATGTGGGACTCTTTAGAGGGAGAAGAGAACATAATCAGGAGCAGACTGACACATTGGGAATAAGATCAGGGTTCTTAACCTAGCTCTGTTACCAAATTCTAGGGTCACTTTCAGAAAAAGCCTAAATTTGCTGAACCCTCCCTTTCTTCATCTTATCTAAGATGAATTTAAAGAAGTAGAACTACTGGGGCACCTGGGTGGCTCAGTCAGTTGAGCATCTGACTCAGTTTCAGCTCAGATCATAATCTCAGGGTTCTGAGATCAAGCCCCTCATAGAGCTCTGAGCTCAGTAGGGAGTCTGCTTGAGATTCTTCCTCTCCCTTTGCACCTCCCCTCCCCACTCTCTCTTTCTCTCAAATAAATAAATAAAATATTTTTAAAAAGAAAGCACAACTATTTACTTATGACCAAGAAAGAAAAAAAAAAACACAACCATTTATAACTGCAATATGCCATGGATTAAAAAATGCATCCTGACTGCAGATATGTTAAAATATGAGAAGCATTTTAGAATCAGTGACAAATGTATAATTGAATGGTGGAGGTTTAGCAAAATAGTTACTTCTTAAAGTGGTCTTGTCTGGTGGCTTGCTCTTTTCAAGAAATGACTATGTGAACTGTTGATTTCCCTTCTCTCTGCAGCTGCACTTAAGCAATTGAAAATAGCTGCAGAAAAGAGAGGAGCAGGGCTTTTAGGGAAAATGCACTTCTGTCTGGTAGTTGTAGAGTGTCTCTGAATCAATTAGGCACTGGAAAGTTAAATTCCTTGCCTGTCTTAAACAAAGCCAAGGTCAGGGATTTGCCAAAGGTCAACTCTTGCTCCCTGCTGACCACCCAGCTTTCAAAGCACCTGTCTTCCTCACACCGGAATCACCTCCCTTCCAACTTCTGCACTAGTTACCTCTTCCTTCCCCCTCACCCCCTCTCTCTTCCCTTTTCCTTCCCTTTCCCCAGCCATCAATATTTATTAAGCACATACTCTGTGTCTAATAAATCACATTTAAATAAATAATAGGCACCGCCTGAACTGTCTTCAAGCAACACACTCATGTTGAGTGAAAGGCAGCACACTTGAAATGCAATGTAACAGAAGCACACACATGACCCAGGCTTGGAAGATCAGGTAAGGCTTTCCCAGGAGGTGACATGAAAACTGAGACCAGAAGCATTATTGAGAGAGCATCAATTCATACAGTAAATCCCTTCAGAGCAGAGAACTGAATTCTGGTTCAGTTCTGAATTCTGGTTAACTGAATCCTGGTTAGCTAAAACAACTCAAGAACATTTGAGCTGCATGTTTTCTATTTTCTCCCATAATCTAAGCTGATTTTATCCGCTGTCCAGATCACCTTTTGCACTAGCCAATCAGTACACTCTCTGCCACCCTATTAATCCTGCTCCCTTGTGGTCTACACCTTTGCTTAGCTCTTCCAGATGCCCAAAGTGTCTTCTCTCCACACTCTTCCACCCAATTCAACCTATGACTTGAAAAGCAACTATTATGTATCTCAGCACAGTTTTCTCAGAAGAAAACTGAGATGCAGAGTGGTTTAGCAACTAGCCTGAGGTCACACCGCCTTTAAGTAGCCCTGCAGAATTCAGACCAGGAAAAATTCTTCCCAAAGTCCCTTCTTCTCCCACTGCACCACACTGGCCAATGTAGCCAGAGCCCTTCATATTTCAAGGCCAACCTGAGGGTCATACCATCTCCCTGAGTTTCCCTCTAATAGTGGTAGCCTGTACTGATCTTACTTTCCCTAGTCTTTCTGTATGCATTCCCTTAAGCTTCTTACAGACTGACATTGTTTTTAAATGAGCACACATATTTTTCAACAAAACTGTAGACCACTTGGGGCAGGAATCATACTTTTATATCTCTCTGGGATTTGGGATTATCAATGCAGGACAGATAACAGGCTTTTCTTTTTGTACATGCAGGTTAGAAGATAGGGATATTAACAATTTGAAGGAACTCTCAGCTGGGTTCCAGGTAAGGGGCACTTTTGGTAATGCTGAGCTATAGAAGCTCTCAGGCATCAGCCGGACCAGTATTGATCTTAATTCAGTTCCCCTTTCAGGCAGTGCCATGAACTTATTGTAAGCATTCACTGGCAATGGGAAATGAACAAAAATTAAGGATATAAAATGTTTCCTGAGTTTTGAACTTCCTCCTAGAGCAACCGGACCAGAAAAATATCACTCTTTGAATGCAAATCAAATGCCATTTGGGATGAGAAATTACATTTTTCCATTGAAATTCCTCAGGACATGAATTCTCAAGTAGATCAGAGCTGACACGTATTATTGGTTTTTATTCTTTCCCATACCTAAGTCACTCCCAGGGTGTTCACAAGGCACTTAGAGAAGTGCATTCACCCCACCGGGCTACCAATTGATCATTTAGTACATTATTACATAACTTATTACCAGTAAGTGGCAAAAGCACAGAGCAGAATTTAATTCCTTATCATTATTTGCATGACATATATAGCACTTTTCTCCAGGCTCTGTGCAGAGAATATTTAACAAGCCACATTAACTTCCAAGCATCTAGAATTATACAGCTGAAAACAAAGGAAGCAGAAGAAAGAGCAGAAAAGCTAAAGTGTGAGATAAGGGAATTTTTGACAGAGAAAGAAAAAAGGCAGATAAAAACAAAATCAAATCCTAAAGGGGATGAAACAGTGCATTCTAGCTATGCTGGAGTGATATTATCCAAAAGCCCACAAAACAAAACTACCTAAAGAGTTCCACTTACCCCATATTCTTTAGGGCTGAGGTCAATTTGTTAATCTGGATAAGGGACTATCTGGCCTAAGAAATCAGAGCAAAAAGTATTTCCACTTTGTCATGAGTGTGTTAAAAGTTGAAGAGCATAAGGAAAATTGTTATGTGGACCCCAAGTACAGAGTCTGTGATGTAGTTGTGTGGATAGAAACCACCCAGAGTAGTGCATAAATCCCTGAAACTCTTTCCTTTCTTATTCTAAGAATAAGAATCATCCAGAGTGACTGTCTAGATCCTCAGTCATCCTGGATTTTTACTTTAAATCTATCAGCCTTCATCAGTTTTTACCAGGATAGGCTTTTCTCTAGAATGTTTCCTTATTTTCAGCATCTTAATTGCCCTTTCTCACATGCACGCGTGCACGCGCACACACCACACACACACACACACACACACACACACACTACCCAGTGATCTAGTGAATGAAAAGCAGAGGATTAGGATATCATACAGTGATATCATACAGAGTTATCATTTCCAGGTGACTGGCTACACATACACACATATACACACCACATGACTTTGCATGGGATGTGTAGACCTACTTGAGAGGTTGGACATTTTTCACTGATCACATTTAATATATATTCTGGTTGTGTCTCAAAGATTATGTCAATTTTCAGTATCCCCCAAACCCCTAACTGAGGCCACACAGGGCCTGCATCAGTTCATAAAGGTCTCTTTAATCACATGTGATTCTCATTACCAGGACATAATCTTTCCAAGAAAATGCCAAGAGAGAAGAGCCGACTTGAAGAGATTTGGCAAAACTTCTCGGATCATTTGCAAGAGATAAGCATTTCCTCTACCTCATTAATTCACATTTTTTGGCATACAGAATGTGCATTATCCTTGTAGTTATCACCATCCTCAAAAACCCTGGAAATTTTGTGAAAAAGCTTAATGGCTCATGCTATAAATGGCAAAATTCCCCCAGCTGGTATCTGTTGCTTGCTAGAGCCATTTGTGGGATACTGCTTTCTAGATGAAAATTAAGCTGGAAGATAAAATGGGAAAAGCATCGCAAAGTGCCTTGTAATCACCAGATATATTTGGGACCAGCTTAATTTCCATTTGTCTGGGCTTTCCAACATTTACCACAGAGTTTTCATTTGGGAATGGGAAACCAGGTTTGCATGATAAAGATAGATATGTTTGTGCAAAGGATGGTATGTATGTACAGTATCCATTCTTTAACCACCCACATATCCTTTCAACAGATACTTGTGGACTATATATTGTATGTTCTTCATATTTTGGAAGACATAAAGAAGAGTAAGTCATACACTGTCCCCAAGGAGCTTACAGTCTTCATTGGGGGAAAAGACATACAGAAAAAAATCTGATTATGATCAAAGGCAAAAAAACTTACAAATCAGAGATATACCTCCCCACTCCACCTTTTCTCATAACTATGTTGAGATACAGTTCAGAGATAGATAGCTCCAAATTCATGATTTCAAATAATAAGGGTGAATCTACTGGTATCCATTTTAAAAATAAACGATTATTTATCATTTTTGTATGTCAGTTTGTTGAAATGGAGACAAGAATGCACAAAGCATATTCATGGAAACTTGTGTTGTCAGTTTTATCTGCAGCATAGGGAATCTGTTTAGAAGAATATGCTTGAAAAGATATGGTATACCCACATTGTAGAATTAAAGTGAAGTTCTGGCTTGCTTTACTTCAGTGAGCAATAGCTGCTACTGAAAGTTTTTAAACAGGGCCAAAGTTCAAAAAATAGTCTCATTAAAAATGTATTCACATATGCATGAATTACGAGCAGGGGTCTTGGAGTTAGACAACCAGTTAGGAAGGTATTATATTCTTGATAACTAGTGATAAAAGAATGAACTCAAGTAGTAATGGGTGGAGTTTAGTTTTCATCACACTGAGTCTGAGTCAATGGGTCGTGCTGTAGGAGAAAATATACAGCAAACAACTGGAAATGCAGACCTGAGAAAGGTCATTGCTGTGATAGAAAGTTTGGAGGCATGTTTTAAGTATGTTTTCATTCTTAGAGAGGAAAAGACTGCAGATAGCTACAGAGAGAAACAAGAAGGATCAAGAAGGAGCACCTCATTTAGGAAGAAGGAAGAGCACCAAAGGGTGGGTCTTAGTAGCAATAATGGGAAGTCAAAGGAGCACAGAAACATGCAGCATCACAAAATCCAACTGAAATTTTAAGATGACTAAGTGTCTTAGTCTGTTTGGGCCGCTGTAACTGAATGCTATAGAAACAAGGACTTATGTTCATAGATCCAGAGTCCTGAAGTCTAAGATCGAGGTGTAGTATGGCTGGGTTCTTGGTGAGAACTCTTCCTGGTTTGCAGATGGCTGCCTTCTTGTTATATTCTCCCATGGGACAAGGAGCCACCACCTCTCTGCTATCCCTTCTCTTACGGGCACTAACCCCATTCATGAGGGTTCCATCATCATATTCTAAGTACCTCTCAAAGACCCCTCTTCCAAATACCATCACACTGGGGATTAGAAGGACTTCAACATCTGAATTTGTGAGGGGACACAGACATTTAGTTTACATCAATGTGGACGGCCAAGGCATCTCACAGTGCAAAGAGAATATAGAAGTTAAGAAGTCAGAGGAAGTAATTTGAGTTACAGACTATAATATATCAGTGATCACAAAGAGACCAGTCTGATTGGAATATGGAGGTTGGAAGCTAGATCCCAAGCAGTTTGTGAATGTCAAAGTGGTGAAGATGGCAGGTGCAAACTGAGATATTTGTTGGCAAAAGCAAAATGAAGAGATGATATCAGAGTCAAGGGATCCAGAGGAGTTTGCTTTTTCACTACTTGTTTCTTCAGTTTGTGTGTTTGCTTGTAGTTGATGGCAACTTGAGCATGTTTGTCAAATGGAGGGAAATGTTCATTAACTCTAGAGAACATACAGGGCTAAATTTTAAAGGGAATAACCAGCAGACCCAGATCCCAGCAGAATCAGAAAGCAATAAGATTGAGACCAGTGATGAAGCAGATGGATGCCTCTTTCCCTGGGATTGGAGGACAAGAGTGGAAAATGATTGAAAATACTGAGAATGCTGGAAGAGAAGCTTCTCTCATTCACAACAGCAAAGTCAGCCCCAGATAACTCTAGAGTCAGAGGAGGATGAAGATGATCACTCAGATGGCCAGGCTCAGAGTGCATGCAGCAGGCAAGACAGTTTAGGATTCAGGATTCCAGGATTCAGCTGAATGTGAGAGGGAACCAGAAAGAGAACGCAAAAGCACTACCAAGCAGCATGGAAGGTCCCACTGCAGTAGCCAAATACATCTCATTTAAAGCTCTGGGATTCGTTTTGTCACTTACTCTGTGGATTGCCAGCAGCCCTTGGGCAAAAGGAAAAAAAAAAAAAAACAAACAAACCCCACAAAGTGACAAAGTAGAACAATTAGCTCTGTGTGTCACTGTTTCCCAGTGCCCTTTGTAGCTGGTGAGAATAGCAGAAGGTCTGGAGGTCAGGGAAATCAATTGTGAAGGCAAGAGTGTTACTGAGATGTTTAGCATTGAGGTAGGTCTACTCTGGATAGGAAGATCACCAAGGCCAGATAATGTTCTGAATGGTAATGGGAGAGGTGGGTGTATATAAGGTCAAGTCTGCACTTCATCCTTCTTAAAAATATGGATTACAGGTAATGGGAAAATTTCTCATTCCTTTTGTGGTAGATCAGCCTTCAGTATCCAAATTAATCCAAGGAATACTCCCTCATCCTCCTATACAGCCAGGAGGCTATACCTCGATGGATGCTAAGTTGTCCTGTCAGAAACTTCCACACTAAACACTGATCTTTGCCTCACCGAGACAGCTCAGGCATAAATGATAACTCTGGTTACTTAAGAGGCAAAGCTCCCTAGTCACTGGGAACAGTAGAAAACAGTAGTCAGTAAGTCTTTGCGAAACAAAGTGAACAGGAGTTCTGACTCTTCAGGAAACTTGCCATGCTCTCTCTCATGTGCTTGACAGTATTTTCTACAATATTCCTTTAAGTATGAGGGTCAGAGCACATACTCTAATTAGATAAAACTTCCACCAATAAAGACGTATCTCATTTCAGGGCACCTGGGTGGCTCAATGGGTTAAGCCTCTACCTTGGGCTCATGGTCCCAGGCAGGGTCCTGGGTCCGAGGGTCCTGTGATCAAGCCCCAAGTCAGGCTCTCTGCATGGTTGGGAGCCTGCTTCCCCCTCTCTCTCTGCCTGCCTCTCTGTCTACTTGTGATATCTGTCAAATAAATAAATAAAATCTTTAAAGAAAAAAAAAGAAGTATCTTATTTCACTATGTTTGAGTTCATTCAGTTGCCAATAACATTTTGATTTTCAGCTGAATAAACAATAAATCCAGGAGGCTATTTGAATGTATAGTACTCTTGAAAGAAGCTTTTAGGACACAAAACCCAAAGCTGTTAACTCTAACATTAAGAAGACAATGTAGCTGAGCTGAAGTAACCCATTTCGGGATGCATTTCTTTCCAAGGGAAACTAAAAAGTTATTCTTCACAAGGAGACATTGCTGTCCCCACACAATTAGACATTGGGGATCAGATAAAGTGTTACTATACTTATCACTCTGAACTACAAAGCCTGCAAATAAATCCAATTACCCACTTAGATAATCAAGGAAATGTGCTTTTTAGGGCACATAACCTATTTCATAGAAAAAGTTATTTCACATAAAGAATGCCCTGGGTATGGTGCATAAATAATGAATCTTGGAACACTAAAAAAAAATAATTTAAATTAAATTAAATTAATAATTAAATTAAATTAAAATTTAAAAATTTTTAAAAATTAAGAAAAGAATGCTATATGAAAAAAGAGAATGCTATATATATATGTGTGTGTGTGTGTGTGTATTAAAAGGATGCTATATATATATGAAAGAATGAAATTAGAACAAGTCTCTCTCCCTGCCTCACTCCATCCCTTCTCTCCTTCCTCCCTTCTTACCATATGGAATATGGGACTAGCTGCTGGTGGGGTGCTCTCTCAGGAAGCAAAGGGATGGCTGCCTTCCAAAGGCAGCCCTAAGGCCATGGCATGGTTCAGAGGCTAGAGCAGAATTTGCGTAAATAACACAAGAGTCAGAGGGATCCATTCTTCTGCTTTGCAGGCATGATTGTTGACTGATTCTGGGGTCTGAGGAGATAGTTATGAGTCAGAACCTGCTGATGGCACTTTCCTAGTTATAAAACTTTTGGAAAAGGAAAACTGTTTGAAAATACTTCAAAAAAATAAACCAACTGTATCTCACTGTGTCTGAAGGGGAACTGACTATATCACAGAGTTCTAATGAAAAAAAAAAATTTTTTTTTCTACGAGAAAAAAAGAGAAAAAGAAAAAAAAAGACTTCTGTGGTCTTAGTGGTTAGTCATGGTCCCCAGTAATCACTGTTCAGTTCAACCTCCCAACTTGGTCCATGCTATTTTGTCCAGCGGCTCCTTCCTTCTCTTATCCTCTCCTCCTACCTCCCTTCCCCTTCCCCACACTGCCCTCACTGCAATACTCAGCTCAGACCTCAGCAGTTCCAAAGTGCCTCCCTCAACAACTCCACTTCTCGGCCCTCTCTTCCCCTCTGACACCTTCATAACATGTATTGTATGGCACTCACATGTCCCATATTCATTCCACAAGGCACCATAATGTCAGTTTTTATATGTATATCTTGACTGCTCAACTGCACTGCGGTTGTTCAGTATCACAGACTTTGGCTCCACCCCCAGAGGTTCTACATTTAAAGTCACTGAGAACTGAAACACTTTTAGGTTCAAAGACACACTTAAATAAATGTCCACAGTCCACTAAGTGCCCTTTTTGGTTCTTGGGCGAATCAATCCAATGTCCAATTCAGTGTGATACAAAAAAGGACAGAAGAAGAACACTGCTATTTTGTCAATGTTTGAATTAGTTTGACCTAGATGAACAATCACACTCAGCTCTGAACATGGTAGGACTTAGAAGACAGGTGTTTGCTGGAGGCCTCCACGAAGTCAGATATAGAGACCTGAGGACACTTGGGGTTATCTCTGAATAAAATTCACACTTTCCAAAGGTCCACTTTGTTTGTCTCACCTTCACCACTATGTCACTACCATGACAAAAAAGAAGAGGTGTCATGACCAGACCTGTTGCTGGACTGATGACTCTGTGAGAAACAGAATACAGAAGTATAGCCCAGCAACTTTCCTTACTAGAAACTGGGTAGACTCTTGAGAGCCAATGTATAAACTTTAGCTAACCCCCAGTTCTGAGCTTTTCCCCCATGCACTGACCATGGAATCCTGAGTAACTCTTCATGAGTAAACTAAAGGACTGTCCACTTATATCCTTACTCACACACATTCTGCTCATGTGCTCATTCCACAGTAAACAGATCCAAAAGTAACCTCAGTCAAGTCATGGTCATCATCTACTACAATCTATGAAACGACTCATGGTTTTCATTCACCTAAAGGGGATGTGCCTACTCTTTAGACCAGGAAAGTTCATTTGTTCTGACCCTCTGAGACCTTCAGCCTTGATCCTGGAAATTTATTGGTCTTACTTTCAATTGCTAAGTGCTGCCCAATAACCAAAAACTCAAGCCTAGAGAAGATGGGACATCAGTCTGGATAGCACCATACTTTATCTTAAGTCTTAAGTCTTTCACATGTGACCCTCCTGTAAGCCACCTGACCTAGTATTTGAAGAGTACCTAAAAATTCCCAACATAGTGAAACCGCCAGAACCCTTATAAAACAGAAATCTCTTTAAAACTGGGTGAAACATTTCTTTTATCTCAGTTTGCATATATATATATATATATTTTTTTTTTTGAGATATATATATCTTAAATACAAGTAAGCACCATTCTCTTAGATACTCTTTCTTAGATTTTATTTTTAATGATACATTTGGTATCAAAACATACTTAAGAAGTGTTATACCAATATCAGCAATTTTAAGAGGCAATGTTTTTCCCCTCAAAGAACTAAAAGCTTCAGATTCACATGGCATTACCCAGCTCTTCAAAGTTTACTAAAATAAATCTCAAGAGCTTTGTATGTACTATTTAGAACTTTTGGTTGACTTGGAAACAGCAGAGCATTTTTGCCCTTCTCATATCTCCTGAGGACTGCTTCTCAAGGCCAGGGAACTCTCTATCAACAAAGATGGAAAACTGGGAAACAGCTCTCCATGCCTCAAATGCTTTAAAAAGAATCTATTTCTTATACCCAGTGGGACTTCTTAGGTTGTCTTCCTCATTCAGCCCCTAAAATGTAGCCTTGCCTAGCTGTCCTACAATGATACCTTTGACCTATGCTCCAGAAGGCCCCATTCTGGCCCTCCTCCAGCCCCACCCCTCCTCGTAGAGCAAGAGAAGTGTCATGATTCCACTCACACCAACTCCATACTTTTAGAAGATGTCCCAGGCATTTAGGATTCCACAATCCCTGCCCAAATAGCCCAAACCTGTTTTTTTGGCCATAAGACAAAGCCCTGTGTTGAGAGTCTCCCCATGAAACAGGCACAATCAGAAGAATCAAAGTATATTAGTAATTTTGAGATTTTAAGATTTATTTAAAAATCATCTCTGCTCATTGTCATAAAGTCAGTGAGATTTTAAGCATGTATGGACCTTTGCAAATTCTCATTCTCTTATTTTATGGTCCAGAACTCTGGGCAAGAGTAGGGAGGGACCTAGCCTTGACTGAAATCTTACCTCCAACTATTAGAGGTCTACAACCTTTTTTCTGAAACCCTTGTGTCAAGATGTGTTTTGAGGTTCAGAATTCAGGGCGTGTTAGAGAGGTGACATAAAACTTCACACCCCCAGTGGAGTCTTAAGGTAGCAGCTCACAACCAAACACAGTAATACTTTGCAAGAAACACACTGATATTCACGAGGTAGTGGACTGAATTGTATCTCCATACCCCCATTCAAATGTTGAAGTCCTAATAACCAGTAACTCAGAATATAATTATAGTTTGAGACAGAGTTTTTAAAGAGGTAACTGAGTTAAAATGAGATCACTAGTGTGGGCTTAATCCAATATGATGGTGTCCTTATAAGAAGAGGACATTAGGACACAGGCACAAAGGGAAGACCATCTACAAACCAAGAAGAGAGGCCTCTGAAGAAACCAACCTTTCTGACACCTTGATCTCAGACTTCCAGCCTCCAGAATTGTAAGGCAAACAATTTCTGTTGTTAAAGCCTGTGGTATTTTGTTATGGCAGCCCTATCAAACTAATACACACACCAAGTAAAGAATGAATAACCTTATGTGAGAACAATCAAGTTCTACTCCCAAATGAGTTACAGAAAAATCTCCTGTTTTCAGAATTTTCTTTGCTTTCAGAAGAACAGAGTGTGGGCCTGTCCTATCCACAGGTCCATGGACAAGTTGCCTAACCCAGCCCAGAGCCTGGAGTCCCAAACCTTTCCAAGAGCACACAGAGCAATCTGTGAGTCTCTTCCATGCTATGGAAATACCCTTACAGCCTGGCTGTGCATGCTTCCAGGCTTGCCTAAAAACTGGTTTCAGATGAACATGAACCCAGCCAATGAAACAAGTTCTACTACACAAGGACCCTTTGCAAGGAAATTCTATATTAGTCTCTCACCAGGTCCTCCTTAATTGGTTAAATGCTTCAGATTCTTTTAATTCTGTAGCCTTATTACTCCTTACATTTTGGCATCATTTGGGAAACTTACATTCTTTCTCTCTCTCTCTCTGCTATCCGTACATTTTGGATTGGTTTCTACATTGAATTAAAAGAAGAGGGACCACCTCAGAGCTTCTGCAAGGTAATAAGCACATATGTGTGTATGTAAAAGAAAAAGTATTTCCCAATAGTTTTATTTAACAACCAACCAGCTGTCCTTTCCCTACTTTTCCAAATCCTTGATTAGGGAAAGGAGCCAGTTAAAAATTTTGAGAATTTATTATTTAGCAGTGGAAAACAAGCTCAGTTACTAAACTCTTTAAAGAAACAGTGAGTATCATTTTTATTCTGAGTTCTATGTATAGCGCCTGCTGGCTTTGATTCTGGGTTTCTTGTTTTTTCCTAAACTGAATCATTATCCATTAAAAATCTTCCCTGCATGTTCCTCACCAAGTCACAGATACCCTTACTTTCAAAGACTAGCCTACTGCCTATTACATATTTACACAGCAATGTGAACACTTGCAGTAATGATAATGATAATGCTTCCCAGTGACAGACATTACTCTAAGCACTTTTGCATATAACTCACTGAATGATCATAAGTCTGTTACTGTTATTATTAAGTGTATTTTATTTATGAGGAAATGGAGACATGGAGAGGGAAAATAATTTAGGTTATTTATTTCCAGGTTACATCCTAATAATAAGTGAGAGAACGGAGACTTGAACTCAAGCCACCTGTCTATGAAGTTGAGGCTTTTAGCCAATAACCCTGCACCCATCCAGCTGCAAACCATTTCCACAGGCAAACATGTAGAGCCACACAATCCCAATGAGAAATATTCCTCTCAGCGTATACATGCAGACCTTAGAAATATCCCTTTTTTTAAGAGACGTTTTTTGAGAGCAGTTTAGGTTCACAACAAAATTGAGAGTAAAATACAGGGATTTCCCACAGACCACTTGTCTCCATACACACATGGCCTCCCTCATTATCAACATCACTTATGACAAGGGTATGTTTGTTACAAAGGATGAACCTATACTGACACCTCATAATCATCCAGAGTCCATAGTTTGTCTTAGAGTTCATGCTTGGTGTTATATATTCTATGACTTTGGACAAACATATAATGACATATATTGATCACTGCAATATCATACAAAGTACTGTCACTGCCCTAAAGATGATCTGTTCTCTGACTTTTCATCTCCCCTCCCATCCACCCTTGGCAACCACTGATATTTTATTGTCTCCATAGTTTTGCTTTTCCAGAATGTCATACAGTTGGAATCATACAGAATGTAGCCTTTCAGATTGGCTTCTCATTTACAACATGCACTAAGTTTCTTCAATCTCTTTCTGTGGCCTGGTGGCTCATTCCATGGTCTGGATGTACCACAGTGCATTTATCCATTCACTTGCTGTAGGACATCCTGGTTACTTCTGAGTTTAAGAAATTATGAATATATTGGGGCACCTGAGTGGCTCAGTGGGTTAAGCCTCTGCCTTTGGCTCAGGTCATGATCTCAGGATCCTGGGATCGAGCCCCGCATCTGGCTCTCTTCTCAGCAGGGAGTCTATTTCCCCTTCTCTCTGCCTGCCTCTCTGCCTACTTGTGATCTCTCTCTCTCTGTCAAATAAATAAAATCTTTAAAACAAAAAAAATTATGAATATAAATGTTATAAACATCTCAGGGTGTGGCAAATGATGGGTGATTTCCTCTTCCGCTATTTCCTTTACTAATGGGAACACTTCCACTTGCACATTGGTAAGAATGTTTCTATGGTGATTTAGATCTCCTTCAATATTCTCACTCGAATCAAGACTGACATAATGAAATGAATCTATAGTCTTCTCTTTGCACATATTCCTTACAATATTCATTTAAGTTGTCTTTCCTTCCTTATGCTGACATTTGAACAACAAAAAAAGGAAGCATGTAAATAAAATATTTCAATGGACTTGTTCAGGAAAGCTTTCCAGTGAAATTTCAAGAGAAGAGGGAAGAAAAAGTTCAGATAAAAATGGTAAAACTATTTGTCAAAACTCATCAAATTGTGTACCTGAGAGGGGTCAATTTTATGTTATGTAAATTACATGTCAATAAACCTGACAAAAACGAAGAAAAACAAAAAAAATAAAACCTCTGTTCACCTTTAAAAGAAAAAAATGATAAAACTAAACACTATAAGAGAAGGTTGGTCACAAAAAGAAAAACTGATCATGAAGAAGGAAGCTAATGATTCTCTGGAGGAAACAACCAGAAAAAGAACGAGGAATAATGCATGTGACATTCAATACTCGGAAATCTATCACACAGTGTGAGGTATAAAAAAAAGAGAATGAATATGTTAACACAAATACTGTGTTTTTTTTTTTTTTAAATAGGGGTAGAGCATGATGTCGAGAATCAAATGGAAATTCCTTCCCCGTAGATTCAGAGAAATGAAGTTTCCATGTTAGTTGAAATAGAAGGGTACAGCTTATTTAAGAAAACACACAAGCTGAGAAGGATAAAGATCACTGTGGTGTTACAGCATTCACTATAAGAATTATTTACTAAATGGAAAATTAAATGGACATTAATATATTATCCTTACTTACGAGAAAGTCTTATTCTGACAAAGTCTCAAAGCCTTCTTACGAGTCCTTGAAAGCACCAACACACAAAAGATGCTTCCAGGAGGAGTTCAGATGGCTGGCTCCTCATCTCATTCACATCTTTACTTAAAAGAAGTTTTCCCTGGGGTGCCTGGGTGGCTCAAGAGGCTAAGTGTCAGCCTTTGGTTTAGGTCATGATCTCAGGGTCCTGTCATTGAGTCCAGCATCAGGATCCCTGCTCAGTGGGGAGTCTCCTTCTCCCTCTGCCTCTCCCCACTTCCCCCATTCATTTTCTTTCTCTCAAATAAATTCTTAAAAACAAAAAGTTTTCCCTGATTGCCCTATATAAAAGAGCACTCACTCACCTCTCCTTACTTAATTTTTCTCATTTAATAAAACACATTAATTTTTTTTTGCTCCTAGAATATAAACCACAAAAGCAATGACTTGATTTTGTTCCTTGCAATTGCAGTAAGGCCTAGAATAGTGCCTGGTACATTAGTTGTAGATGCTTAATAAATGGTTATTGAATGAATAAATAAAATAATGAATGAAATCCTTACAAATAAAACTGTAAATGTGAATGAGGAGATAGTACAGTAAGGTGGACTCAAAGAGTGTTTGTTCATCAATGCATCCACCCCAATATAAGGAAAGGTCATCAATAGCAAATAACTGGCCTCTATCCATTCCTGACACTGTACTTATTGTTACTTCTATAAAAACAGCTTATAGAAAGTCCAGGTATTCTTTTTCAATTTGCTAATATCATAACTGGAAGAATAATGACAGAATATATTTTTTAAAAGCCTGAATGATTTTTAAAAAGTAGAGTAAATATAAATTTTTTACATTTAGAGTCCATAAATGTATGAGAGCCAACTCAATAGTAGTATGTGAAAAAGGTATGAAAACTTCCAAAGTCGAATATTTTCATTGCTTATTAGATCCAACCTGGCTGCAAAATACCATACTAGACAGACACAGATAAATAAGATATGATCTGTACTTTCAAGAAACTTGCAGTCTATCTACAAATAGATTAGTAGATCAATTTTACATAATGTAGAAATTTCTGGACTTTTAGTGCAATAAAAATAATACTGGAGATGAAGAAAGAACAGTTATTTCAATTTAAGAGTTAGAGGTAGAGTTCCTGGGATGCCTGAGTGGTTCAGTCACTTAAGTGTCTTCAGCTCAGGTCATGATCCCAGGGTCCTGGGAGGAAGTCCCACATTGGGTTCCCTGCTCAGAGGGGAGCCTGCTTCTTCTTCTACCTGCCACTCCCCCTGCTTGTGTTCTATCTCTCTGAAAAATAAATTAAATCTTTAAAATAAAATTTAAAAATTAAAAAAAAAAGGGGGAGGGGGGAGAGTTCCTGATGAAGAGGGCACCTGGATTTGGTCTTAAAGGACATGCCCATATTGGGCAAATAAAGAAAGATTAGGAGTGCATTCCAGGCAGAGGGAGTAGAATGGGCAAGGACAGGGCATGACACAACTCAGACATATTACCAGTCACACAGTATTTCCAGAGCATGGAATTTCTGAGGTAGAGATAATGGGAGGCAGAAAATATAGTTGGGAACTCATGAAAGAATCTGAACTCTTCTTGATAAGCACTGGGAGGTTAATGATGGACTCTGAGCAAAGCAATGGCCCATGGAGGATATATTTAAAGGGGGCAAACTGGACACAGCATTTAGGAGACTAGGGCAACGGTCTAGAAAGGCTAAGATGGAGGCCTAAATTAACGCCATGGGAATAAAGACTGAGAAGAGAGCATATAAAGGACTATCAAAAGAACTTCTATGCACAGAGAATGTTGATCATGGGTAAGAAAGAATCACGTAATTCCAGGTTTTCAATAAATAATGAGTTGCTAATACGTCCAATACCACCCTTGATAGTGCACTGTTTATAAAAAAAAATAGAAGTTAGCTGAGTAGTATTTAACATTTTTCTAATCATTCATGCCATAGAATATTCTCAAATATATCCCTAAATATGTACATTTCTTCACTTAGAAATGTATGTATGAACTAAGCTGATATATTTAGATCATAGTAAGAATATAAAAATTAGAAATTAGAAATGTGAGATAAAAATATAAAGAATAAAATAAATAGAAATAGAAATTTTAATAATTCTCTTTCCACTAGTTCTAGAATAAGGTATGGATTAGTTTCATTTCATGTGCACAGGTTTTTTTATTCTCACATCAATCTGGGAACACTGACAAAGAAAGCACATTGCAGAAAGAATGGCCAGGATGAGGAAAGATGTGGAGATCACATCAGGTAACTGCAGGTATTTAGGCCAGGAAAGCAAAACATAAGCAAAGAAAATAATGGCCACCTTCCAAATGAAGGCAGAGGTTATTCTCAATTCCTCTACCATGTCTCTCTGCCCTCATAAAAGGTAATTCCCCCGGAGTGGATGCAAAAAAAAAAAAAAAAAAAAAACCAGCCTGCACCCCCTTCTTTGCACTCTATGATGGTCTTTCAGCGGCAAGAGTGGTAAAAACAACCAGGGCCATCCTGACGCCCCAAAATGCCCCACTCAAATTCTTCCTTGCTCATGCTCTGGCACTTTCATCTCTTTTAACTCTTGTTCACTAGTTAAGATTTGGATTTGGGGCACAGGAGACAGTAGGTGCTCCTTATGCCTTTGGACCAAACTATTTGGGCTTTTCAATTGTGTTTTGGGAAGAAGCCAAGCTTAGAACAAAGTTGTTCTGTGTTCTCATTTCCTGTATTTCTCCTCAGAAATTCCACAGGCAGGAGAGCTAACTGGTCCAGGGATGGATTTGAGTATTCCTGAGTCCTCAAGCCAAAGTCTAACTAGTGATACTTCAACCGTGACATTACTTTCCACACAAACGAATGAGTGCCAATTGTGTAAAAGAGGGAGAAAATAGACTATAATGATTTAACAGGCAGAAAGAGAATTTTGAGTTCTTACAGGCAGGAGAAATTTACTAGCAACAAGGCAGAACCAAAGATCACTGTTCTGAAATGCCTCCCTTTAGAGAGGCTAAAATGGATGCTGGAGAGCAAGGACCAATAGAACACTGGGTTAGTAGTAAGAATGGATAAATATTAGACTCAGCTTTGCCAATAATGAGCTTTTATATTGTATCTTTGGACTTTGGTACTTGTAGTTGATGACCACTAAGAACCCTTTGGCTCTGTACTATATTGTTATGCATCTAAAATATGCCTGACACACAGTTCAGAGACTTTTAACTGACTGGAGCATGTTTCTATTTGTGTTTTTTTAATTAGCCTCTTAAATAATTCTACCCATAAGCCACTGTCCCCTCGTTCACTTATTCTTTTTAATTTCTTTTTTCAATTTTTGTTTGCTTGTCTATTTCTGGGAGTTAAGGCCCTAGATCTGCCCTCAGCCCTCCCATATCTGCATCCTAACAAGTATAAAAATAAACAGTTTTTAAAAAGTATTTCCTCTAGTTTCTTCTGATTAAGAGTAGCAGACCTGGTTTCAGTGGTTTTAATTTTGCCTTTAACATTCAAATATGTTCTAATCTAGGAAGAAATATCAACTAGTAAACATTTTATTTTCCCTAGGTAGAGACCAAACTACATGCTTTTTATATGTTGCTAATGTTATGCATAGGATATATTTACAATATCCTTTTCGCTGAATGCTAGACTCTCATTTCCAGAATTTTTTTAATGCCATGTGTTTCTTCAGAAGACAAGTATAAACAATCTTGTAATACATGATGGTTCAACAGAGTTAAAAGAACTGTAGGCTATTTATAGCAATTAGACCGTAAAGAGAGAAACAAGCCATATGTACATTTATTATGTCCATAAAATATAACATATGGAAATAAATTCTGACAGTGATGTTGGGACTATTTGCATGTCACATGTCAGCATGTACCACTGAAATTAATGAATAAGATTTGTCACAGTGCTTTCTTTTTGGATCTGGAAGGGTCAAATTATCTTAATAAATATTAGCCATGGCTAATATTGGATGACATCTTAGGGACAGAGATGAATATGTCATCTCACTTCCCTTAGTTTCCAGTTCTTCCCTAATAATTCCAAGAGATGCAAAGTGTCACTTCCCACTCAAGCCTTGTTCCACACTCTGATGCCAGAAGAAGCTTCTGCTTCCAACACTCTAAGTCCAAAGCAAACCCCATTCCGGGGAAACTCAGCCCCAGTTACTAAGTCAATGGCAGAAATACCACTTAGTCGCAGCTGCTCCTACACCTGCCAGAGTGGTGCTGAGCATCATGGCCCTGCATGGTGAAGCCAGAAGCTTCGCTTCTCCTTCCACACAGCCTACTCTGTGGAGTGCACCATGACAGGTGCCAGGAAAGAAGAAAATGGGGCAACCAAAGAATCAGAAAATGTGGTTCACTCCCTGAGGGAGTCAAAATGCAAATAAGAGATAAAACATTCACACATAAAATAATTATGATAACCAAAAATTCCGTTATTTACAAATCCTTCATTGAATTAGAAGGAGGATGGATGCCAGTAATAGATGAGTGCAGTAAAACCGACTCTCATAATAATGGCCTTTGGCAAATTTAGCATTAAGTAGTGGGTGGGATCAGTGGTGCTTCATGAGAAGAGAGATGGGGAAAAGCAGCAGGGAAAAGCACCCACCAGATACAAGGGTGGGAAGCTAACTACTACTAGGTGTTTGTAATTTCTCCTAAGCTGTGCATTTCTTGAGGATATGATGTGTCTGAGGCATCTTTGCAACTTCACATTACCTAGCAGAGGATTTTTAATGCAGTAAATATTTGTTGAATGAATAAATAGATTTATTACTGTTGAAATAATATAGTATACATGATATACATAAATCCTGAAGGAGCTTTGTGTACGTGGGTAATCAGACTGAATTGGAATTGGTCAGGCAAGGCACTTAGGCAGAAGTAACTGTTGAGCTGTTTCATAAATAAAATGGTGGACTTGGATCAAGATGGATCATGAATAGCATTCTAACAGAAAAGAAGAGCATCACTGGAAAAAGCACTGACTACCATGATGCATGGATATAGCTTTGTATTTATAACAATCTCCACCCTTTTCCAATGGAGAGGCAAAACTAGGCTCTAGTCCTCTCAGGTTGAAGCAGAATACTGTGGAATGAGATAAGGAATAATAAAAGTTACTAATCTTCCCTGGGCATTTAAAAAAAGCCATCCACAAACACACATATATAATCCTTTTAGAAAAGGAGTGAAATATACACTGAAAATATAAGGCACAGCCATTAGTAAGCAATTCCAAGAATACTATATGATATTCTCTCAAAAGCACAGCAACCTATTTCCCATATCAATTTAGTCCATTAATAGCTGGCATAATCCTAGGACATTTACAGTAGCAAAACCAGAAGATGCTCAGGTGTAAACAAATGATCTGCTAGACTAAACCAGTTTGTTAGAAGCCTGTCCATTTTATTCAGTGTTCAATTACTCAAATATTCATTGAATCCCAGATGCATATAAAGCACTGTACTGAGCAATTTGGGAAACACATAAAAGTTTAAGACAAATCCTTGTCCTCAGAGAAATTACAGTCTGAAAGATAAGAATTGTGTGAGGTAGGAGTAAAAGATTTACATAGTATCTGTTACATGTGAATGTAAACAAACCATTTAGGAAGAACTTTCAAAGAAGGGGCCAATCATTGAGGTAAAATGATGCTTGGAAAAGGTGACCTCTGATCTAGGACTTGAAGGTGGGTATGGCTACATGGAGTTTTAGAAAGAGCATTCCAAATCTACAGTAAGGTATTAATAAAAATACATGGGAGTATAGTTTATTCCTGGAGCACTAACCATATGAAATTCTAGACTCACTGAAATGGAAGGTAAATACTGAGAACAGAAAACAAAACAAAACAAAAAAATGGATTGGGCCCAGATTATATATGGGATTTTTCTGCTAGTCCCAAGGCTTGTTCCATGCACAAGACTTTTCCAACATCTTGGGCAGTCACAGAGATTTTCCCATGACTGGAATCTACCTGCATTATTGAAAACAGCTGTTTGGTTTCTCTTGGGTAACTTTCTAATTTATTACCTTGAAATAGGGATGGTTTTCATTTTCAAGAAAAATTAAAAACCATACAATATTATATATCATGATATATTTCTTGAAGATTTCTATATTATCTTCTGGATACTTAAAAGCAAGGAAATTCCATTTGACCACACCAAATTAATTTATTCCATAAACAGCATAATCCTATAGCATTTACAGCAGCAAAAAATAAATAAATAAATAAATAAATAAATGAAGGCTATTGTATCAGCCATAATTTACATTTCCAGATTATAGCCAGAGTAATGAAACCCTTTAGGATTATTAAAATGTATTTTGTACAGTGTATTTATTACCTGGCACTTCTTATTTATGACTCACACAAAGATGAAGCTAAATGAAATAAAATGTGAACTTTCACTAGAATAATGAGATCCCATTCACTCTCTTAGCCAAATACACTTTTATTGGGTTTTAAATGTTGTGTTAGCTTGATTCTTAGCAGCAATGCTTTTCGCTTTACCTGTCTTGGAGATCTTTCTTAAGCAAACTAATTTAGCATAAAGAAAACATTGTATGTAGGTCCTGGAGCTAAACTGTATTATTTAAAACACCTGGTGGGTAAAGGTTTATTTGATGTGAAATCACAAAGAGCAAATGATTTCAAGTTTTTCTGATAGAATTATTAATGGCCATGCTAGGGCTGGCTGACTTATTGGTCTGACATTATCTTAATAATTAAGTAGTGCCCTCATTCAGTCAGAATGAAGTCCTGAGAAAAGAACATGCTCTTCCAGCCCATGACGGAATTATTACCATTTACCACTTACAAAGGATAGCAGAAATTCTGTTATGGCTTTTCTACCCTCAGAAAATTGTACTCACTCAAATTAGAACAGATTACAGAAAATGCATTCCCCAGAGTGCTTCATTTACTGATGCCATGGCCTCCTCAGCCACTCAGAGAAACAAGTGTGTGACCCCTCCACTCAGAGATTCTGACTCCATCATTTCTTCTTTGGGACAGAAGAGGAATAATGAAATTACTCTATCTATCCAGTTTCTCCTCTCACCAATAAAACCTCAGAGTGTGCAAAACTTCCCCACTTCCAGGTCAAGTCCTGGCTCTTCAGAAAATTCCCTGGGCTGCTGCTTAAAAAAGCAGCATCCCTTCGACATGTGGCTGCTGCAGGGCCAGCTGCCATGGTCTGTGTAGCTTCACTGGACCGAGATCACATCCAGAGAAGTGGAATGAGCCCTAGAGTGAATGTGGTGAGGTTTACACCTTCACTTCATTATTACTAGCTCTGCGATGGTAACAAGCACATATTTTCTCTGTGCTTCAGACTTCTCATCATAAACATAATACCTACTTAAACATAATACCTACTTAAAATAACTGTCATAAATAATTAATATGGAACCATAATAAATGATAATTATTGTTTTTTATGGCTCCTACTTCCCAATTAGGCATTACCTCTGAAACTAGGTCAGAGAGTACTCTGGTTACCTGACCCTTGTACAACTGTACTCAAAATTGTCCTTCCCTGATGGTCATCAACTTTGGAGCAAACCATGTTTGCTCCATGAATTTTCCATGAATTCCCCAACATTCCTTTCAAGAGGAGGATGAATTCTTTCTGTTTAATGAGAAGACCCTGGCACACCCTCCCCACCAGCTTTGCTTATTTGGCTTAGATTCTCACACTGGAACCTTCACTATACTGGATTGAAGCCAAAAATACTTAGGAGAAGCTTCCAAAAAATAAAGAGTCAGAACACAGAATGGGAAGAACTTTCAGAGAAGGGGTACACAGTAAGTGATAGCCCTTCATAGAGACTAAGAACCCACAGACAGTGGGTTCACTATTATCACCAGGCATCTTAACCTCTCTGGCCCTCAGTTTCTCTATCTTCAAATATGGAAGATGGTAATAATAGCACGGGTAGGATTGACACGACTATAAGAGAAGTTAATATGGGACACTCAGGGTTCCAAGATGGCATCATCCTTACCAGGCAAAAGAAGCAGCTCCTGGATGTCAAAGTAGGAGAGTTGCCAAGATGGATACCAATGCAGGATTTCACCCCTAAAGGCACTGCTGAACTGTTTCAGAGAGGTTACTACCTGTGTTACAACAATTATGTCAATGTGAAGAAAGGGGACATTGCTGGGACTTCTATGGTGCTAGCAGCTACAGCTAGTTATAGGGAACTCAGACATGAGGGGCTACACAAGTACCACTGAAGTGGGTCCACTTTGGAGGCACATTCTGTGTTTCTGACCATGACCTTTTCCTGGCGCCCTTGAATCCTTTCATATCCTAATTGAGAATTAACACCCAATAAAGGATGACTTGTACACGGGGCAGGGGGGGGGGGGGAGAGGCAGTTAATATGTAAGTGCTTAGAACAGTACCCAACAAGTATTTTTAGAACTCAATATAAATGTGAGCCCTAATTATCTGTTATCTTTGTTTTAAAACATAATTATTCATAAACTTTAAAATTAAGTCTAGTTTTGAATCCCAGGTGCTCTGCTTTCAAATTCTATAATCTTGGATGATGAGAAGGATAACTAATATTTATTAAATTACTCACCAGACATTCATATATATATTCTCTCATCTGTATTTCACAACCATCCTCTAAGTATTGCTATTGTACTCGTTTTGCAAGTGAGGCAACTAAGATCTAGAAGGGGTTTGTAATTACCAAAAAGTACAGAGTTGGCTAGTGGCCAAATCATTTATCTCCCTATACCCTTACCACTAGACAATACAACCTCTCCATGTTATGTACTATCCACCTTGCAGGATTAAGAGGATCAAAAATAACCTAAGTGGTCAAAAAAGGTAGTGATCATAATTAAAATGCAAACTATAATGCACTGTATGGGAAGTCCTGAAAACTTACCGAGAACAGTGTGCATGTGAAGCATGAAAGCTGAAGTGTTAAAGCATACCACAGGAGTCACAGAGGGAGCATTTCAAGCTCTCGGTCAGCTCTTTATAGACCAGCACTAGGGCAGGCCTAACGTGGCATGGCCTCTGTGTGCTAATCAAAAGATTTTAACAATAGTTAAGCTCAGACCTCTAAAACAGTAAGTGCATCCAAGGGCCCTGTAAAGACGACCCAAAATGTCTTTTTCACACTTGGTATTGTTTGCTGACATCACTCTAAAGGAAATGAAATGCAGACTCAAATATGCTCTGGGAAACACTTCCTCTCCCTGGAACTCACCCCTGCAGTACAGAAGTAAAAGGTCTTAGTCTGTTTCAACACTGCTAAAAGGCTTTAGTTGCTCAGAGATGTGTGGAGGCAGCATAAGTGAGCATTGTGGTGGGCCAAGCAGCCACAAAGCAGAATTCTAGGGAAAACACACCCTGGGTAAAGAATGCACCAAAAAACAAACAAACAAACAAACAAACAAAAAAACCCCCCACCATCTTGAGTTTATAAAAGAAACGGATCCAACTTCTCCCTTTATAACAAGAAAAGTTCTATAGTGGGAAGGGACATATATGAGTAACAATTTTGTTGTGCTGCAAGGGTGTGGACTATAAATAAATGGGACTTTAAAAGCCTTATAAAAGTGGGAAAATTGAAAGAAAAGAAAGAGTAAATGGAAAATCCAAGGGGGGTTAGGATGAGACTGGGGAGAGAGAACAAAGAGGCGTAAAGTTCTATAATCTTTGATAAACACTTTTAACTTACATAGAAAAGTTAATAATAATTCAGAAGATTTAGTTATCTACCTGGCACATATTAAACATTAATAAATAAAAGTTAAATTTTCCACTTCTAGGTTTTAACCCCTGAAAATTACCGACACAAGAAATACACACACATATACATACACTACATAGAATACATAGGAATACACATAGAATACATAGAATACACAGAATATATCAGAATTCTTTCTCTATGAATTATCTTCTAAAGAGGCACAGAAAATACTCGTCTAATAAGAATAATTAAAACAAAAAACCTCCTAAAAGTTATCTAAGTAAAAAAAAATTGTAAATAAGCTTAAAATAATATGAGTGCCTCCAAAAATGAGAAACCATTCAAGAAGCCAAAGAGGAGTCAATTTTCCTAAAGAAAACATTAAGAACACAAAAAATAACAAGCCCTCCTTTATTTTTTTCTCTTTTATTGGCCAGTTGATGACGATGATGGTCTATACTGTCTAGGTAAAACTCACAATTTCAGGAGTCCAGAATTATTGGGCAAATATACGTTTTAATATTTAATGTTTGAATAAGAGTTCATACAAGTTTTAACAACTATATTTATCCCAAATAGCATTTAGTCTGTTCACTCTCAGAAGGGCTTTACTCTGAATTTATCTTTAGATTTCAAAAAGAGCTCTCTTCACAAATAGAAAATGGAAAATCCCTTGTGGCAACAGAAAAATTCCAATGGAAAAGTTTTATCATTTAATTTCTGACAGAAGTAGTTTCAAGTTGACAACCATTATACTATTACAGTATGAAACACTTTATCACGTGATTGATTTTCCCTAAAATACCTAAGAAATATCTAAGGCATTTAAATTTTTCACTAGAAACATCTTTCAAATACCCCAGGTACTGAGTTTTCAATTTCCACCACTTAAATAAATATAGTGTGTGTGTATGTATATGTATCCATAAGTATTATAAAAGTGAGCTGCAGCTCTAGAAGCAACAGAAAGAAATTATTTCTCTTGCGATGAGATGTATCTCAAAAAGATACATCATCTCAAAAAGATACATTAATATCAGACATAGTCTTACCACCTTTAATATTTCACAGTCTATTCATTTCTTAGAGACCGGTATCTTTTCATAAATGATATTTCCCATGTCAGGGAAGACAAAGATCATGATGAAATGTTAATAGTTTGATAATAGTTTCAATCACTTCTGGTTTCTCTTCTGGAAAAAAGGGGAATCAGCAACCACTCTGAGGTCATTTGTGCAGAGGCCTTTATTCCCCTTAAGGTTTGGTTATTTTGCTTAAACTCGGTGTTAGCTATGAACATCAGCTAAATTTGGGGTTACTGAATTCTTAATATTCAAGAAATAGTCAAGATTTTTAAATTTCAAGGTGGTTACAATTGTACAGGGAGGAAGGGAGAGAGAGAGAGAGAGAGAGAGAGAGAGAGAGAGAGAAGACACCAAAGTCCCTTGGAATTATTTTCTACCTTAAAGGATTCTATAGATTTTCACCAGTCTTGGGGAGAAGATCCTCTAGCAATCTCCATAGATTTCAGTTTTGCCCCCAAGGCTGCTAAGACCTCTAGGGAGATCAAGTAGCATCAAATGAGACCTGTAGGTCTTGGATTAATTTTGAACTCAAGATGACAGTTGTCTCCACCCTCACCTTCCATTCCCAGCTCCACGGAGCCAGAGTCTATGAGAAATGGCGATCTTTTCCTTATGACATAATTCCATAGGGATGTCTTCTCATAGCTGTGTGTCTCCAAAAACCAAAGTCACCAGATAACTTGAATCACTAGGATACTCCCAAACTTGTGTATGTAACTGGCCTGATATATAGTCTTTCATGTGCTGACAATAAAATCATATACCACAGTTACAGGCTGTGGGGAAAAAAATGCCCTTGAATCCCTTCTCATGCTGGGGCATTCCCTGAGAAGATCTAACCTAAAGAGTTTGTGGCTAGGTGTATCCAGGGAAGATCCAGCCACATGAGGTTTATAAGAGCTGTCTGTGTGAGAGGCCAACCTGTCCATTCCCAGATGGCTTTATTCTCACCATGTCTCTGCCAGAAGATCTATTAGGCTTCCCTAGTGGTGTAAGTTATTCACCATGAAGGTACTTTTGTAAGAGGAGAGACCCAAATTGCTAGCTAGGAACATTTTTTTACATCTTCCTGGTAGGAGTATAAAAGGAATGGAATAAAAGAACTTTCATTTAAAAACATGTAAAAGGTGGGTGCCTGGGTGGCTCAGTGGGTTAAAGCCTCTGCCTTCAGCTCGGGTCATGATCCCAGGGTCATGGGGTCAAGCCCCACATCGGGCTCTCTGCTCAGCAGGGAGTATGTTTCCCCTTCTCTCTCTCTGCCTGCCTCTCTGCCTACTTGCAATCTCTGTCAAATAAATAAATAAAATCTTAAAAAAAAAAAAACAGGTAAAAGGGTATAAACACATAAAAAGAGTATAAAATGATGAAATTTGCTAAAACCCAACTCTGAAAAAAACAATACCCCATGCCCTTAGGAAATGGCAATCATCCACTAATACATCATGATTAATTAGTATGTCTTTACCACTGAACTGTTAACTTGATGAATGCAGGAACTATGGTTATCTGGCTCACCACTGTAAACCAGTAACTAGCAAAATGGCACACAGTGGGCATTCCATAAATATCTGTTGAATAAATAAATGAAAGAATCTATGGTATAAACAGACTTGGTGTTCATAACAATAAGAACTCTAAGAATCCAAATATTAAATATATTTTATATTGTTTTCAGCATTAAATCCATTTTATTTCTTCACATTCATTTGAAAATTATTGCACATTGTGGCACAGAGATCTCTTATTTTGACCCCACTGCCAGACTAAATTTTCCAGCCACCTTTGTGGTTAGACAGAATCAATGAACTGAGTTCTAGCCAATGAAATATAAGTAAAAGTGATACTCATCACCTCTGAGGCAATGTAGTTAGAGATAGAGATGCGCCTCCTCCATGTTCTCTCACTTTGCCATATGTACAACTGAAAGAAGAAAAGAACAAGATAGTAGAACCATATAAGGGAATGAGCCTGGGTCCCCAAGTGATGATGTGGAGCAAAGCCTTATGTTGACCTACACTGACTATGAAACAAAAGAAATATGAGCCTCTACTATATTAAATCATTTAAACACTGGGGCTATTTGTTACAGCCATTAGCCTATATTAACTAACACACATGGATATAAGAAGGGAAAGCTCTTATTTATTTGGATGCTGTATTTACTCTAAAACCTTTCTTAAAATTTCCTTAAAGCTGTTCATGAAATAAAATCTCCATGGGTTAAGTGAGCTAAGAAATAAAAATTATACAGTTATATAATTTTGGAAACAAAATAAAGATTACTCTAACACTGAACAAATTATTCCTTACCTCGTTTCCCATTGTTATAAGTCACTGATGAAAGAAAATTAATATAAACCTAGGTTTTGAAAACCTTTAGACCAGAAAAAGATGGAGTTTGGCTCAGGCACAGACACATTCATGTTCCCTTAACCTCTTGGCACTGTTCTCCTCTTGAGGCAATCACCCTTCTCCCTTTCCCTACAGAAAACTATATATATGTGTATATTTTTATATTTATATTTGTTTACATTTTTATTTTAAATGCCTGCATTTAATAAACTATCTCCTACATACAATACCCTGAAGAAATAAAAAAGAGAAATAAAATTATCACCTTCCGTTTTATTTTGAACCTATAGCTTGATATAATTAAATATAATCACCTAATTTCATTTTATTCTGGTCATGTAGCCAAGTATATATCATCACAGGAGATACATACTACTATTTAGAAGAGATTCTTAAATATATTAAACAAAATATTGACCAGTAACGGGCCTGTTCTATTCAGGAAGTGATTATTATGGTCTAAAGCTATACTCAGAATAAGGAAAATCTAAAAGATAAACTTAAAGCTGGAAAGGATGTAGAGTCAGCATAAATGTCTAAATAATTGAAGAGTAAACTTAAGAATGTAACTCACATTGAGAATATTCTTAGATATACTCCTATTTTGCTGATAATTCAATAGAACCAAATTCCTACCATTTTGGGGCAAAACAAAACATTACCTGATAGACTAGAAAAATAACCATAATGTTTCCTCCCTAAATAAACCTTCCTATTTCAATCTTCACACACAGTGTACTGTGCTTTGCACCAGTGACCTTAAAAGGAAGCAGTATCTGCCTAGTTTTCCATTGCTGCTTCATTCCACGGATAAATCACTCCAAGAATGGCGTGAATATGTAGAGAATTCCTGGCATGTAACTTGTTGTATGAACCCTTAAAAGTTCTGGGAGGCTGGACCTAGAATGCATATAAATGCACAGTATATAGTGTTCTACATACTGTGGCTTAGATTTCATTCAAAATTTGACCATTATTTAGACACCATGGAAATTATGGTTAGTAGAAACTATACACAGATATTACCACTGCCCCTGGGAGTACACCATAGCCCCCATCTCTAATCCCTGCACACTCACATCTACCCTGAAAATATTCATAAGTATAAATGCCTCAGCCACTTGGATCAGGTTTTAGTACCCCCAAGTCACAAATCTCTCTGCTGAAGAGACTGTTTATTGCACCTTCTCCTTCTGGCCATTGCATTCTCACCATCATGGGCTGGGTTTACTTGAAGTAGTCAAAAGTCAGGGGAATTCCTAGAATATCAAAGCTACTAAAGTCTTCACATGTGTTTAGTTATTTGTTTGATTTTGTTTTTCCTTAAAAATATAATAGGGACCTACCAGCTCAGCCAGTGCTTATGTTCTGTTATAACACATACACATGCTGTGTAAAGGTTTTTGTTTTGTTTTTCCTCATTAAGTGATAAATTCTGTTCTGTGCTCGTGCATGAAGAGACTGCATGCACAAAACTCTAAGGGGCTACTCTGAGTTCCTGCCGGCCATGCCAGCAGCCACGTTGGTCCATTCCTTATAACTGAGGCTATTATGTGACTTCTACCATTTCCCAGACCCAGTCCTGACTGGAAGAAAGGGGCCTTGAGCAGCTCCAGTTTTACACTCCACATGCTGTCCACAGCATGAAAATACTCTTGTCTAAAATACACTACCTAGAGAGATGTTCTTGACATGTTAAGCAGAAAATGCATGTCATAAGATAATTTGTACAATATGATCCTACATTTGTCAAGCAGATGTATTAGTCCACTAGGGTTCTTGTAACAAAATATCACAAACTGAGTGACTTAAACAACAGAAATTTATTGTCTCCTAGTTCTAGAGACTGGTGGTGGCAGGTTTGATGCCTTCTGAGAGCTGTGAGAGAATCTGTTCCATAACTCTTGCCTAGCTTCTGGGTATTTGCTGCCATCTTTGGTATTTCTTGGCTTATTAAAGCATCATCCTAATCTCTGCCTTCCTCTTCATACAGCATTCTCCCTGTGTACATGTCTCTGTGCCCCAATTTCTGCTTTTTATAAAGACACCAGCCTATTAGACACCACCCTACTGATCTCCTCTTAACTAATTACATCTGCAATGACTCTATTTCCAAATAGGTCACATTCTGAGTTATTGAGGTTAGGACTTCAACATAAGAATTTTGGAGGTAACCATTCAACCCTCGATAGCAAATGAAAATGAAAAGGCTTTGTGTATTTGCATATCATTATATGAGCATAGAGAAAGGAATAAAAAGTTACACAGGATACATAAATTGTGAACTTTCCTTAACTAGGTATGCAATTAGCTGGGGAAGTAGCTGTTATTTTTCACTTAATATTACATCAATTGTTAGAATGAGTATGCACTAATTTTGTAATTTAAAATCTAATAAAAATTATAATGAAAATAAAATAAGAAAATATACTGCTAGAAAGCATAAAGTTTCTCAAATTATTGCATTCTCTTCTTTCTCTTAATCCAGTTCTCTAAAGTCTTAAAATAACAATTCTAAGAACCCAGGATGCAGAAACTGTACACTGATAAAAAGAGAAAATTCACAGAAAAGTAGGGACAAAAGCTAAATGTAACAGATTGGAGAATGATAGCTGTAGTAACAGACTGGGTACATGCAAAAATCATTGGTTTGAAGGGAGAAGAGAGAAAAAATTGAAATAGAGAAGGAAAGGTATTCATACATGAAGACAGAGGATGTTTTGAAGATTGTCGCATGGTAACAAACTTCCATGGAAATATTGGGTGTGTTGGGGATAGAAAATCAAGAAGAGAATGGGAACTCCAAGATAAAAAATTAAAAGATGTGTTCATAACATGCTTTCCTGAATGTGTAAAGATGAGTGCGAAAGGCAGAATAATGTCTCCCCCCCCAAAAGATATCTACTCCCTAATCACGCAGAACCCATGAATATGTGGCAAAGAGGCATTGTGCATGTCATTAAGGGCACAGACCTTGAAGTAGGGGGATTACCAAGGATTACCAGTCCTATCAGCCCTCCAAAGGAAGCAATAGCAAACTAGTAGAATAAAAATTACAGGAGCTGTGATTATAAATGTTTAAATGATGCTTTTGAGTGTCCCCTCTGTTCAAAGCACTGTGCTGAGTGTGTATGTCCTATAGCCCATCTAGCCCTTGCCATATGATCTCCCCCATTTATTGCATAACCCAACGTCTCTTTTTAAATATCAGTGAATTAACATCTGGGAAACAAAAATGTCTGTTCAATGTCACAAGCCTCTTCTAAATTACAGGATTTTTGATCTCCTATCAGCACAGCAATCTATGTTAAGAATATGTGACATTTTTCTAGCAGTAGGGATAGACTGCCCTATCTCATTCTCATCTCTGCTAAGTGATCGAGCCTGCTTTCAAGGAGTTGACTGCTTGGATCAGTGGTGCTTTCAGGGGATAAAGGAAAGCTACCAGCCCTCATCAAGATGGAGTCTACCTCTGAAAAGAGAGTACTGGCGCTAACTGATGGTTAACTAAAACAGAAAAAGAAGCCAAGTTTCAAGTCAAAGCTGAGAAAACTCAGGTCAAATGGCACCTCCCCTTTAAGTGGCTCCCAATCATCTTCCCAGAGATTCCTTCCTCTAAATTCATGCAGCTTTCTTCCTCTAGCTCTTCTCGGCTTACTGCTCTCTAGCTTGTGTCATAGCTGCTAATGCACATGCCTGATCTCTGAGGGTGGTTTACCATTTATTGAGCAATACCATGTGCCAGACACTTAGCTAAATGCTTTACCTGCATTATCTCATTTAATCCCCATAAATGCTTATGTCACAAGTACTATAATTATTGACTATTTTGTTTACAGAGTCTGAAGTCAAACACATCTCTCAACTTCCTCAAGGCCTCACAATTAATAAGTGACATAGCCAAAATTCAAGACCTGCTGTCTGCCTCCCAAAGCCTGGATTCTTCACTCATAATAGATCTCTTCAAGAATGAAATGGAGGCCCTTGTGTTTGCACCCTGGTTTATTCATTGTTTCCCTGGGGCATAGCAAGGACTCAAAAATATTTGCAGAGTGAAAGAAAAGAGGCCATGAGTGGGAAAATTTCAGAAAGAAAACTTGACTAATGAAAGATCCTACCTCCTCAAAATCTGGCTCAGTCTATCCTAAATGCACTAAGAATAACTAGAGGTAAATATCCTTGTATTTATATATTGCTTGCTAGAAACTGCATTTATGTGTTTTTATTAATAAATTCTAATTTTAATTTTCCTACTACCAATGAACAAATCCAAAAGGCAAAAGCAGAACATGAGGGGAAGTACATTAACTCATTAAAATGGCCAGGAGAAAATGTAGAGACCTGAGTGCCTGTGGGCCAGTCTCTTCTTACTACCCTTTGTTCAAAGTCCAGCAATCACAGCAATCTGATCACAGTGAGACCAGACTGTCATGGCCTCCAGCTGTGCTGTTAGCACTTTGACTAAGCACATTCTGAAAAGATAGATGCTGATGCTGCAGGTAAAATCATCATCAAATCCAAGGGTATTTTACTCCAACTACATATGTTCAGCATATCTGCTTCCTGCTAGATTATAAATTACATGAAAGGAGGAACAATACTGATTTGGTTCATGGTGCCATCTTCAGTGTTTGGCTAATAGTAAAGGCCCAACAGCCATTTACTGAAGGAATCCACAACTAGATTCTAGACCACTGGACATCTAGACCACTGTCCAATGGGTTAAACAGCAAGAAAATGGACGAGTAATTCCATATGTAGGTTTCTGATTTGATTCTAGGAATGGAATAAATACTTTATCTACAATAATACGGTATTATTTTTACCTAAAAGATAAAAAGACCCCAGCTAACAGCCGTTTTGAAAATCAGGGAATTTATAATCTGATATTTCAAGAAGAAAAATGACTTCCATGCCACTCTTCAGATCACTAATCCAGAGTGGCTTATAGCAAAAATAAAATAATAATAATGAAAGTTTGAGAAATCAACTGGGAGAGAGCAGAAAGTGTCATGCCCGGGTTCTCTCAGGATATATTGAATTTGGTTGCCTATTGCAGAGAAGTCTGTGGGATAAGCAAACATTCTTTCAGTCTTAATTACCTCACTGAGCCTTGTATTAGTTACTTTGGGCCTCTGCTGTCTAGTATTGGCACCCTGCAACAACCAAGAACCTAGCCAGCCAAAGAAGACTGAGAGGTAAGCCTTGCCCTGGAGCTTGGGAACCGCTACTCTGTGCCTCTTTAGACTTATGACAGTGTATGTCTTTCCAATGGGCTGTCAGTTTGATTTCTGACTTGCCAAAGCAGCTGTATGCACAAAGAACTTTAAAAAAATTAAAGTTAAAAAAATCAAAGTGAAGGACCTGATCTAGTCCAGCAACTGATGACAAAAAACAGACATTGCTTTTAGGAAGAAAAGAGAGAGAGTGAGAAGTATAGTAACAATTAAGTGACAAAATTTATTAACTCACTTTGTGACCAGTAACTGCGATGCAAAAGAAAAAACAAACAAACAAACAAAAAAACAGTCACCATGCAAACACAAAAATTTACACTGTAAATGATCCATGCAGAAATGAACTTGAAGTTAAGTCTACTGGATAACTGAATGTGTTGAAATAGCATATTGAGTTGGTAAGTTTCTGGCTTTCGCTACATTGAATGCTATTGGGTGGGGGGGAGGGGAGCCATAATTGGTACCAACTCACTTGTGATCTACAAAGCCAAGAATGTTTTGTTACCCATGACATGTTCCCCAGGATTAATATCCTTCTTACTTCAATTAGAGAGACATTTAAAAGATCAACCCCAGGATTAGCACCTGAGTATATTTTTACTATTTTAATGTCAGGGATATGGAGCGAAGAGTTTACTTCTCTGTGACTATAATGCTTTCTCAGACTCTGAGAGCAAAGGGGGAAAAATTCTTCTGTAGATGGAACAGCAGTGAAGGTGGGGGCACAAACTCAACCTCATTCAATGTTACTACAGCTTTGGTTTGGTTTTTTTTGTTTCTTTGTTTTTGGTTTTTGGTTTTTTTTTTTTTTTTTTTTTTTTTTTTGACTCACACATCAAAGGAGCTACTACTTCGGTCTTCTCTCCCAAAATGGCTATAAGGACTCCCACCCCTCAGCCCAAAGTCTTTCCCCACCCACAACACAGGGCAGCCTGAAAATGAACACAGAAACATGCCCTCCCATAAGATATGAACAAGATTCTGTGCTGTGTGCCTGGGATGTCAACTCCAAATTATCAGGAAAAGAAGAGAGTAAAGTCTGCACACCATGACTGCCAACCAAATTTGTTGTCTGTTTTTTGTTTCTTGTAATGGCTACCATTGTAACTATTTGTATCCTTGTTCTGTGACTTTGGCCTAGTTACATTTAACCTTTGTCTGATTCAGTTTCCTCATCTATTAAACAGGATAAGTAATAATACCTACATCAAAGGATCACTGTGAAGATTAAACCACTTACAGCAGAACCAGGTAAGCACTACACAAGTATTAGCTTTTAATTTTAATCTAATAACATATAACTAACTTAATATAGTTCTCTAATAATAGTTGCTTACTACTACAAATGATGAAGAAATCCCTATCATTCTACTAATTGGTAACTGTCCCCTCTTCTCTTTGATCTTGGTTATATTATTATATTCTTTATACCTTCAAGTAATACATTTTTATAGCATTATATACTTACATCTATTATTTGACTTACAAACTTTAAATAATACATCATTGACCTCTATACAAAAGAAACTCAAGAAAATATCTATGGAGTAATTTCAGACTCACTGGGCCCACTGTTAAGTGGACTTGAGCCAGCCCCCCATTTATCACCCAATGTCCACGTGACCCCACTTTGAGTGGGCTACACAGTGGCATTCTGGGTATTTTAGAAAATAGTGTCATTTCAGAGCTGGCATCCAATAATCTCTTAATGATTTGGGCATCTCTGTTTAACTTATGTATATTTATCCTGTTAAAGACAATTTTCATTGTAAGAAGGCTGAGGGGGAGGATTTTTCATAACAGTTACTTGTTCTAGGTATCTATGGCTACAAACCAAACAACTCTAAATTTAGGAGCTTAAAAGAACAAATAATTATTATGGCTCAAATTTCTGTAGTTTTTTTTATTATTATTACTATGCTCAATTAGCCAGCATATAGTACATCATTAGTTTTTGATGGAGTGTTCAATGATTCATTAGTTGTGTATAACACTCAGTGCTCATCACAATATGTACCCTCCTTAACACCCAGCACCCAGTTACCCCATCCCTCCACCCCCATCCCTTCTGTAACCCTCAGTTTGTTTCCCAGAGTCTAGAGTCTCTCATGGTTTGACTTCCTCTCTGATTTCTTCGCACTCAGTTTTCCCTCCCCTCCCTATAGTTCTCTGCACTATTCCTTATATTCCACCTATGAGTGAAAACATATGATAACTGTCTTTATCTGCTTGATTTATTTCACTTAGCATAATCCTCTCCAGTTCCATCCATGTCCATGCAAATTGTAGGTGTTTCTGTAGTTTGAATGGGCTCCAGTGAGTAGCTTTTACTTAGACCTACTCCCATGCACTACAGTTAGATAGGACCAGAGTTGGAAGACATCTAAAAGCTTGACTTGGTTGGCCATCCACAGTGGCTTTCCCATTCACAGGCCTGGCACCTGGGTGCCTGTTGACTTTTTTCTCTCTCTCTTTGTGTTGTTTGCTTTTTGTATCATAGCAGTCTCAGGGTTGTCACATTTAGTCACATTTCTTACATGGTGGCTAGCTTCCATGAGGCAAAAAACAATCTTGTAGGCCACTTAAGAGTTATACCTGGAACTGGCACTGGGACACTGCTACCATATGCTATTGGTCAAAGCAGTCACAGAGCTCACCCAGATTCAAGGGAATCATGAAATAAATTCCGTTTCCTCATGAAGGAGCATTCCCTTGATGGGGGAGGTCATACTGCAAGAGAACGTGGGTTAGGAGATCTGCCACACTCCTTGTGACTTTACACTATCTAGCTTCTCCTTCATCCCAGGCCTCTGGGTTTGTGAACTTCCTAAAAACTGAATGGGCAAAAAGTTTATGATTCTTTTAGAATCACCATATCTAAGAAGGTTCTTAATCATATGAATAGGTTCTATGGGGGTTGCCATATCCAAGAATAATAAAATAGATAAATCTTTTGGCAAGATTAATTAAGAATAAAAGATAAAAGTTACAGTGTTAGAAATAAAAGAGGAAGGATAATAACAAAGATTTTTCAAATCACAAAGGGAAGGCTATGAAAAATTTTCTGCTAAAAAATTTGAATAAGACAAACTAGAAAGTTACCTGGAAAACTAAAATTTAATATTGCTAACTCAGTAATAAATAAATAAATAAAACTAAAAGACTTATAACCATTTAACAAATAGAATCAGTAATTAAAAAAATCTTCACCACTATCTCCCCCCAAACCGTGCCCTAATAGTTTTTTTTTTAATTTTATTTTTTTATTTAAATGCAATTAATTAATATATAATGTATTATTGATTTTCAGAGGTAGAGTTCAGTGATTCATCATTCTAATATAATACCCAGTGTTCATTACATCACATGCCCTCCTTAATGTCTAGCACCCAATTACCCCATTCCCCCATCCCTCCCCTCCAGCAACCCTGTTTGTTTCCTATGATTATGAGTTTCTTATGGTTTGTCTCCCTCTATGATTTTGTCTTGTTTTATTTTTCCCTCTATTTCCCTATGATCCTCTGTTTTGTTTCTTAAATTCCACATACAAATGAGAACATATGATAATTGTCTTTCTATGATTGACTTATTTTGTTAGCATAATACCCACTGGTTCCATCCACGTTGTTGCAAATGGCAAGATTTCACTTTTTGATGGCTAGGTAGTATTCCATTGTATATACATACCACATCTTCTTTATCCATTCATCTGTCAATGGACATCTGGACTCTTTCCATAGTTTGGTTCTTGTGGACATTGCTGCTATGAATATTGGGGTGCAGATGCCCCTTCGGATCACCACATTTATATCTTTGGGATAAATACCCAGTAGTGCAATTGCTGGGTCGTATGTTAGCTCTATTTTTAACTTTTTGAGGAATTACCATACTATTTTCTAGAGTGGCTGTACCAGCTTCCATTCCCCACCACAGTATAAGAGGGTTCCTCTTTCTCTGCATCCTCACCAACATCTGTCATTTTCTAACTTGTTAGTTTTAGCCATTCTGATTAGTGTGAGGTGGTATTTCATTATGGTTTTGATTTGTATTTTACTGATGCCAAGTGATGTTGAACATTTTTTTCATGCATCTGTTGGCCATTTGGATGTC